>NC_060130.1:412732043-413357043 GCF_021461395.2 Schistocerca americana | reverse complement strand
CAATATTATGGAAACGGACGAGGATGTAGATGAAGATGAAATGGGAGATATGATACTGCGTGAAGAGTTTGACAGAGCACTGAAAGACCTGAGTTGAAACGAGGCCCCGGGAGTAGACAACATTCCATTAGAACTACTGCCGGCCTTAGGACAGCCAGTCATGACAAAACTCTACCATCTGGTGAGAAAGATGTATGAGACAGGCGAAATACCCTCAGACTTCAAGAAGAATATAATAATTCCAATCCCAAAGAAAGCAGGTGTTGACAGATGTGAAAATTACTGAACTATCAGTTTAATAAGTCACAGCTGCAAAATACTAACGCGAATTCTTTACATACGAATGGAAAAACTGGTAGAAGCGGACCTCGGGGAAGATCAGTTTGGATTCCATAGAAATGTTGGAACACATGAGGCAATACTGACCCTACGACTTATCTTAGAAGAAAGATTAAGGAAAGGCAAACCTACGTTTCTAGCATTTGTAGACTTACAGAAAGCTTTTGACAATGTTGATTGGAATACTCGCTTACAAATTCTGAAGGTGGCAGGGGTAAAATACAGAGAGCGAAAGGCTATTTACAATTTGTACAGAAATCAGAGGGCAGTTATAAGAGTTGAGGGGTATGAAAGGGAAGCAGTGGTTGGGAAGGGAGTGAGACAGGGTTGTAACCTATCCCCGATGTTATTCAATCTGTATATTGAGCTAGCAATAAAGGAAACAAAAGAAAAGTTCGGAGTAGGTATTAAAATCCATGGAGAAGAAATAAAAACTTTGAGGTTCGCCGATGACATTGTCATTCTGTCAGAGACATCAAACGACTTGGAAGAGCAGTTGAACGGGATGGACAGTGTCTTGAAAGGAGGGTATAAGATGAACATCAACAAAAGCAAAACGAGGATAATGGAATGTAATCGAATTAAGTCGGGTGATGCTGAGGGAATTAGATTAGGAAATGAGACACTTAAAGTAGTAAAGGAGTTTTGCTATTTGGGGAGTAAAATAACTGATGATGGTCGAAGTAGAGAGGATATAAAATGTAGACTGGCAATGGAAAGGAAAGCGTTTCTGAAGAAGAAAAATTTGTTAACATCAAGTACAGATTTAAGTGTCAGGAAGTCATTTCTGAAAGTATTTGTATGAAGTGTAGCCATGTATGTAAGTGAAACGTGGACGATAAATAGTTTAGACAAGAAGAGAATAGAAGCTTTCGAAATGTGGTGGTACAGAAGAATGCTGAAGATTAGATGGGTAGATCACATAACTAATGAGGAGGTATTGAACAGAATTGGGGAGAAGAGGAGCTTGTGGCACAACTTGACTAGAAGAAGGGATCGTTTGGTAGGACATGTTCTGAGACATCGAGGGATCACCAATTTAGTATTGGAGGGCAGCGTGGAGGGTAAAAATCATAGAGGGAGACCAAGAGATGAATACACTAAGCAGATTCAGAAGGATGTAGGCTGCAGTAGGTACTGGGAGATGAAGAAGCTTACACAGGATAGAGTAGCATGGAGAGCTGCATCAAACCAGACTCAGGACTGAAGACCACAACAACAACATCTACATTTACATTTGTACTCTGTAAATAATGTGAATATTAGATGTACTTCTCAGAGTGGCACGCAGGTTTATTCCTGTACCTTTCACATTTACAATGCAAGAGGAATAACTACTTAAATTCCTCTGTGCACACTGTAATTACTCTAACGTTATCTGTATAATACCTACAGAGGTAATAATTAAGGGGCTGAAGTATATTCCCAGAATCTTCACTCCACACTGGTTTTGGAAACTTTGTTTGTGGTCATTCCAGATAAATGATGTATTTCTTGACTATCTGCCATTCTGATTTTTCAGTGTTTCCATGACAATTCCTGTGAGTCAAACAAATATGTAACTATTCATGCTGCCCTTCTTTTAAAATATTCTAATTTTATTTTTATTAGTTTTGAGTACTTGACAGAATTCTGTTTTTATTTTTATATTTATTGATGTTGTTAATTTAATTGAAACTGTTGTATAGGCACTGTTTTTGGGTGTAGTGTTAATGTTCTTCCTCATTTGCTAATTTTATATTTATTTATTGTTAGCTTTTAACTTTGTAATTGTATTACCACTGCACTGCCAAATATGAAATTTGCTTTGTGTTCATGCCCCACTCTAGATGAGTAATATGTCTTCTAATGTTGTTCATGAATATTGTAACTTCTTTGATGACAACAGTCAGTTAAAGACTGACGTTGGTCTTGTACACCAACAACCAGTCAACTAAGTAAATTAATCCTGTGGACAAACACCATATTATGGCTTTCATTTTGAAAATATTCTTTTCATGACAGGAACTTACAGCCCAGTCATCAAGGAAAAATTAGGGCAATAAATTTGTGTAGTTACAAATTTTTCGTACGGTGGTAGGGAGTAGGAAACAAATAATAGACATCCTGACTGTTCAGATGTGAGTGGGAGCACATGTGTGTTTGTGTGTGTGGGGGGGTGGGGGGTGGGGGGGGGGGCATTTAAATCTTTTTGAGTTTTCTTGACTAGCTCGAAAACTTTGACCTCTGCTGAAAATGTTACCCGGAACAAAATTAAATACACTGCACAACACAATTAAAGGGTCACATTTTTGGAACACCATAATTGTCTCCCATGGCAATGTAGACGTTTGAAATTTAGCTCAAAGGCACCTCCAACCTTCTTCTGTAATTGTGTAAAACCATGGACCTAGCGACGAACTTGGTGATGTTTCAAACAGCAAAATGGTGACACATAGGACAAAGCGGCCAGAGCTCAGAAGTTCATGTGAGGTGTAAGATGATTTCTTCTGCCCAAGACTTTGTGGACATGTCATACAATGGGAATGTCATTCCAACCCCTTTTATACACATTTCACCAATTCTTTTTACGCCTCTGCAATGGAGGTCATAACCACAATGCCCATCATTGAAATAATGCAGTTACCTTATAAGTGACCAACAGAAACATTTCACACACACCATCAACAGAATCAACACTAAAAGTCCTCAGTGGGTGTGGTAAAATATGTTAATGAAACCACCCCTTCCACTGGGGCATTGGTTACCACACATTTCACTGTCAAAAACGACAGTTCGCACTACAATGGGCAATAGGATGATCTTCTTGACAACCTTTAACACTGATTCAACCCTTTCCTAAGGGCATCCATGGGCTTGTATCCTCATTGATCACGATTGCACCCTATTGGAGTATAGTGTAACTGTAAATTTTGCTTTGATATACAGGTTGGAACCACTAGTAACTGTTCAAAACCATCCAGTGAAACGAGACTGTGACCTGAAGCAGGAAAGCGTGTTTATGTTTTTTCATCCCTCCTGCTTCACACACTAATTTGACTGAACAGAGACACCCATTTACTGATTCCTAGATGCTGGTGGACATACATCCATTTTGGCACCCCTTAGATTTTATATGCAGCCAGCAGGCGTTAACCCAGTGAATGTTGTGTGATGCAGCTGAGGTGTGTTGAAATGGTCTTATGTCACAACAGCACCTAGGAATCAGTGAATGGCTTTCTCTGTTCAGGAGCATTTTTAAAGTGCCCAACATAGGCACAGGGATGGCACAGAGGATGTTGATGAAATAGATAGTCTTAGAGGGATCCTATGCTGTTTTACTCAAGCATGTGTCAATGTCGCACACCTCTTGTCCTTCTCCCTCTTCCCCTCCCCCTGTAATCATGTCATGTTTCTGCACCATTACAGAGGAAGGTAGTAGGCATCTTTGAGCCAAATTTCAAACTCCTGCATTGCAATGGGGGACAATTACAGTGTTTCAAAAATGTGAGTCTCTAATAGTGTTGCACAGTGTACTTTAACTTTACTACAAAAAAGGTCCTATTCATATTTTTCTCCAGGACTAATTTCTGCATTGCAGGGGATGAAAAAATCACAGATTGTTAAAAATAGTGTTTAATGGTATACAATTAATGTATACTGATAAATGAAATGGGTTAAGAACAAATATTAAATGCTTGTATCACACCTAAGTGTAGTAGAAACATATTTAGGAATAAATTGTGTTCTGAGGATGTAGCACAGCAGAAAGACGGGGGTGGAGTTAGAAGTGTGAGGGAAGGCAGGTCACCAGATTCTGTTCATGCACTTCCCTCCTTCACACGTCTGCAAAACTGCAGCTGACTTACCATTCTTTGTGTTCAAAAACCGTATTACAGAACAGTCGATGGGCTCAGAAATTGCATCAAATAATTTTGAATGATCACTAACAAATGTAATGTTGACACAGTCTAGCTGTAATGGTGTCAGTGGAAATACAATGAACCAGAAAGCCAAGTGTGAATGTGCAGAACTGTGATACTTGTGCTGCGGTGACAACAGAACAAAATGGTACTTACATTCAGGAAATACCTAGGGTGAGGTGTGCATTTTTCACAAAGTGTATTAGCACTGCTTTGAATACAGGTATGAGTGACTAATAATACAAATGCAAGAAAAGCATAAGGACAGAATATACATAAATCTGTGGACACTGTTCCACAGTGCTAGATGGAAACTGAATCCTAGTCATCCTGTATGGGAGCTGTAGCATTCTTCCAGAAAAGGCATCTTCCCCCACCACTAGTGTTACACGCTTTTCAACTCACAGACTGACTATATCTCCCCAGAATTTACTGTCCAAACCCCTCATGTGAGTAGACAAAATAAGTTCACTGAGCTCCAGTTTATATAGTGGAGTTATTTTCAATTTCTTAAGTGAGTTTTTTTTGCTGTTGTTAAATGAGCTCTTATGTAAAAAAGCTTAACAGCTGGAGCTGTCAGCTGTCTACCACACTGAACACCCTACCCCAAGTGTAACGTGCTGTCAATACGTATTTGACTGTATCAATTTCATTATCTCCACTGCAAATGACTGGAATACTTTTTGCAGCTTGAGGGTATCAAATGCATCATCACAGCCAATGTCATATATGGCCTAAAGGCTTAAATTGGCTCTCTCTGTAACAGGAGAAGGTCACTTAGTGTTATGGAACTTCAGAATTTCAGCACAAGTCAAGCACTGCATTAAAGCAGATTACTATTCTAGGTTTAAACATGATCAGTGATATCCCATCATTTGTATTGACACCCATCTTGCAAAATATATTGTGGATGTGTGGTAAGTGGCTCCACTTAGTGCAGCCCAGTCTACAACAATTCTTGAATGGGAGAGATTTATGCAGTCTACCAATACCACAATTCGTGGTGAGAGAAGTGCAATCACTTTCTGATCATTAATTAATTCACCAACAAGTCACTGCACCATGGTTACACTGCTTTACACTATGCTGTCAATGACAGAAGTGGTAATATGACATATTTTTTCAATCTTGTCCATTTCTCACTACCACTACATAGGTCACTGACAACATCAAACTTACAAGTTAAGCACTTCTCAGCCATTGTTTACTGGAATGTATTTTATATAAAAGCTCATTTAACTACTGAAAATAACTCCATTACATAAACATGAACACTGTGGAGTTATTTTGCCTACTTACATACGAGAACTGGATGGGAAATACTGTGGAGATGTAATCTGTCTGTAAGCTGACAAGTGAGCAGTGCTCACGATGGAGGATATCTCATTTCCTGGAAGAACACTGCACCTGCCATACAGGATGACAGAATCAGTTTCTCCTGTAGCAGTGTAGAACAGTGTGTAGAGCGTTACATAGAATCATCCATATGCTTTCCGTGCATTTGTATTATTAGCATCTCATATCTTTATTCAATATAGTGTTAACATACTTAGTGGAAAATAAACTCACCTTCTCCCCTGGAACTTTCAGCACACTGCATCATCAATGAATCACAAGAGAAGCTGCAAAAGGACTGGTATAACCTTGTGAAGTACACTGTAGCTGCTTTTGTGCCATAGTGTGGTACAGAGAATGAGAAATTGCCTGGTTGCTGTTCATTTTGCAGATCTATGAAGCAGGGAAGTGCATGGCCACAATCCAGTGGCTTACCTTCCCTCACATTTCTAATATCCACCCCCCCCCCTTTCGATCCTGTTACACCACCAGAACATAGTTTATTGCTTCATATGTTTCTACTGCACTTAGATGTGATACACGCATTTCATATTTGATGCTAAGCCATATCATATAATAATAAAGATTAGTTTTATATCAATAAAACACTATTTTAATAGTCTGTGATTTATGCATCTCCTGCAATGCAGAAACTATTAGTCCTAGAGAAAAAAGAACAGGACCTTTTCTGTAGGCAATTTAATGCTGTTTAATTTTGTACTGGGAAATATTTTTGCTAAATCCCACTGTTTTTGAAATATGTAAGCAGAACCTAAAAAAGCGACTTTGACACACACACCACCTGCCATGATTTTTAGTATGTTTTTAATGACACACACCCTTACCACTGTACAAAAATTTGCAAGTACACAATTTTTTTCCCACAGTCAACATTTTTTGGTCTCCACTGACTGGGCAATTAGTGAAAATATACTGTGAGACCTGGGTTTCTCCTGGCAGACACACACACACACACACACACACACACACACACACACACACACACACACACACACGTAAACACTAGCACCATCAAACCAGTTATGATGGACATCAGAAGTTATGGATGCTGAAATTAATAATCAACGGGTGAGGTAGCATAGACTCTATCCCTCTATTTTTAGACAAAGAGAGAGCAGGACTCCATGTAGAATTTAAACAAAAACCACCATCTCCATTTATAAGGTTACTTGCTAATTTCATTTCAAGAGCTTCTTTAATGACACTAGCCCAATAGCTGGAAGGGCATGCCAGAATTTGTGTGTTGTTATATTCCACAGGATAACTGGTACCATGACAATGTTCTGCAATGGTGGATTTGCTTGGCTGTTGTATGTGCTACTTATGCTCAGGACACTGGTCCTCCACAATCCTGATAGCCTGACCAATATATGACATGCCACAACTGCAAGGAATACAGTGGGCACCCACCTTATGCAAACCAGTATCATCCTTTATGGAACCTAACATGGGCCCTGGTCTTGGATGGTGGTCAAAAAACACACTTCACATCATATTTCCACAAAATATGACCAGTCCTGATAGAAATGCTCCCTGTGTAAGGCAAAAAGGTGTTACCTCGGTATCATCATCACTAACCCAGTACACAGTTGGACAATGGTGCTATGCACATCTGATCTGTCTTTCACTATAACCATTCTGATGAAATGTTATCTACAGTTGAGCTAACTCAGCTGACAAACTCTCAGGGTCTGAGATGACATGGCCCCTGTGAAACAAAGGTACAGACTATCCCTTCCTATAAAAGGCATGTCCCAATGTATCATCCACCTTCCTCCTAACCAAAACATCAAGGAAGGGAAGACAACCATCCTTTTCCACCTCCATTGTGAAACAAATATTTGGGTGGATTGAATTCAGGTGTTCTACAAGGTCGTTCAAATTCTCAATGCCATGAGGTCAACCAACAAAAGTATCACCTATATATATGAAAAAAAACACACACACACACACACACACACACACACACACAGACACAGGTTTCAAAGCCACCAACTGCAGGGCACATTTCTCGAAATCTTCCATAAAGAAATTAGGAGTAATAGGTGACAACAGGCTGCCCACTGCAACTCCGTCTTTCTGCTCATAGTAGTGGTCATTGAATAAGAAGTAAGTGAAGTCAACACATGTTGAAATAGGTTTGTTAATTCATCACCAAACCTAACCTCAGTCAACTGTAACAAATTCAACAGAAGATCACAAGTGAAGAGAGACACTACATCAAAACCTATTAGATTACTAGAGTCATTCAAATGCATTCCCTCTAATCAACATAAGAAATCCACCGAGTTCTTAATGTGGTGCTCACACCAACCTTCTATAGGACTCCACCGAGGCACACTGTGTTTTGCTACACAGTATGTCTGACCACCAGTCCTACTCACATTGGTGCTCTGACATATCACATGGCATAACACCTGTGGAGTACCAATGTTTCATCCAGTTGTGAGTAACATTGGTGCTCCAACCTAGATATCATGTAGCAAAACACCTGTATACTCTGTTGAGCCCTGTAATAGGTCGGTGAGAGCACCACATTAAGAATTCAGTGGCTTTCTTATTTGGATTATAGGGAATGCATTTGAATGAGTCAGATATTCTAGTAAGTTTTGATGTAGTCTCTCTCTTCACTCATGTTCCTCTGTCAAATTTCATTACAATTGGTTGAATTTAAGTTTGGTTATGAATTAATGAACCTATTTTGACATGTGTTAACTTCCACCTAATTTTTATTCAATGACCAGTACTATGAGCAGACAGATGGAGTTGTGATGGGAAGCCTGTTGTCACTTATTATTCCCAATTTGTTTATGGAAGATTTAGAGGAACGTGCCTTGGAGTTGGTGGCCATGAAACCTGCGTGTTTTTTCAGATATGCAGATGATACTTTTGTTGTCTGGTACTGAGAATTTGAATGTCTTTATAGAACACATGAATTCAATCCACCTAAATATTTGCTTCAGAATGGAGTTTGAAAAGGATTGACTTGTATCTGCAGGCTGATAGTTGTCACCACCCAGCTTGTACCTTGGTTCAGAGAGCCCATGCCATTTTGGGCCCTGAGAGTTTGTCAGCTGAGTTAGACCATCTAAGGTCACCTTCCATCGGAATGGCTATAGTAAGGACAGTTCAGACATGTGTTGCACTGTTGTCCAACTGTGTACCATGTGAGTAATGATGATACTGAGGTAACACCAAAGTCTATGTCCGCCCCCGGTAGCTGAGTGGTCAGCGCGACAGAATGTCAATCCTAAGGGCCCGGGTTCGATTCCTGGCTGTGTCGGAGATTTTCTCCACTCAGGGACTGGGTGTTGTGTTGTCCTAATAATCATCATTTCAACCCCATCAATGAGCAAGTCGCCGAAGAGGCGTCAAATCGAAAGACTTGCCCCAGGTGAATGGTCTACCTGACGGGAGGCCCTAGTCACATGACAATTACAATTAATTACCAAAGTCTATGGCCTTTTTGCCATACACAGGAGCATTTCAAACAGGGTTGGTCATATTTTGTGGAAATATGATGTGAAGTGTGTTTTTCAACCACTAGGGTCCCATTAGGGGTTCCATAAAGGATGATACTGGTTTGCATAATGTGGGTGTCTACTGCATACTTTGCAGTTGTGACATGTCATATATTGGTCAGATTATCAGGACTGTGGAGTACCAGTGTTCTGAGCATTAGCAGCACATACGCTTGCAACAGCCGAGCAAATTTGCCACTGCAGTACATTTTCTTGGAACCAGTCATCCTATGGAATATAACAACACATTGATTCTGGCATGAATGTTCAACTGTTGGGATAGTGTTTTTAAGGACGTTGTTGAATTTAAATTAGCAAGTAAACTTATAATCAGGGACAGTGGTTTTTGATTAATTTCTGCATGCAATCCTACTCTTTCTTGCCAAAGAAGACAGAGCAACACACTTTATGCTATTTCACCCATTGATTATTAATTTCAATATTGATAACTTCTGACATCGGTCATCTTTTCTTGATAGTGCTAGTATTTACATTGTGTGTGTGTGTGTGTGTGTGTGTGTGTGTGTGTGTGTGTGTGTGTGTGTGTGTTGTCTTTATGGAGTTTCTGTGGAAACTGAGGTTTCAAATTCGCTTGCACAGCAGTTCCTTGCTGCAATTTTGCCTTGAAAATGCCATGGTGGGCTCCTGTCGAAATACCAGCAGTTGTCGACAATGTTACTTGGCTCATTTCCTGTAAGTTACGTGAAAATGTACTACTTGCATTTAATTGGAAGTGCTGTCTGGTAGACTGAAAACAATATCAATTAATAAGTCATATTTACATTTATTTCTCAGCAGCACTGATTATTATTTTTAATAGTAATCACCCCACATTTCCTTATGCCTTTATACCCTTTCAGTTTTTCCATCTTTTCTAACATTTTATACAGTTTCATAAAGGTAGCATACCTCTAATTATTTTCTCAGCACAGGTGGAAAAAGGAAATACATTAATATCAAATAAGCAGTAGTTATCAATCACAACAAAAGTAAAAATTCAACCAGAGTAACTGAACAGTTGAATCAAGCTGTGTCACTTACATGTATGAGGTAAAACAGTGTTGCAGCTGGAATAATGAGATGATTTGGCATAATCTTTAGTTTTTCAGGTTGCATATAATTAGACAATATCCAAGCGATTAGACCCCATCTCTTCTTCACGGTATCATCATCACTGGCCTTTGAGTCCCAAAGTGCATTGAGACCAGGATGTCTCACTGAAACAAAGTTACAAAACAAATTGAAACAAGAATCACTATCTGATGAAATATTTACACACTACATACTAATACATTACAGAAATTCAAAACTTTCTTGTATCAATATGGAACATACGTCAACAGTTAATATCCTCATTTGTTTATGGTTGCTAGGGAATTGATGAGAGAATGATAATTCATGGAAAAATAATTATTCTATTTCAATATCACCTGTCTTTCAGAAGCACCCTATCTTTTTGCGGCAAGGAAAATTGTTCTTATTCCTTTATTACAGTTCATTTCTATGAACGAGAAGTGAGTGGGGAACTGTATTTACTTTTTACCAAAATTGAGATCCAATTTGCTTCCAATTTCTGCAGACAACTACCGACTAGCCTTTTATACAAATACGCTTCATCAAGTAATGAATATGCAGCAGGATGGGGCTAACTTATGCTTCTCAACTCATGCTGATAAATGCATATGCGCATATACTGTAACTGTAGATCATTCGATAAAGTCCAGGCAGTCTTCGAAGCGCTCCAAAAGGTCACGTGCCAGCTTGCGGCACGGTCATGCAGTAGCCACAGCAGTGGCCACTACTTCCTGTCGCATTGGAAATACCCGCGGCATTCCCCCTTCTACCCAACCCCGGTGCACAGATACCCTTTGTCGTTGAACACGAACTGCTTCAGGAGTTATTACATCTGGTGTTGCGGAATATTGTCACATACACAACTTGAAGATGTCACAGGAACTAAATGCACCACTGCACAAAGAGAGAGAGGCAGGTTTGCAGATGACGCGGGAATATTTAGACAATCACACGTTTTATTCCGGGGAATACCACCACCACCACAATTGAATGCGGACTCTAAAAAGATCGCGGCACACTTGTGAAACCATCCCAGAGACACTTTGCATGCTTTTTGTGGGAAATAACCTTGTCTTTATGCACAAGCTGCTTCAGGAATTAGTAATTCCAATTGAATGTGTCTCTAAATACACTTTCAAAAAGATCGCTGCACAGTAGTTTGCTTCAGTTTTGCGATGTATACCACCTCATTTAGACACAGACTCTGAAAAAGATCACGACATACTTGTGGGACCTCTCAGTCTTCCTCCACTACTCTGCAATATTTGTATGCACAAACAAACAAATTAGGTAAAGTGTTTAATGCCTCACTACATTTTCAGATGTTGCTTTAAAGAATTTGTTTCAAATACACTCGCACACAAAACACTGCTCTGTCTTCCCTGGTGCACATGGAATGGAAATAGTTCACAGCAAAATATACTCGAAAAAATTACATCGCTAAAATAAATGATCACAAATATACCGCGTCGAAACTCTGAAGACGATCGTGCATCATATAACAAAGAAATATTGTTAAATACACTGTCACAGTAGTTTGCTACACGAGGCACGGTCGTAACTGGTGGACACGCAAAGCGGCGGCGCGTCCGTCAGCGGCCACAGCTCGCCACACAGTGAAGTGCAAACCGGAAGCGGGTTTTTTCTGGCTGTACCCACGAGTGCGTGAAAACAGTAGCCGACCCGACCAGCACCAACTTGTCCTGAGTGCTCAGATCAGCATTCACCAGCAGGTGGGTAGAATGCCACACTCCTATTGGCTACTGAAAATACTGTTCAGGACTTCCCATCAACCGCTCTTCCTGATTGGTTCCCGCCAAATTGTTGAGTCTATATGAACCCTCCCCTCTCCACTCCCGGTCTCATTATGACGATCTTCGACGACTAAGTCGAAGAGAAAATCCCAACACCCAATCCATCATCCTGTTCCTTCCCATATAACACCAAACTTCTCGCCTACCTCAGGCAAGTACCAGACACACTCACAACAATCATCACAAATCACAGACACCAAAAACTATAGAAAAATCACACACACACGTTCACAGGGGAGTAAAAGCCGAAAGGCTACAGACTCCCCCTCACACTTCCCCAAAGAGGGGAAAACAACAGATGAGAGCAGCAGTCCCGGTCTCATTAGGCCATTGTCAGTTCGTCTGTATAGTTGTGTGTCTGTATGTGTCTCTGTCTCTCCTTAATCAATCACGAAGTGCAGCAGCAGCAGCAGCACTACCAGCGTCAGTGGCAGTAGCAAGCATTTTAGAATGGTTGAAGAAGAAGAGTGAATAATTTATGCATATGGTGATGGTAATTAAATCGGGAAAAAATTTAAGGTGTTAAAAAATTCTCATCGGTATTTCAGTTTCTTTTTCTTATTTTACAGTGCAACTCAGGACTTTATCCTGGATTGCTAGTGTAGACGGGAGGCGGAGTAGGAAGAGGCTGGGCTGCAGCAAATTCCTCCTCATGTGGAAAGCCAGCACCTAGGACTGCAACGTGAGTATAATTTTTTTTTAATAGGCGGCTGGAGGCACGCCTAATGAGACGGCAGAACAGCCATTTAAGTGTAAAAATAATTCTAATTTTCTTTGTGTGCGTCTGCAGTAGTGTATGTTTTTTTTCTCTAACAAGTATGTATATTTATATATATATGTCTTACTGTTTTTGTTGGTGAGATGGATCAGCAACATATCGATTCTGATGAGGATGAAATACCTGATTGGGTCAGGGAAATGACCCTAGACGAAAACGTACAAAGGGATCACGACCTGGTCCTTTTTGAGGAGGATGACTTCCCTGAAAGAGTGGTAGAAATACCGGACAACGCTGATGAGTTGCTAGCGCCATGGACCCAGAGCAGGAAAGGTAATTACTCACTCCGCTTATAACCATGTAATCATCTGTATTATTTCATTCTTCCTTTCTTTCCTTGCAGCAAACGTTGTACTTCTTTTTTTTTTTTTTCATTATTCTACAGCAGACGCGTCACCGCAGCCACAGCACAGTGTAGCTCGGGTACCGATTGTGGCTAAACCTTCCATCTCGCCAAAGCAGTTTCCGGTAAGGCAATCAACGCCTATAAGGGCGCCGCTACACGGATCGCGAGACGCTGCCGCTGCCGCTGCCCCAGCACCGCCACTGCCATCCGTGGACCGAGCAATGAGCTACCACCCCTAAGGTTACCGTGACTGGCTTGCAGCAGCAACAACAGCATCGGGAACCATCGCCAAAGGCAGGTTACTCCCACCGGTTTGATCCAGTAGCGCCGCTTCATCCTCCTCCTCATCCTCGTCAGAATCATCGCCCGAGAAAGGTATGTCTGCCACTGCAGGTACCACTTAGCACCTCACCGACCCCGTCATCGACATGATGGACATCACGCTGTAGTAGTAGTAGTAGTAGTATTAGTAACAGAGATTATCCTGTGGCTATCCTTTTATTGAAGGGCATCAGGTCAGTGACATCATACTGCAGTTAGGATACCTGGTGAATGCAAACGCTTTTGAGGAGCGAATCTCATTCATGATGATCGAGAACCCAACAGGAGGGTACCGCAACCCTGTTGGTTTTCTAAGGGCGTGCCTCCTTGTCATAAAGAAGGAGCTCCTCAAGGTAGCCTCTGATCCACGGTATCCCACGTATTAATAAACAGTGCCCTGCGTCGAGCTGTCGCACGTCCACAATGTTGATTCTGGCACTGAAGAGAAGAATCTTCATTAACTTTGGGGGGAAAATGGCGTGATAACATGGAAAACTTCAATTAATAAATCCACCTTGAGTGCTATACTGGCCCGGTTCTCCGAGATGGAAGTGAGAGGGTCAGCTAAAGCACTCAGCCAAATATTACACCTGGACATCCATACACATGTCTATGATCCGGTAAATGGAGAGTCTAGCAACACCAGGCTCTCTAAAAATGTAGCTAATAAGAGGGCATGCATTAATGTCGAATACAGAAAGTATCAGGTTTGTTTTGCATGGTAAATCCCAGCTTGCGAGAGAAATTACGATCATAGGGATCATTCTGAGCGGTCCAGTACATACCATGTAGGTGTTAATATTCGTGGGTGTTATAACTTTGATGGTATCGAGTTCCCCAACAACATCCAGGACATACCTAAATTTGAGGGCAGAATACCGGAATAACGGTGCGCTTTTATGGCCTGGAAAAGAAAAGCAAGTCAGATGAGCAGGACAAGCATATTGTCGTCAGTCCCCTTGAGGCGTGGCGCCTTTATTACTCCTGTCTAGAGCCTGAGTGTCAGGACAATGACTCATGCGTGCACAGTGACAGATGGTTTGAAGTGGGTTCAGCCGAGTATGTAGTTCTACTTTTCATCCACAAGAGTCCAGTTGTGCACAGAGACATTCAAGAAACAGGTCAAGAAAAAGTTTATATGAATTGTTCTGTTTATTTCTTGAAGGCTGTTTTGTTTATTAATGTTTGTACAGTTTTGCATATGCTTTTAGTAGTGTGAATGATGGGTGAATGTGGACTAAAGTAGATATGTAGATCACTATTCTACTGATAAACGCTGTGCGAACTTGCACGAGAAATTTTTAAGACAGTGTGAATGCAGACGACGGGGAAGTTTGTATCATAATATGTTAAGTAAGTTTATGGTAAAAGAAAAGCTAATTCGAGTGCAAATGAAAATAGTTAGTATAAACAAAATATCAGAAAGTTAAATATTTATTTCAGGAAAAAGTACAGTTCGAAAGTGTGTTAATTGTTGATTGGTTAGTCATGAAAAGCGCAGACTAAAGCGGGAGAATAATGTTTTTCTATTGGCCTTAAAGAAAACTGACCAATCAGAACGGAGATTCTTCGCGCGTCTTTTCTCTTGGAGGTAGAGAATGCTTACGGCAGTCAAAGGGAGTCGGAGCCTAGTCTTTCAATGGTACGGTCGTGTGTAATATGAGCTCCGAAGGAAGTTATAATTTTCTGGTTTTAGTTGTGCTACATTTTCCAAAAGTGTTTTAAAGTAAAGGCATATTTATTCCGTAATAGCTGTTCACATTTTGGGAACTACGTTACCATTAACTGGCTAACGTGAATGAAAGGGTTTGTGCATGACTGTGTTAAGATCAGCACGGCTCCGGCAGTGAACGTGTAAATTATCAAGGTTCAGAATATACCGAAATTTTGCCAGTATTTTCACCTTTCATTCAAAATTAAGACCTTCTCCCGATTCTTGGAATAGTTACGTTGTATGCAGCCTGGTGTGAGTTGCAGTACGGTTGACAGGTACGTGCAGGTAAAGGACGAAAGAAGCGGGCCGCCGCACCCTCCATTTCTCAAAATTTGCCAGTGAGCATGAGTTGCATGTAAACGTGCTACTCTTCTCTTAAGGTGATTATTATCATTATGTTTGGATCAAGACAATATCCCGCCTTCTCGCCTCCCAGATGAATAAAAATAAGGGTAAACAGCATATTTGCTTAAGGTGCCTGAATTATTTTTCCTCAGACAAGCTATTAGCAGCGCATCTAATAGACTGCACTGCGCCGGCCGCTGTGACCGAGCGGTTCTAGGCGCTTCGGTCTGGAACCGCGCTGCTGCTACGGTTGCAGGTTCGAATCCTACCTCGAGCATGGATGCGTGTGATGTCGTTAAGTTAGTTAGGTTTAAGTAGTTCTAAGTCTAGGGGACTGATAACCTCAGATGTTAAGTCCCATAGTGCTTAGAGCCATTTGAACTATTTTCTGACTGCGCTTCCAAGGACTCGGTACGTGTTCCAGAAACTCATTGAAACTCTGCCTCGGGGCAATATGCATATCACTCAAGCTGCACTTTCCGACGAGGAAAAGTTTCAACTTGTGACTAGGAAGTGGGTTTTCCTATACGAGTATGTAGATAGTATGGCGAAACTCTACGAAACTTGGCTACCCGACATAACTACATTCTCCAGCGACCTCACAGGCAGTGCCATAACGGATACAAAGTATGATCATGCCGTGAGTGTCAGGCTGGAATTCAACATCTCCACTTTAGGAGAGCATGCACGGCTTTACATGGACACAGACGTGCACCTGCTTGCAGACGTTTTCGAGAAATTCTGGAGTCTATGCATGACCACATATTCTCTGGATCCCGCCTTTTGTTACACGGCACCTGGATTGTCTTGGGATGCAGTGCTCAAGAAAACGAAATTCTGACATGCTTCCTTTCCTTGAGCCAGGGATCCGTGGGGGCCTTTTCGAATGTGTCCATAGGCATGTCAAGGCAAATAACCCACGGATGGATGACAGGTTCAGTGCATTCCTTGATTGCAGTTACATAATGTACTTGGATGTAATTAACTTACGAGCATGCCATGCAGCAATCACTGTCAATTGGTAAGTTTCGATGGGTGCCAGATGAGGAATGTGAGTGTATGCGGTGGAGGCAGAACTAACATAACCTATTAGTTTGCATGATGCGCATGCCGATTTGCCGTTGTGTCCACAGCAACTAGTTCCGCGAGGAGGCTTCACCCCAAAACTGATTACTACGCTGGGGAATAAGCGGAGATACGTTATTCATTATCGTAATCTCTGGGAGTGTCTCAGTGTGGGGATAGAGCTGGTTAGAATTACCTGGACTATCTCCCTGAAGCAGTCCCCCTCGTTCAAGGAGTATATTGATTTGAATATGAGATACAGAGCTTCCACGACGTGTGACTTCGAGAAATATTTTTATAAATTAATAAATAATTCAGTTTTCGGTAAAACAATGGAGAATTTGAGGGAAAGACTTGAAATTTTGATTATGACCGAATGGGATGGGCGTTGTGGCACAAGAAAATGTATTGCCAGACCAAATTTTAAGCGGTTCACCATGTCCAATAAGAACTTTGTTGTTGTTTGGATGGCGTACACTGCAGTAGAGATTACGAAGCCTATTTATGTGGGGATGTGCATACTAGACCTATCCAAAACCCAAATGTACAGCTTTCATTATGAGTTTGTGAAAACTCACTTCGCAGATCCTAAATTACTTTATATGGATACAGAGAGCTTCATCTATTGGATGAAGAACTGCAATCCATATGAAGTAATGAGGTACCATGGTAATGAATTCAACACGTCCTCGTACATGGCCGCCAATCCTTATGGTATTGTTCCACAGAACAAGAAGGTTATCGGACTAATGACAGACGAGGCGAATGGATTGTCGATTGTGGAGTTTGACGATCTGCAATGAAAAATGAATGTGTATCCCACATTGGAAGGTGCCACCCAGAGGCAGGCTAAGTGTTCAGATGTGTGTGAAATCTTATGGGACTTAACTGCTAAGGTCATCAGTCCCTAAGCTTACACACTACTTAGCCTAAATTATCCTAAGGACAAACACACACACCCATGCCCGAGGGAGGATTCGAACCTCCGCCGGGACCAGCCGCACAGTCCATGACTGCAGCGCCCTAGACCGCTCGGCTAATCCCGCGCGCAGGTAGGCTAAGGTTGTGTGTCGTATGGCATGGAGAGGCCTCTCTTTCGAATACTATTTGTGGTGCCTTTGCAGTGGTGCTCGCGGTGCAGCACTGCAGGGGATTTTACCATATGACCATTTCACGAGTGTACCGTGAATATCAGAAATCTGGTAAAACATCAAATCTCCGACAACGCTACGGCCGGAAAAAGGTCCTGGAAGAACAGGACCAATGACGACTGAAGAGTATCGTTCAACGTGACACAAGTGCAAAGCTTCCGCAAATTGCTGCATATTTCAACGCTGGGACATTAGCAAGTGTCAGTGTGCGAACCATTCAACGAAACATCATCGATATGGGCTTTTGGAGCTGAAGGTCCATTCGTGTACCCTTCATGACTGCATGACACAAAGCTTTATGCCTCGCCTGGGCCCGTCAACACCGACATTAGACTGTTGATGGCTGGAAAAATATTACCTGGTCGCAAGAGTCTCGTTTCAAATTGCATCGTGCGGATGGACGTGTACGGGTATGGAGACAAAGTGACAGCATCCTGTCTGATCACCTGCATCCATTAATGTCCACTGTGCATTCTGACGGAATTGGGCAATCCCAGCAGGACAATGCGACACCCCACACGTCCAGAGTTGCATTATAGTGGCTCCAGGAACACTCTTCCGAGCTGAAACACTTCCGCTGGCCACCAAACTTCCCAGATATGAACATTGTTGAGCATGTCTGGGATGCCTTGCAACGTGCTCTTCAGAAGAGATCTTCACCCCATCGTACGCTTACGGATTTATGGACAGCCCTGCAGGATTCGTGGTGTCAGTTCCCTCCAGCACCACTTCAGACATTAGTCGAGTCCACGCCACGTCGTGTTGCGGCACGTCTACGTGCTCGCGGGGCCCTACACGATATTAGACAAGTGTATCAGTTTCTTTGGCTCTTCAGTGTATACGCACGCCATATGTCTGAAAGAAAGAAGTTAAAAAAGCATACCCAAAAAATATATTTATTTATTAAAAACCGTAAATATATTAGTATATTTATTTACTCATATGTAACGTATGTGTAACCCCTAAATATATATACCTACGCACCATGTGCGTCTTGTCAATAGAGTAATTTTTAAGTTTTCACCTGCCGCTAGCCATCCAAGTCAGATTATATAAGTGTGTATATATATTTATATAGCTCACAGTCCATCAGAATTATTATTATTGTAAAAGCCATTGTTACTGGGACCGTTGAAATTAGATTCTAAGTGTGCAGAGTCCATCAGAATTATTGTAAAAGCTTGGACTGTGGAATTTAGTTGTAGTAAAAGTATCTCCACATTATTTTTTAGCGTGGATTTATATATCTGAAAAAATTGTAAACATTCTCATCCAGTGCTACCGGAAATAAAAAAATGTAAAAATTATTCTCAACCAGTATTACTGTTGTAGCATCTAATTAAAAGTATCTCTGCACTGCAATATCAGAGTCAAATTGTACCTGAAGAACTGCATTGTACCTCAAGAACTGAACTGTAATCTCAAGAACTGAATTTCATCTGTTTAACTGAATATCGTTTCCATATGTCTTTAATGTTATTTACAAAAAACCTATCCCCTGTTAAAAGGTTTTGCAACACCCTAGTTCCCAGAACTCCTGTAGATAGACGTTAACGTTGATTGTGGATACTGTAGCACAGACACAGTCCCTTTGACTCTTCAGATATGTCACTAAACCCGCCCAAATATGTGAACAGCCATGCATGAGCAGCGCCTATTAAACGGAGCGGGTCCGACAGCCGATCAGTTCCAGTCATTCCACCACGAAGGAGGTACACGGCTCGCGTTGTCATGAGTTCAACCATGCTTATACGGTCAATACCGCGGTTCGATCGCGTCCGCATTGTTACTTTGTGCCAGGACGGGCTCTCAATAAGGGAAGCGTCCAGGTGTCCCGGAGTGAACCAAAGCGATGTTGTTCGGACATGGAGGACATACAGAGAGACATGAACTGTTGATGACATGTCTCGCTCAGGCCGCCCAAGGGCCACTACTGCAGTGGATGACCGCTACCTGCGGATTATGGCTCGGATAATGCGAAACTTCACTCCCGGCGTCCATGGCGAGGTCCATATTTGCAACCACGACACCATGCAGCGCGGTACATATGGGTCCAACAACATGCCGAATGCACCGCTCAGTACTGGCATCACGTTCTCTTCACCGATGAGTGTCGCTTATGCCTTCAACCAATCAGTAGTAGGAGACGTGTTTGGAGGCAACCCGGTTAGACTGAACGCCTTAGACACACTGTCCAGCGAGTGCAGCAAGGTCGAGGTTCCCTGCTATTTTGGGGTGGAATTATGTGGGGCCGACGTACGCCGATGCTGGTCATGGAAGGCGCCGTATCGGCTATACGATACGTGAATGCCATCCTCTGACCGATAGTGCAACCATATCGGCAGCATATTGGCGAGGCATTCGTCTTCATGGACGACAATTCGTGTCCCCATCGTGCACATCTTGCGAATGACTTTCTTCAGGATAACAACATCGCTTGGCTAGAGTGGCTAGCTTGTCCTCCAGACGTTAACTCTATCGAACATGTCTGGGGTAAAGTGAAAAGGGCTCTTTATGGATGACGTGATCCACCAACCACTCTGAGGGGTCTACGCCGAATCGCCGTTGAGAAGTGGCACAATCTGGACCAACAGTGCCTTGACGAACTTATGGATAGTATGCCACGACGAATTCAGGCAGGCATCAATGCAAGATGACGTTCTGCTGGGTATTAGAGGTACCGGTGTGTACAGCAATTTGGACCACCACCTCTGAAGGTCTCGCTGTACGGTTGTACAACATGCAATGTGTGGTTTTCAAGAGCAATAAAAAGCCCAGGAATGATGTTTATGATGATCTCTAGAATTTTCTGTGCAGGTTCCGGCACTCTCGGTTCCGAGAGTTACAGAACCTGTACAGAAAATTGGAATAGAGATAAACATAAACCTCATTTCCGCACTTTTTATTGCTTTGATATATATATTTACACATAAAAAAAGTTTTACATCACCTCGGTTCCGAGAGTTCCGGAACCTGTACAGAAAATTGGAATAGAGATCAACATAAACATCATTTCCGCCCATTTTATTGCTCATGAAATCAACACATTGCATGTTGTACGTAACGCCGCTTCCTTTGGACGCAAAGATGAAAACATAAAAATAGTACCCAAAACCCAATACAAGCCCCAAACCCAAGATCCAAATTTCATAAAAAAAAGAAAACAAAGTCCCACTGTGATAGCATCACTTGAATAGTAGAGAAACAATGTAAAAAGAAATAGAAAAGAAATCCAGTATAAAGTAATTTAGTATGTTTGCAAAAGAGAGTAAAATCGAATCCCTTTAGTATCAAATTCAAGTAAAAGTAGATCGCAAAATATTACCAGCAGGGAGAGGGCAGCCATTCGAGACCTGAGACAGAGCCCTGAGATTGTTGTCTTACCAGCTGACAAACGCAATGCTACAGTTGTCCTTTCCCATTAGGACTACATTGAGAAGATGCAGAGCCTGCTAAGTGACGTCTCTTACAGGAAGATCAACGTTGACCCCACAAAGAATGTGGAGAACAAGACTAGGGCTCTTCTCAAGGACGCGGATTTACCAGAGGATATCGCCAAGAAATTGACACCTCAAGGACCTGTACCGCCAAGACTTTATGGACTCCCTAAACTCCACGAAGAAGGGGTGCCGTTACGCCCAATTGTCAGCAACATTAGGGCACCTACATATTTGCTGGCCAAATACCTGGCAGAACTACTAAGCCCTTACGTGGGTAAATGTCCTCATCACGTTCGGAATTCTATGGTTTTCGTAAAATGTCTCGAGAACTTCAAGCTGAAAGACTCAGATATCCTGGTGAGTTTTGACGTTGTCTCGTTATTCACCAGGGTACCCCTTCGAGAGTCAGTTGAGCTCATCGCACAGAAATTTGACGAGAAGACGACCGACCTATTCAGGCACGTTCTGACTTCCATGTATTTTCTCTCTAATGGAGAATACTATGAGCAAACAGAAGGAGTCACAAAGGGGAGCCCACTTTCGCCTGTGGTCGCGAATTTCTATATGGAGTATTTCTAGGGGGAAGCTTTGCTGACATCCAAATGGAAACCTACTTGTTTTCTACGTTATGTTGATGACACGTTCGTGAGGCCCCATGGAAGGGACAAGCTCCTAGACTTCCTTACACACCTGAACTCCATACATCCGAACATCAAATTCACTATGGAGACCGAAGCAGAAGGAAGTTTACCATTCCTGGACGTCATGGTCAAAAGAAGAGCGGATGGCACCCTGGGCTATGGGGTACACAGGAAGAAAACGCACACCGACCTGTATTTGCATGCAAATAGCTGCCACCACCCTTCCCAGAGGAATGGGGTACTAAAAACACTGGTGCACAGGGCGCGCACCATCTCGGACGTAGAGAGTCTGCCCCATGAACTGGAACACCTCGAAACTGTATTCCGGAAAAACGGGTACTCGGAATGGCAGATCAGACGCGCTCTCAGCCCCACCTACACAGTACAGCGTGTGGAGATGGACGAAGTCACGGAGGAATAGATAGCCACCACCTATATACCGTATACTGGCGCACTATCGGGGAAAATAGGACGAATATTGAGGAAACACCGAGTAAGAACTGTCTTTTGCCCACCCAATGAAACACTAGCATTACTGGGAAGTGTCAAAGACGATCTCGGTTTGCGGAAGGCCGGCATATATCAGATTCCCTGTGAGTGCGGGAAGACTTACATTGGACAGACAGTGCGCACCATCAAGGGTCGTTGCCGAGAACATCAGAGGCACACTCGACTTATGTACCACAACAAGTCGGCAGTCGCAGAGCACTGTTTGTCCGAAAATCACGAAATAGACTACCAACATACCAGGGTCTTGGCACAGGCATCTAAATACTGGGACAGCGTCGTTAGAGAGGCTATCGAAATTCGCACCAGGGACGGACTCATCAAAAAAAAAAATGGTTCAAATGGGTCTGAGCACTATGGGACTCAACATCTGTGGTCATAAGTCCCCTAGAACTTAGAACTACTTAAACCTAACTAACCTAAGGACATCACACACATCCATGCCCGAGGCAGGATTCGAACCTGCGACCGTAGCAGTCGCGCGGTTCCTGACTGAGCGCCTAGAACCGCTAGACCACCGCGGCCGGCCACGGACTCATCAACACAGATTGCGGCTATAACCTCAGCAAGGCACTGAGTCTAATTAAAAAGAGGCTCAACAAAGAAAACGAACGAGCGAGCAGGGCGGACGACGCAGTTACACCGACGCCACCACAGACGCCGACGCCAGCCTCTTTTTTTATTTTTATTTTTTTGTGTGTGAGGTGGTGTTTACAGTTCCTTCGGCGTGTACTTGTGTGTGGTTTCTTTTGTTATTCTCTGTGATTATATTTTTATTGACAAAAACAAATCGTACGCTTTGGAGGGCATGGTCGGTAACAATAAGGCCTTGCGGCCCCCGACCATCCTCGATTTATGGGGCGTGGGTTTATGGTTGTTGGGTTCTGTGCAGTGGGTGCAGCAGGTGCTGCTTCCCACTGCTTTCCTTTTGTACAGTTGCGCCAGTCGGCCGCTCGGCGAGGTGTTGTCGTCGTTCCGTGGCGGCCGCTGTACTCGTTGTTTCCCGCCGCTTGCCCGCTGGGTACGGGCGTCGTGCATTCGTAGGTCTGCAGCAGGTCTGCGTCTCACTTTAACATTGACTCTCTATCATCTAGTCTAGTGTGGTTTACTCTAGATTAATCTATGATGCTAAGGGTGGTCGTACAGCGGACAGAGAGTGGGGGGGGGGGGGCTTAGTCACCACGTCTTACTTTAGTTTGGGTTCTACGCTAAGTTGCTTGGGTACAAAAGCGGTAAAACAAAGGTAACTCAATTTACACATTTATCTAAACACTATTGGATTTCAACAAGGGAGCACAAATCGGCTAGACAAATTAACTACGAACCAAGGCAAAACCAATTTAAACATTTATCTGTTCCCTATTGTTTCTCAACAAGGGAGCAAGGATTTGTAAGGACAAATAACAAGGGTATATTATATCAAAGGGGAGTGCTAGTGGACTAAGGTAGAAACAAAATCATATTAAACTATTAGGCTATTCACTATTGCTTACTAATCTACTCATCTTGTATGATTTGGCGTGGCACTCTCTGCCTGTGCCACGTTCGGGGTATCACAGTACCTGTGCCCCTGAGTTGTCTACAGTTTTCTCTTAGTGTTGCTAGTTTGTCAAATAGTGTGTTTGCTAATCTTTTAACTGTATCTTGTATCATCTCGATTTCCACTGTTTCGTGGAGCTCGCGTATGGGTGTCCATGTTGGGCGTCCAGAATCCACCTTAGTACCTTGTTTTGCACCCTTTGCAATTTTTTGTGGTTGGTCTGGCACGTGATTCCCCACGCAGAACACCCGTACGTTAGTGCTGGGAGGACTGTTGTTTTGTATAGTGTTCTCTTTGTTTCCATCCACATCTCCCTGCTGAGGAAGAAGGGTAGGAGGGCTTTTGCGAGGTTTATACCTCTCTTCCGCTTTTCCCCGATGTGAAGGTGAAACAGCATTTTTTGTCTAGTGTTACACCCAGGTAATTCACGGAGTCTCTCCACGGTAATTCCTGGGCTTTTAGAGACAGCTGGTTTCTGAGTACCGGCCGCTTTCTTGTGAAGTAGACAGCTGTAGTTTTGTCTGCGTTTAATTTCATTTTGTTTCCCCTACACCAGTCTTCTACCATGTCTAGCTGCCTTTGGAGGCGTGCTATGTTTGAGTGGTGCTGCCTGCCACTCGTGTAGAAGGCTGTGTCATCCGCGAATTGGGCTATCCTGGCATGCGGTGACAGGGGGATGTCGTTTGCATATATGTTGAAGAGTGTGGGTGATAGTACCGAGCCCTGGGGGATGCCGGCCCTCAGGGTCTTTCTTGAGGAGCGTTTTCCGTCTACCTCAACAAGGAACGTCCGGTCTGTCAGAAAGCTGTCTATCAATTTTGTGTACACATCAGGGATCGTTGTATTGTGATGTATCTTGAAGGTCAGGTTGTCGTGCCAAACCTTGTCGTAAGCCTTTTCCCAGTCGAGGAATACTGCTGCTGTTGAATTTGTGTAGTTGAAATTGTGTGTAATGTGTTCTGTTAGTCGAAGGACTTGTAGCTCTGCAGAGATCTTTTTCTGGAACCCGAATTGTTCTGGTCTGAGGGTTTCATCGTCTATGAGACATTTGTTGATCCTGTCCAATAATACTCTTTCAAGCGTTTTCCCCATTGTGGAGAGTAACCTGATAGGGCGATGGTTCGCCGGTAGTTTTGGGTCTTTCCCTGCCTTTGGGATTGTAATAACTTTTGCTGCCTTCCAGGCCGCAGGGAATTTTTGTAGCAGCATGCAGCTATTTATTATGTGTGTTAGCAGGACTAGTGGTTTCCAGGAGAGGTTCTTTAGGTGTATGTTTGAAATTTTGTCTAGTCCTGGTGCGGATCTGCCCTTTCTGCAGGCTATTATTTTCCTTATTTGTGTCGGTGTTGTGAGTTCTGGTGCTGTTTGTGTCGGTGTGTCTCGGAGATTTTGAACTGTTTGTGTGATATTTTCTTCCTCAAGCTGTTCAGCGGCTGTGAGATCGATCTGTGGTGTTGTGTTTTGCTCCTCGTACGTGGCCGCAAACAGTTCGGCTTTCGACAAGGCATCAAACACGATTCCCTGGGGTCCTAGCATAGCCCTTTTGGCTGGTCGCTGCTGTCGAATGTTTTTGACCAGTTGCCACTCGTCCTGGGTTTGGAGGCATAAGGTCTCCATCCTGTCTTCCCAGGTTTCTGCGCGCCATGCTTTCAGACGCTTTTCGAGTTCACGAGACAGTCTGTTCATTTCTCTCCGCTCCCGCGGGTCCCTGCTTCTTTGCCACAGTTTTCGGTGTCTGTTTTTCTGGCATCGGAGCTCCCGCAGTAGCGGAGGGAGTTCTGTTTCGTGCCTATCCGGTAGTATTGTAGTTGTCCAGTCTGTTTTATGGCTTTTTGTATTTTGGATGTCAGGTAGCCGGCCGAAGTGGCCGTGCGGTTAAAGGCGCTGCAGTCTGGAACCGCAAGACCGCTACGGTCGCAGGTTCGAATCCTGCCTCGGGCATGGATGTTTGTGATGTCCTTAAGTTAGTTAGGTTTAACTAGTTCTAAGTTCTAGGGGACTAATGACCTCAGCAGTTGAGTCCCATAGTGCTCAGAGCCATTTTTTTTGATGTCAGGTATTCGACAGCATCGTCCAGCTTTTCCTCTGACGACAGGTCCAGTGTTGGGTTTATTGTGTCTGTGAGGACCCTGCGATACTGTTCCCGGTTCATTTTTATCACTTTTCTCAGGACGTCCGGGAGAGAGTTCATCCTACGGAGCCTCTCTAGTACCGGATTGTGGTAAGACGTTAGGTCCTGGATCGTATCTAGCGTGACGTCGTCTCCGATGTTTTTCGCCAGCAGTACGTCCAGGACGTCCGGTCTGTGTCCGGCTATGACTGGGATGTGTGTCGCGTCGTCTGGGCCGCGGACGATGTAGTGGTACGCGTCCTCCAGTTGCAGGAGTTTTGTTCCTTTCGGGTTCGTTGTGCGGGAATTCCACGCTGGAATTTTAGCGTTTAGGTCCGCGTCCAACGCCACGCTTTGGTGCCTGTCGAAGATCACTCTGAGGCCTTCTTCCAGCAACTGGCGGTTTGGGGCTAGGTATGCTGCCCCCACCGTCAATTTCCCTCTTTCCGTGTTTATTGTAACCAGAGTGACCTCGATATCCTGCACTGGAGGTGCGACCACCACATCGTGCGGAATTTTCCGTTTTAGGAACACGGCCGTAGCGCCTCCTCGTTGATTTTGTCTGCCTGTGCGGTAAGCCGTCATGTTCCGCAGTTTAAAAGTATCGCAGGCCGGAGGTGTGTTTCGGAGACTAACAGGACGTCCACATTGTGATCAGATATGAACGTTTGTAGTTCCGTTTTCTTGTTTCTGATGCCGTTTGCATTCCAGATGCAAAGTGTTGTGTCAGTGTTTTGTCTGCCTCGTTGCGCCATCTTTACATGAACGCACTAAGCAGACCCTGTAGTATTATGTGTGTTTTTTCCGTCCTGTCCGATATTTGACGGAGCGCGTTTGCCGTGTTAAATATTGTTGTGATGATGTTTGAGTCCTGCTCGAGGGTACGGATCGTGTTTATGATCTCCCAGAGGGCGTCCACGAGCAGTCCTTTTTCATTTGTGTGTGGTGTGGCAGTGTTTCTCTGTTTGTTTTGTGTTGTCTCTTTTTGCATCTGAGTTGGTTTTGTAGTGTTAGTTTGGATGTGGTTTGATGTTGTATCGGTCGTTGTTGATGTTAATGCCTCTCTGAAGGAGCGGCGGCGAGGTGTTGGTGTGTTCGTGTCTGTGCCTGCCGCCTCCGCCTGTGCGGCTGCGGCAATGTCCGGATGGACCTGTCGTCGCGCAGGGAGAGGTGGAAACTGTGGTCTTGTTTGTTGGGAGCGTGGGGAGCGTGCGGGGGAGCGTGCGCCCTCTGTTGGGTGTGTGTCTGGTCTGTCTGTTTTGCGTGTCGTTCTTTCTGTTTCGTCATTCGTCACCTTTTGTATTGTTTTCCCTGGAGTTGGGACTCTTACTGGGAGATTTTCTCTGTTTGTTTGGTCATGTTGTGTCTGTGGTGTGTCTTTTAACTTCTGGATGGGGTCTGTCCTCGTCTGTCTTTCGCCCTTAATTGTGTTTTGCATTTCAACTTGCGTATTTCTCATGATATCACATTCAAACATGTTTAACGCTTTCCCCTCTCGGTCATAATATTTTCCACACGGAATCTACTAAAAAGGACGACACTCACTACTAGCGTAAGCAATGAAAGAGTAGTTACTTAAACTTCTCACTTAAATTTTGATGAGGAATGTATTTAGGAAGTACGCCGTTATGCTCCAGGAATAATCCTGAATAAGAACATCAAGTCAAAAACCCTGAGCAAAGTGAGACATCCCCAGTGTGAAGTCATGTCTTGTGAAGAATATTGTATAAAAATAAGATAACTTTAATTGCTTTTGCAATGCGCTAACACTTCATAGCTTTACATCACAGATAACTTTCAGTAGATAACGAATTACCACTGAAGAATTAGTCAGATTTTCTAAGCGTATGTTGTTGTGGTCTTCAGTCCTGAGACTGGTTTGATGCAGCTCTCCATGCTACTCTATCCTGTGTAAGCTTCTTCATCTCCCAGTACCTACTGCAACCTACATCCTTCTGAATCTGCTTGGTGTATTCATCTCTTGGTCTCCCTCTACGATTTTTACCCTCCACGCTGCCCTCCAATGCTAAATTTGTGATCCCTTGATGCCTCAGAACATGACCTACCAACCGATCCCTTCTTCTAGTCAAGTTGTGCCACAAACTTCTCTTCTCCCCAATCCTATTCAATACCTCCTCATTGGTTACGTGATCTACCCATCTAATCTTCAGCATTCTTCTGTACCACCACATTTCGAAAGCTTCTATTCTCTTCTTGTCCAAACTAGTTATCGTCCATGATTCACTTACATACATGGCTACACTCCATACAAATACTTTCAAAAACGACTTCCTGACACTTAAACCTATACTCGATGTTAACAAATTTTTCTTCTTCAGAAACGCTTTCCTTCCCATTGCCAGTCTACATTTTATATCCTCTCTACTTTGACCATCATCAGTTATTTTACTCCCCAAATAGCAAAACTCCTTTACTACTTTAAGTGTCTCATTTCCTAATCTAATTCCCTCAGCATCACCCGATTTAATTTGACTACATTCCATTATCCTCGTTTTGCTTTTGTTGATGTTCATCTTATATCCTCCTTTCAAGACACTGTCCATTCCGTTCAACTGCTCTTCCAAGTCCTTCGCTGTCTCTGACAGAATTACAATGTCATCGGCGAACCTCAAAGTTTTTACTTCTTCTCCATGAATTTTAATACCGACT
This sequence comes from Schistocerca americana, assembly GCF_021461395.2. Lineage (NCBI taxonomy): Eukaryota > Metazoa > Arthropoda > Insecta > Orthoptera > Acrididae > Schistocerca > Schistocerca americana. The sequence continues at coordinate 413,328,409 of NC_060130.1, read as the reverse complement.
CCGAATTTTTCTTTTGTTTCCTTTACTGTTTGCTCAATATACAGATTGAATAACATCGGGGAGAGGCTACAACCCTGTCTCACTCCTTTCCCAACCACTGCTTCCCTTTGATGCCCCTCGACTCTTATAACTGCCATCTGGTTTCTGTACAAATTGTAAATAGCCTTTCGCTCCCTGTATTTTACCCCTGCCACCTTCAGAATTTGAAATAGAGTTTTCCAGTTAACATTGTCAAAAGCTTTCTCTAAGTCTACAAATGCTAGAAACGTAGGTTTGCCTTTCCTTAATCTTTCTTCTAAGATTAGTCGTAAGGTTAGTATTGCCTCACGTGTTCCAACATTTCTACGGAATCCAAACTGATCTTCCCCGAGGCCCGCTTCTACCAGTTTTTCCATTCGTCTGTAAAGAATTCGCGTTAGTATTTTGCAGCTGTGACTTATTAAACTAATGGTTCATTAATTTTCACATCTGTCAACACCTGCTTTCTTTGGGATTGGAATTATTATATTCTTCTTGAAGTCTGAGGGTATTTCGCCTGTCTCATACATCTTGCTCACCAGATGGTAGAGTTTTGTCATGACTGGTTCTCCCAAGGCCATCAGTAGTTCTAATGGAATGTTGTCTACTCCCGGGGCCTTGTTTCGACTCAGGTCTTTCAGTGCTCTGTCAAACTCTTCACGCAGTATCTTATCTCCCATTTCGTCTTCATCTACATACTCTTCCATTTCCATAATATTGTCCTCAAGTACATCGCCCTTGTATAAACCCTCTGTATACTCCTTCCACCTTTCTGCCTTCCCTTCTTTGCTTAGAACTGGGTTTCTATCTGAGCTCTTGATATTCATACAAGTGGTTCTCTTCTCTCTAAAGGTCTCTTTAATTTTCCTGTAGGCAGTATCTATCTTACCCCTAGTGAGACAAGCCTCTACATCCTTACATTTGTCCTCTAGCCATCCCTGCTTGGCCATTTTGCACTTCCTGTCGATCTCATTTTTGAGACGTTTGTATTCCTTTTTGCCTGCTTCATTAACTGCATTTTTATATTTTCTCCTTTCGTCAATTAAATTCAATATTTCTTCTGTTACCCAAGGATTTCTATTAGCCCTCGTCTGTTTACCTACTTGATCGTCTGCTGCCTTCACTACTTCATCCCTCAGAGCTACCCATTCTTCTTCTACTGTATTTCCTTCCCCCATTCTTGTCAATTGTCAGTTTATCCAGGTCCCATCTCCTTAAATTCCCACCTTTTTGCAGTTTCTTCAATTTCAATCTGCAGTTCATAACCAGTAGATTGTGGTCAGAAACCACATCTGCCCCTGGAAATGTCTTACAATTTAAAACCTGGTTCCTAAATCTCTGTCTTACCATTATATAATCTATCTGATAGCTTCTAGTATCTCCAGGAGTCTTCCAGGTATACAACCTTCTTTTATGATTCTTGAACCAAGTGTTAGCTATGATTAAGTTATGCTCTGTGCAAAATTCTACCAGGCGGCTTCCTCTTTCATTTCTTCCCCCCAATCCATATTCACCTACTATGTTTCCTTCTCTCCCTTTTCCTACTGACGAATTCCAGTCACTCATGACTATTAAATTTTCGTCTCCCTTCACTATCTGAATAATTTCTTTTATTTCATCGTACATTTCATCTATTTCTTCATCATCTGCAGAGCTAGTTGGCATATAAACTTGTACTACTGTAGTAGGCATGGGTTTTGTGTCTATCTTGGCCACAATAATGCGTTCACTATGCTGTTTGTAGTAGCTAACCCGTACTCCTATTTTTTATTCATTATTAAACCTACTCCTGCATTACCCCTATTTGATTTTGTATTTATAACCCTGTAATCACCTGACCAAAAGTCTTGATCCTCCGGCCACCGAACTTCACTAATTCCCACTATATCTAACATTAACCTATCCATTTCCCTTTTTAAATTTTCTAACCTACCTGCCCGATTAAGGGATCTGACATTCCACGCTCCGATCCGTAGAACGCCAGTTTTCTTTCTCCTGATAACGACGTCCCCCTGAGTAGTCCCCGCCCGGAGATCCGAATGGGGGACTATTTTACCTCCGGAATATTTTACCCAAGAGGACGCCATCATCATTTAATCATACAGTAAAGCTGCATGTCCTCGGGAAAAATTACGGCTGTAGTTTCCCTTTGCTTTCAGCCGTTCGCAGTACCAGCACAGCAAGGCCGTTTTGGTTAATGTTACAAGGCCAGATCAGTCAATCATCCAGACTGTTGCCCCTGCAACTACTGAAAAGGCTGCTGCCCCTCTTCAGGAACCACATGTTTGTCTGGCCTCTCAACAGATACCCCTCCGTTGTGGTTGCACCTACGGTACGGCCATCTGTATCGATGAGGCACGCAAACCTGCCCACCAACGGCAAGGTCCATGGTTCATGGGGGGTCTAAGCGTATATTATTTATAAATATTTCAGCTGAATCATGATTACTTATAGTAGGGGAGAAACGTGTCAATTATACCACTTTTGATATTTTATTTGTTACATCCTAAACAGTAAATTACAAAATTATTTAAACAATTCCATCCTCAACTGCGGGATGTTGTTCTTGATATCTGATCTAAAGAACAAAAATTCTGAGAAAAATAAACGGACTACACTTACTTTTCTAAATATCTGCAAGTGGTACAAATTAGGATTCTGGTTGCCTCATTTGTACCAGTAAGCGTGTAAATTGTGCCTCCCTTACAAACCATCTCCCTAAGCTTAAAGATAAGTAATTACTGGCTAAGTTTAAGCAAATGTTCCATATTTTAGTTCTTACATCACTATTTGCATGCATGGAATATAGCTTTTTCCCTTCTTTCCCCAGCCCTCCGATCATTTTGCATTTCGTGCATCTCATCATTTCTTCCATTCGATCTTCCTCGCAAAGTATGCTATGCCATTCTTCTGTGTTACGAATGAATTTTTGTGGTGGTTTCCCCGCTGAGTCTCCACAACACTTCCTTCTCACAGATGGAGCAGTAATTCTAGATTTCTTCTTCTTTATTTGGTTAACTATTTTTTTCTGCGAGGGTTCTTTTGCATTGAAATTATGGAGCAATCTGTTTCGTTCTACAATGTTAAACGCAAGTTTTGTTACGTCCAACATGCTTAAACCGAACATCATCTCTTTAAATGTAAGAATATGTTCTTCCAATTCGTTTTAAATTTCACTGAAAAACATTTTACCATGGCCTAACATATTTGTATGCCTGTTTGCAATTTTGTTTTGATTTTCAGCATGCCTCTTAATTGTTGTCTTAGGCCATATTCTATACGTGCACATTAATTGAATCCATGGTCCCCATTTAGGTATTCTGTTACAGCTAAATGCGTTATATTTGTGCTCCACTTTCCATAACGCCTTTCAGAAGTTATACTGCTATACAAAATAATTCTTAAATTAATAACTACAATAAAGAATGGATTAGAAAAACCACCACATCATTTCTAAACATTATGTTACCATTAGTGCTAAACGCATCTTTTAAAGCTCACAGTACAGGGAAGTTTCCTAAATTGTGCCAGTACAATATCGGAAATCTATAGCGTTACATTACAGGCAGCCTCGACATTTTCTCTTTGTCAGTTTCTATAAACAAATCATAACCAATACAGATTCATAACAGTCTGAAAACTAAGGCTATTTCATGTATAATCACGCATAAATAAAACATTATGTTGCCACTTACCTTCTAACAATAATTCTCCTCGCCAAGTACAAAAAATATCAGATGAAAGCTACAACAAATTCAATGCTGTCTTTAAACGATTTGTTCCTCAACAAACAGAACTCTTAGCTGATAATATCGCAGCAAGAAGCACACAGTTAAAGGTGATTTCACTAAATTTCAGACAGTAAAAGAGGCAGGAATTTTGTAGCAGTGGTACAAAGTAGGAGCCGGTATAATGTAGACAACTCTCCCCTATGTATGACTCGAGAGTAAGATAAGATTACATCTCTAATACAAGAGGCAATCAAATGAAAACGAGACAGATGGAAAATATGTGAGTAAAATGGTTATTATTTCAAAAGGATTGGCCGTAACTATTAATATATTTATCCCATATGTGAGAATACGGCCAATACCTTCACGGAAAAATGTTTTCGGTTGCCTATGGAACTGTGATTGCACCCAGGCGTTCACCTCTTCGAGCGAAACGAATCGACTCGACGGCCACGAACGTCTTTCTTTAGGACTATAAGAATATGGAAACGCATAAGGAGAGGTAGGGACTGTACGCAGGATGTGTAAGTGCTTCCCATCGAAACTTCTGAATGTCGACGGACGCTATCATTCTGTTGCAGAATAATGCCCGTCCACATACTGCCAAAGCTCTTTCGACTACGCTGCAGGAGTTCCGCTGGAAAGCCCTTGCACATCCTCCTTAAAGTTCCCATAGTTTTGGAGCACTGAAGAAAGACATTCCACATCTAAAGCTGCATCTACATACATACTCCGAAAGCCACCGTACGGTGCCTGGCGGAGGGTACCCTTTACCACTACTAGTCATTTCCTTTCCTGTTCCACTCGCAAATAGAGCGAAGGAAAAACGACCATCTTTATGCCTCCGAATAATCCCTAATTTCTCTTATTTTACCTTCGTGATCCTGAAGCGAAATGTACGTTGGCGACAGTAGAATCGTTCTGCAGTCAGCCTCAAATGTCGGGTCTCTAAATTTCCTCAGTTGTGTTTCTCGAAAAGAACACCACCTTCCCTCCAGGTATTTCCATTTCAGTTCCCGAAGCAGCATCTCAGTAATGCTTGCGTGTTCATCGAACTCACCGGTAACGAATCTAGCAGCCCACCTCTGAATTGCTTCGATGCCTTGCTTCTGTCCGACCTGGTGCGGATCCCCAATACTCGAGCAGTACTCAAAAATAGGTCGCACTGGTGCCCTATATGCGTTTTCCTTTACAGATGAACCACTCTCTCCTAAAATTCTCCCAATAAACCGAATCCGACCATTCGCCTCCCCCACTACAGTCTTTATATGCTCGTTCCATTTGCAACGTTACGCCTAGATACTTAACTGACGTGACTGTGTCAACCAGCACACTGCTAATGCTGTATTGGCGGGTGTGTTATTCCTACTCATCTACATTAACTTACATTTTTCTACATTTAGGGTTATGTTATGTTATGTTAACCGGGGACCTAGAAACGACGGACAGGCTCAGTCCCCGCCGCAGCCGCAGTGGTCCGCAACCCCACGACTATCGCAGTCCACTTCACCCCTCCGCCGCCCCACACCGAACCTAGGGTTACTGTGCGGTTCGGCCCCCGGCGGACCCCCCAGGGAACGTCTCACACCAGACGAGTGTAACCCTATGTCTGCGTGGTAAAGTAATGGTGGCGTACGCGTACGTGGAGAACTTGTTTGCGCAGCAATCGCCGACATAGTGTAGCTGAGGCGGAATAAAGGGAATCAGCCCGCATTCGCCGAGGCAGATGGAAAACCGCCTAATAACCATCCACAGACTGGCCGGTTCACCGGACCTCGACACAAATCCGCTGGGTGGATTTGTGCCGGGGACCGGCTCTCCTTCCCGCCCGGAAAGCAGTGCGTTAGACCGCACGGCGGGGTACATTTAGGGTTAGTTGCCATTCATCACACCAATCAGAAAATTTGTCTAGGTCTTCACGTATACTTCTACAGTTCTCAACGACGACACCTTCCCATACACCACAGTATCATCAGAAAACAACCACAGATTGCTGCATTCGTGGCCGTTGATTTGCTTCGGAGAAAGAGGTGCAGGCCTGAGTACAATCATAGTTCCGTAGGCAACCGTGAAATTTTTTCATGAAGGCATTGGCCGCCTTTTCTCACAGTGGGATAAATGTATTAACAATTATTGCGATTACTTTTGAAATAATAAGTAGTTTATTTACTTTTTTTTTATCTATCCCATTTTCATGCGACTGCCCCTTATGTAATGCCGTATAGAGGAGGAAATTCACAAGGTCAATTCTTGTGTTATATGTTTCAACATATCATCGAATCATAAGCTTCCAGCCTTTTCCACAAGTCTATTAGCCCCCTGTATACTACGAGGACGTGCGAAAAATAATGCCTCCGAATTTTTTTAAGCTGTTCTCAATACCGGTTGAAGAATTACATGTGACACGTATTACTCGGCCGACTCCCCGATTCACTGACGCAAGCTGCAACCTTCTGCTGCTAGAGGACTCCGAATTGTGGCGTGTAACATGGCGATGTGTAACGTAACTACGTCGGTGCATGAGGAACAGCGTGCTATAAAGCAAGTTTCTAACCGCAGAAAATGTTCCTCTAACTGAAATCAATAAAAGAATGAAAGCTGTGTGCGGCTATGATTGTATCAATATCAGCAATGTGGAACGTTGGGAAGTTCGCACTCGTAATGAAAGAAACGGTGGTGCTAACGTCAACGTGTGTGATAGAGTTCGGAGGGACAACAGCGCACTGCAACCGACGACACTCATCGGAATCGGGTTGATGAACTTCACAGAAAATCGTCGGATGACACAGACACAGCTCTCAGGTAGCCTACATGTGGCGTATTGCGAGAGCACGACCTCAGATGTTAAGTACAATAATGCTTAGAGCCATTTGAACCATTTTTTTGGGAGTCAAAGCGATGCTATGACACATTCCACACAGAGGAAAATGTCCAATGGGATGCTCTGAGAATCCAAAGAGAACAAATGACGGAACTCTTCGACATTATTTTCGGCACGACGCGATGAATTGAGAGTAACGAAGTATATGCGAGATGATCACCACAGCTAAGCATCTGCAGCTGCGCGTCGCAGTGACTACCCAGTTTCTTCAAGGCTATGGAGCTTTTCCCAGTGTCCCTTGGAAAAAATCGTGACTCGGAATGAAACACGGCTCCTCTACTACGAACCAGAGAGGCAGCAATAAAACCTAGCGTGGAAACACCCGCTGCCCTCTGTGCATAAGAACTTCAGACAACAGTCATTCTAAAAGAAAGTAATGCTAGCACCGTGACGGAACGTAAAAGAGATTGATCTTGGATCCTGCTAGGCAACGGAAACGTGAAATACGTACAGGGCAACGAGGACTATCTCCTACCTGCATGCCCGTGTTTAACTCATAAAGCAGGACAAAGGTACGCACTCTCCAAAGACCTGGTTTTGAGTTGCTTCCACATCCAAGGCACAACCTTGGTCTCCCGTCATCGGATTACCACATCTTCAGCCCTCTAAATAACTCGCGTGAAGTGGAGCAGTGTTAAGACACGAAACACGCATTCGGAAAAACCGGGTTTCATGAATCTCCCTCCGACCATTCCGATTTAGGTTCACCGTAGTATCCTTAAATCGGTTAAAACGAATTTCAAGAAGGCTTCTCAGAAAATGACACCACCAATTTCCTTCCTCAGCCGTCTTTTAACCGAAACTGGGCTTCGTATCTGCCGCTCTCGTCGTCAACGTGACATTAAACCCTTATCTTCCTTCCTTTGTTAGCAGCTCAAAAACCTAATTCGTTGACAGCATTCACAAGCCGATCGCAGAGTTCCTAAGCGCAATACCGTCCTGGGATGTATGTGGCAAAATAATATGTGTAGTTCTTCTTCTCGTTTGGACATAAAGAATTTCTGTCAACACTGTCTTTACTTTTTGACTCAATCTGACATACACTACTGGCCATTAAAATTGCTTCACCAAGAAGAAATGCAGATGATAAACGGGTATTCATTGGACAAATATATTATACCAGACCTGACATGTGATTACATTTTCACTTAATTTGGGTGCATAGATCCTGAGAAAACAGTATCCAGAATTATCACTTCTGGCCGCAATAACGGACTCGATACGCCTGCGCATTGAGTAAAACAAAGCTTGGATGGCGTGTACAGGTACAAAATGGTTCAAATAGCTCTGAGCACTATGGGACTTAACTTCTGAGGTCATCAGTCCCCTAGAACTTAGAACTACTTAAACCTAACTAACCTAAGGACATCACACACATCCATGCCCGAGGCAGGATTCGAACCTGAGACTGTAGCGGTCGCGCGTTTCCAGACTGTAGCGCCTAGAACCGCTCGGCCACTCCGGCCGGCTTTACAGGTACAGCTGTCCATGCAGCCACAGTTCATCAAGAGTAGTGACTGGCGTATTGTGACGAGCCAGTTGCTCGGCCACCATTGACCAGACGCTTTCAATTGGTGAGACATCTGGACAATGTGCTGGCCAGGGCAGCAGTCGAACATTTTCTGTATCCAGAAAGGCCCGTACAGGACCTGAAACATGCGGTCGTGCAATATCCTGCTGAAATGTAGGGTTTCGCAGGGATCTAATGAAGGGTAGAGACACGGGTCGTAACACATCAGAAATGTAACGTCCACTGTTCAAAGTGCCGTCAATGCGAACAAGAGGTGACCGAGACGTGTTACCAATGGCACCCCATACCATCACGCCGGGTGATACGCCAGTATGGCGATGACGAATACACGCTTCCAGTGTGCGTTCACCGCGATGTCGACAAACACTGGTGCGACCATCATGATGCTGTAAACAGAACCTGGATTCATCCGAAAAAATGACGTTTTACCATTCGTGCACACAGGTTTGTCGTTGAGTACACCATCGCAGGCGGTCTTGCCTGTGATGCAGCGTCAAGGGTAATCGCAGCCTGGTCCCTGAGCTGATAGTCCATGCTGCTGCAAACGTCGTCGAACTGTTCGTGCAGATGGTTGTTGTCTTGCAAACGTCCCCATCTGCTGACTCAGGGATCGAGACGTGGCTGCACGATCCGTTACAGCCATGCGGATAAGTTGCCTTTCATCTCGACTGCTAGTGATACGAAGCAGTTGGGATCCAGTACAGCGTTTCGTATTACCCTCCTGAACCCACCGATTCCATATTCTGCTAACAGTCATTGGATCTCGACCAACGCGAGCAGCAATGTTGCGATACGATAAACAGCAATCACGACAGGCTACAATACGACCTTTATCAAAGTCGGAAACGTGATGGTACGCATTTCTCCTCCTTACACGAGGCATCACAACAACGTTTCACCAGGCAACGCCGGTCAACTGCTGTTTGTGTATGAGAAATCGTTTGGAAAGTTTCCTCGTGTCAGCACATTGTAGGTGTCGCCACCGGCGCCAACCACGTGTGAATGCTCTGAAAAGCTAATCATTTGCATATCACAGCATCTTCTTCCTGTCGGTTAAATTTAGCGTCTGTAGCTCGCCATCTTCGTGGTGTAGCAATTTTAATGGCCAGTAGCGTATAAAACACCCACTTCAGTAGTAGACTGATTCTGTCCATTCAAATACGTACATTACAAACGTCAAGGACACAGTTCATGTATTGCAGATGTACTTGTTAGTCACAGGAATGTTTATCTCGAATCGTCTAAGAGACTCCTCATTTACTGTATGCGCCGGTCGATGTGGCCGAGTGGTTCTAGGCGCTTCAGTCTGGAACCGCGCGACCGCTACGGTCGCAGGTTCGAATCCTGCCTCGGGCATGGATGTGTGTGATGTCCTTAGGTTAGTTAGGTTTAAGTAGTTGTAAGTTCTAGGGGACTGATGACCTCAGATGTTAAGTCAAGTCGTGCTCAGAGCCATTTGAACCATTTTACTGTATACTCCACTTACTCCAATGCGACAGTTCCCCAGGCATTGACGTAGAAAGACATCGTCCTCCACGAAATGGGAGGCTCTTACTTCGCTTCACCTGTCTTGTGATGACTGACTGTTTTTGTTGTTCTCATCACTTCATCATCATTCATGAAAGTGGCGAGATTGGACTGAGCAAAGGTAGGGAATTTGTACGGGCGCTGATAACCGCGCAGTTGAGCGCCCCACAAACTAAACATCATCATCATCTTACTTCGCCGGTGCAAAGCCTGTGCCTGACATATACCCAATATATATTGAACTGATGGGAGGAGCATGTGCTCTTTGCCACAAACCATGTGTGAGCACATCTAAAAATTTACAGAGATAGTTTATGGGAATATGAAACTAAAATATCTTCATAGTACTTTTTCAGGTTTACATCTGTTATTATTAAGGTAGTCATACTTTTACGGTATTATTTAAGATCGTTGTCTATTTCCTTTTACTATAACAGTAGAACATCCTGTCAGATTAATCTTTTGCAAAAAAGGCAAAAACAAAATCAGTATTTCAGTTTTTCTCCTGTACATACGATAATATCAGAGAAGCTGAGCGAACATCGATCATTCTTCTTCAACATGTAAGAATACTGGTAGGTAGGCCAGATATTAACGTTTCATCGATGTCGAGGTCATCAAAAAGAACGCACAAGCTCACACTGTAAAAAGGTGGGGAAAGAAATCGAAATCTCAAATTTGACGGAATCACTACGATATTCGCGATTTATGAAAACCACGAGAAATGAGTCTGGTCTTCTGACCAGCGTACTGCCTCGTTCGATAACGTGAACGGGATTTTATTGTAGTTGCATATTATTCAAATCACCGTCAGAGAACCAGTATGTTCCTCACACATACGCTTCTCATGTAAGAGGAGAGTTGGGGGTTAACGCCTCGTCGACGACGACGTCATTAGGAAGAGATTCCTGGAAAAGGAAACCGGCCTTGTTTTCAAATGAACAATGGCCACATTGTGAGATTGATTTGAGGAAGCCATACAAAACCATTTTTCTTGATGGTCAGACAGGAATTTGAAACTCGGTCTTCCCGAATGCGAATCCAGTCTCGTGACCACTGAAACAGTCGTTCCGTAATAAGCTACGGCCATAAATACAGGTATCTCTGGCCTTATAAGGACGCAGAGGCGTTTGAAACCACCATTTTGGATGTCTTCACTAAATCGTCATTTCACCGCAGATTTTACAGGATGTCTCCATCCTGGATGTGGTTGAATTTCGTTGCGAGATTTGTAAGTGTCGTAAGGAACATGTGTTGGTCAGCAGTTTATCACCAGATAAACCAGGAAACGATGGCGAAGCGAGACTTCCAGGCGCTGTCATAATTCGTGGCTTTTCTGTAAAAGAGTCTTACCGTCAGCGTTCTGGGTCAAAAAAAGAGACGATGCTAGTTTCAGTCCAGCCCATTTCAATCGATTGACTCGAGCACAACAGCAACTACAGCATAAATCGTTAGTGTCCATCTGTAAGCGTTTGAGAGGGAGACTGCGTAACGAAAAACCTCTATATTCTTGAATACGGCAACACTGACGTCAAAATCCCAATCCAGTAAAACACATGTTTTCCACACTATTCCTGTATCATTCAAGACAAATTTCTGTTGTGGGTCACACTTACTACTAGAGGACGCATTGGTCAACATCGCACCACGAAGACAATACAGCAGATTACCCACTGTCAAGCTACATAATAATTCTAAACTGAATTTTTCTCTTCACGATCGAAGAACAAATGATAGCTTTCAGCAAACACAAATCTTTAATTAATTTTTTTTCTGCAATATTTCCGTCTGTGGCAAGATCTTACAATGATGAGGATTCGAAAATGATTTTGCAATTATTTTTACTTGATTCTTTTTATTTAATTCATTTCGTCACTAATTTCACTAACCGCAATGGAAAACAGCCACGTAATCCATCAATATGAGCATCGTGTAACTTTGATCAATGTGTATTTGTATTTTAATTGTGTGGCTGTTGGGTTTCTGAGACGAATACGAGAACAAAATCAGTATTTGCCTAGGTAAGTGTGGGAAATAACTAAAACTGGGTAGTGTAGCTGTCCATTAGTTATTAATCCTTCCTGCGCTTTCGATACAGGTCTGGCTCACCTTCCTGTCTCGAGATCCAACGCAGTGCACTTCTCAAAAATCGTTTTTAGGCATCCAATGTCCCATTTCAGTCTAGCCTTTTAGCCATCTCGATCTGGCTTCTCCGCCGGTGATTTTCCAATAGCCGCATGTCACGAACTGCGCGGCCCCTCCCGCCGGAGGTTCGAGTCCTCCCTGGGGCATGGGTGTATGTGTTGTTCGTAGCATAAATTAGTTTAAGTAGTGTGTAAGACTAGGAACCGATGACCGCAGCAGTTTGGGCCCTTAGGAATTCACAAACATTTGAACATGTTCCAATAATAAAAGTTATAAGCCTTCTTTGCTGATAGAATAAACGTATTTCCTCCAGCATAAAATCGTCTTCCTCAGTATATAAAATCTTATTTCTTCACAAATTAAAATCTTGTTTCTGCATAAAACTATAGGCCTATGTAAAAACAAGCCCTTTGCCCTTCGTAAGTTAAACCGTATTTCTTAGCAAAATGAAAAATATAAGTTTCTTATTTATATCAGTTACAGTATAGAAAAAAAGGAAAATTGATTCATAGTTAAAAAGTTAAAGAGCGTTACTGAAGAAAATACTGCAACTACCCACATTTTTGATTAAATGATTTATTTCACATTAGGTAGTTTCGTGCCTTGGCACCTTTTCATATGACAGTGAAGATTTCTCGTACAAATTAACCATTTTTCTTCAACAATGTAACGAAATATTCGTGATTTTGTGGGTACTCAGAAACCAACGAACCGCACGAAACTCTGTAGTTGATAGTTAGTTGATGATAAATTTTCGTGGAATCCAGTTGAAGTAGTCGGTTAAATTCTGCAAATGGCAGTTAGTTAATGATACATTTTTTTCAGTAACCAGTAAGAAAATCTAAAACGATGTGTAGTATTAAAATTTTGCAATCGGAAACTATTTCATATTATACATGTAAGACCGATACATTTCTTTTAATTTACATATTACAACATAGAAGTACGTTTCATGGACATGTGACGTACTAAACCACGTGCTAGGCTAAGGACAAGAAGGCCGACGCATGTGTTTACGTCTGTTAAGCTTACATGCGACGTCATAGCAGGTAAGTGATTTGGTTGGCAGTACCAAGGATCAAGATGGTACAGTGATAGAATACTTTTACAGCTACGATGTCTGTTACTGCAAAGATTTTTGTTCCTAGCCTGGATCGGGTGGAAACTATACATTCAATTTTCGTTGCCAGTGGCAATGTCTCATGCAACTACACATTTAATTTTTGTTGCCAGTGGCGATGCCTCATGCAAAATTTTCAGTCTCTAAAAAAAATGGATACATTTTCTCTTTGATCAACTAACTAAGCTACATACGGCATCATACATATTCTATCAGTACAAAATTATATGATTTGGATTAAATTTTGCAGATACATTTAGTTTCATAACTCTCATCAATAAAATAATATTAAAGAGCTTCCTCTCTCTTCCTCCCCCATTTTTTCTTCCTCCGCAGAGTTTTGTACTTAATTTTGTAATTTTTTTAAAAATTGCGTACTTCTCTATGCACTTTTTTGTTCTTAGTGTTGTCCTTTCTAGTCCAAATACAGTAGACTTTGCCCGTCCTTTTATCCAGTTAACGACAGTTATGTTGTGTTGGGGTATGGTATTTCGTCTGAAATTAGTAAATCTGGTGGTTGTATGACGTTGGGGCGAGTTCTTTTGATGGTGGCAAGTTTCTGCCTGATAATGTTGCGAAATAGTTTTACATTGTTCCACAGGAGTAAGTGCTTCACATTGTCTATTCAGTTGCAAATGAGACATGTTGCTGGGTTTGTTAACTTTGTATTTTGGAGTTTACGATTCTTGGGTATTTTCTTGACTCTAATGTGGTTTGCTGATGCCACAGTCGATGGTGGTTTCGATCGTAGAAGGTTGTCCACATTGCTGAACAACTGCTCTTTGGAAACTGCCATTCAGTACTGCTGATTTTTTTTTATTACGTTATGGTATATTTGTTGGAATCTGAGCTAGATTCAAAAACGAAACGTTTCTCAATAGGATGTTTATTATGTTGTTGTTGCTGTTGTTGTGGTCTTCAATCTGAAGACTGGTTTGATGCAAATCTCCATTTTATTTTCTCCTGGTGCAATACTCTTCCTCTCCGAATGAATACTGCAACCTACATCCTTCTTAATCTGCTTACTGTATTCGTCTCTTGAACACCCGTACAACTTTTGCCCCCACACTTCCCTCCAGAACTAAATTGGTAATCCGTCGATATCTCAGAACGTGTCCTGTCAACTGATCTCATCTTTTAGTCTGTTGTGCCACAAATTACTTTCCTTCCAATTCTGTTCAGTACTTACGCATTAGTTACGCGGTCTGCCCATCTAATTTCAGTACTATACTGTATCACCACATTTCAAAAGCTTCTATTATCTTCTTCTCTGAACTGCTTATCATCCACGTTTCCCTTCTATACAAGGAGACTGCTTTCAGACGAATACCTTCAGAAAAGACTTTCTAAAAATCTATATTCGATGATAACAAATTTCTCTTTTTCAGAACCTCTTTTCTTGCCAGTACCTTTCTACATTTTATATCCTCTCTCCTTCGGCCGTCATCAGTTATTTCACTGCCCAAATAGCGGAACTCATCTACTACTTTTAGTAGTGTCCTTTCCTAATCCAGTTCCCTCAGCATCTCCTGGTTTAATTTGACTACATTCCATTGTCCATGTTTCGCTTTTCTTGGTGTTGGTCTTATATTCTCCTTACAAGAAGCTGTCTATTCCATTCAACTGCTCACCCAAGTCCTTTGCTGTCTCTGACAGAATTACAATGTCATCGGGAAACCTCAAAGTTTTTATTTCTTCTCTTTAAACTTTAATTCTTTTCCATATTTTTCTTTGGTTTCCTTTACTGCTTGCTCAATGTACATATTGAATAGCATCAGATATTCATTACGATTTCTGTGGGAAGTTAATGACAGTAAAAATTATTTGGGAATATTTCATTTAATAAGCGAGTCGTTAAGCCATTTGCTGCCTTTCTCATTGGTTTTATACGAAGCACTGATTACTAATGGCAGTGGCAATTGTTAGTGTTTCAAATTTGATCTTGAAAATGTAATATCTGGTTACATATAACAAGGAAGATGAAAAAGTGCTTTGTGCTGACGTTTGGAATATTATAATGGAGACTAAGATACTTCAACACATGAAAAATGTAAACAAACTGTTCTGGAAAATTCTTAACTGATTCCCTGTAAGTGGACTGTGGCTGAAATTTGGTAAAACACAATGCAAAAGGGACTGAATATTTTTAAATTCTTAGATGCTTATATTGATAAGAATGTCAACTGAAGTCACGTGTTTTTATTTTCTTAAATGTCTACTCTCTTCATCTTCTGCGTTGATGGTAATAGTAGGCTTTGTGATGCAAATGAATGCACGTGGACTGTGACTGAAATTTGATAAAACACAATACAAAAGAACCAGGATATTTTAAATTTATAGGTGTTTATGTTGATAAGAATGTGAACTAAAGTCTCGTGTTTTTTATTTTCTTAAATGTCTAATCTCTGCAACTTTCGATCGATACAAATTTCAATAATTTACCTGCTTTTCCTATTTTCACATTAATGTCTTGTGGCGTCATATTCTTGGACAATTCTTCACTGTGTAAGAAGGCGTTCGTTGCCCAGAAGCGCGTAGGAAAACAAAATATGTGGTGGCTGTTCTAAATCTTCTTGTAGACAGCTCTAACAACAGCCTCGCAGAACATTAGTTCTCATGAAGTTTGTTGCAAACAATCAAACACAGTTCCAATTAAAAAAATAATACCAGAAGACGTAATAACTTACAACATCCATCATTCAGTGTTGCAAGGAAAAGAGCGAGGTATTCAGCAACAAGAATCTTTGACCAGATACCCAGTGATGCGAAGCAGCTCATACAACACGAACCTGAAGTCTACTTCCAAAATTCCAAACGTTGTTCAGGGATGTCTTGGCACAAGGAACCTGTGATTTCCAGTGGGCCGTTACAGAGTAACTGCGGTTCGTCTGTTTTCTCACAACAGCACACATTTCGACAGTATGCGGTGTGTGTCTTGTCTGGAAACAAACTCGTTCCATTTACTCACGTTACTTTTTGTTGATAACAGTGATGCCCACTTTACTCGTAGCTCTGAAGCTCGCGTTCGACCCTGTTCGGTTCTGTCTCGGGTTTGATTTTACAGCACTATTAGTTGTAAGTTAACAATTACACACAGTAGCAATGCCAGATTTACTGAAAAAATTATGGCCTATCTCACAGTATTTTTCCATCCGCCTGTAGATTGTTGCATTTATCTGCGTTTTGACTTGTGTGTTTAGGTGATTGCATATTACAGGGCTTGTCATTGATGGGAAGGTATCTTCACGAAAACAAAATTTATTGGGATAACAAACCGACTGAGTCATACTTTTGTTGTTACTCTGTATTGAACTACCGGAGACCACGGGTCCCTTGATACCAAAATGTTCAGGAATTATCCCTGAACAACCTCAGACATTTTGTCGGTGGAGTTCGGGTTATCGTTTAGATATTGCTAACTCACCTTGTCAAATGCCTTTACGAACTCTCAAGAAACAGTTGTACATTTAATTTCTTGCGCTTTCGTAGTTCACTGCAAATCTGTATTCCCTTATGTTTTACAGTACTTTCCCGTCTTTGCAAACACGTGTTTAGTATGGCTCTGTTGTGTGCATTATCGTTTTTAGCCATTGTTCGATGATCCGTGGCATTACTTTGCAGTTGTGCGAGGGAAAATAAAAACAGGTCAAGAAAACATCGACGACTCCGGTACATGGTTCAAATGGCTCTGAGCAGTATGGGACTTAACATCTATGGTCATCAGTCCCCTAGAACTTAGAACAACTTAAACCTAACTAACCTAAGGACAGCACACAACACCCAGTCGTCACGAGGCAGAGAAAATCCCTGACCCCGCCGGGAATCGAACCCGGGAACCCGGGCGCGGAAGCGAGAACGCTACCGCACGACCACGAGCTGCGGACACTCCGGTAGAAATGAAATAGAAATGAAATGTCATACAATAAGGGGCTGTGCTGCGATACAGCCATTTGAAATTCAGCGTGCAATCTTGTTTGTCCAGAATCGCTTTATAGCATGTATCAATGCACATGGTCAAAATTTTGAGCGCTTGATGTGACAGTTATAATAATAAACACACGAACCGTACCTTAGTTACGTGTCTGATTACATTTGGTACAGTAGGGTAGATGTGTGTGGCACCTCTTCTCGTGACGAGGATATAGTGGTTTGCGGCGCTGTTATTTTGTAACTATTTGGTAAAGTTCCAAACATGCTATGTCGTTGAAGTCCTCTTCGAAGACTCTTCCCGATACCACAGAAAAAGTATACAGATCTATTAAGAAAAGAACAAATTCGGAGTCATTTTTCGGCAGCTAAAAATGTTAATAATTTCTCGCGTACACGAGAAAAATCACCACATTGCCCGCTGTAACTGCACCTTGTTATATTTGCTCATTCTGGGTGACCCGTCTTAGCTACCTCACTATATACAAAGACCACTGGACTTCATTCGTAGTAAAAATATTTGGTAAATATCTACGGGGATAGTTTCTGGTCGGAGAAATTTACTTTTAGGACGTTGTGCGATCGTACATTCCACCCATTCTTCTTAGATTTCTGTTATCTGTGTTAATATACAAGGCGCATCTGAAACGTTCGGTGTATAGTCCCATATCTTAAAAACAGTGCTGGTTAAGATTAGGCGCCCGCGTATACGTACTGAAAGACATGTCAATAAGCCGCGCGGGGTAGCCGCGCGGTCTGGCGCGCCTTGCCAGGGTTCGTGCGGCTCCCCCCGTCGGAGATTCGAGTCCTCCCTCGGGCATGCGTGTGCGTGTTGTCCTTAGCATTAGTTGGATTAAGTAATGTGTAAGCCTCTTTTTCCACAAAAAAAACATGCCAATAAGCGCCCCCTACCGTTCAGATCACCAAAGCGAAACAGTGGTGCACGCTGCGATCAAGCTAACGGAGTCACTGTGAGAACATGTATCACTGAAAAATGGATCAACGTGTTAACATGAAGTTTTGGTTCAAATTGGTGGAAACGGGGACGGAGACCAACGAGTTGAGTTGTTAGTCAATTGTACGGGGTTAAAGCAGTAAGTAACAAGTCTACGTACCAGTGGTTTTAACTCTTTAGATACGGAAAGGAAGGTGTCGACGATGATCCGCGTACGGGTCAACCGTCAACTAACACAATTTCAGGCAACACCAAACGAGTGTGACGGATGCTTGCGAACGATAGGCGGTTGTCTTTGAGAATGAGAGCAAAAGAATTAAAGATCAGCAAAGACAGTGTAAGCACAATTAGTTATGAACAACTGAAAAGACAGAATACTTGTGCCCAGTAAATACCGCACACGCTGACAGACCAGCAGAAGGAAACTCGAATGGAAACGTCTGGAAATTTCATCGAAATGTGAGACCGCAACCCGCAGTTTTTCGAAACCATCGCCAGAGGGTATCAGACCTAGTGCTACCAATACGATCCAGAGAACAAATGACAGTCAATGGCATAGTGTTCATCGTCTTCCCCGCCTCTCAAAAAACGTTGGCTGATAAAATTCAAAACAAAGACGATGTTGATCGCCTTTTTCGATAGCAAGAGCTAGAACCATCATGAATTTCTACCCGGGGATCAAACTGTGAGTAGGGAGGGTTACGAGAGATCTTGAAACGACTGCTGCAACGCATCCGGCAAGTCCGGCTAGAACTGTGCCTGAGTGCTGGGGCACCCATCCCCTGGGGGCAATGGATGAAGGGTTAAAAGTCGGTGTTACGTAGGTTTTTAAAAGGGTCGGAACTGGAACATTTTATGGCTACTTACAAGTTGCCATTCGTCTTCCAAAATCTTAAAAATGGAATTTCCTCCACGACAACGCACGTCCGCACACTGCGATCCGCGTGCTCAACTTTCTCGCTTCAACGCGAAGTGACTGTTCTCCAGCATCCTCGTTACTCTCCAGATTTGGCGCCGGCAGACCTGTATCCTCACCTTAAATTGGCGGTGAAAAGCTTAGCTTCGCAGACGTTCCGGATATCCAACAATGTGTGACCATGATATTGCGAAAGACTCCACAAGAAGAGTTTGCTGACGGTTGCCAACAGATTGGCAGCCGATACCAGAAGTGTGTTGTAGCTAATGGTAACTACTTTGAAGACCGGTAAAGGTATTTTGTTTGTAGCTCTTGTTTCCTTTATTTTCTGAGACTATACACCGAACATTTCAAACATACCTATAAACTGTGAATTTAGTTAGCAAAAATCTCGAAGGTCTTGGTCGATTTAC
Organism: Schistocerca americana; assembly: GCF_021461395.2. NCBI lineage: Eukaryota > Metazoa > Arthropoda > Insecta > Orthoptera > Acrididae > Schistocerca > Schistocerca americana. The sequence goes on along the minus strand of NC_060130.1, from coordinate 413,309,245 downwards.
TTCTTAATTTTTACATAATACTTTTATAAACATACGGACGGTATTTTTTTTAAATAACAATGTGCCAGTTTTCTGCTGAAACCGGCTGCGAGAAAGAAGATGCTGCGATGTGTCGTGTTGTGAAAATGTGCTGTTTCGTTTTTTTTCTCGCTGTCGGTCTTGACTACGATAGCTTAAACTGAATGGGTAAATGGACTGTTATCATTTGTACACCGGGTATGAGACAGACCTCTCCAGCTACTGGATATGTGAGGATAGTGGCTTCAATGATATTATTTAGCGTATTTTTAATTAGCGAATGGGTGGCATTAGAAGTTTCTAACGATTCAGATCGCGTAGTAGTATTTTGATCATAAGCTGAAAAGCCATAAATTCGACTTTCCTAACATAAAGGTTTTCTATTAAAATCGACTACGGAGAGGAAAACAAAACAGCACATTGCTCTGTGCACTATTTTTTACAAAAATTACATGTACAGAGAAATAATGTATATGGTAGAAACAAATTGTCTAATGATTCAAATGCCCTGCTATCGTAGTTAAAACCAACTGCGAGAAAGAAAAAGTAACCGCACATTTTCACAGCACAGCGCAGCATTTTCTTCCTCTCAGTCAGTTTTATCAGAAAACCTGTACATTGTTGTTTAGAAAAAAAATAGATAGCCCATGTCCATCCAGATGTTTGTTAGAGTGTCGTGGAAAAATTTGAAGTAAAACGACCAACGATTTTTCGAGATCTTTTTCAGTCATATTCTTTTATATAGTTCATTATAGTTTCGAGTTTCGTACCTTCAATGTGGGCAAAGTCGCGTCGCGTCCTGACACAGTCACCAGAGATACCCCCATTAGGACTTTATCCAATCCCCACACAAACTTTGCAGTTGCAAAGCATTGCTTGGTTCACTAGTTAAACATAATTTTGCTCTGCTCCAAGTCTTTTTTGCAGTTTTCTTGTTATTTATGGCTGCGAGTTTTCATTAGTAGGATGACTAGCCATTACGTCAGTGATGGCTTCCTTAATTTACTTTTGATTTGTTATAGATTTTCAATAGTCTATTCTCACTTTTGTTAAGACTTTTCTGGTCACACTTTCATTCTCACGTATCAAATCATACATTAATGTTTCCTCTCCTTCAATCGCATTCTGCGTTTTGCTATTATTTAATATTCCAGTTTTTCTTAGTGCATTTCTTTTTGGTCCAATTATTTTAACTTCAAGAAGCATTCCATTACTTTTACGTCTGGTTGACATAATTTCCTCGGATATCTAAAGCAAAAAACTGCCGTTTCCCTACATCACAACGCTTTTTGTCGAATAATTCATTATCATTTTCCATACATTTGGTATTCGACAGTTAAGCCCTCACATTGTTGCCTAGTTACACGGTATCCTGCTTACATCTTCATGTATACTTTGCAGGGCAGGGTACTTCACACCAGCATTCATTTTTCTGTCCTGTTCACTTATTGTGCAAGGCAAAAACTATTATTTTTAAGCCTCTTTATACGTCCTAATACAATCTTACTCTCATATTCACAACGCGAGATTTACGATTGTATCGTAATGGTCACACAGTCTTCTTTGAATGCAGTTTCTCTAAAGCTACCCAACAGGGTTTCGTGGGAACTACGGCGTATTCCGTAAAGGTCTCACACAGCGACACGCGCAACACTGCGTCATAAAAGGTGTGTAATGCTGATTTTCAAAACCCTTTCTGCGCGATACGTCTTCTTTTGTTCGATAATTACTGGAGTAAAGTATGAGAAGTGATTACAATAGATTGAGGAACATACATCCCTTGTTGGACTATTCAATACATAGCTTCTGTCCAGCATGCTTGCTGAATGGTTCATTACATGGACGAATCCAGGCAATGTGATGTATTTCAGTTCTTTCGTATCCTTCCTGTGTGGTCTTTGAATTATATGTTTATCGAAAAGACAAGCTTTATGCGATGGGAGGTATTAAACAAACTACGGTAGAAATTTATCCCCATGTGAAATGGTTTGGGCAGAAGTAACAATTATGGATGAAGCAAACGTTGTAGTTGGTCTTCTACTGGCCACCAGATTTACCTGTAGAAGTAACTTACAACTCCAGAGAAAACCGTCGTTCCCTAGCACATATCTTTCGTAGATATACTACAGTAGGTGGAAGAGGTTTATTTCTTTCTACAGTTGATTGCGAAAAGTAGAATTTTATAGTTGGCGGACGAGGGACACCTTCCTACGAAAGAGTTATAAAAACTTTCTTTGAAAACTGTCTAGAACTGGTGGTGCGGCACCCTACCCATGATGGAAATATACCTCGATGGCAACAAATAACCCCGACCTTTTTGAGGATGTTCACATAGAGGACCATGACTGACTTGCAGAACGAAAAAAAGGTACAAGGCGCAGTACAAGTAAGCATACGGTAATTTCATTTCTCATACAGGATCTAGAATAATTTGATTCAGATAGTGAACATGTAGATCAAGTTAGAAGCAATATTCGTCCAAGTTTTAGAACAACAAGCGCCTATCAGAATACAGATACTCCAGTAAGTATACAAGCAATATCAAGTAACTTCTTTAGGAAAAACATCTCCTGCACAATAGGTGAAAAACAAGATATAGCAAAACAAAAGCTGAACTTCTGAATTTTCTTTTGAAACTTTCCTTCCCCATGAAAAATCAAAGAATGTTGCCACTATTCAATAGCTGTACCATCACTAAGTTGAATATCATAGCCGGCCGGAGTGGCCGAGCGGTTCTAGGCGCTACAGTCTGGAACCGCGCGACCGCTACGGCGCAGGTCCGAATACTGCCTCGGGCATGGATGTGTGTGATGTCCTTAGGTTAGTTAGGTTTAAGTAGTTCTAAGTTCTAGGGGACTGATGACCTCAGATGTTAAGTCACACAGTGCTCAGAGCCATTTGAACCATTTTGAATATCATAGCAATCAGCCAATATTATTTACAGGACATATGGAAACAGCATGTCAACAAAAGAGACTGCATACAAAGCACATGAACTGTATATACTAGAACATTGTCCAAGCGAATGGGATTCACATGAGGTCTGACTAACAGGGATATCGAGAGCGCAAAAACAACGGCGGTGCGAATGGGCACAGGGCTGTATGACTAACGAGAGAATGTAACAGAACAGAGGGGGGGGGGGGGGGGGGGGGGTAAAAACCGCCCAGCTGCATACGCGTCCAGAACTCTGAAGAATGCAGAGCGAAATTACAGCACAATCGAAATAGAGTTTTTGGCCGCAGTTTTAGGGGATAAAAATTTCCGGAATATTTGTTTGGTCGAAAGTTCACCATTTGTACACATCATAAACCACTATAGTGGGTCGGGAATACTACCGATCCGTCTCACGTTTAATGAAGTTCAGATTGAAATTAGAGGAGTATGATTACGGAATTCTATACAAAAAGGACACAAACAACCAAGTAGCTGATATCATATCGAGAATAAGGGAAGTACCGTTAGCTGATACCGAAACTGGGGCAAATGAAAGTGAGGAAAATCCGGTAGTCAAGGAAGACTAATAGCAGGAGATTAATGCTGAAAAAAAAGCGGAAATTTTGTGGCACTTCCATGACGCACCCTTTGGTAATCATCAATGGATCGTGAGAACGTACGATCGAATTAGGAAGTACAGAACGTGATGCGGTATGAAAAAGGATATTGAGGACTATATCAGAAAATGTGTCTGTTACCAAATAAAAACAAGATAAGCCAAAATAAGACAAATACGCCGTTGGATATAGCACCAATACCAGAAGAAGTGTTTGATAGGTGTGATGTTGGTATCGTCAGTCCGGTGACAGTAACAGAGAGAAATAATAAGTATATCCCAAATTTCAGGGTGATCTAACAAAAGTTCACAGTAGTGGAACCAATGGAACAGCAAGCTGCAGATAAAATGGCTCCTGTCCTGGTGGAAAGAATAATTTTGAGATCTGGGATACCTTGGTAATATTGAGTGATAATGGCACCAATTTTTTGAGTGACACACTAAAGAGAGTGTGCAGATTCTTAAGGGTCGGTAGGGTGCAGTGTTCCTGCTATCATCCCCAGTCGAATGGAGCACTGGAAAGATCACATCGAACTATAACGGAATTTCTGAGACTCTGTATCAATAGTGCTCAATCACTTTGGGACGAATGGCTTTAGTTCGTGGTATTTGTGTGCAAAAACACACACTATAGCGGCACGAATTATACACCACATGGGTTGTTTTTCGGTGGAGAATGTAATATACATGGTACATTGCACATGTGTTACTTACAATTACGATGACTATGTATATGAATTAAAGAGAAAATGAGGCGGATGCACCAATGGGCCAGGGATTATTATAAACCGTATAAGGAGAAGATAAGGAGTACTCTGATAGAGACCAGAATCCAAAAGACTTTAAAATGGGCGATCAAGTTCTATTGTACGATGACAGCATTAGAAAGGACACAAGCTTATGCTAGACACATAGTGGCGTAGCCCATACAGTGTAGTAAGGACAGAGGGACCAAATGTGGTCATTTGTTCGAAGAGAAACAAATCTATAACGGTGTATGCCAATAGGTTAAGGGATTTCTTCTAACATAGGACTTTTTCTTGAATTTCAGATGGGTAAAGTGACGGGAGTTCTGTACCTGGTGATCAGTATTGTAGCCATGTACACCATTGGACAGTATCAAGATTTTAGAAGATTTTAGCATAGAGAAGGTTCCTTTCACACCGGGCTTATATTGTGATAGTATGGACAAGGTACAAATCTTCACTGTGACATGGAGGATCGTTAGCTATATTAATCCAAGAGAACTTCAGGGAAAAGCTGATGAGACAGAGAGACTGCCATATTTGTCCGTAGGGCTATGTAAACAAAAGTTTAGGAATAAGGGATCAAATACTTACAGCTGTAGAACAAGCCTTAGAATGGCACACATAAAAAGGATATGGAATTCACAAGATCTAATTGAACAACTAACAGGACATGAGACATGTACGAAAAGAAGTGTCTTAAATTTCGTTGGTGAAATATGTAAAATATTATTTGGGACAGTACATACACAGGCTGCCTCATATTTGAAATCAAAGACTGATTTAATTGAAAATGAGCAAAGTCAACTGTTTAAGTTGACCAAGGAGGAAGTAACAGTAGTCACAGCAACTTTGACGAGTTTCAGTCATACAGCAGCTATCAAGTGAAAGAAGGATGTTGCAACCAGCAAGGGAAATTCCCAAGGATTGTATTAAGAAGTTAGCGAAACTACATTATAGTATTTGGACCCTATTGAGTCAGGACTAATGGTTATTAGTTGCTCCGAAAGAGGAAGGCTTGACTGTTTTGTGGAATGAAAACAAGCCGATTGTAGTGGCCACCGGTACAGCGAGACTAACATTTTATGGAACATAAGTGTTCATACAGTCCAAAAAAATCAAAAGAATTCATGCGACCGGTGAAGACCCAGTGCCAGCCTTGAACATGGAGATTGATTGCTGTATAAAGTTGGACACGCCGTTGGAGCATATAATACAACGTTTAGATGACCTTAAGGTAGTAGCCCACAAAACAGAAGAACTAAGAGGAGTAAATAGCACTTCAAGAGCAGCGTAGTTCTTCAGAAATACCTTGGTTTTATTACTCGTTCTTGTCCTACCTACGAAAAGAAAAGGAATTAAAGTCCAACGAGAAGTATTCAAAATTTTTAGGTTTGCTGATGACATTGTAATTTTGTCAGAGACAGCAAAGGACTTGGAAGAGCAACTGAACGGAATGGGCAGCATCTTAAAAGGAGACTATAAGATGAACATCAACAAAAGCAAAACAAGGGCAAGGGAATGTAGTCGAATTAAACCAGACGATGCTGAGATAATTAGATTAGTAAAGGAGACGCTAAATGCAGCAGATCAGTTTTGCTATTTAGGCACAAAAATAACTGATGATGGCCGAAGTAGAGAAGAGAAATTTGTTAACATCGAATATAGATTTAAGTGTTAGGAAATCTTTCCTGTAGGTATTTTAGAGCGTAGCCACGTATGGAAGTAAATCATGAATGATAAACTGTTTAGACAAGAAGATAATAGAGGCTTTTGAAATATGGTGCTACAGAAGAATGCCGAAGATTAGATGGGCAGATCGTGTAACTAATGAGAAGGTACTGAACAGAGTTGGGGAATGGATCTCTTGATAGGTCACATTGTGAGACATCAAGGGATTGCCAATTCGATATTGGGGGGCCTCTGAGTCACTGACCTGTCTTTTGGGCTGATGCCGAAGAGCAGTCATGAGTCTGCCTCTGGATTCAGTGGATCCCACTTTGGTTTCTGCGTCTGACGACGCCACATAGGTTCCTCAGCCTCCATCCTGACGTAACAATAGTGGCTTCCAGCCCCAGGTTAGATGATCCCTATAAACTGGGTGTCACATGTGCTCGATTCCAGCACAGATGGAATTGGAGGACAAATTGGTCAAGGATAAGGAGGGCAATGATTCCGCAAGTGGTTCCGACCCATTACACCAAGAGTGCAAAAGTCACATAGGGTGAGTCACAAACAAACACAATACTTGTTCTCAGGAAAATTGTATTTTTCTGCTATGTCCACAACAGGACTTATAGACTGGAAATTTACTTTTAGTAAGCTGAGTGAGCCAGTTGAAATGTCTCAGTTTAGGGGTAACAGTTGGCAAGAGTACCTTGTTCCAACTAATTTAACAGGTCATAGTGCGCGTTGTGATAAATTTATGCCTATAATACGTGCTACCTGTAGAAAATACGGGAACAAAGCACATGACAGGTCAATGTGTCGTTGAACAATACATAGGTATAAGAATTACATGTAAATTCCTTGGACGCAAGTGTAGTTATTGAATTCATATTTGCAAGTGCTACTAGTCTGTTCGTGAAAAAAGCGAAAAGTAAATTGCACAAACATGGTGCATTAGCAGGCAGTTACTACCAGTGATATGATAACCAGTTTTATGGACCAAGTTTCTAAATTGTTAGAGGACAGTGAACAACGTAAAGCTTATAATGAACAGCTAAATCAGGAATTAAAAGCTTTACTGGCAGGGCAGCAGCCACAATCGAGTCTAAGTGAAATCAAAAATGTAATAAATGTGTCTTGCTCATATGTTGATCTTGCAGCCATTATCTCATAACCCCCTTCTATGGAAAAATATCAGAGGGCCGAGTCAAGTATCTGGTCAGACAGGGGCAAGCTTGGGGATAGCCAAGTTATGTACCGCGTATCACAAAGTTCTTAATAAGGCACCCACATTTGCAAAATTAGGAGAGGGTTTGCGGTAAAGGTATATAAAGCAAAATAGTGTGTAGTTTTTTTAGGAAAAACTCAAAAACTTTACGAAGAAAGCGAATGAACTGAATCATTGTCTGACCCTATACGCAAAGTGAATGCTAAGACTCACGAGGCATTCCCTCAGGTTTTTTATTTTGCACATTCACAAATCAGTTACCTCGGATCTACACTCCTGGAAATGGAAAAAAGAACACATTGACACCGGTGTGTCAGACCCACCATACTTGCTCCGGACACTGCGAGAGGGCTGTACAAGCAATGATCACACGCACGGCACAGCGGACACACCAGGAACCGCGGTGTTGGCCGTCGAATGGCGCTAGCTGCGCAGCATTTGTGCACCGCCGCCGTCAGTGTCAGCCAGTTTGCCGTGGCATACGGAGCTCCATCGCAGTCTTTAACACTGGTAGCATGCCGCGACAGCGTGGACGTGAACCGTATGTGCAGATGACGGACTTTGAGCGAGGGCGTATAGTGGGCATGCGGGAGGCCGGGTGGACGTACCGCCGAATTGCTCAACACGTGGGGCGTGAGGTCTCCACAGTACATCGATGTTGTCGCCAGTGGTCGGCGGAAGGTGCACGTGCCCGTCGACCTGGGACCGGACCGCAGCGACGCACGGATGCACGCCAAGACCGTAGGATCCTACGCAGTGCCGCAGGGGACCGCACCGCCACTTCCCAGCAAATTAGGGACACTGTTGCTCCTGGGGTATCGGCGAGGACCATTCGCAACCGTCTCCATGAAGCTGGGCTACGGTCCCGCACACCGTTCGGCCGTCTTCCGCTCACGCCCCAACATCGTGCAGCCCGCCTCCAGTGGTGTCGCGACAGGCGTGAATGGAGGGACGAATGGAGACGTGTCGTCTTCAGCGATGAGAGTCGCTTCTGCCTTGGTGCCAATGGTGGTCGTATGCGTGTTTGGCGCCGTGCAGGTGAGCGCCACAATCAGGACTGCATACGACCGAGGCACGCAGGGCCAACACCCGGCATCATGGTGTGGGGAGCGATCTCCTACACTGGCCGTACACCACTGGTGATCGTCGAGGGGACACTGAATAGTGCACGGTACATCCAAACCGTCATCGAACCCATCGTTCTACCATTCCTAGACCGAGAAGGGAACGTGCTGTTCCAACAGGACAATGCACGTCCGCATGTATCCCGTGCCACCCAACGTGCTCTAGAAGGTGTAAGTCAACTACCCTGGCCAGCAAGATCTCCGGATCTGTCCCCCATTGAGCATGTTTGGGACTGGATGAAGCGGCGTCTCACGCGGTCTGCACGTCCAGCACGAACGCTGGTCCAACTGAGGCGCCAGGTGGAAATGGCATGGCAAGCCGTTCCACAGGACTACATCCAGCATCTCTACGATCGTCTCCATGGGAGAATAGCAGCCTGCATTGCTGCGAAAGGTGGATATACACTGTACTAGTGCCGACATTGTGCATGCTCTGTTGCCCGTGTCTATGTGCCTGTGGTTCTGTCAGTGTGATCATGTGATGTATCTGACCCCAGGAATGTGTCAATAAAGTTTCCCCTTCCTGGGACAATGAATTCACGGTGTTCTTATTTCAATTTCCAGGAGTGTATTATTAGCCAAGATGGAAGGAGGACAGATCCTCATCTCACTTTATTTGTGCGTTCACAAATCAGTTACCTCGGACCTATTATTAGCCAAGATGGAAGGAGGACAGATCCTCATCTCAGTTTATTTGTGCGTGATTTTGCAATTCCACAAACAGTAAAACAGTTATAATAATTTCTTGGATTAGCAGATTACTAGCGAAAACTCGTCAAAGAATTTTCAGAAATTGCACAACCACTAACTAGATTATTAAAAAAGGGGATTACATACCACTGGACATCAGGATGTCAAATAGTATTTTAAAACTTTAAAGGAGATGTTAACATCAGACCCTGTATTGGTTTGCCCTGATTTTACCAAAGAATTTATACTATGGTGCGATGCAAGCAACACTGCTTTAGATGGAAAGGAGCACCCATTGGCATATGTGTCTCTTCAGCTAAATACGGCTGAGTGCAACTATTGGACTACAGAAAAAGAAATGCTATCTTTAACATATGGTATACCATATTTTTGTTGTTATCTATATGGTCACAAATTTAAAGTTATTATGGATCATTCATGCTTGAAATGGTTACTGCGACTGAAGATCCTTCAAGTCAGCTAACAAAGTGGTCACGGAAGTTAAGTGAGTTTCAGTATGAGGTAGTTCACAAACCTGATGTTCAGGACACAAATGCGGACACACTTATCAGGAAAACTGCGGTGTTACAAGCATCTGCACTGAGCCAAAAAGACTGAAAGAATGCACAAGCAGCGGACAAAGAATCGAAGTTGTACAGCAAGCAACCGCCGTTTCTTAGACACAGAGGTTCACTGCATCAGTCAACAAAATGCACACCATGCATTTCGATTCCTGCACCACTCTGAATCGAAGTGTTTTGACATGTACATGACCATGTACTGTCAGGACATGGAGGTAAAAGTGATACTGACAGGCAAATTGCAGAGAGAGTTTGGTGAAAAACACAATGAGATGATGTGGAGCAATTTGTTAGAAATTGCATCCTATGTTCTCAATGAACAAACTTGAGACCAAAAAATACAACTACAAAGGTTACCAGAACCACGGAAGCTATTTCAGATGGTAGGAGCTGACCTTCAATACGAGTTTAGCAGGGAATAAGTAGCCTATCTATTAATTACGATCAACCATTTTTCGAGATACCTAGTAATTAATGATAACGATACTAGATTAAAAATCGAGAACTGTAGTTCAAATCATGATTAACAATTAGGTACTTAAAAATTGGAGTACCGGAAACTATAATCGCAGGTCAAGGAACTAATTTTATGTCTGATATGATGAAGCTGTTATGCCTCCTGTTAAAAGTGAAGTAGTTGCGATCTCATTGTTTCACCCACAATCAAATGGGCATGCAGAGCGAGTCCACCATACCACAGTTAAAACCTTAGGTGAATGTATCTAAATTATGTGGTGTGTACAACTCTAAAACCCACACAGGGACAGATCTTTCACCATACGAAGTACGTAGTATATAGGCAGAAGATAGCTTCACCTTTTGACGTGATGTAGCCGAAGTTACGTACACAGGGCAAACATGTGAAGCAATTTGCAAGAACTCTGAAAAAGGTATAGCGACAGATAAAACGCATTAACATAAAACCATTGGAGCGTCAAGAATGCACTGTACAAATTACAAGTAAGTTACCTCAGTACACAGTAGGGCAATGAGTCGTACTAGCGAACTCTTATACCCCAAATGGTGAAACTAATAAATTCTTGACGAAGTTTCGAGGACTGTATCAGGCAGTGTATATGGCTTCACTGGTTAATATCAACTAATTTGCCCATGAAAACATCGATAGTGTACGTTAGTTAGATAAAGGCTTTTAACAGTGGCTTTAATGTGTTACCGCACATACTATCACATAGTGCATGTTAGTAAGATAAAGGCTTTTAAGAGTACCATTAATGTGTTACCGCACATACTATCAGAATTACCGCAGAAGAAGAAGAAGTTACCACGTGGAACGAAACTAGCACAGACTGTACCGTATGGGCTTAGGTCTAGGGATAAGTATTGGGTTATATGTGTTTAATTTTATTTTATTTAGTTTTCTATTGTATATGTAGTTTCCATTGAGAAACACCTGCACACTGAGAACGAGATGAGATTTATGTTAATTCCTTTCTCCTAGGTGATGTCAAAGATGATGTTAAAACACGCTATCACGATCATTGTGGTCTTACTCGTACGTGAGGCAGAGGTAGTTAAGAATCAGTTGTTGAAAAATGGAATCTTATTTTCATGGTAACCGAACGTTCTGCTGACGAACCACAGCTGGTCGCTAAAACTTGCATTTGACATCTGGGAGGTAAGAAATGAAGTACAACGATTACAGGATATGTTCATAGACTTAGCAACTGAAGCAATAAAATGGAAAATGCTAACGGATATGTAGACTGAATATCATGAATTGAAGTATTCCTACGACAAACTAAGGAGTCTGTTGCAACAACTGACAGCGATAATTCCTGAGTAGCTGGTGCGAAAGAAGAGGGATTGCTTAGACGTTGGTGTAAGGCTGTTGAAAACAATATGTGAGACACCAGATAACGAATACTTCGTGAATTTAAATAATGTGCTACGTACGGCACAGGAAATACCCACGAACACAGAAACAACTTTAAGTTGGCATATGAAACAAATCACGAATATTTAACAAGAAATGTTGAACATCACAAAAACTATGCCCAAAATAACAACAAAGTTTTAGCAGTATGCGAAAGGAATGATGGAAACGCTAAAGAAAGATTTAAGAGAGATACAATATCATATACCCTACTGGCCATTAAAAATTGCTACACGACGAGGATGACGTGCTACAGATACGAAATTTAACCGACAGGAAGAAGAGGCTGTGATATGCAAATGATTAGCTTATCAGAGCATTCACACATGGTTGGCGCCGGTGGCGACATCTACAATGTGCTGACACGAGGAAACTTTCCAACCGATTTGTCATACACAAACAGCAGTTGACCGGCGTTGCCTGGTGAAACGTTGTTGTGATGCCTCGTGTAAGGAGGAGAAATGCGTACCGTCACGTTTCCGACTTTGATAAAGGTCGGATTGTGGCCTATCGCGATTGCGGTTTATCGTATCGCGGCATTGCTGTTCGCGTTGGTCAAGATCCAATGACTGTTAGCAGAATATGGAATCGGTGGGTTCAGGAGGGTAATACGAAACGCCGTACTGGATCCCAACTGCCTCGTATCACTAGCAGTCGAGATGACAGGCAACTTATCCGCATGGCTGTAACGGATCGTGCAGCCACGTCTCGATCCCTGAGTCAGCAGATGGGGACGTTTGCAAGACAACAACCATCTGTACGAACAGTTCGACGACGTTTGCAGCAGCATGGACTATCAGCTCGGAGACCATGGCTGCGGTTACCCTTGACGCTGCATCACAGACAGGAGCGCCTGCGATGGTGCACTCAATGACGAACCTGGGTGCACGAATGGCAAAACGTCATTTTTTCGGATGAATCCAGGTTCTGTTTACAGCATCATGATGGTCGCATCCGTGTTTGGCGACATCGTGGTGAACGCACATTGGAAGCGTGTATTCGCCATCGCCATACTGGCGTATCACCCGGCGTGATGGTATGGGGTGCCATTGGTTACACGTCTCGATCACCTCTTGTTCGCTTTGACGGCACTTTGAACAGTGGACGTTACATTTCAGATGTGTTACGACCCGTGGCTCTACCCTTCATTCGATCCCTGCGAAACCCTACATTTCAGCAGGATAATGCACGACCGCATGTTGCAGGTCCTGTGCGGACCTTTCTGGATACAGAAAATATTCGACTGCTGCCCTGGCCAGCACATCCTCCAGATCTCTCACCAACTGAAAACGTCTGGTCAATGGTGGCCGAGCAACTGGCTCGTCACAATACGCCAGTCACTACTCTTGATGAACTGTGGTATCGGGTTGAAGCTGCATGGGGGCGGATGTACCTGTACACGCCATCCAAGCTCTGTTTGACTCAATGCCCAGGCGTATCAAGGCCGTTATTACGGCCAGAGGTGGTTGTTCTGGGTACTGATTTCTCAGGATCTATGCACCCAAATTGCGTGAAAATGTAATGACATGTCAGTTCTAGTATAATATATTTGACCAATGAATACCCGTTTATCATCGGCATTTCTTCTTGGTGTAGCAATTTTAATGGCCATTGGTGTAACAATACTAGATGAGACTCTACTAGTTGCCAGACTACTACGCGAACTAGCTAATAGTATGCGAGATTCCAGAATAGAAATAGAAAGGGAATATGAAGCTGCTTATCAAGCCACACATGGATAGTTAAGTACAACACTATTAACATCATAGTAGCTTTTATTAGGATTCCAGAGAGCAGAAAAGTAATATCTAATGGAGTTACAACATGTTTTACGTCTGGTAAAAAGTAACATAGCATTTTTGATCGTGTTTCTTCGGTTAAGGTGTATTTGGATCAACCTAACGTATAAATTAATATGCAGTTTCCAGAAGCGGGTTTCAACTCTCGATACCAGTGCTTACGCTTCCATTCAAATGGAAGCTTATTAATGACCGGGTACAGGTTCAAACTAGCGGTGCATTATTTTTCAGGACAAGTGGATACGCACGTTGTTATGTCAATAAGAGATGTTAGCAGTTGTGTCAAGGAGTCAGTCACAAGCTGTCCATCTCAGGTGGCGCGAAGCGACAAGTGATCGTGTGAAATTCCGTTATTCCTAGGAGAAATGTGAGCACCAGAATACAAAAGGGTAACATCAGTGCCACAACCACACTTTCACCAGGATGACAATCATCGGATTTATTCCATGTTCTTACGAAAGACAGTAGCAGCGAAAGACAGTAGCAGTTCATTGCTATAACAATAGAACATTTATGGCTATGATAAAATTAGAATTGAGGCAGACTGGGTTATTGATTAATAGAACCAAGTGTGACATAGATGGAACACAGTTTCACCTTCCTGCTATAATTATAGGTACCACGTTAATTATAGGAACTCGATCAATGTTGTATTTGGCTGGAGAAACCTCTACGTATGTTACCCATGCAAAACCTAACCTTCCTGAACAGTACATTGGATCCCAGTTTGCTACAAACGATAGGTGGCTTAATCAATTCAAAGAAAGGACAAATTTCGGTAGGTAAAATGTCACAGTGTGTACGGTGGTATCAAGAGAAACGTAGATGGAATATCATTATGATCAGTGAATCAACAACTAGTGTTATCAGGATACTAGCATTTATTTGTGCAGTTTACTTTTGTCTAAGACGGAAAATCACTCATGCAAAAGAAGAACCATTCATGAGATTTCAATGGAATGGTTTCGTACTAGCAAATAGGAGATTCTAGATAACATAAAGTAAAAAGAAGCAAACTAGGAAGATGACATTGAACTAGGGTATTACTTCTGTTGTGATTAAAGGAACCAAAGACTCAGAGTATATATAAATATGTAAGACAGTTAACCAGCAGACAAGGAAAGAGTAAAATTCGGACGAATTTTATTAAAGTGGATGAGAGGCCCGTAGGTTCGCGGTCGCCCACTCCTGGGCTGGAAAACCCAACTGTTTCATCAAGATGGAGACCGATGAACCTGTGAGGCGTCGTCACACACAGTAAAACAAGATTAAATAATACTTCTTTTTCTCCTCAAAATACATCTTGTCACCGTGTCTTTCGCAGCGGCAGATGACTTTGTACGCTGGAGGGGAATATGCTGCATCCAGATGCAGGCGTAAGGTTGCCGAACATCACTATATCGTTTCCAGAGCACAGGCCAGTGACTCAGAGGGTGGCGGTTTGTCTGCCCATTGGGTCTGAAGGCGCATCCTGTCAGCTATTCTGCTATGGATGACTGCGGAGCGTGATTGTTTGGCCCGTATGCTATCCTGAGAGAACTCTATTTCTCTCAGATCACTACCCGTGTTGTCTCATAAATGGACCACCATGTCAAATGCCGTGATGTCGTGTTGAATGCTGATCCTGACCCACCAGTTCAGTAAGCCGTCTGACCGCCACGATTCTGAAGTTTCAGAGCAGCTGATGCCCTGAACTGGATTGGTGTTGGTGGGCTCCATAAGTGGTGGCTTCAGTACTAGATGCTGATTTGCAGTCATCCATGGCTATGAATCGGTGGTCATCACATAAGTCATCATGAGTATGGCCAATACAGGAACAATCTCACGCAAGATGCTACAAAATTATAATCACAGAATCGAGTGCGAACAACATGAATGCCATCAATCCTGATCGACTGACTCTAGGCTATTACAGTATTTATGGCGTCGAGGAGCGGTATTTATGACACCATTTGTAATGACCAAATCAGTCTCGCCCATTATGAGTCGTCAGCGGTCTTAAGTTTTGATGTATTCGCTTCATCAATTTATTTCAGTATCATAAATGCTTTCTCAAACCCGTGTTAATTGTTTCTGCGTCCTACCAAGTGCTCCTTACATAATTTTACGAGCGTAACGGAGGTAGGTTGGTCTGCATTTGTCTTACACTTTTCCCCTAATACCAGTCACACCTACACACAGAATTTTGATGTTAGACTCTAGGTGACCGACCAACCGTGTCGTAAAGTTTACACCTAGTGGATGGCTCGTGTTGTTATATTTCCATGTGCTTCAGCAGTGTCAGGCTGTAAGGACTTACAAAAATTTTCTCTCTCACGTTCCTTTACTATCTTGACGTGTAACAAATTTGAATAGTTCATATATGATTGCGGTTATTGTTGTCGGCTGTGCATTAACTCTGGAGGAATCCATTCGAGGGACTTCCTGTATATGGGTTGGTGGAAGAAGATACTTGACCATTTAGACTGTAGTGCTATCCCATCACCATCTGGACTTACTACCTATCGCTTATTTTGGATAGCCAGCACTTTATTTACGAATGTCAAGTGGGTTACTGAAACTATCGTGAATATTCCGGCAATTTTAGATAAAACAATTGCCTCATTTAAATTTCTTGCCGTTTTAATTTGACAAAATTGCGATATTTTCAATTTATCTGGGAACATTTGAATATACTGCCATGTGGTGTGCTTCTACCATCTTTAAAATTCTGACTGGAGCTGAAGGTTAACTTGAATCAAGAGCTATACGTCGTGGGCCTTCAAATTTTGTATTTATCAAAACGATTATGCAATCATCACGCAAAAATCTACTATGTTTCCCGCAAATAGTACTCACTTAAAACTTCTGCAGCTGCAAGCCCTTGGCCCTGAAAATGGAAAAGTTATAGGAGCACGAAGCACCATTTTGGGTGACTGTGAACTGGTGCGTTTGTAGTGTTGTCAAAGCAGCGATTTCCAACAATTTCATAACGAAGATAGCAGCTCTAATAGTTCCACACAGCACTGCTAATAGTATTATTTTATTCTTGCGATTAATCAGAAAATACGTTCAGCATCCCCGCAGTAATCTGAGCCGAAGATACTTGTACATCAGAAGGAAAACAGAAAATATGGATACTTGCTCCATGGATATCCAATATGCAGACTTGATGTTCAGCTAGATTCAATTGCTCATCTATACATACAGCTCATTGTTTTTATATTTTGAACGTTGTTTCACAGGTCTAACTAAATACGGAAATTCTCAATGCAATGTTGCATGTCAGCAGTTTTTATCGTCTAAGGTACACTTGTGTGGACAGTACTAAAAAGGAGATGAGCGAATGACACTGAATGGTGCTACATTCCCTAAATTCTCACTATTTACGATGTATATTCGTTATGATAAATGTGGTTCACACCTCTGGTGCGCATTCTCCATAAAAAATAGGCATATGTCATATAATCAATTACGACACTGGTAATGTAGAAGTACTTCACGAGAAATGGTAAAAGCTATCGACATACCCAGTCGCGTTCCCTTGTTCCTGTCATCACTAGCGATGTGCTTGCTATGCGTTTCCTCCCTCAGCACGAGATAAAACAAGGTTTTAAAGTTTCAAACTGATTTACCATGACGGAGGAACTTTACTACTTTCATATTTTGTCTTCAACCAACCCCGAACCTGAAAGACTGTTTCAACGTTTGGAATCCAGTTTGTCATCTCTTCCTAAATCCTGTAACAACTCGGTTGAGCTACGACAGTGTTTCGTATTTGGTAATGTAGTGGTAAATAGGTAATAAAAATTCCGTTACACATACATTCTGCAGGCATAAGTTTTTCACCTTTTTACACCAAATTACTTCTTATTTCAGTCAAACGGAGCAGAACAAAGATGCAACGAAATATACAGCGTTAATGTTTGCTGTCCATTAGACTACTCTATTACAGTAAATATAATGGATTTCCGTATCACCTGCTTCAATTCCGAAAGGAAATTAAGGTCTTTTTTGTCTCTTCGACGTCACTTCATCAGCTTGGATCTAGGCGGAGCACTACATCAGTTGATACGGATAAGAGACAGAACTGGTGGCACTACAAATGAATGAATCTTCGTTGTATTAACCTTGGGTAGCTTTAGGAAACTATGAAACCATTAAATTGGATGGTGTGACAATGCGTAGGAGCTGGCACATACCGAATACGAATCCAGTATTTTACCACTGCTTCGTCGGCTTGTTGTAAACTCATACGGTGTCCACATTGTTATACCATTGGTTTTCTGAGGTATCCTTCCCTGCAGAGTGGAGGGAAATATAATCAGTGGATTCAACATCTGAAAATTTATCGTGGACATAGAATTCATCTTGATATCTTCTCTTTATGTGTTTTCCTCGAGGCTCAAAAATGTATGCGTTCATGTCCCAAAATATAATATAAAACGTGCAGATATTCGGCAGTTCTCAATACTGCGATTCTGTCTTGCAAAATTACACACATTTTTCACTGAAAGCGAAATATAGGGCGCTGAAAGTATAAAATCATACTGTAAGAACAACCACTCCAGTTGTTGTACGTTGAAAGAATGCTGATTTTAAGATATGGATAGAAACACTCTTCAGTCATCTTTTTTTTTTTTTTTTTCGACGAATAATTGAGCTACTTGTTCTTGAGCCTACTTCATCCGTAAATTCTTGCTATTGGCATTAATTATTTGTCTATATGTTACAAAAAATTTATTAAAATCGAGGTTGCCACAATTTAAGGGAGATAACCGCAACTAACAGACACTATAACTAAGGCTATATATGACATCTCGGTTTTGAAGATGTTGACTGATCCTCTTCCACCTGAGGATAGAGGTATCATAACAAGATAATGGCGCCCCAAACGCGAGCGAGTCATTAGTGGGCCTAAGAACAAATCTAAGTGTTCCAGGAAGTCTATCGCTGAATCACCATCAATACGTGCGTGTTCGCGCGCACGCACTACATTTCCTCAATTTTTCTTCCTTCTCTTTGTATGACGACAAACATGATTCTAGAACAGCGATATTTGAGAACTTAGTAATTATAAAGGAAACAACGCCGTCGTTCCATAGAAAACATATAATTTCGAAAATGAAATTCTACAAGTTCATTGTTTATTTGAGTGTTGGCACATGATCTTGGACGCTGTCCAGAAATCCGTTTGCAAAGGATGATGGCAAAAGCTGTATACGTTGTGAGTCGTTTTAGTTACCAATCAGTCAATTCGTTTTCCTCACAAACAGTAGACAGCCATGTCACTTACATAGCTGGTCGAGAAAAGAGAAAAAACTGAACACCGTGAATATCATGAGATATGTACAACTTTGTAATACGTATGAGTGATGCATATTCTATTAAAGCCTTTGAAATTTCACACGAATATAATCAAACAACCACCAGCAAAAAATAGATTCTTTTATGGTGCCCTGAATATCTTGCATTCTTTGCCTCAAGTGGTACCAACTACCACGTTGTTGCGGCACCACTTTACAGCTCACTGACTACGCTATTCAGAAAATGATGATCCAACTGTCAAATGAATTTCTCAAATTCATTTCTATTCGACGACATATTGATTCAACAGTAAAGCCAGAAGTTATATAGGGTGTTGATTGTATTGTGAGAGGCGGTACTACTAATCGAAAAAGAAGTCCAATATACATGGGTCTGGAAATGCATACCTTCTCAGAGCAAAACACTGGTTCACAGGAGCAGCTAAAAGGCGTTTGGCTGTGAATATGAGCACAATCGTCGCACTAGCCCTCCGTCAACACGGTGAACAGAGTAGTTTTACGTATTTGTGTGTTACAGAATTCCAGGTACACGTTAGTCTGATAAGTAGGTAACCTGCAGTCAGTTGTGTGTTTCGAGATTTGTTGTAGCGTAGATTCATTCGTGGTAGTGTGTGTTACTGAAACATAAATTTCTTACCACTCTTGGTATGTATCGTGGTTTCTTATCTACTTACACAAAAAATTTTATTTTTATCTTTACTGTTATTGTGCGGTTTGTACCCGTACGTAGGAATGGTCTACTATTTTTCTTTTCTTTTCTTTTCTTTTCTTTTCTCCACCACTTAACAGCAATGAAGGCCTACTACTCCACAAGTGATATGGCGGACATGATTTTCTCGTATGTTTTAGCAAATATAAGTAGTCTCCGAGTATTTACACTCCAGATAAAATATTTTCACGACGCAAGATAACAACTAATAACCTGTTTCTGGCGGACTGTTTCAGCCTATTAGGGACATACGTTCTCTAGCGCCCCAAAAAGGAAACGGTGGAAAGTATAGCTCAGTCCGAAAGTCTGAAATGTAGCATACATCCTGGAACCAGCATGTGACGATCAGCAGCAGTGGAAGGCATTTATCACCCTCCACGCATTCTTCAACGCGTCCATGCCATAAGGCCGCAACACAACCGTTGCAGATTGCAGTTCTATCAACGGCTCTTGCAAAAGTGATGTGTAGATCCACTGTATAAATGAAAGAATTTATTTACTGATGAAGCGGTGTTCATTGCAGATGTTGTGGAGAATTTTCGTAATCGGCATGCATGTGGTGATGAAAATCCTCCAGCAAATGTAGAAAAAGGGCGTTATCACCATTTTTCAGTTCATGAATGGCCAGGCGTTCTTGATGCTAGATTAATACGTACTACCACAGAGATTAAATGAAGCTCATTGTTCAGAACATTCTTTCTGACGTATTGTCTATTTTTCTGGATGACGTAACATACTATCAAAGCTTACAGATGTAGCTCATGCATGATGGCTTCCCTGTTCCTAATCCTTCAATCCCCTAGACTTTTGGGTCAAGAACTGAGTACCAGCATCGCCTTGCGTCTCATGAAGACGAATCACGTGAACATTGTCCCAAACTGCTGAAACTATCGACAAGGTGAGTAGTATAATACTGGCCCATACAGGTAGAGGTGAATGAAAGAGTCATCAGAAAAAACATATGAAGCATTTTACATGAACAGTTAACTCTGTATTTGAAGGAGCTCGCTTTTTTTTTTCACTCTGTCCAAAATCAAGTGTGAAGGCAAATGTTTGGGATGTCCGCTGATACTCTGGTTAGACTTGTTGGTGTAGATTAGAAGTGGGACCAACACTTTATCCCAGAAACGAAACAGCAGTCAGATGTATGGGTGGAGGTCGGTGACCATACACAAAGAAAAATTACGTCGAGTTCACCTGACGGCAAGGATGGCCACTCTGTAAAATGGACAGTTATTACTAAATACGTTGTAAGCAGTAAAACATGGACTAGCGAATACCGCGCAAGTCTTCTGGGCCAAGTGGACGAGAAAATACGTAAAAAGAAGCCTGTATTGTTAAAAAGAGTCATCTGTCAACAGGACAATCAGAGGCGCTTTGCTAATGGAAAAATTGAGTGTTTTGCCTTAACAATTGATGGAACACCAAGCTTGGCATCATATAACTTGCCTTCATTCCCAAATCCAAATAATATTCTATTTGAAAAACCTTTTTGAGGTCAATATAAGTTTAAGGGTATGTGGTGACCTTTCGTAATCGTAGTCTTGGGGATAAATCTACACACTGGAAAGCGTTGGTCAAAGTGCATTGACATAATGCGTGACCCTCGAAGAATAAGTGCATTTTTATCCCAAGAATACAGTGTTGCAGAGCCAGGCTGAAAAGGCTGAAAACATCCAGCTGAATAGTACCATGCGGCACAGAGGGTTATCTCAACAATTAGTAACGATTAGTAACGATTACCTCAAGTAGACTGCTGAGGCCACAATCACACCGTTACTTCAGCACACACGTCGCATTACATTCCATCAAGGCGATATTCAGTACGCGACACCTAAATTGTTCAATGTCTCTTCGATTTCAGTTGAAAAATATTTCTTCCTGAGTATGTGCATATAGGTACATAAGCGGGAACCATACAAAACTCCTTTTAATTTGGGTTTGCAACGTATACAATCTCTTATTTCTGTTCGTGGAAGCTTAACAAACTAGTTCTTTTTCAATAGGTTGATCTTAGTGGACTGCCACTTTAATCGTCATTTATGTCACTGTTTGTCATTAACTGCTACAACTTCTACTCCCCCATCACACCGTCTTGATAATGATTCTTTTGGGCAATGAATTTATCATTTACTAACTTAACAAACTAAAAAAAACATACGCTTTCAAACATACATTATTCCCCACATTCAGTTGTTGTTGGTGTCATCGGAAACCCGTTTTATCGCTGTTGGCCCTTGAGAACATTCTCTCTTTATTTTTGTTTTTGAGTATCGCAGACACAACACTGCTCTCCTATCTACGTAGAAGCCACTTGTCAACAGAGTCGCCATCAGACACGAGTCAGTCGTGAAAACCAGTTTTTCCCCGAGGAACAACGTGATTTATCTTTATTTCTTTTTCCTTTCCGTTCAGTGACTTAAAACGTTTACACGGTAAACTCTAGTTAGCATTCCGTTTTTTAGAAGGTTGCTGATCACTATTGCTTCCGTAGTTCCTTACACAGTAGACTCCATGAATATAGTCACCGAAATCAATTACTTTTGCCTTTTTACGGCACCTTCTTTTTTTATGGAAGAGACCATCACGTTTCCGATACTAACCCATGACTTCGGCATGTAGTAGAGAACCCCATCTGCTGTTCAGACAAAAGCAACAAAAAACAAACATCATTGTAGTAAATAAGACAACTAGTGAAATTTGCGTCGTAAGCGTCCGTTATAAGCAGCCAATTAGAGTGGCGGCTATCTTACCGAAGCCAAATGCCGGATGGTTCCTTTGAAAGGACATGGTCGATTTCCTATCCCATCCTTCACTATTCGGAGCTTGTGTTGCGTCTCTAATGACCTCGTTGTCGACGGGACGTTAAACTGTAATCTTCCTTCTTCTTGCCAAATTTTTTTCCATGTCTATTTGCTTCCGATATCTGAATGGGCATCTGAGATGCACATAGCAATTGCCACGACGTATGAATACGCTGGAGCATACTTTTCTTTTGATGTTTTCAAATTGTCTTTTCCTAACTCGTCTGTTTAGTAACTTCTAGAGTTTACTTGGTTTAGAAGGTTCTACAATCGGAGGTTTAGAAGGTTCTACAATCGGAAGGAAAACTAGAGGAAATTGTATTTGCGAGACAAGATAAGAAAAGATATACACTGTAATGATCTGTTTACAGAAAAATGAAATGTGTATAGTACTTCACAACAGTGAAAACCAAATAAAGCTGTGAAACATTCGATGTGACTACTCCTGTTATTGCTATTCTTCGTATCTGATACGTCTCTTGTCTCGTTGCTTGGCCATCGAAGCGTATATTCTAGACATTGTATTGTATTTGGATGTATGAATTTCTTATTTAAAAATATATATACGGATTTTTTTCTATGTACGGGATGACTAACCATACATGATCCCATTTTGACCATATTACAAAGTGTCTCCGTTAGAATGTTAGCAAGCACCTATTATATTTAAAGTGTCAGCGACAGTAAAGTCACGGTGTCCAAGCAAGGTGCGTCAGAAGTTGTATAAAATTTTGGAGGGTCTGATTTCGTATCTTTAGAGTCCTGGAGTCCATTATGATTTATGTTTGCCTTGATTTTCTCTAGCCATTCCAGCCTTCAGAAAGTTTATTTCCTTCAACAAGGACACAGTGCATTCCATCTCCAGTCTTTAGAAAAACTAAATTAGTTGCCGGTTCTGACTAAATCTCTGCCTACGAGAAATTAAATTTAGAATAAGAAACAAAAAAAATCTGTAGGAGGAACTATCTACACTTAAATACAAGAAATGAAACTCCGCTGAAATGTAAATATAATTCTGTAAGTCTGCAATCACCGAAGGTAAAATATCTGTCTGAGAGGTGAGCAATAATGGTGAGATGAATGCAGAGAACTACGTACAAGCTATTCACAAGTTGTTACCTCTTGAGCAGTAAGCGTTTATGGGGAAACGCATTCAAAATAATCGAGTAACAGCGTTGGAACTACGTATATTTTTTTGGCTATCGCCAAGTCAAATAGAATTTGCTGGTTTTTAGTATCGCCTCATCTTAATTACAGTCGTCAGCCACGTTCCTGCTTGACCGCTGCAGCCAATTTTTGGAATTGTCAGGAGCATATGTTCACGGAAGACGACACAAGTAGCAACACCGAAACAATGGAGATGACGTCAATGAAGATGACGAGGTGCTATAACTCAGTAGCATTTACTGTCTATTCTAACTTCATGAAACAAGGTATAACCGTTAGAGGTCTTGACGAACGCAAACTGAAATGAGTTCAGGGTGTCAGCCGACTCGATCCGAGGCCACGTGTGACTAACTGTACACATTCCAGGGGCACCGGCCGATTCGGGGAACCTCTACACAGCATGACGGTCCGGGGCCTCGTGACGTTGGCTCCAAGCGTCACGGTTTTTCTACAGGAAAAAAGACGTAACTCCACAGTACGTTCGGTATTACAAGGAAATTCCGTGCCGACTAGCAATACCGATGGAGCTAAAACTACTTCCTTCCATCACCAGAGTCAGATACGTTAGTCACCATAAATCTACAACATTTTCTAAGGCGATTTAATATTTTTCGACTTGTGGATCTGAGAATTCTTTTTAACTGCTGAGCTCATGTAAGTTCCTAGTCGCTATAGAGATTTCAGATAACATTTCTGTCTTGAAACGACGAAATCGACTTTCAGATTTCGAAAGAAATGACGGGGCGAATTCCATGTAGCGTTTCTACTGTAGCTTACCTAGGACTTGATAAAAATTAAAGACAAGAGAAGAAGGGAATTATTTAACAAGGACTGCTGAATGCGGAACTGATTTTATGGACAGAACGGTACACGAGCAGGAAGGCAGTTTGTGAAGCAAACGAGCACAAGCTAAAGGTCAATGTTATATTTCACAACAAAGTACTATTATAAGCAAGTTGCATATCGGTCAAATTGTTGTTGGTAATAATCTGGCAACCTCGAGACTACCGCTGATGGCGTCACGTCTTTTTGCAACGTAGCGGTGTGGCCGCTCGTTTGACCTTGACTGCTGTGCCATGATGCCACGAAGACGCAGTCGCTGGCGTAAGGTCTTCTGCGACACGCCAAGGTACACTGCGATGCTGCGAATCCCACCACTAGTTGCTCCATCGAAGCCTACAAAGAATATCATTTTCTTCATTCTTTGAAGTTCCTCATAGGAGAGGTAATATTTGGACGTATCTTATCATTGCATCATGAAATATCACAGTCCAATGTAACGTATATGACGAGAGTATATGAGCGATTAATTTAGCATCCAACACCGCCACAATAAAACTATAAAAAACATTTACAGAGCGTCCGCATTTCAGAATAGGTAGTGAGGACTGAATTAACACTAACATTTCTACCCAATGAGCCACTTAATGCTGTATTGCGAAGATTACATGGAATCAGTTGCTGACATCCTCCCCAGTCCAGACAAAGATAATGTGCAGAAGAAAGCAGTACTACGTACAATGCCTACATGCCTCAGCGTCTCGAATCTTGTCATTATGATGGTTCTAGTGGAGGAATTACTATCGGAGAGACAATGTGGATTCAGGCCCGCTAGAGCAACCACAGATATGATATTCACAGCTCATCAGCTTCAGGAATAATGCAGAGGTAAAAACAGACCTCTTTACATTGCCTTTATTGATCTTACTAAGGCACTAGACTCCGTAAACTGCGAAGGTTTTAGATGTGAATGGTTTTCCACAGGAATTTATTGCCATCTATAAATTGCTCTATATAGATATGACAGTAGCTGTTATTGGTAACGATTCTGTTGGTCAGTCATTCCGTATCAGTACAGGTCTTAATTTCCTTGTAGGTTGCCGCTGGCATGCAGTTAGTAAAAAATGATCTTCCTGATCAAATACGGTTAACTTACAGAACGCATGGGAAACTGTTGAATCTGACCCGTGCTAAAGCAACGATTCTAACATTTTCTGTAGCATTAGTTGAGCTACAGTATGCCGATAATAATGCAGTTGTAGCTCAGTCCGAAGAACTAGTGTTAATTCTGAATGCCTTCTCCCCAGCTGGTATCAAACTGAATATCAGCAAAACACAGGTTCTTCACCAACCAGCACCATGGAAAGGACAATGAAATATCGGTGTCACCATCGATGGAATGAATCTTCGAGTAGTTAACACATTTCGTTTTCTTGGCAGCATCCTCTCATCAAGTGCGAATACAGAGTTGGAAATACAGTACAGAATTAACAGTGCGGGAGTATCCTTTGCCAGAGTAAGATGTCGAGTATTTGACAACCACAATGTCAATACTGCCACATAGATCATCGTTTACAGTTCAGTTTTAATTCCCAGCGTGCTTTATGGATCAGAATCCTGGATAAGTTACAGAAGCCACCATAAAAATCTGGAACAATAACATCAGCGATGCTTGAGGAGGATTCTGTGTGTATTACAGCAAGATAAACGCACAAGTGTCAGCATCTTTGGAGAGGTACATCCAATCAGTACATAAGCGATGGTTTTAAGACGCCAGTTACGATGAGGAGAGCATATAGTTTGCATGCCCAATAATCGCATTCCCAAAAATGTGTTTTACTCGGAGTTAACAATGGGCAAACCATACGTAGGAGATCAGAGGAAATGATTTAAGAATGTGTCACACTAATGTTAACAACTGGGAGACCTCAGCCCTCGACCGTTCATTCTGGCGGTCACTGGCCTATCGAGAGGAATTTCTTTGTGAAGAAAACAACCGACTGACAGTAACTGAAAGGAGGCAGCGTAGAAAAGAAAACAAAATACGGAGACGAAATAGGAGAGATGCTACTCTACCTGGGACCACCTATCACCACTGAGGCAATATGCGTACTTCTCTCACTGGACTCTACAGTCACCTCCGAATTCACAGACGATTAGAAGACAAACCTTCTCAATTAGGAGCGTTTTTTTATGACTATAACTATATATCTTATGTATGTCGTGAATATTTTTAAATCGCTCCCCAAGGAAAGGTTTTTCCGTATATCGAGAGTTGTTGTTGTGGTCTTCGGTCCAGAGACTGGTTTGATGCAGCCCTCGATGCTACTCTATCCTGTGCAAGCTTCTTCATCTCCCAGTACCTACTGCAATCTACATCCTTCTGAATCTGTTTAGTGTATTCATCTCTTGGTCTCCCTCTACGATTTTTACCCTCCACGCTGCCCTTCAATACTAAATTGGTGATCCCTTGATGCCTCAGAATATGCCCTACCCAACCGATCCCTTCTTCTAGTCAAGTTGTGCCACAAATTTCTCTTATCTCCAATTCTATTCAATACCTCCTCTTTAGTTATGTGATCTACCCATCTAATCTTCAGCATTCTTCTGTAGCACCACATTTCGAAAGCTTCTATTCTCTTCGTGTCTAAACTATTTATAGTCCACGTTTCGCTTCCATACATGGCTACACTCCAGAAACGACTTATTGACACTCAAATCTATACTCGATGTTAGCAAATTACTCTTTTTCAGAAACGCTTTCCTTGCCATTGCCAGCCTACATTTTATGTCCTCTCTACTTCGACCATCATCAGTTATTTTGCTCTCCAAATAGCAAAACTCGTTTACTACTTTAAGCGCCTCATTTCCTAATCTAAATATCGAGGGTACATATTTTAATAATGAAGAAAGGAAGTAAGCTTCGAGTTCCACGTCCCGTCGATAGCGCGCTTGTTAGAGGTTCAAATGGCTCTGAGCACTATGGGACTCAACTGCTGAGGTCATTAGTCCCCTAGAACTTAGAACTAGTTAAACCTAACTAACCTAAGGACATCACACACATCCATGCCCCAGGCAGGATTCGAACCTGCGACCGTAGCGGTCTCGCGGTTCCAGACTGCAGCGCCAGAACCGCGCGGCCACTTCGGCCGGCTCGCTTGTTAGAGACGGAGCACAATCTCGGATTGCGAAAGGATGGGGAAGAAAGTCGGCCGTGCCCTTTTCAACAGACTCATCCTGGCATTTGCTTGGAGCGATTTAGGGAACTCACGGAAAATCTAAATGTGGATGACCGGACGGAGATTTAAATCGTCGTCCTCCCGAACGCGAGTTCAGTATGTTAACCAATGCGCCACCTCGCTCGGTTACCACAATGCGTTACGTCTCTATACTAATGTCTCCAACTGAAGTTTGCTGATAATATTTAAAAAAACATCTGCGTTGATTAAACAAACGAGTCACTACTCCCGCAGTTCTCCTTAGAACTTTATCTACCTGAAAAAAAAATTAATCCCCTCTCATTTATATACCTGACTAACGTGAATTATTCCATTTATTACCAATATATACAAACGATATCGGACTTCTGGTTTATGTAGGAGCATAAAATAACTGTTTTAGACTTAGTGTTAGCTGTCAATCACTCAAAACAGCCCCGATTTTTGTAAATCTCTTTAAGTTTGCAACTTCTTTAGCAATGCCATTTCTCTATCAAAAGAAAAGAGACCCCATTATTCTTCAAATTGTGGGCAGCATCAGCTTTCCTATACGACGAAGTTGTTAATGACCACTGTGTCACTACAATTTATTGTTATGCAGGCACCAAAACGTATCTGATGACACCGGTGTTTACTTTCTGCGGTGGTTTACGATGAGGAGCCTGGATAAAGTCGACGTTTATGCTCTGTGAGGCATTAATTTCTTCTAATAATCACGAATGGTAAAATGAAATTAGGTTTCACAGTTTGTTTCAGGGCTTTTCATAAGACGGGCTTGTTTAGATTCGAGGAATAATTTTATTAATCTACACGCTGATCGGTAAGTTATATGTAACAGCTGATGCTAAACTTCGTCATCACCTTAACTGACAACTCCTGTAAAGTTTCTGTGGAAATACCGGGAACAAGAGGAAATGAAAATGGTTTCTTGCGAAACTAGTTCTAGCTTATTACTGACTGATATCGCAGCTTCAGCTTCATTCCACCTTCTCATAAGCTTCATCCTTATTTCCGTTCTTGCGGATCACAAATTCTGCATTCTCTCATCAATCTCAAAACAGTGCTTTCGTTCTCCACATTATAGTCGGCGGTTAACATTCGAGCGCAAGCCAGACAAAGCCTGAATCACTCATTTATCTTGCTTTGCCACTACTAAACCTCTGAACTTCACAGATAGAACACTAGAGACTTTTTTTAAAAAAAATTACGTCTATTAAAAGCTACACGAAGATACGTGCTAGGTAAAAATAAGAGAAAACTACATGTGTACATGCCTTTTACTCGGTGCTGGAAATGTTTCGAAAATCTAACGAATAAATGAAAGTAGCTTTGCCATTCATTGAAAAACAGAAATTAGAATATATATTAAGTCTTTCTATCGTGACGGAACGCGGGGACGGAGTCGTCTGATAATCTGAGATTAGGAATAGATTGCCTCTGACTGCAGTCAACGACGACGACACCGGCGATGGATGTTGGGCAGACAGCAATAGCTGTGTTGAACTCGTTCCAGTTCTGTGTTTTTAATAACGGAATTTCTTCTTTCAGCAGATACTGTACGGGCACCTGACCGTCACGTTCACACTCCGATTTGCAGAAGAAGAGAACCATTTCAAGAATCAGGTCAGTTCAATGGGATTTTGAAAATAATTCGGCGTTTCGCCTGAGACAAGGTAGCAAATTCCTAGAAGGGCGGACAAGGACTTGAATGCATATCCGTGTCGACACTGGGCAAAGCGCTTTACCACGACGTCCGTTTAGGTGTGGGCGGGGTAATGAGTTCTTGAAAATAAAAATAAAAGTATGGGGACAAGACCACCATTGAGGCACTGGCCTCGACAAGCTACTGAGAAACTGTTAAGTCACTGAAACACCCGCTGCCTGCATGGCGGTGATCCATCAGCATCTTTATCGTGGAAGGGCGGTGGGTGAAAGTCTTTGTTTACAATTTTTGTCGTTCGTGCTGATGAAGTATAAATGGTCATTTGATGGGTACCAGAAGACATGGTCTGTGTAGCTACTTCCTTGCCGGCCGGTGTGGCCGTGCGGTTCTAGGCGCTTCAGTCTGAACCGCGTGACCGCTACGGTCGCAGGTTCGAATCCTGCCTCGGGCATGGATGTGTGAATCGACGACAAGGAATCAACATACTGTACAAAAAATGAGGAACGTAATATACTAGATTAAATGAAAGTAACTTGTACATTTAAAGTTTAACAACACAACCAATCGGATCTAATAACCGGTAAACACAAATTTCAGTGCGATGAACAGTTCAAGTTTTTGGGCGCAATAACAGACGAACAAAATCACAGACAAATAGAATTGAAAATGAGACTTCACAACGTTAATAGAGCATACTGCTCCACACAAAAACTTCTAGAGTCTAAATTACTGACAAGGAAAACTAAAATCCAGCTACATAACACAGTCACTAGACCACTTTAAACTTATGAAGCATAAACATGGAGTTTAACTAAAATAAATGAACACCAGCTATAAGTATTTGAAAACAAAGTTTATGGGAAAATCTTTGCTCCATACTACGATAACGATTCGCAAAGCTGGATAAGAAGACACACCACAAAAACGCAGTGCTATCACAACAAGCAACATTAATGATCATAATAAATTCCAGAAGACTTCAATGGGCAGGCCATTTGATGAGAATGAAAAAAAGGATGAAATGGTTCCAAGAACATTCATAAAGAAGGCATCTGATAAAAGACCAAAGGGGAGACCCAGGAGTACATGGGTAAACGAAATTAAAACGATATATAACAGGATGGGCGTAAATGCTTGCAGGAAGATGCACACGACAGAAGCTTTTGGAGGCAACATGTGATGTCGGAACGGGAGTTTCGAGGGTCTTAGGAGATAAGACGAAAAAGAAGAAGAAGAATATGTAATTAGGAATGCACTTTTCTAAACCATTTTTATAGATGCTATACAAGTGTTGATGGGGAAATATCATACTTGGAAAAATTCAGGATATGTCACCTCTATACATACGCCGCACATAATAAATAAAGAAATAAGAGAACACTACAATATACAATTCAAACAAACAAATTTCTGCGTTGATGGCTTACTCGCACATCGATCAGTGTAAGCGACGTATAATGTGCTTATGGAAATAAATAAAACTTAAGCTGCTGTGGAGGATGGCCATCCAGAACACCACAGCATTATTTTTAATTTCATCAAAAATATTATAGTTTTAAGAATTTCAGCAGCTTCTACTGGTACGATGTCTTTACGAACGACTCCCAACACTGTTTTTAAGTACGCTAGATGCCTTTGTCACGACTTGGTACATCCAGTATAAGGAATGCGTATTCCTGAGTGTGTGTGTGTGGCGGTTTTAGATAGACATATAAAAAGAGATATAGAGCATATTTAAATATCAATCACAGTCTGTAAAAAAGTAACACAAGAGAACCATGAAAGGGTCAGCATATTGCCAGATTTTTCACTGATAAATTGTACTATAATATTAAATGTCTCGTTTCATATTACAGCGAGAAATCTCATTTATGATCGACTAAACTACACCACACAAGTGTGGGAAGAACTGTCTAAAAACCACATTCAAGCTGGACAGTGTAGCCGGCCGCTGTGGCCGAGCGGTTCTATGCGCTTCAGTCCGGAACCGCGCTGCTGCTACCGTCGCAGGTTCGAATCCTGCCTCGGGCATGGATGTTTATGATGTCCTTAGGTTAGTTAGGTTTAAGTAGTTCTAAGTCTAGGGGACTGATGACCTCAGAGGTTAAGTCCCATAGTGCTTAGAGCCATTTGAACCATTTTGGACAGTGTACCGGGCAATGGTCACTGGTCTGTAGAGCGGACTGGGTCCTGGTTTAATTCTAAGGTCATGTTAACATTATCTTGTGTGCCTGCTCCCGAACGATTACACAGAGTACCATGTAGATACGCAGATTTAAAGCGGACACAAGTGCATGGCTTCATTCAATTGCGTAACCGTTTCATTAGCATCGCGACAGCTAAGAGAGAATAACTACCAGCACAGGAGGAACATTAAGTTGTTCAGTATGAAATGGAATCTACTCGGTACACGTTGACCTCTGTCCTTATCGGAAAAATCATCGTGCTTGGTGTACACAGAAGGTACAAGTAAAAGACTGACATTATTAAGCTCAAAACGCCGCCGCTACACCCAGTTGCAAGTCGGGTTTTATGCACTACTGCTGCGTCAATCACAGCCTCGATCGTTAACTTCCCGTCAGGACGAAAATTAAATAAATGTATACTCTCCAAAATTAAGCTTGGTCAGTAACTTGAAAGTTGCTCTTCTGAAAGAATTTGAGAGGATATTTAAGATAAGAGAGAACATTTACCCTCACTGCCTAGTTTCCGGACGCAATGTTCAAAAACGCCCAAATTCATCATCAGACGCGCTTAATCGCGTTGGAAAAACATACACCGCCATCAGAATATATACCATAAACGAAGTCAGAGACTGAATTGACACAATAATAGATCCTTGAGACACGTGGTCACGCCACAGCTAGTTCACACTGAACACAACTAAGAAAATGTGAGCGCCTGTGTCCTGCCCTGTGAACCTCGACTCAGCAGTGATATACTTTTACTTGTTAGTGCCTGTAGCTGTCATTTACAGGGCCTTTAGAAATATTGGAAAGTCTCCGGCATGAGTACTCGACACATTACATTTTAGCAAGAAAGTACTTGAGTGTTGCGACTTCCGTCGCAAACTGATACACTACTTTCAAATGCACACAAAAGAATGACTGGAAAAAGAAAGATACACTGTGGCAAGCTTTTATGAAAGCTAATTTCTTAATGCACGGCTCAAAAACATTAAAGGCAAGCATATTTCACATATTTGTGTATGTCATAAGTTTTCGCAAAAAAAAAAAAAAACATTGTCTCACTTTTACAACAGAAAAAATGTCTCCTTGTAGCAACAACAACAAAAGAAGAGTTTTCTCACATTCAAAAGTGAGTGTTACGGGAATTTTGGTACAGATTCAAGTTTATTCCTTAATTGATAATCTTTCTTAAGCATTTTGAATACCATTTGTTTGAGCCAACGCTGATCTAAGATACTAAGCATAATATTAAAATGTAATGTTGTTGATTTCTAAATGCTAACTTCACATAATTAGAGCTATTTTCTCTCTGATAACTGCATTTGCTAGCAATTAAAACTGAAGCACCAAAAAGGATAACAAGTAACGAAATTTTACTTTTTATAAATATGCGGTATAGTAAGGAGAATGCATTAATGAATTTTGTAGGTGGTTTGGGGGTATACAAGGTGCGAAATTTAATACACGTCTCAGACAGCAACAGTGGCTCTAATCGGGTTAGGCACCGAGTCAAACTGAACTTGGATGACAAATATAGGTATGTTATTTTATGTTGCATCAGTTCTATGTCAGAGTCACTCGATCGTAGCGGTTCGCGAATGGTGGCGTCCCATATATCTCGACAACCATAACAAGATGTTAACGTCAATACATTTTGCCACCTCTACATCTGGCACGAGGGAGCTATTACAGAGAAGATGAGCATCTTCTCTCGAGATCGATAAGACACTCTGAAAATATTTTGAGGGAAAAAATTTGAAAATAGGAGGATTACGAAGAAAATAGAACAGAAACTTATGTTGAGTAGATAGCATATTTCACCACTTCACATCCCAGCTGGCATAGTAACTGACAACCGAGAGAAAATTTTACAGCATTTCGAAGATATGTTTCAATTATTTTAGAATTCAAAACATGAATCCTAAACACGATAGTTGATAATTAAAATATCAAAAGTAATAGCAGATGGGACGTAAAATTACTCGAGGTATGACGAAAGGAAAGACATCTTGAGAACTGGTTACAATTGGAGACAAAGTGATATAAAAAGAAATTATAATAATGCTTACAGATTTCTGCGAAGAAAAAAGTCCCCAAAGTCGGAATAAAAACAGCCTAACAAAACACAAAAAGCCTTGGACCTACCATTCTTCTCTCCGCAGTTTACGAGATACTCCTCAAAATTGTCGTCAGTCA
Source organism: Schistocerca americana (assembly GCF_021461395.2). Classification (NCBI taxonomy): domain Eukaryota; kingdom Metazoa; phylum Arthropoda; class Insecta; order Orthoptera; family Acrididae; genus Schistocerca; species Schistocerca americana. The sequence continues at coordinate 413,275,912 of NC_060130.1, read as the reverse complement.
ATTTTAAACGGGCAGAGTACAAGCTGTCTCTATTAGTGGATGTGGGAGACTGAACTAACTGAAAGTCGTGAATTACATTACATCACGGAGCAATGAGTATAAAGTAGCATTTTTCTGGTATCAATAAATTTTGAGAAACCATTTGCTCAGTTGCAACAAAATCGGTGCTAACAGCGCTTGAGAAACAAAGCATTCCTTGAACACACGTCAACAGACTGATGAACATATAACCGAATGCAACTTCCATTTGCATTCTTCAGGGCGGTGAGAAGTTCAGAATTTATGCCGGAATCAGGCAAGGAGATCCCATTACACTAAAACCATTATTAGCAAGGGGCTATTTTCAAGCCCTTAAACTGTGGAAACGAAAAGTGAGTATGTGATATTGAAACATATACCAACCACCTTCGTTTTGCAGATGGCATTTAACAGTTTGCCCATAGTGACGATAAATCATAAAATAATGTATAACTGATATTTCGAAAAGAAAATAGCGTAAATTAACAAGGAATTCATAGCACCGTCTCATGAGCTGTGCATTTATTACTGTTAAAAATGACTAGGTGGACAGCAAAATAAATAAACAGAAGCGTGAATCTGTCCTTAAGTGCTTTCGGTAAGCTAATCAAAGTTTTCAAAACAAAGTTTCCGATAATTATGTCTTAAATTCAAAGTTTACAACTAGAGCGTATTGCCTATTTGGTATTACGGCAGTAAGATGCGAATACTTAACGCGAAAACCACTTAAAAACAGGAGGTTATTATACGAGCAATAGACAAATGTATGAGGAATTAATAGGAGAGATAGGAAAACAAATAAATAGATTGGAGTCTAGAGTCGAAGACATAATCTTGAACCCAATGAAAACAAAGTGGATATGGGCAGGACATGTATTCTGGTGGCTGAATGGTAGATGTATCTATGCAATTCTCTGCCAGATTCCAAGAGATTAAGATCGAAACGACTACCTAATATAAGACGTGCAGAAGACGTTGCAAAACACACAAAAGCAACAAGCTGAAACTAAATTTAGTTATTGATTCATAAACAAGAGTGAGGCTCGTCAGACTTCTCACTAGAGCTGCTTTTGCGAGTACAAAGATACGTAACGTCGTTCCTATTACTTTATGGAGTTCCATGGAGCTTAGAAGATCTTGCAGATGTCTAAATCAAGTTCAAACTCTCTTTTTTATGATACAGAACCTTATTACAGTGTCTAACTTTAATGATTGCCCTCCTTATGACGCAAGATTTCATGCCATATATTGCATCATTATGAATGAAACACAACAATCGTATGACGATACTGCACATCTGCATTTGTTTACACACACAATTGAAAACTAATAATTAAATATTAAAGCAACGTGCAGAAAGAAACACGAAAAAGGAACATAACTCTGGGCTACTTTAACAGTCCGCCCCTTTCCTGTTAAAATATAGAAATGTCTCTTTAACGCTGTTTAATTCCTTGTCTGTGATAATTCTCTTATTATTATTTCTTCTAAACGTTTCTGCATGTTCCCCGCAATTGTTGCCGTATATTTGGGCTGACTACGAGACAGCCTTTCCATAACCTTGTCAATAGGTCCTCTTTTAACGAAATTGACCGTTGTTTCCTGTAAATTCTCAGTAACATCGAGATGTAGAAATTGTGAGGCTATTTCAGTAACTTTAGCGTAGTTATATAGTAACTACAGACTCACTCTGTGCACCTTGTGTTTACGGTCGCTATCTCTGTAGAACTGCACGTTGACCTGAAGTACAATTTTCACCATATTTCGAACAATCTTTTAATACAGCCGAGTAGACCGAGAGAGGTGGCGCAGTGTTTAGCACAGTGGACTTCAAATCCGAGGCCGGCCATCCAGATTTGGATTTTCCGTGGTTTCCCCAAATCGTTCCAGTCAAATGGCGCAGTGATTCCTTTCAAAGGTCACGGCCGATTTCCTGCCTCATCCTTGAACTTTTCTGAGCGTGTCCTCCATCTCTAATGACCTCGATGTCGATGGGGTTCTAATCTTCCTTCCTTTCTACACCGAGTAACAATTTTTTGCCATAGAACTATCAGTAAATGTAAAAACGCTCACCTCAGTCGGAGATACACAGTCCCATATTATCACACAGCCCCCATAGCGCTTTATTGTGGGCAGTAGCTCCTTTTTATATAAACCACTCTGTTGCCATGCAACACATATTTCCGCTCCCTTCATACATATTAACACTGTATCTACGTTTGCCAGTAAATATAACGTCTCTCGCCACTCATAGCCTTTACTAATATAAATTCTTCGGAGGTCGAACCTTTTCCTACAGGTAATATCACTAAAATATTGATTTTTTTTCTTGTCAGTCGGCTCCTGTAATATTGACCACAAAGCACTCTTATGTTTATCCCGGTGTGATGTTTCTTCTTGCACTTTTTATACATTTTACACACTACGAGACGTCAGTCTTTAATAATAAGCTTCCGAGGTTGGCACCATTCTGGCAGTGAGTCGATTCGATCTTCATTACCACATTTATTTACTACGTCCTTAATAGTAAAATTGTGTACGTTTAAAAGAAAAGCGTGATTTCCCTGTGCGAAGCGTAAAACAAGATGACGAGGCCATTTCGCTTCATTTCACATCGAGCATTGCTGTGCAAATGCACAGGTAATTAATTAACTGTAGGACTACAAATGAGGTCACGAGTGACATTTCTTGCTATCCATCCGAAGAAACAGACTGAAGTAATTCGGCACCAAAGACAAAAAGAAGATTTACCCGCAGCTGCTAATTATGAATTTTGCGTGACATTATGTTGTTGGAAAAATGCTTTCTCCATACCCCTACGCACTTATTTTCCGCAAAGGCAGACGCAGTACGGGCTCTCTCCATTAGACACGAGAAAACTGTCGCTGTGGTTAGTTAGACCCTAATGCCAGTATTATGTTCGTGGATTACAAGGAATGCAAGTGATATTGCAGTAACACAAACCCCATACTTTCAAATAAATTTTGAATGTAAAATGCAGCTTCTAAGAATCAGACTGATAATCTCCAAATAACGTAGACAATATTTTACCAACATTTTTCCGCGTCAAACGTGAATGAGAACTTTGAAGTCATTACGATATCCTCCGTTGCCATTGTCAGGAGCCGACTGCCTTCACTGGTTCTTTCGTGGCCTTATATAAAAGACTTTTATAAGCAAATTACGACACTCAGGTGATGGGAGTAATGAAGAAGGAAGACACCGGAAACTCGAGTTCCCAGTTAAATACGAAAGAAAAATAAATACAAACTAGAAAAAGCTGAGAATGCGGTCTTCATCAGTTGCTACATGACACATAACTTCCGGCAGAGGAAAACCGAATTTCTGAAACCGATTTTCGCTGTAGTTTTAAATGATGAGGTCTGAGGCAGTTTTGATACCGGTCAAATATCGGTTTTCTGATCGCCAGTTGTCTTACACAATCTCTCTGGAAACCAGCTGACCCGGTTTTCGATTTAGTAAGCCCGACGACTGTTCCTCTTCAATTAAAAATCGGGAAACACACAATTTCGTGCTCAGTCTAATATCTCTACTTCTTCGATGCACAATAAGTCCCTCCGTCCAGTTTAGTCGAAAAGTTTCACAAAAGAGGCGTAACCTGAAAATCCAAGTGTGTTTCAGACACGGTTGGCTGTTTACATGGGAGCGAAAATCAAGAGTGGAGGAGAAAATCCAGCTGCCAGAACCGCATTTCCAGATAGATATGGGAGTGTTTACACAACTAACCAGAAATGGTATTAGGAATTGCTTTACGAAGTCCAGTTTTGGCAGACTCGTGTAAACGTAGCGATTGTGAGCCTATGTTCGACAAAGGAGCTTTTTCCCTTCGTGAAGTATTCAGCAGGCCTCCTGCCAAGATTTATCTGGAAATAATTCCACACGCAGTTTATTATACTTGGTCAACTTGTGCTTGCAAGCTGCATAAATTCGCTTTGTGGAACATGCCTAAAGTGTTAGGCAAGGTTGATGCGGCTCGCGACGCGAGAAATTCCGGTGGGCAGAGTGATCTGGACAGTACTTCCCCCGGGCCCAGCGCCAGTGTGGAGGAAGTGGAGGGGAGCGCAGGTAAACAAGTCAGACCGCAGCCAGCGGCCAGCAGTCGCCACCGCGCCGCGCAGCGCACACCATGGCCGTCCGCGCCTTCACAGGTCAGTGCTCTTGTCGCTAAGGAGTCGGCTCCCGGTTCGTACGCCCCACCCTTTCTCTTCGTGACACCACGCTGGTAAACCACAATGGCAGTCAGCTCAGAGGGAAGAAATCGAAAAGTGTCGATCGCGAGACTTCTTTCCGATATTACAAAAACACATGCCGGTATCGAGATAACTGACAAATCAGCGAATGCTATGGACACAGTTACCTTTAGGGTTGCGACTACGGCGATATCAAAGTTCAATTAAGTGCTTTTGACATGTAATAATTTCGGAATGCTGTGACTCATTACGTGCAGCAGCTACTGTCACCGTATCACTCACGTTATAGTCAATATAATTTCCACGGTAAATGAGTTAGGAAACTCCTCCCCATTTTATTGTTGGAGTGCTGAATCTCTAAATTTATCTCAAAGTTCAGCTAGCAAACTATCGACGGAGAGGATGCGCGCTAATCGTTGTATTTCCCTAGCTTTAAAAGGCAAAGCTTTGCTAAACTCTAAAGTTGCTTTGAATAGAAGTTTTACTACCATTGTCTTATTAAAAGTGGTATGCCGTCGCTTTTCTCCGACCACTGAAATGACGTACCAAGCCAGTCATACAGAAATTTACAGTTGAACATAAACTCCGAACCACGGTGCAACCTGACATTCTTCACACATACAAATCATTGCCTGAAGTGATGAAAGTGGCAGGAAAAAAGCGGAACCGTAACGACAGGTCCCATTAAGCTACAGCACATTATGAAAACCTTTAGGAAACTTGCCACGTTCTATCTGCTTGGCCACCAGATGGCAAAAGAACATGAAAATTGTTGGAGCGAAGTAATGATGGAACTTATCGTTGATGAGATACCCATTTACAACCGCACAGAAGTCGTAAACAAGCTAGCGTCGTCCTAACGAGCAGAAAAGCGCGCTGAACTGTTGATTCATATCCACTGCTCCGAGCGAGGTGAAGCAGTGAGAAAGGCGCTGTACTTCCTTTTGGGAGGAGTTGGGTTCAAATCGTCTGGCGATTCTGATTAGGGTTTTCCGTAGTTTCCTCAAATCGATTAAGCCAAATAGAGGGTTTGTTTCTCTGAACAATTTGCTGAGATATGAAATGGAACGATCGCATACGCTCAGTGTCAGGTGAAGCAGGTAGTAGACTTCAGTTCTGTGGTAGAATACTAGGGAAGTGCAATCAGTATACGGAGATTTCTCAAAAAACACGCTCCTGTGATCCAGTCTAGAATATTCATACGAAACAGGGCTAACAGGACATAGTGCACGTAAACAAAAAGTTGTACGAATAGCCAGAAGTTCCTCCTGTGCGAGAGCGTCAAGGATATTTCGAAAAAAAAAGGCATACACTTGAGAATAAATTCGAAATATCCTATGAAAGCATGCTTAAAAAGTTTCTTGAAGCAGCTCTTAGGGATTGCGAAGAGATTAGAATATTACATCGCGCACAGAAGCGTTTAAGTGATAATTCTTCCCGCGCTACACACGTGAATGGATCGGGAAGCAGTCCTGAGAAGTGGCACAATGAAGTACCCTCTGCCATGCACTTCAGTGGTTTTGAGTATGGATGTAGGTGTAGAATAGGACACGACTAATGTTTTTGCCCATTGTCGACTATCAGAGCTTACGCTGTTGCTCATGACGGCGTTAAACGCTGATATTCCTTCCCTTCTTCATTATGTTAAATGGTGGCAATAATGCGCAACGTTCTTCTTGTAAATAAGCTATATTTTGGAGTTAAATGGTAAAAATTGGCCTTATCGAGTAGACGTGGATACAGTTCATAGCTTCAGAGTTTCACTCATATTCTGCGGTGGCGGTGCATGTATCGTTACGTCTGCAATTCTCCTGGAAAACGTTCCCCCAGGGCGCAATGGAACTATGTGAACGAACGTTGACCCCGCGGGGTACAATGGCAAGGCGGTTGAGACGAGCCTGCGAACAGCCCAGCCTACGCATACCCCAGCAGCAGCCTCTCCGTTCCACGTCACTAGCCGTTGACCTGCCACGAGTAAGACGATTTACCAGCAGCCCATCGTCACACGGCGTGAAATGTTTTAAGGACATGTGTAAAAATATGAAAATCTGGAAAAATAACGGAGTCCTGATTTTCATTCCTGCAAATTCCTTAAAACTTTAATCTTCATATTGAAATGCTAGAGCTAAACTGAAATCAATAAGCCAATAACAAAATTTGCCCTTTGTTTTTCAATGGATCATGAATCAATGGAAATTTCTTTGAAATGCTTGTGTCAAGTGTTCATAACAGAAGCAAACTAGCAAATATTCCTATATTCCTACTTCATATGTGCTATTCCGTGGTTAAAAGTATTTAAAATCATGTTTTGCATAACGTAAGTTTTTGTTTGCTAAAGAACATTTGAGTCCTTTAATCGCCAACAAAAATTGTTTTCCAGCCATAAAAAAAGGGGTTTCACGATGTCAAAGATAACAGCAAAGTGTCAGGAAGACATAGTTAGCATCACGATAGCAGTCGCAATACTTCAGATGTGATCAATCTTGTTCTGGTGGAAGATAGGTGGCACCTGCAAGACGCCGAATTAAGATGACAAAATATAGAAACAGTAAAGCATGTCTACCTCAGAAATAATTATTTTGCGCTGAGGCCAGTATTGTTGCTGTTAAAAGGGTAGATGGAAATGTCTGTTTCATACGCAAAAGAATAAAATCTGGATCAAAATGAAATTTTTTGGACGGACACTTCCGGAAGATGATGGATCTCATTGTAAAGTGACAGTACACAATCGAACTATGAACGGGCGATGCAAAAGCTAAAACTGACCTTGAAGTACTTCGGATGGAATGGAAGCATAGATAAAAATTTACTAAAATCTATGCAACTAAAGCTAACTGAATGAGCATGAGTGATGGTTAAAATCACTTAAACTTAATTCCTACTGGTAGTACGAGACAATGTTGGAACAGGCTTTACAGTTCCAAGCGCGTTTTGTAGCGACAGCGTCTGAAAATATTCCTGTACACTGTCTGCTTACGTGTCTAACAACCCATAAAGCTGCTCGTTCTGAAGACAGTCACGTATATCTAAAAGTGAACGAGCTGGAGTGACTCTTCTACGTTAATGTACAGTAAACGCGCGAGCCTTCTATTGTATCTTGCGGTTTTGTGTGTGTGTGTGTGTGTGTGTGTGTGTGTGTGTGTGTGTGTGTGTGTGTGTGTGTGTGTGTGTGTGTGTGTGTGTGCGTGCGTGTGCGCGCGTTTTTTATATCGACCTCTAATTTAGAATTCCTAGTTCTGGGCGTGATATGATACACACTGGCACAATGCACAGGAATCTTCGGGTTGGCGAAATAAGCAAACTTTCTAGCTAGACAATTCTTAAACGAGGAAATAAAAATCGAATCTCTACTCAGCAAATCACTATGAAGTGCATGAAAGAGGGTAATTCCTATTTTACTGCTTCTTAGGGCCTCCTTCCATACTGTTCATTTATAGAGCGGGGGAAGAATGTTTAAACACTGCTGTGCGCGCTGTATTGCCTGTCTTCGTGGCCCCTGCGGGAACGATGCGTTGAGATTTACTATATTCGTTGATTCGTTGCTTAAAGCTGGTTATTGAAACTTTGTAGCTATGTTTTGGCAATTTTTCTTAAAGCATTTGCCAGTTTTTCAGCATCACCGCGCAAAACTTCGTCCACTAATTCTTTCCTTCGTTGTTAGTCCTGCTTAATTCGGGACACACACTTCAACAATATTCCAAGATGGGTCGCACGAGCGATTTGTAATCAATCGCCTTTGAAGACAGTTTCCATTTTCGTAGTATCCTAAGTGAACGGAAGTCTTCCACCTGCTTTATCTACGACTGAGCCTATGCGATCGTTCAATTTCATATCCAAACAAGTCGTTATTCGGGTATTTGTGTGAGTCGAAAGATGCCAGTTGCGACAAATTGATAATGTAGTCGTACGATACTAAGCTTTCTCGTTCTGTGAACGGCAAACATTTACAATTTTTGAACATTTAAAGCGAGTTCCAATCTGTACATCACGTTGAAATCTTATCGATATATATTCGTGCCGTTTCCTTCAGACAGTACTTCATTGTAGGTAATTGCAATATCTGCGAAAAGTCTTAAGTTACTATTGTTTGTGCAAGGTCTTAAATATAAAACATGGACAGAAAATGTTCCAACATTTCCCTGGGGCACGTTTGAAGTTACTTATGTAAAAGATTGTTCACCCAATTGCACATGCTGCATCCTCTTTATCTACAAATCAGTCCAGTCGCAAATCTTTTGATGCTCTCATGTGATCGTACTTTGAATAATAACCGTAGGTGTGGGGTACTGACTGAAATGCTTTTAGAAAGTCAAGTAATAGTCTGACTGCTTTGACCAAAGAACTTTAATGTCTTATGAGAAAAACTTCACGTGGTTTTCGCATGATCGAGCATCGAATATCAAAGCAGGGTAGTGTTGAAGTTCGTAACTGACTGATTCATTTAATTCTCGTTTTGAGTATTAGGGAATGAGGTTACAAAAGACGCTAATGTCAGTATAGAGAGAGAGAGAGACATTGTAAGTCTATAACTTACAACACAATTACGGCATACCTCTGAGTTTCCTTGCGAAAAAATTAGGTCCACTTCGTCGACTACATTCATTCCTTCAGTTATTGTGAAAGGGATACAAATTTAGGTAACTCAATCGCAGAACCTACGTTCCTCCAGTTACACGATGAACGTAAATATTACCATGAATAACTAATAGTGCGCTGAAGATCGTGGCTTGACTTTTTGTCAAGCATACACAATTAAAATGAATGTACGTTGGTCTGTGCTCGTTTCGCACCAATCATATGCTGCGCAAAGGCACCTTGGGCGCAAACTTCGTACTAAAAATCCTGCACTCATTTCGTAAAATTAGTATCTCCATTGTTTACAAGGAAACATTTAGAAGTTTTAAGAGACAGCAAGAATAAACACTAGCGTATAAGGACTTTTCATCTTGGAACTGAATTTTTAGAAATCTTACTTGAAGATTCAAAGGAAAATACTTATTGCATCGACAAACCTGTGGAACTTCTTGTAAAGTGGATGACGAAATTTATAAATAAACTAAAATACTAGATTTACATGTATAGTAGGTCAAACATTGACAGGACATTTGTCACCTAAATTCCCGCGAGTCGTCATGGAATGACATTTCCTATTGCGCTTGTGCAAGACCCACGACAGTAGCTAAGAAAATTTATTCACAATATTCAGACAGTGATAAAATGTGTGCTGCAAAGCCCTATTTCCCAAGACCCCTGTAAGGGCTCCGCTAAGAACCGGATGAACAGGATGGAGACATGGCATGTAGTTTGTTAAAACAAGCAGAATCTGTACTTTAGGATATGATTTACTTATACTTTGTACTCAGCTATTGTAAATATCTTCAAAGTGTCTAATCACTGATTGAAATAAATTTCGTGAATTCGCAACCATCTTAGTCGTCGTCCATGTGTAATGTTATTTGTAATAAAAGGTATTCCACAAAGTAAAGAAATGGCTAGGGACTAATAATGCCGGGTAAGTTTGCAAGATCGTTTCCAGTGAGCAAAATAGATTGGTGGGTACTTATTCCTCAATCCTTCATTATTGTTGGTGTGTGATTGACATTAATATTTATTATAGGTTTGTTACAGGCATGTTATGACGCATTTATTTTTAACAACGATTTAAGTTGTTCACTCCACGAATGTCAATTTAACTTTTATATTAGAAAAAATTGATGTGACAAATATTTTCTCCTCGATAGCAAAGGCAATGCAAATGGTTGCTGTTCCCGCAAGAAACGTTTGACAGATTACTGCTGCAGTTCTGCTTGAAGACATAATTCACTAATTATTTTCTTGAGGAGATACCACTATTACATTGTCACGCAACTAAATACACTAATTTCCTAACAGTTTGTGTAGGTTCTCTTTACCAACAGTAACGGCTGCCCGCCTAGATAAGATTTTGACCTCAACAGAGAAGGCAACTCTATTGGTACACCGCTACTTTCCAGCATAGAGGTATCGAATGTAAGCACAGTTCTTATCCCCTATAAAGTTCAAGAACGGCTAAAACCAGTCTCAAATTAATAACTGGCGACGTGTAGCACTTCCTCGCATTTGTTCTGGTCTGACTAGTGCTATAATGAGTCTAGTAAACCGATAAATTACGAAATTTGATATCATGGTATTGCAGCCGAAAATTTTTTTTATATACAGGATGGTTACAATTAAACTTTCGCTACTTGAGAGGGCCCCTTAAAAAGTGTGATCGTAGCACAATTCAACATTGTGGAAACATTTGTAAGGACACGCGGAAAAGAAATAACGAATAAACCATTGACAGACATTTGCATTTCCAAATGATAAGGTAACGTTCAATTTCGTATCCTACGCTCTACGTTACAAACGTAGCTCAATGTGACAACCATCTGCATCGACGACAGCCTAGAACCGTCCTAGACACAGTTTCACAATTGTGCAGCACTTCTCTAACGGTGGACCATGGAATATTCAACTGTCGTGACACAGCTGGTGCACCGTTTAAAGATCACACATTGCGTCCAACATTCTCAGCCATGGCAATAGTAACTACAATAATTCGTGGTGGAATTGGCCGTCGGCAACTCCCAAGAGCAACACCCAAATCGCCAGTTAATTCGAACTTCCTAATCATGTTCTTCAAACCCGGTGCGGAAAGGGGACTTCTCCATATTTCTTTAATGCGTCGATACTCGCTAAAAGCAGCAGCACTACTGCTATTATTTCAATCACAGCTATAGCAAAGCCCTGCTCAACTTGTACAGACCCGTATCGACTGTCTGCAATTGATGATGCAGTACGGCGCCTAAACTGAAATCATGGCAAGGTACCAGACGGACGGCGTCACGACGAGAAGCCCATTAGCTCCAATTATAGCCAACCTCTTCCTGGAGTACTTAAACATTGCCCTAGACACGGCTCCTGCAAAGTCTACTTGCTTTTATCGGTACGTAGAAGACCCATTCGTTTTCTTGCTTCGTGGGCGTGAAAATCTGGTAGAATTTTTCAACTTCAGCATCCATAATATCAGATTTACGATGGAAGTAGAGAAAGGTACATTGTCTTTTCTAGACGTCCTCATCCGCCGGAAAGAAAATTGATGTCGCAGCCACCCACACAGACCGATATCTGCATGCTACCAGCTATGATCACCCTTCATAAAAAAAAGTTCTGTCTGAGGACATTGGTGCATAGAGCGGAAGCCGTTTCAGACGCTGAAAGTCTTCCGAACGAACTGAGCCACTTACGGGAAGTCTTAAAAGAAAATGGCTACAGCAACCGCCTGATTTCTCAAGTCATCTTGCAAGGACGAAGAAGCTTGCGTTCTTGCCGTTCTGTGGCTGTCACAGGAAAGATTAGCCGGCTTATGAGAAGCACAAAATCGATACGGTTTTTAGGTCACCGGCTAAAATTTGACAGCTAATAAGGGTTGTGAAAGACGATGTTGGTCTCAGAACACCAGGAGCATGTAAAATACCGTGTGGGTGTGGACAGTTCTATATGGGACAGACTGTACGAACTATTGAACAGCGCTGTGTGGAACACGAGATGTTTTCGCCTTTGGTATCCTGAGAAATCAGCGGTGGCGAGACATACTTCAGAAAACGGACACCGTATTGGATTGGCCGAGAAATCTGTTACTGCACGGACTACTAATTTTTGGGATAGTGTTTTAAAAGAAGCGATAGTTACAAATTTTTGACAGCATCCTCAATAAAGACGGCGGTCTGCAGCTAAGCACAACCTGGAACCCGGCCATCGGTAAGTTGAGGCGGGCGCAGTAAGCGCGCAATGAAAACATTACCATATATGGCGCTGGAGCGAGCACCAGTGACGTCACTGAAGACAGCGCGGCTGTATAAGGACGGCAGCTGCAATCATTAGACAATCACCACTTGACAATGGCCAAGGAGTACTCGGCCGGAAGTTTGTGGATTTTAAACCACTAGAGCCCGAGAAAATTTTACCAGCTTATCAGTATGTCTGCAACTCGAGAAGCTACACCCCACTAAGTTTACCTGATCTTCTAAAAAAATGGCCAATTTGTAGTAAATTTTTAGTTTCTATGCGGTTCTTTTACCTTAGATTCCGTAAAATTTTACTAGGGCACCTGAATACAACCACTCAGACTGATACCATGGCACACTCCCCCACCCCCTCCCTTCTCATAGTCAAATGGTTCAAATGGCTCTGAGCACTATGGGACTCAACATCTGAGATCATCAGTCCCCTAGAACTTAGAACTACTTAAACCTAACTAATCTAAGGACATCACAAACATCCATGCCCGAGGCAGGATTCGAACCTGCGACAGTAGCAGACGCGCGGTTCCGGACTGAAGTGCCTAGAACCGCACGGCCACCGCGGCCGGCCTTCTCATAGTCGATCCAGGCTGTAATTTAAGTAAGTTTCTGTTAACAATATGAAATATTAATAGTGTATGATGCGTGTAGGCGTTGGTTATGGAGGCCTTGACCTTGCTTCCACACCGGCCAGGTTCTCTCCGCCTTTTCCCTACATTTTATCTGCTCTGTTGGGCTGTTTTGTTTCCCCTTTCCTTGTCTTCTTCCCCAGGTGGTGTCCCTGTTGCCTCATGATATTGGTACGGTATGGCGTGGGTGTAGAGACAGTTTGTTGGTGGTGCTAGTGCTCCACTATGTGTAGTATTTGAGCCACCCTTGCTCTCTGTTTCCACCCACCCCACCTCCTGTTCATTCCTCTTCCTGATGTCCTGACATCCCTTTTTCCTTTGTTTGCACGTGACCCCTTCCCCTTGATGATTGGGCTTCAGGAACAATTTCCTGCCATCCTAGGTCATGGGACCAATGACCTCACTGTTTCGTCCCCTCCCCCAAACCAACCAACCAATCAACCATTTCATATGAAACGACTGACGCTGCATCCCGGATTTGATTTCTTAGATCCTTGAGATCCCTAACCTCTGTTTCTCACAAACTTGAGTTCACATACACCCAGGTGCAGAGCAGATATCCAAGGAAGTCAAATCAGGTAAACACAGTGGACGCAATCTTGAAACTCTTCCTGTCCACCTTTTGGCGAATCTTCGATTAGGTACTGATATTCCTTTCTGCGAGAGTAAAATAAGAGAATCCTCTACCCTGTTGGAACACAATTATCAACAATGTTTCTTGCTGAAGAGTGGTTCCTGAGATTGCTAATTATTATTAATTAATAACCACTGATTGCGGTTTCCCATCAGACATTGTTTGTTTTTGCAAAGTCCTGAGATTGCTCCAGAACACCAACGTATGTTTCTCTTCTATTCCGCAAAAACAAAGGGTCCATAAACTGTAGTCATTGTGAATCCAAGCCAAACATTAATTTTTGATGAGTGTTTTTGCTATTAAATGGTAGAGTGAGGTGCCTTGTTACTCATAATGCAGCAGTTGCGTTTAACTTCTCCGCTGATGTGAAATGTGGCCTCATCAGTAAAAAAAAAAATTGCCACGAGGTGTTCGTTGCACGTAACTCCTATCAAATCATAACTCAGCTTGGAGATCGGCGTGAGCTTAGTGTTCAAATTTGTTAAGCACTGAATGTGGCATGCTTATTTGTTTAGCTCTTTGATTTTGATAAGTGAAACTGGTTCCTTAAAGGAAGAGTTCATGCACATTCGGACTTCTTCAGTTTGCTTCTGATACACTGAACCCTCTCTTGTGGTACAGGCCGTTTCCGGGAGCGTGATTGACAGACAACGTTTCCAGGTCTTTGGAACTTCTTGACAACTAACAGGATGTTTTATCTTGTTGGTGCTGGTTTGTGAAATTATTGGGTGAAATACTTTAATTTCCAGATAAGATAAAATACACAGCCACCCACTAACACCCACACGTTCTCTATCGTAGGCATTCTTCCCGATTAAATTGAAAAAAAGGGCCATGTTATTACGGAAATGGATTAAAATTATGTATTATGGAAATATACAAATTATTTCTTAGAAATGAATCGATACTTCATGACCACCCCATGCAATAAGCCTTGTAGAATACTTCACATAGATGTAAAATTACTTGCACTCCTGAGCTAGCTCGTCTGTTTATTAAACTGTTTCATATCGTGCAGATAAACTGCAGATTAATGTTCCCAACAGTGAAAGCAACAAGACTATAAATAGTTCCTCTTATTGCCAGATGAAGTGTGTTAATTGTAACTCAGATGGAATGCCACAGACGGAGAAAATAGCTACCATGAGTAAGGCCAGAGTGTGATATGTGATTTGTTTGTGTAGTCGTCGTGTTCCTGTGCGGAGTGCTAGCCGTGCCACCCCTTCTGGACCTGCCGCCTGCTGAGGACCCAAGCCTCTGGGACGACGACGACTACCTCCCCGTGTCTGCGGGAGAGCGATTCGATGCCTTCGACTGGGCACTTTGCCGGGCGCTGGATGCACGCTACCCGGGAAATGTGGTAGTTTCACCCATCGGCGTCAAGATGGTCCTTGCAATGCTGTACGAGGGCGCCACGGGCGACACAGCGCGCGAACTCGAAGCGGGGTTGCTGCTCACAAAGGACCGCCAGCAGACGCGCGACAAGTACAGTGCCATCGTGGCCTCGCTGCAGGTAACACTCCGAACATCTAAACTGTATTTAGTTAACTATTTATTTTGAATAAACGTCCTCTGAATCATTACCCAAGAGTGTATACGACGAGGCTAAAGATATTCTGAGAGCTTCCAGATTTCTATAATCATCCTACAATTACACTGTTGATCGTTTAAACTGCAACGCCATGAAGGCGGCGTGCAACAAACCTCAAATTGCCACGGAGTGTACTACATGTTTGGATATGCACGTGATTGTCCTTTCAGCATAACTGCGCGGAGTAGTATTAAGTAATGCCAGATTAAGTAGCAGCCTCTTCATTCAGATATCGCGTTTGGATGTTGGTTGTCTGAGAAGATGCTTAGTGTAAAGAAAAAAGTCTGCCCAAGCATACCGGAATTCGGCAGCAGGATCGTGGCCTATCGAGACTGCACGCTCTTGTTCGGAGATACCGCTGTTCATGTGGGTCGGGATCCCAAGACTGTCCTGTGAATGTGGAACTAATTACTTCAGGCGGCCCATAACAGACACTGAGCAGGATCTCAATGGCGCCACACAAGTGCCCGAGAGGACAGACGTTATATTCGCTCGACTGTGCAGGGTTTTACAGCCATGTCAACTATATAGTCACAAAAGTGACTTGGTTTCAGCGAGACCAGTATCCCCGTGGACAGTGCAACCATGCCTCGAACACCGCAGAATGCCAGCAAGGAGACCATTGTTGCGGGTTCCTTTGAGCCAACAGAGGCGCACAGAAAATGGCGCAACTGAAGACAACGCTGCACAACGGAATGGCACCTAGTCTTTTCAGACATGTCGAGATTTCATGTACAGCTTCACGATAGAAGTACCTGTATGTGAAGATGCAGAGAACTCATGTAACAGATTGCATTTGTCGTCATATGGGCCCACCACCTGACGTGATGTCCGCAGCTCGTGGTCAAGTGGCTAGCGTTGCTGACTCTGGATCATGCGGTCCCGGGTTCGATTCCCGGGCAGGTTGGGGATTTTGATCTGCCTGGCAACTGGGTGTCTTTTTCCCCATCATTTCATCATCATTCGCGACCGTGGCTAATTTGGACTGTGTAAAAATTGGGACTTCGCATGGGCGCTGATGACTGCGCAGCTGAGTGTCCCACCACCACCACCACCACCACCACCACCACGACCTGACGTGGTGGTATGGCATATCATGTCATTGAGTACGTAGCACGTTTGCCTCTAGTTCATAAAACTGGTAATTTGGACAGCAGGTGCTCTATCCGACGTTAATGCTAGTAGCTGTGCCTTATCCTAAAGGTCTTTGTGGCCACATGTCGCACATGATATCCTGCCTTGTCTCTCATCCACTGAAAATTTTTGATCATCGGTTGCCGAGGGAATGGGATGCTACCACACGCCAGCTGCTACTAATGAAGTCTGTTGTAGACTTCACACCATGGAATGATCTAACCATACCTGTATTTATCATCAAAACCTAGAATTGGTGCCATCTGAGTTATTAGAACCACTGTTGCTGCCTGGGGTGGTAGCTCTTTTTACTAAACCTCTCCCGTTGTATGCCCCAAATAACCTAAAAATTCATTGACAGCAGGCGTTGCCTGTAGGGGTAACAGCGACAGTTAAAATTTTTTTCAGGCCAGGCACAAAAATCACTCAATATTTTTACTGACTGGTTTCGATTCACTATCATGCTTGCTTGATAAAAGCTGCAAACAAGCGTCCTTTATGATATTTTGTTTATAGATGCACTGTAACTTCCATTCGCCTTCTCTTCTACAGGTTTTTAATGCTTGCCCATTTCATATCACTGCTTGGTAAGGAAAAGCTGTCACTCCAATGGTTGATTTGAACAGTACGGTGTACTACTAAACATGCTGCTGCAGGAGGTAGTAAAATATCTTATTCTGACCTTTGAACTAGCGTTCTCTGTCTGGAATCCGAAGTGTTGCCCAACTTCGCAACTTTCACATTAACAAATCATTGCCATAGCAACAAGAGGGGGTGTTCACTTTAAAGGAATATTTAATACAGAAGGCCCACAAGGCCACAAATAAGAATAAGAATATTCTCAATGATCAAACAAGCAACAGAAGACCAATATTCAAACTAATTCAGTCTACCATCTCTCTCTCTCTCTCTCTCTCTCTCTCTCTCTCTCTCTCTCTCTCTCTCTCTCTCTCCCTCCCTCCCTCCTACCACCTATCCCTCCTACCACGTATCCTTCCTCCATTACCACCCCAGCACTTCTAAATTCTCCCATGATGCCTGTCAGCTCTAAGGCATGTGACAAAGAGCAGGCAAGCATGTGCAGTTAACTGCAGTATAGATTATATGCAAAGAAATATTTATTGGAAGAAACTTATATTTTATGCATTTAGCACATACAGAATGAAAAGTGGCTGCATGAACAGGACACACAAATGAATGTAAGTACAAAACACAACCATATACTGTAAACAGAAATAGCTAGACTTAAAGAAACTGAAAAAGAACCCCTACAAATCTCGAGTAGAAATATGCATAATCAATTTTACGTCTACTATAGACAACTGAAGATACAAAACATCTATTGGTGCAATATATCTGGTACTCAAAAATAAATTTTTAGTTGCAAAAGATGTAAGTTTCTTCATCCTTCCGTTAAAACATAATTGAAGCTAGTAACTGACTGCAGTTGTTAACAGTATTCTTTCCCATCACAGATTATCGAAATAGTATTTGCAGGGTGATTTGCGATGCAGCTGCATGACATTCTTTATAATATGATCATATTACGTAATGTTTTCTGTTATTTGGATCTGCCGGTTTTGAGCTACAGAAAATTAGCTATAGCTCTGTAAAAATTAGATTGCTTGAAAAATGGTATATAACTGTTGGATTCTTTTCAGTGTCATCTGTACATAGTCTGATTTTCCATACACATCAAAAGTCGCCCTGCAAAAAACTAAAACATGATTTAGTAGTTACACAATTTATTACGAAGTCTTGGTAAAACTGTGTGACTAGGAATTAACCAGTTGTTCAGTCAGAAATTTCTATCCACAGGGAAGCAACCCGGATTATCTGTTCGACTTGGGAAACAAAGTATTTGCAGACGTCTCACTGACACTACGACCACGCTTTGTTACAATCCTGAGGGCGTTTTATAACAGTGATATTCAAAATGTCGACTTCAGAGATCCTAAAACTGTGCCCTTAATTAATGAGTGGGTAAAAAATGCTACACGTGGTCACATTGACTCAATAATGAATGAAGGTATGTATAGCTCAAACCATATTCTCTTTTTCTGTATGTCATTCGTGGAAACCACTCTCAAGAGCGAACTTACAGCAAATTTTTTTTTCACATTTAGTTTCCACTACTTACACACGCCTTTGCTTCGGTTATACACACATACTACAGGCAGTAATAAAATAAAGCTTTCTACGAAGATACTAATATTCAGCCGTTATATTCACTTTGTGAGGTCTCATCGCCATTTAATATATTGCTGTTAGAAAAGTAAACCTTGAATTTTTATTTTCTTTAGCAATTTGTCGCAGGTTGTCAACCTTTAAGCTTCTTCCTTTACCACTCTTGTCAGGACAAAATACCCATAAAACTTCAACTCTATATGGCAGGTTATCGTGTCAGTTATGACTGAAAGATACTAATTTATAATGTAGCTGCTATTATCTTCTAAATTTAAATACTTGGAAGGCAAAAAATTAAGTGAATTTAAAGTTTATCACAACAAGAAATTCTAATTAAAGTTGGTTATTAATGGAAGGTATTAATTACAGATGGTCTTTCGGACGCTGTCCTCCTGCTTGTGAACGCACTGTACTTCAAAGGCTCTTGGAAGTATCAGTTTCAGCCTCAGCTTACCTTCACCAGCAATTTCTACACAGGCAAAGGGAAAACTGTAGCCGCACAGTTCATGCGTCAGAGTGCAGAATTTTTCTACTTACACTCTAAAGAGATTAATGCAAGCATATTGCGATTACCCTATCTTGTAAGTTGCATATTATTAGCAATTCCCGAGTTATCTCTGTGACTGCGGTGTGAGGAATCTCTGCAAGTTCATTATAGTAAAACGTTGTACTCATTGTTACAGGGCAGGAAATTCTCAATGTTCATCGTCCTGCCGGACGACAGGGATGGTCTCGAAAACCTTCTGAGCACTGTAAATCCATTTGCTCTGCGAGAAGATCTCGGACTGCTCAGACCGACTGCAGTACACGTGGTGCTCCCAAAATTTACTTTCGAATTTTCTGTACTCCTGAACGATGTTCTGAAGGAGGTAAGTAGTTATGTAAAGGTAATTAAAACTAGACCACAGAGTAATCATCTCGGATATATTGTAGAACTATACTGACAGCTCATGTTGGTCTCGGTACGCTGCATTAAAATGCACAGCGCTAGCTGCTTGAATATCAACTTCGTTGTTGCTGAATTCAGAACTGGGACGTTCTTTTCCTCAGATGACTTTCCATTTGGTCGCCAGTTTGCGAGTTATTGAAATTGCATATTTGTTGGGTAAAAAAAAAAAAAACGCGTAACCTAATTTTTACGCAGTCTGTTTATGAAGGATCGCAAACAAATGTCACGTACATAACATTTTTGTTAGAACGTGGGTACCTGACCACATCACGGAAACGTCATTCGTGTCCAAACACTTTGGCGGTCACTTGAAACATATCTATCACTCTCCTTCACTTACTTCCTATCGTTGCAATTTCAAAAGCAGTACAGCATGTTGGAAGTTTGTGTCCAAGCTAATTTTCTGCAGTTAGCACACAAATCTTATCCATTGCTAACTATAATGTTTATGGACGTGATTCAAAGTAAGAACCCACAGCCAACAATTGTGTCCATTGTTTGGTGTGTTCTAGCTGCAACAAATATGTTTCCTCAGTGGAAACCTCATGTGCACATGTTTGTGAGTGTTCATTTTTTCACCATGCACGAGTTCTGTAACCAGCTGGGCATAACTAAAAAGTTTCAACAAGTGAATGGTTGAATACTATTATCGTTCTTTGCATGGTAATTATTGATCAGTTTGTTTATTATAACAGTGAACATTTCAAAATTGCCCATAAAAAGAAGCCAAGCGTAAAAAGTACATTTTCAAAACGAGTATATACATGTGTATAAATCTTGCATCTAAAATGATCAAAAATCACAACAGCATTAGAGCACAAAGAAAAGTTTCTTTCTGCCAGAAAAATTCAGATCTGAAAGGGTTAAGCTTTAGTGTGTAAAGTAATTTTTGTTTAGTGCATTTCAAACACAGTACTATAAATTAAAAAGTGTAATGTGGAGAAAATTTCAACTTTGTAAAGTATTTGATTCTGTTATTGTCTGGAAAGTCTGTCTTCGCAACCGAATCAGACTTCCAAATGTTTATTCACACGTCTCTCTTCACCTTCATTTTTAAAGCTGCTTGGTAGTTTGTGACGCATGACGTGACAGGATCTGTTGGGTAGCCGGAATAAAACTGGTCAGGAAATTGCGCCCCACTAGCTCAGTCTTAAAACGCAATAGCTTCTCACGCATAATCGCACCCTTTCCGAAAGTTCACTTACTTGGTATCTCAAGAAAAAACTAAGAACCCAAATGTCTCGACATTAAATTCAAAAAATACCAGCAGAACTGACCACGTGCAGGTTACATAAGTTTTACTTATGCAAAGCTGATAACTATTAAGAAATAACGCGGACTTACTTATAATGCTCCGATACGATGTTTTTATTTCGGACTAGCACTTGCACAGGCGTTACGATGTCGTCGGAGTTTTTGCAGGTCGTCACGTAAGTGTGCAATCGTGTTCGGAATCGTTTCGGATGGTTTTCTAATGGTTGTTTCGCTGTCTGGAGTAAAATTTCGCTTTATTTTGAACATTTGGTGCGCATGATGGTTACAACAGAAAACACATGCTACAGCTGAATTCAGTTTATAAGCAGCTTAAATACTTTACCTTATCTGTTGCAAATGTCACGAATGCAGCAGGCTACTGAGAAAGTATAAAAATAAAGGGAAATGAGGCTAAAATTCAGATTCCTAGCCGTTAAGATTGGCTTTCTAAATATAGAAACATCACGACTGATTAAGCGTATGAGGAAGACAGAAGTAAAAAAGGTGGTAATTATTAAGAGAAATTAGAACAAAATTTCCAATCGTAAGTGCCGATAATGCGGTTGGCAATAACATTGTAGTGTCTGTTCGCCTGACCGATTAAATATTACATGGAAAAGTGGAATCCATAAATGCGATGCAACAGGCATTTCAAAGCTCATTAGTTATCACCTTGAACTCTACCCGCATAAGGAAAAAAAAAACACCCTCCCCCTGCGGGTCTGGGGTAAGAATAGGCCCAAGGTATTCCTGCCTGTCGTAAGAGGCGACTAAAAGGAGTTCCAACCGTTTCGGCCTTTCATGTGATGGTCCCCCTTGGGGTTTGACCTTCATTTTTCAAAATTCTACAAAAGTACGAGCCTTTGGGGAAGGACGCCTTACGTGGTGTACCACTGGTCCTCAGTGCACTAAGTCCTTGGCACTCAGCATTGTACCGGCGTTGTAACCATACCCACTATTCCTCAAATTGGGCCTAAACGCCTGGGTTATACAAGTTACGCCCATAGTGCGTCCCCATCTGCACCTACGATCATGATGGACTTTCCATGGCACCAGAAATCCAGCACGGTAGCCAGCCCGTTGTGGTGGGGTCGTCATGTACCCTCTAGGTTGTAGCCCCCTGACAACACAGGGATCGTACTGCCGATACCTGAGCAGCAACCTCCCCACGTCGGCCAAGGAGTAGATGCCCGTCTCCTTGGGGCATCAGGACTCCCGGCAACAGTCATCCTGCCAGGTGGCCCTTGCTGAGGCTGGGTGGCGCCTGTGGGGAGAGCCCCTGGTCGGAGTGGGTGGTATCGGGGCGGGCATTTCGCAGATGAAACGTCAACACGTATCAGGTCGCTTTGCGGCCGAGTCTTTCAAATGGAAAGGTACTGCCTCTAGTTCTGGTTCTCCTGCCCTTTCCCCCTTGGCCACTCCCTGGGAGGAGGGACAGGCCCGCCGGCTTGGGGCGAAGTACTTCCCCCACTATTTGGTCTGTTCTCGAACCGATGGGGGGACGGTCGCCACCTCCAAGCCCATGTTCTTTGTTCAGCACATTGAGGACATCTTCGGGGAAATCGAGGCTCTCAGTAAGATGCGTTCGGGGTCCGTTCTTATAAAGACCACCTCCACCACACAGTCGGCGGCGCTCCAGGCGTGCGACCGCCTAGGGGATATCCCAGTGTCCATTGTCCCGCATCTGGCACTAAATAGGACGCAGGGGGTTATTTTTCATCGGGACCTCCTGCTGCAATCTGATGAGGAGCTCAGGGCCAACCTGGTGCGCCGAGGTGTGCATTTCGTCCGGCGAGTCCAACGCGGCCCCAAAGGCCGTCGCATCGACACCGGGGCCTTTATCCTCGCCTTCGAGGGGGACCTTCTCCCAGAGAAGGTAAAGGTGATGTGCTACCGGTGCGACGTGCAACCTTACGTCCCGCCTCCTGTGCGCTGTTTTCGGTGTTTGCGCTTTGGGCACATGTCGTCACGGTGTGAGGCTGAGCCCCTTTGTGGCGATTGTGGACGTCCTCTTCGTGAGGAACATACATGCACCCCACCACCTCGGTGCGTTAATTGTCCTGGCATCCACTCGCCTAGATCCTCAGACTGCCCCACATATCAGAAGGAGTAGAAGACACAAGAACTCAAAACTTTGGATCGTCTCTCATATTCTGAGGCCAGGAAGAAGTATGACCGCCTCCATCCTGTGCCGTTGACCACTTCGTTTGCCTCAGTTGTGTCCCCTCCTTCCGCGGTATCCTCACCCCTATCCTGTCCCCCCTCCACCTCCTCCCCACATCCGGGGTCTCTGCCTCCGCCTCTCAAATCCCTCCCTTCCAAATCCTCCTCCCCCGTGGCCCCCGCCCCCTCTGCCCCAGGGGCCACCCTTCCCCCCCCTCCTCCTCCTCCTCCTCCTCCTCCTCCTCCTCCTCCTCCTCCACCCCCCCCCCCCCCCCCGCCGCCTGAGAAGCGATCCTCTTCTCAGGCGTCCATCGGGGCAACGTTCCGGACCCCAGCTTCCGAGGTCCGGCGTTCCAAAACAGACCCCACGCGTGAGGAGGACCTCCTTCGGGTCCAGCCCACCACCCCTGTACCTCCTCGGACTTCCAAGAAGGCCCCCAAGAAGAAGTCTTTATCCCCCTCTCCACCCTGGCGCGTTTCGTCTGACGCTCCATCCGTGAGTCGCTGCTCCCGGCCGTCCTCAGTTTCGCCGGGATGCTCTGCTGCCAGGCGCTCAGCTGGCCTCTGGTCGGCAAATGATGATGCCCCTCCTACACCACCAGGGACAGCGGCCGCAGCTGGCGACGACTCGATGGAACAGGATCCGCCTCCCGCCGGTTGTAGCGTTGTTCCCTCGAAACCTGGCCCTCCGTGGCTGTCGAGGTGACCAGCTCTTCCCCCGTCTCGTTCCCCCTCCTTTTTGACTAGCGATGGCCTTGTTACATTGGAACATAAGAGGTATTCGATCTAATCGGGAGGAATTAAAACTGCTTCTCCGCCTGCACTGTCCACTCGTCCTTCGTCTCCAGGAAACCAAGTTGCGCCCGACTGACCGTATTGCCTTTACCCACTATACCTCGGAGCGGTATGACCTCACCCCTGTGGACGGTATCCCAGCTCATGGTGGGGTCATGTTGCTCGGTCGGGACGATGTCTATTACCATCCCATCCCATCCCATTGACCACCCCACTCCAAGCAATAGCTGTCCGTATTACTCTTTCTGCTTTTACTTTTTCAGTTTGTACCATCTACACTCCATCGTCATCCGCTGTTAGTCGGGCTGACATGATGCAACTGATTGTTCAGCTTCCCCCGCCGTTTTTATTGTTTGACGACTTCAATGCCCATCATCCCCTTTGGGGCTCTCCTGCATCCTGTCAAAGAGGCTCACTCTTGGCGGATGTCTTCAACCATCTCAATCTTGTCTGCCTCAATACTTGCGCCCCGACTTTCCTCTTGGACTCTACTCATACCTACTCCCACTTGGACCTCTCGATCTGTTCTACCACTCTTGCCCGTCAGTTAGAGTGGTATGTCCTTTCTGACACCTATTCGAGCGACCACTTCCCCTGTGTCGTTCGTCTCCTGCACCACATCCCATCCCCACGTCCTTCGAGCTGGAACATACTGAAAGCTGACTGGGGACTTTACTCCTCCCTGGCGACCTTTCCGGACCACGATTTTCTCAGTTGTGACAGTCAGGTCGAATACCTCACGGCTGTTATCATCAATGCTGCCGAACGTTCCATTCCTCGTACTACCTCTTCTTCACGTCGTGTTTCCGTCCCCTGGTGGAATGAGGCTTGTAGATACGCTATCCGTGCTCGACGACGTGCTTTACGCACCTTTCGCCGCCATCCTACGTTGGCGAATTGTATTGGATACAAACGACTCCGAGCGCAATGCCGTAGAGTCATCAAAGACAGCAAAAAAGCTTGTTGGGCCTCTTTCACTAGCTCCTTTAACAGTTTTACTCCCTCTTCTGTCGTATGGGGTGGCCTGCGCCGGCTGTCGGGCATTAAGGCCCACTCCTCGGTACCTGGCCTGACCTCAGGTAATGAGGTCCTCGTTGATCCTGTGGCTGTCTCCAACGCCTTTTGCCGGTTTTTCGCGGAGGTTTCAAGCTCCGCCCATTACCACCCTGCCTTCCTTCCCAGGAAAGAGGCAGAAGAGGCTCGGCGACCTTCCTTCCACTCGCTGAATCTGGAAACTTATAATGCCCCCTTTACTATGCGGGAACTCGAACGTGCGCTTGCACTGTCCCGGTCCTCTGCTCCAGGGCCAGATGCCATTCACGTTCAGATGCTGGCACACCTTTCTCCGGCGGGCAAAAGCTTCCTTCTTCGTACCTACAATCGCGTCTGGACCGAAGGTCAGGTCCCCATGCGTTGGCGTGACGCCGGTGTTGTTCCTATACCCAAACCCGGGAAGGATAGACACCTTCCTTGTAGATGCCGCCCCATTTCTCGTACAAGCTGCGTCTGTAAGGTGATGGAGCGCATGGTTCATGCTCGGTTAGTTTGGATTCTTGAATCTCGACGGCTACTTACCAGTCCAATGCGGCTTTCGTCGCCGCCGTTCCGCTGTTGACCACCTTGTGACCTTGTCGACATTCATCATGAACAACTTTTTGCGAAGGCGCCAAACGGTAGCCGTGTTCTTCGATTTGGAGAAGGCTCATGGTACCTGTTGGAGAGAAGGTATCCTCCGCACTATGCACAGGTGGGGCCTACGCGGTCGCCTGCCCCTTTTTATTGATTCCTTTTTAACGGATCGAAAGTTTAGGGTACGTGTGGGTTCCGTATTGTCCGACGTCTTCCTCCAGGAGAACGGAGTGCCTCAGGGCTCCGTCTTGAGTGTAGCCCTTTTTGCCATCGCGATCAATCCAATTATGGATTGCATTCCACCTAATGTCTCAGGCTCTCTTTGTCGATGACTTCGCGATCTACTGCAGTGCCCAGAGAACATGCCTCCTGGAGCGCTGCCTTCAGCGTTGTCTAGACAGCCTATACTCGTGGAGCGTGGCAAATGGCTTCCTGTTCTCTGAAGAGAAGACGGTTTGTATCAACTTTTGGCGATATAAAGCGTTCCTTCCGCCATCCTTACATCTCGGTCCCGTTGTTCTCCCATTCGTGGAAACAACTAAGTTTCTAGGGCTCACGTTGGACAGGAAACTGTGTTGGTCTCCGCATGTCTCTTATTTGGCGGCCCGTTGTACCCGTTCCCTTAATGTCCTCAGTTCTTAGTGGTTCATCTTGGGGAGCGGATCGCACTGTCCTGCTTCGCTTGTATCGGTCCATAGTCCGATCGAAGCTGGATTATGGGAGCTTCGTCTACTCGTCTGCTCGGCCATCCCTCTTACGCCGTCTCAACTCCATCCACCATCGGGGGTTACGTCTTGCGACCGGAGCCTTCTACACTAGTCCTGTCGCGAGTCTTTATGCTGAAGCTGCCGAATTACCATTGACCTACCGGCGCGACGTACTGCTGTGTCGGTATGCCTGCCGGCTGTTGTCTATGCCCGACCACCCCTCTTACCAGTCCTTCTTCGCCGATTCTCTCGACCGTCAGTATGGGTTGTATGTGTCTGCCCTGCTGCCCCCCCGGAGTCCGCTTCCGTCGCCTGCTTCGACAATTGGATTTTGCCCTCCCTACCACCTTCATAGGGGGTGAGAGCCCGACACCACCTTGGCTCCAGGCTCCGGTTCATATTTATCTCGACCTCAGCTCACTCCCGAAGGAGGGTACTCCGGCTGCAGTGTATTGCTCACGGTTTGTCGAACTTCGTGCTCGACTTGCCGGTCACACCTTTATTTACACCGATGGCTCCAAAACTGACGATGGTGTCGGCTGTGCCTTTGTCGTCGGGGCCGCCACCTTTAAATACCGGCTCCTCGACCAATGTTCCAGCTTTACGGCCGAGCTTTTTGCTCTCCATCAGGCCGTTCAGTATGCCCGCCGCCACCGCCATTTATCGTATGTACTCTGCTCTGACTCACTCAGTGCTCTTCAGAGCCTTGGAGCTCCCTATCTGGTCCATCCCTTAGTTCAACGGATACAGCAGTCCCTCCATTCTTTCGCTAATAATGGTTCTCCTGTCAGCTTTCTGTGGGTTCCCGGGCATGTAGGAGTGCCTGGGAATGAGGCTGCGGATGCTGCAGCCAAGGCTGCAGTCCTGCCTCGGCCAGCCTCCCATTGTGTCCCGTCATCTGACGTTCGTGGGGATGTTTCTAAGAGACTTGTGTCGTTGTGGTGGGATGCTTGGTCATCCCTCCAAGGAAACAAGCTCCGGGCAGTAAAACCGCTCCCAACTGCTTGGACAACCTCCTCCCGACCATCTCGGCGAGAGGAGGTCCTTCTGACCAGGTTGCGGATTGGGCATTGCCGGTTTAGCCACCGCTACCTGCTCTCCGGTGACCCAGCCCCGCAGTGCCCTTGTGGTCAGGCATTAACAGTGCGCCATGTTTTATTGTCGTGTCCCCGCTTTAGTCAATCTCGTGTTGTCCTGTCCCTGCCATCTACTTTACCGGATATTTTAGCTGATGACGCTCGAGCAGCTGCTCGTGTTCTGCGTTTTATAACTTTGACTGGCTTGTCCAAAGACATCTAACCTTTTTACTTATTTTATCTGCATCTTTGTTAGGTCTTTCTGGTGTCCCCCCCTCCCCTTGAGTTTTACTAGATTCCATGTGCTCTAACAACAGTGACTGGGCGCTAATGACCTCAGTAGTTGAGCGCCCTTAAACCCCACCAAAAAAAAATCCTTTACGGAAAATTAGTTCTACTGTCCAAAACAAAAACAGATTCAAACACTGTAAAAATGGGACTTCCTAAGACAGCACTTTGAGTTTTGCTGACCACTACGTTTCTAATAGCAGAATCTACTGCAAACAACGAATTACGTAGCGCAATAAATCAGTTCAGGTAAAGTCTCACGTCGCTTAATGCACAATATAAAGCGCAATATTTTGTTACTCATACTGAGCAAACCTTAAAACTAAGAGCAGGCGTTTAAGATATGTATGGTGCTTCATCGTAAAACAAAAACAAATGACAGATTCCAACCATTATACTCACTCAGTGACCTTTGCAACCACGAATGTTTAAACGGTGTGAAAGCGCTACTTACTAGTTATCGCATTATGTCGTGAAATTAGCCACACTGCGCTCGTTTCCCATTTTATAGGCTGAGGTAATTACATGACTATACTGGGGGGCGCAGGACGAAGGTTATGCAAAACGGGACCCGAAATCTGACAGGGCCTAAATAGAGCTTTGGCAATAGCACTGCAAATGAAGAGTTAAAGGATTTGCCAGTTTCAAACTTCATTACGATTTACTGTACTAATGACAGAACATGCAACCACCCAACTAACCAGAAGACTTAAATATTCAATCATCAATAAAGGAATGATGCATAGTTGAGATGTACAAAACAAGCTGGTGGAGAGTTATCGACTTCTCGGAGTGACGTGACTGATGGGGAGTGGAGCGATTCTATTGCTTTAGATTCACGCATTGTTTTTCACATCAGTGTTACGTGAACAGTTTCTTTCTCTTCCTCTTCCTCAACCCCCCAAAAATGTTTTCCGGCGAGGTCGGTTCATACACCCCCTTCCCCCGTCTATCAGACAGAATCGCACCTAGAATTCATGCATACATACTGCAACAAGAACAAATATAAGTTTTCTATTAGCTTCACAAATATAGACGGCCATAACTGAAACAGAACTGAGTGCTGCAGAAATTTTAAAACTGCCTCCCCGGTAGAGGTCAGTGAGCTGTCCCATACTAACGAGTACTATGCAACGAAGCTAATCATTCCTTTTCATCTAATGTGCCAACCCACATTCACAACCGAATGCCATGGGTAAAAAGGCACAGAACGTAATGTGTTCTTTGAAATAAACCAGGGACAATACTGAAAGTTGTGACCGAGCGACGTAGTGTAGTGGTTAGCACACTGGGCTTGCATTCGGGAGGTCGAAGCTTCGAATCCCCCCCCCCCCCCTCCCCCCGGCCAGCGTCCATATTTGTTTTCTGTGATTTCCGTAAACCATTCCATGCAATTAACGCGGTGGTTCCTTCCTAAAGGACACGACAAAGTTCCCTTCCCCATCCTCCTCCCTCCCTACTGATCTTCCGTGTGAAATTAAAAATATTGGCAAGTTTCTTAATTGGGCACTATAAAGTTCTATAAATTTTGGAAAGAAGTTGTACTTGGTCCTGGCAACAGTGTACTGCAATTCAAATTATATATCTACCATTACCTGCGTAATGAGAGGTCAGTGAAGTGAGGATGGTAAATATTTCTTGTTACAAAAACTTCACATTGTTACACATTAACAGGATATCGGCAAATTGACACTTTTTTGCAAAAAATAACTGAAATTTATAACAAGAGTTGACTGTATTGACAAATGCTATATATATCTTTCTGTTTCAGCTGGGAATAAAACAAATTTTCACTGACAAAGCTAATCTGCAGGGAATTGCAAGGAGTCGTTATGGAAAGCTGTCAGTCTCAAAGGTTTTACAGAAATCAGCTCTAGAAGTAAACGAAAAAGGAACTACAGCAGCAGCTGCTACAGGCAAGTTGTGCTAGTTTAGCCAATGTGCAAAAATGCGTTTAAAGTTTCTACTCCAGCATCTTTATATCCCAATATATTCTTGACTGCGAATATCGTTAATCGTAAGTTAACAAGAAAAACATCTTGGGTTTCCAAGACGAGTATTTGAATCAAGAATTAGTAAATTTTAAGTCCTCATTGTTGGAGGAACAATGTCGTTGACTGCAGTTCGTTTCTGGGAGTTATACAATTAAAAGTATAACAACCAGTTCTAGGTGCGTCTTATAAAAGTATTGAACTGAATTGTTACATCAAAGAAAGTAGGCCTAAGTACTAAAAGCACAATTAAGTTCACACTTAAATCACATCACATTAAACACTCTTGTGATGCACCCATTAGAAACAAACTACGTGATTACTGTTTACGTAAAATTCTTTATAGAGAATTTCACTGAAAAATTATTCGAAAAGGTAATTTCCCAGGTTTATTAATGGTTGTCGCACTTGATAATTAAAAACCCCATTTACAAGACATGAGTACGAATGCTGTCCATTAACGTTATTAATAAAGCTTAATCAGATTCTGGAAACAGCTGTCATTCAGGCTAGTAACAAAGCAAACTGTTACAGCCTATGCTTATTTTCTGAGAATTACATTGGAATACGTTCCTTCCTCCTCGCTTAGTCAACAGTAAAGGATCAGCAAATTGTTTGCCTTGTGTGCATCAGTAATTCACATTTTGAATCTCAGGAGTGTCTCAACCATATACACGGATCAGTAAGAGAACGAAGTCCACATCTTCGTGTACCTCGTCGTTCTAATTTTCGCCTACAGAGATGGCGGAGCATTAAGACACGAGACTCGTATATGGGAGGAAAGCAGTTTGTCGCCGTCTAGCCGTCCATATTAGTTTTCCATGATTTCCCTAAAACACTTAAGGCGAATGACGGAACAGTATTTCCAAAAGGTACGGCTGTCGTTGACTGTACTTCAAATCTTAACACCTCGTTCCCCCATGATTTTCATTACAGTCCCAAATCGAGGGTTTTAACAGTCTGCCGCCCTGGTTACTATAGAGGCCCAGAGTAATTTTATATTTTGTGCAGTACGGGAGATCTGTTTTTAATGTGATATTTTCTGACATTTTATGTGAGCACAACTACTCTGTAGCTGTCTTTACGCATGGGTCTAGACAGGGGGCCTCAGTTGGTTGCTGTATTGTTCTCCCAGATCATGTCCTCAAGGTCCGATTGCCTCAAGACTTCACTGTCTTCGACGCAGATCTACATGCGATCTTGTGGGCACTGAAGCAGATGAGACGTTCTTCCAGTGCTAAATTTGTTTAATCCGATTCTCTGAGTGCTCTTAACTCTCTACAAAGTTTCTACCCAGCACATAAAATACTCCCGAATATCCAGGATGTCCTCCAACTGCAAAGACTGGCGAAGATTGTGTCTTTCTGCTGGGTACCAGGGCACACGGACATTCGGGGGAACGAAAGGTCGGATCCTAGCAGTCAAGGTGGTGTCATGATCCTCAGTTGTTTTAGTGTGCCATCATCCTGCATGCTGTGGCCTTGCTGTTCACATCCAAGACTTGCTTCGATGGGAGGAGGAGTGGCTGAAAGTGACGGACAAGCTCCGTCTCGTTAAAGCCACAACGCGACGGTGGTGCCTGTGCTTTCTTTTACCTCATTTGTCGTTCTGTGTTTCAATCTCACATGTAACTTTTTCTCTGTTTTCGCGTATGTGATATAGTGATTTGTGCGGTCGATTCGAATGCATGAGTGTGGAACTATTTTCGAGGTTTCAGCCACATTCATTGGTTTAATGTGTGTAAAGGCGCTGGTAATCACGCTGTTGAGCGCCCATAAGACTCACTCTCTCTCTCTCTCTCTCTCTCTCTCTCTCTCTCTCTCTCTCTCTCTCTCTCTCGCGACTTTCATCCCCAATCTCAGACTTCACTGCTACCGTTGTTTCGATTTCTTCCTAAGCCTAAACTACGCAATATGCTACGTCACTTGTTT
Source organism: Schistocerca americana (assembly GCF_021461395.2). NCBI lineage: Eukaryota > Metazoa > Arthropoda > Insecta > Orthoptera > Acrididae > Schistocerca > Schistocerca americana. Next base: position 413,244,902 of record NC_060130.1, on the reverse strand, counting down.
GTTGAGAGTTTAAACTTGATCATGATCTTAAGATTTTCCACGTCTCTCTTCAGTGTTTTGCAACACTCCTTTGTCCGTTTTCTGACACAGTATGTAGGATAGGACAAACAAGACTTGGGTGGTACAATTTTTAACTGCTGCATACAGATGTCAAACGGCGTTTCTAGTAGACCTTTTTTGGCATATGGTTTCAGGGTAGAAATTTTTTATATATAAATTCTTAAAGGCTGCAACATAAATTGTATGAATTTTCAACCGTGTGTCTACATCCAAATCAAAATCTAGATTCTGCAGACCACTGTAAAGTGCATGTCAAACAATCTATCCAATTCTACCACAGAAAAGTATTATTTATTTCCATTCCATCGACTTCTCGAATACTGGAAGAACATCTATAATGGCATTGTACGCGATGTATTCGGTCCAATTTTGTCTCCACGGGAACGACACATAGGGGTTGTATGTTTAAAGATTCTTCATCTGTTACTGGTTCTTCAAACTTGTAAGTAGTCTTTAGTGGGATAGTGGACACCTTTGTCATCTGCCATTTAAAGTTCACTGTGGGTTAAACCTGTCAAAATTTGTGCTGCCCTACTTAGTACAAGTTCATTGTCACCAGTTAATCCTATATTGTATGGGTCCCACAGGTGAACCAAATTATAGATTGAGTCGCACAAATGTTATCTAAGGAATGATGTTTATAGATTGAAGGCATTTTTCCAGTATTCCACCAATGAATTTAAATCTGTCACCTGAATTACCCACGACTGAGACTTGTCATTCCCTTGCATATATATATCCACGAACTGTTATATCCAGATATTTATATTAGTTGACTGATTCCATCTGCAATTAACTGATATTATAGTCAGTAGATACTACATACTGCGTTTTGTGAAACGCATAACTTGAAATTTCTGAATATTTATCATTACATGATTTCTGTTGTATGTCCTTTGCGTCTCCATTCCGTGCAATCGATTGCTTCCTTCTAAATGTTGCTGTATGTGCTGACGTCTATCACGTAATCACATCTGAAATCGCTTCCTCGGTCAACTCCTCTTTCCTTCCACTTAGAGCTCTGTCTTGTTACTTGACCACTTACCTACCTAACAACCACCAGCCTAGGAGCACCGATAAGCTAATTCTACAGAGCAGTCTACAGTAAACAGCAAAACTCTAAATAGCAGCGGGATACATCTGAACAACAGAACCTTTCATTAGAAGGCAAGGAGGACATTCCATAAAAAGTGGCCTTTCTGTATCTAGACTGAGTTAACACATGCAACAACCCTAAAATCAAGGAAGCAAGTAAGGAATTGTGTGATATTTCCTAAACGACCACTGTTCAACAAGGGCAGCAGCTCCTTAAATGCGAAATGTATGGGGAATTCTCTGATGTAGCTCAAAAACGTAATTACGTTGGCTCAAACAAAATTATGGTCTCCTGCCTGGGTATTATGAGTATTAAAACCAAGGAATTGTGTAATGGAATAAGAAACATTAAAACATAACTGCCAAATCGTCAAATTTGGAGTACGTGTTGCAGGCTTCCTCTGCCTAAGTGTGTCCACAGCTACCAAACGCCCTGTCAGAGTTCGGCTACACAATACTTGCATGTAAAGCTATATGGGGAAAGACAGTGATCACACAGTAAGGAACAGAAACTGCAAAATATTTCACGAAGAAATGAAAGTTCAAAATATAAATTATCGGCCAAATGTTTCACGCTGAACTGAAAACTTGCTAGAAAAGTCAATGCAGCCACCAACATCTACAGAATTCTTCGGCTCTGTGTTTAATACGCCTGTCATCAGTCGACATTGTCTACCCAGACGAGGAAGCATAAATACGTTCTCTTGTAAGTGCAGCTGCAAAACAGCCGTTACTTCCATACCTATATCAAGATCAGCCACACGAAGTACCAAGAGCACAAAATACTGACGTCTCATCACAAGAAAAAATGCAGCAGGCAGTGTACCAAAACGCCCATAATGGCCAACTTTACCACTAACAGCCAAACGTCAAGCGAACAAACAGAGAATGGCAAGTCGTACTGAGATTCTCACGAAAAGCTTTCATCCAGTCACCATATACGTGCCATAAAGTGTAAGTCTGTTGCCTATACCTGCCCTCCTAATGGTACTGTAAACTCTGATTCACAAAGAACTTTTAGCAGAGTTTCCGCTCTGTTGTTGGTTAGTGAGCTTTATTGTAGACCCTTTTATGGGGGTCTGTTACCATCTGAGAGCCTAGCATGTTCAGAAGCTCGTCTTCTGAAAGGAGTACAACGTTCATTTCAGCACACTTACAGATTTCTTCTCCACCATAGATGTGTTTGCTTTTTGTTGCTCGTAGGCAGCTCAGGAGAAAAGGTCTAAGACTTCACTCCAGTGGGAACTTCATCTTCATACATCTGACAGACAAGCAGTGCACCAAAGTGGATACCAAGACTGACTAGACATTGTTTAGGCAACTGGCTGTTTTTGAACACAGTGTCACATTACGAAAGTGATTCATCAGTCTGACTAATCAAAGATCTTCGGAGGAGGGAAGTACAACTCTGCAATAAGGGTCAGTTTGAGCGGCTCTGATCAGGTTCAGATAGTGACCAAATACACTTATCACTGCTGTATTATTTAGGTCAAGAATTCCTGAACTCTCATCAGTCCATCTCGGCTCAAGTATAGGCAACAAGAAGAAAGATTTCTGGAAAATATAAAAGGCCAGCTATAGCACCTACACTGAAGGGTGTCTCCAACCACCAGCCAGTAACATCGACCAGACAATAGCCCAGCGTTTCGCCATTATTGTCACCACTGCTGCTGCTGCTGCTGACGTGGACCTGGCATCGCGTTGTCACCATATGATCATGGAAACGATTCAGTTGAACAGGGCCCCCTTCTCCATGTGAGAGCGGCATTTGGCACCAAGGCTCCTGATACTGACTCCAGTCACAACAGAATCGAGAGCACTATGCTTCAGCAACATAGAAATCAAAGGAAATAACTACAGAACATTTAATGAAATACGGCACAGGAAAATTTTCCGAATCAGACAGGCAGTTTCGGTCTCCCATCAAAGCGGAAAAAGACTTAACTTACCCAGTAGCTAGCGAAGCACTGCGTTAACTAGCTATGTAGGAAAAATCTTAGCATATGGCCTGGTCTGGATCAGACAACACAGCTTCTTAGCCGATCTATGTGGGTTCAGGAGATATCGACTGACCGTTGACAACCTTGCCTGCCGGAGGTAGCTACACAAACCTTACTACTGTGATAGCGGCCAATAGTTATATTTTTCGACACAAAGGGCATATGATACTACTTGGCATATTATTTTCGGACGCGATCATCAATGGGGCTTCTGTAGTCATTTTCCTAGGCTTTCGTAGTCCTTTGTAACCAACTAAAAAGAGGCTACCGAGTTGGGGTTTCGTCTGCAAATTAATTTACCTGCCAGAAAATAACGCGGAAAGTTGTTTCAAATGTGTAATGAGGTTTCTGGGCTACTTCAGATCGTAAGGGAAAATAGCACTTACTCCATTATGCCTTGGTCTAAGCAGCCCAATTATACATGGCCTCCTCCTCTGGCGAGGGAATCCTCCAGTCTGCACTACTTGTGTACAGAACTAAGTACGCCACACTCTAAATGTTTTAGATTCAGAAAACAGGGCAGAGGCTAGTTCACCAGCTGGTGTATGATGTTTCGGTAGACGATAATACGAATGTGGGACAATACTCTGAAATGTCTTGTTTGCTCCCTTAGTTAATGGGGATAATATTTTGTTACCCGGGTGGCTACCTTATCCTTTCCTTTTTTAAATTTGATCAGTTCGCCACATTTTCTGAGTTTATAATTTCAGCCTTCATTCTACAGACCAATTAGGTTTTTAATATCACATTTTAACAATCTCGGTGTGACTGTTTTACAATCCGCGTGGCTGGGTATGACTGGATATATGAATGTGAGTCTTCTAACAGTTCACATTTGACCAGTTATTGACACAGCATCAGTGAACACATTATTTTTAACAATATAAGTTTACTTCAGTCAAATGTTCGACAGTCACTCAGTTGAAACCGGTACAGCCACAGAAGAATTTGAGTGACTGAAATAAACTTATTCTCCTACAGAGTACATGACACTGATTTTCTATCCTAATTTTTAGCAAGTCAGATTGCACTTACATGAGTTTCCCAGCTTGACAAGGAATTGACAAATCGTAAAGATTAGGTAACCAAACACATTTAAAAAACGTGTCTTCTGTTACAGGTATCGAGGTCATTGATCGAATCGGAGTCAGAGAGGTGACATTCAACGCTACACATCCATTTCTTTTCTTTATTGAAGACGAGACGACTGGTACAGTAATATTCGTAGGAAAAGTTGTGGAACCATCGACTGACAAAACGCCACAGAAAACCACGATTTCTGTTCGACAAGGAGAATTCCACGGTGACAAGAAGAAAGACGGTTCCAAAGGTGTTCAACAGTCTCACGTGTCTCAAACTGAAAAGGAAGGACCTTACCCTGTGGAAATGCCAGATTTTGACATCACATCTCAAACAATCGATAAAGGTGGACAGCAGAAAAAGCGGGTGTACTATATTTTATCCCAAAGTGCGTTCCATTACCTGATTCAATTTTTACCACAGAAGCTTCCGCAATAGTGAACGAAGAAAGTTTCCCCCCTTGATGTCAATACTTTTTACTCGCTAGTCTTTACCAATGCGTCTGCTATACTCATGTTCATAACATATGACTGTGAGAAGACGTGTGTGTGTGTGTGTGTGTGTGTGTGTGTGTGTGTGTGTGTGTGTGTGTGTGTGTGTGTGTGTGTGTGTGTGTAAGAACCAACCAACAGATTTGCAAATTATTAATACAAAAGTCGCTGTCAAAAGAACAATATTTTATTGGTATGTAATGTGGAACAACATGCGAGTGTTTTTTATAATGTTAAACTATATTTAAGAGCTGCAAAGCTAAAACAGAAAGAAAGATGTTGGTTTTATTTATTTATGTCTTGTTAAACTAAAATTTAACTTTTAATTAAAGAAATTTGTAATAAGCGTTTTTCACAACTGTTTTCATCTCGGTATAAATAGCAAAATTTTTTGTCTGTGCCTAAGGTACACCTTGCCTCAACCTAACATTTTAAACAGATTATGCATACAAACAGACGCAAGCTATAAACCACCAACCTAAAAATCATTGACTTTAAAGTAATGTTCAGTGGGTTTGGAGAGGAACAAGGAAACATCCTAGACAGTGCTTGCTGGCTTCCTTTAAAAAGTTGTTGCAGGCACAGGCAACACTCTGCAAATATAAAAGAGGAACATATATTCTAAAAATGATGTGACATCGTTCTTAGCACCACGTTTCGTCCCAAAAATTTCATCGCTTACGTTATATGTGATGTGCTTCTTTTGTATCTTGTATTTCTTACAAACGACGTCACCTTCTCTCAAGACACTACTCACAGCGCTCACCAATCATCCTGAGAGTTTCGCTCTCCATACCTTGGATATTAGGAGCATCAGTCTCACTTCACCGTCAAAACCCCTAAAGACAAGTGCTATCAATCTATCATACGAGTCTCAGATCCTATGGTTACATGCATGTCAAAGATCTGCAGGGCTTTTCAGTGGATCGCAGAAAGGCACGACACTATCAGCTGCACAAGTCCGTAACATTTCCCCTTAAATCATTCCATAACTACAGCGAAACACGAATAGAAACACAAAAACTCTATTTACAGTAACATCACTGGATTCTATATTCGCTCAACAAGTTTGTGCCACGTTTAGAAACGCCACCCATCAATCACTGGAAGAGCGATTATAGCTTATAGCGCTTCGTCCCTCTTCAGTGGTCAGGAATACTGAGTTCTTATATCTCTCCCTGTGGTAGAAACCCTTGGTATTATCCTCCAAACCACTGTCTTCTAACACTATTTGTGCTGACTTAGCTGTCCGACCTGCACTCACGAAAGGGTAGAAAGAGAACGAGGGCTATTTGCTAGTGTGGGTTGCATAAATTCAGGGGCAAACTTACTGTTATGCTAACTGATTTAGTACTCCTGTGGATAATACATCCTGAGAAACCTCTCCCCGACCTTCTCCTCCCTTCCCTCACCCCCCCCCCCCTGGGAAAAGGAAATTGTTCAGTTCTGAGCCACTTGCGCCCCCCCCCCCTCCTGGGAAATCCCCCCGCATTCCCCCCCCCCCCCACCACCACCACCACCACCACCACCACCACCACCACGACCACCACCACATGCATTGGTCACATTGGCACCTGCGTACACAACTCCGGCCATTCCAGACGCTCAGAGGCCGGAGAGACTCACTGACAGCCAAGCAGTTAACCGATCAATTTACGTGGGGAATAATCGTCCAGTGCAAACACTTCTCATATTGAATCTTCTCATGCAGCACACACGTCAACTATCTCCGCTCGACAAGCATACTAGCTAGTTAAGTATTCAGCCATCCAGAGGACCCGCCACTGGGACTTGTTCTTTTAGCTGTCGGCAAGTGTCGATAGGTTGAAGCATTCTTCGTAACTAACCAGTCGTCATAGGTTAAGCTGTGGCTTCTGGTCGACCGCTGGCTGCAAACACTTCGAAACAAGCAGATGTGGATTAGATGCAAGTTCTAACTGCAACTCCCCAGTTCAAAAATCCACTTTACCAAATCCGAGACAGGGATGTTGCTGTCCATATACGTCGAATTTCTCATGTGAGATTTAGATCCCTCCCATTTACAGGAGTCATTTTCAAAGACAGAAAAACTCAGATAACGTGTTTTCACAGCGCTAAAGTAAAGTTTCCTTGGGAAATACTGTACAACAGTATGGCATAGGGTACACTTCATGTAAGTATTCTCTCATCAGATAAAACTATTTGTACTTATCTGTTACGTCCTGCATCACAGGACAGGCAACTCATTTGACTCATGACAAAGTGCTAAGAGCATGCTCTACTTCTGTCATAGGATGTCTCCTCACATTTGCACTGTCTCCAAGTAACCAAATCCTTCATCTCCTAAGATAGCAGCACAGGGAGTTGTAAATACCAGGTTTCTACTATGTATCACTTTATAAATTCGGTAATATAGCTGAGTTTGTTACGATGATCATCTCTCCCTGTGGGAAATTGAAATTTCGTTAAGATCTCGCCGCAACGATAAAACGCCTGACAACTGCTCCGACTCGTGGATCATATCTGTGGTACTCTATCCCTTGCTTCCACCAGTAAATCATTGTCAAACTGATTAACTAAACTGGCCATGAGTCACTTCGCATGGTAATTTTTTTTGTTGCAGTCGTATTACGCTTCCCAGGTAGATCAAATGAGAATCCCTGGAGGGTTGACGATATTTCTTTCGAGGAATACTATTGATAAAACTTACAGAACCGACATTTGAAGCTGACTGCAGAATGTTTCTTCTGCTGCCAACATTTTACATAAGGATCACGAAGGTAAGATAGGAGAAATGAGGCTCATGTGGAGACATGTAGCTGACCCTTTTCCCTCGCTCTACCTGCGAGGAGAAGAGGAAAGGAAATGACTAGTAGTGGTATAGGGAACCCACCGCCACACACCGCATGATGGCTAGCGAAGTAGGCATATAGATGTAAATGTAACCTTAGTCTACCTATTAAGACGTGACTCGCTGCATTTATAACCACACATATCATGGAAGAATGTTCTCTTAATTATCGAGAAAATGAAGGAACTTCTGCCACTGATTGTCTCATGGTAAAAATGTTCATATTAGCCCCTATCTTTATCGTTGCAGTCACTTCACGTGACGTATGTGAGAGGTTGTAATATGGTCGCCCACAACACTTAGATGTCAGAGTATCGCTAACCTGCCGTACTCTTACGAATCTTGCAGTCTTTTATATATAGGATTTGAATCCACCTGTTTTCGACGAGCAAGTGATGTGCCCTGCCAAGTCAGAGATCCCTATTAATTCTCTGGAAATACCACTATTTTCTGACAACACTGTTCCACTTGTTTGAAGGCTGCCGGATCCACCTGTCATTGACTAGGTAGACCCATCACAACTAGAAAAATAGCATACTCAATGCAAAGGAGGAAATGCACGACCATGCAGAGTATATGCGGACAAATACATTCAGAAGCATAACACCTACAATTCATCAATATCGAATGACTAAATATCCTCCTGTACATGTCCTAATCTCCTTTATTACAGTCTTATGATTACTTTGCCAGAAATACGACAGTGTAATGGTGTCAGAGACTTTTGACAGCTCACTCTCTCTCGCGCGCGCTACGATTTTACCGCATCTCTGATCTGATGCATCCCAAAAAAATACCATGTGTGTGTTGACATCGAGTATATGTGGTGATCCCTTTAAATATTCATGTAGTGGTCCACTGGCGCAGGTGGCCAGTTACTGAAGTCGCTTCCACAGTGCTGTGTAAAGTTTCGTCGCCTGTATTGTAGGAAGACCATATCCCACAGACACAGACTATCAATCACAAGATAGGTTCCTGAGTTATTTCATAAGCAGTTTGTGTGTGTGTGTGTGTGTGTGTGTGTGTGTGTGTTGCTCCCACAACACACACAACGATTGAAATAAGATAGAGGCGGTATTTCGTATTGACAACAGCGTAGAAGACATTGAAACTGGTAGTCTGCAGCATTGTGAAGCGTTTCCAAACAGCTCTCTGAAGGTGATGACTTCTACATTTAAACTCATGTTCCACAATGATGGGGTAGCAGATGTCTTGGTGTTCCACTTTCAAACAAACCAACAGTGTTGATTCCTCATATTTGCGGGTACATACTACACCCAGTTATGATTACTGTTTCGGTGTCCTAAGTGGTGGTCATCATGACCTCCAAATCTTAGGCATCTGTCTTTCTCATTTTTATGGCTTACAATGCATACCTGCATGTTGAACAAGGAGACTTTCTGCATGATGTAAACCCACAGAGCACAGATAGTATGCACCATCAATTGTAACACCAGTGGAAGTATGGAATGATATCATACACCCAGTTAAGCATGTAGGTACCATCATTCATCCACATTTTTGTCGTATTTACCTCAATTTTAGGTATTTTCATCAATTTTCATAATTTCATCACGTTTTCCGTAATTTAAACGCATATTACCCAAATACTTGAGTTCCAAACCATCACTCTCGACGACTTGTATCAACAAAAAGGCAGATCCCGCTGATCGCGTGATGCTCTCAGCCAGTGACATTGCAGCATGATTCTCAATTCATGTATCACTGCTAAACCACCCATCCATTACTCTGAGAGTGCTAAATACATGTGGACATATCATGAGTGCTGTAGGGGGAGGGGAGAGGAGGATGGGTATCTCGCAGAGAGGAGTGGCAGAAGGCGACATGTGCTGGCTAGGAAAAACATCAATGGAGAGGGGGTAGTTACTTGATCAATTTATTAGTGTAATTAATTTCATACGAAAAGTGTCCTCATTCCCACTTTACCCTAGTACTTCTCTACTGCCTTCATTCTCTTGCCACCTGTGCACATACTCATCCTCAGCCTTGTTTTCTAAGTCGTCCTGTCATCTCCAGTGTCTTTGCCTACCACCCGGAACAATCGCCCGCTCCAGCCGGAGTGGCCGAGCGGTTCTAGGCGCTTCAGTCTGGAACCGCGCGACCGCTACGTTCACAGGTTCGAATCCTGCTTCGGGCATGGATGTGTGTGATGTCCTTATGTTAGTTGGGTTTAAGTAGTTCTAAGTTCTAGGGGACTGATGACCTCAGATGTTAAGTCCCGTAGTGCTCAGAGCCATTTGAACAATCGCCTGCTTCCCAATCCTCATTGTAAAACATCATGACTGGCTGTGTTGGAGTGTGATTCTTCAATTTATTTTTGTAATTAATGATGAAATACTACATGAGTGAGTGGCCGAATGTTGGTGTCGAATGGGAACAATATTTTGGCCATCAACTGTTGTTTTTAGGACCTTCTTTTAAACGGGTGCTTGTCTCTACTACCCCACCCCTCCCTCCCTCTTCCCTTCTCATCCTCCAACCAGCCATTCTTCCCGCTGTCACTGGCAGCACCCCTGTTGTTGCTCTGCTTGCTCCCAAAGTACTTTCATTGTGAATATCTCGTACCTCTACATAAGCAGACAAAGTGCAGGTTCCCAGGCCCTCATAAGGATCCAATAGTTGAAGATATGTGCCAGTTTAATCCATGATCTGGACATAACAGGTTTATCTCAAGGTCATTGATATGGACTTCTGGTATCAGGTTACACACACGGCAGAATTGGTTCTGGACTTGGTAGCAGCAGGTTCAATCGACACGCTAGTCAACCATAACACACCTGGAACAATTCGTTTGTATCAGCCATAGTTTTGACTGCATAATAAGGCTAGTTTCCCAGTCTTGGCTCTGTATTAACTCACACGTCAACAACTGGCAGCGATGACTGCAGCGGCGCACGTTCAAGTACCGCTGTTCAGCAGCTCCAAGCACTTACACCTGAGGCCACTAACTACAGGCGAAAAATATGGAAATTATCAAAAATTCAGTAAAATCCGGATACGTCATGGGCAAACAGGTCTCAAATGAGAGTATAGCCAAAATTTTTTGTGATATCAAAAAGATCAAAGTGCCTGGCGATGCCTCTTGGATACTTCCCTGTATACAAGAGTGAGCGGATTATTGGAAAAAAATCTGACTCCAAACTGACAGAGATCGACGCTAAAGATTGAGAGAAAGACCTTTAAACTCCTTGAAAAATAAAAAATATGAGCATTTTGTTATTCATACAGAATGGGGAGTAGACATGGTGTCACACATATAACTGGAAATAAAATCAGTAAAGAGGGTTGGGTTGTTTGGGGAAGGAGACCAGACAGCGAGGTCATCGGTCTCACCGGATTAGGGAAGGATGGGGAAGGAAGTCGGCCGTGCCCTTTGAAAGGAACCATCCCGCCATTTGCCTGGAGCGATTTGGGGAAATCACGGAAAACCTAACTCAGGATGGCCGGACGCGGGATTGAACCGTCGTCCTCCCGAATGCGAGTCCAGTGTCTAACCACTGCGCCACCTCGCTCGGTCAGTAGAGAGGGGACAACACGCTTTTAATAGTGGAACGGTGGAGAATTCTAGAAAGAAATGCTGGCAATTAGACATTGTCGTACTCCCACTAGCTCAGTGTGTGAGTGAGAAACCGGTAACATCATGAAATCGAGAAACGTTTGCAGATAGAGAATAAAAAGGAGCTCTGTGAACAACATGGATAGCATAATTTTTACCTCTATCACTTACACTAGCTCCTAATAATACTGGTAGTTGGTGTTTGTCTATTTTTTAAACCCATTTATTGTACGTTTGACTTTTTTTTTTTCAATTGTCTCTGGCGACATCAGTTGTGGGAAATTTACTGCACTCGTCAAATAGGACACTGACTGTTTTAGAGGAGAGTAAATGCACATTGGTGGTGGGTGGTTGCGGTCAGTGTATTAGGTAGTCAGAGCAGAATCACAAGGGTCGCCTTCTCTGAGTGGTCAGCGCGACAGACTGTCAATCCTAAGGGCCCTGGTTCGAGTCCCGGCTGCGTCGGAGATTTTCTCCGCTCAGGGACTGGGTGTTGTGTTGTCCTAATCATCATTATTTCATACCCGTCGACGCGCAAGTCGCCGAAGTGGCGTCAAATCGAAAGACTTGAACCAGGCGAGCGGTCTACCCGACGGGAGGCCCTCGCCACACGCCATTATTATTATTATTATTATTATTATTATTATTATTACTGGAAAGTGCTGCCGCCATGGCCATAGTGGCGGTGGGTTAGTAACGTGTGGGTTACTACACTTCTCCTTTCCTTAGGGGGGGAGGGGGGAGCGCCCAGGTACTGTCTCCATTGTGATGCTCTGATGGTTGACTTGATCATGGTGTTGGATGTGCTCATCCCGGGTATGAATTCCCTGTTTTACTTACTATTCGCCCTATTTCCACAGTTTTCCTATTTTATAATTGGAGACACTAGAGTTGGGTAGTATAGGGAGAGGTCGTAGGCTGTGTCAATTTGTTTATAGCAAATTACCTAAAGTCACGTCACTTGTGTTCTACTTGTTAATAACTATTTAGTATTACGTGTCACCAGCAGAGACCATACTCAGGTAGACACATAAGTACAATTTTTACCTGTTTTTCGCCGGCCGGTGTGGCCGTGCGGTTCTAGGCGCTTCAGTCTGGAACCGCGTGACCGCTACTGTCGCAGGTTCGAATCCTGCCTCGGGCATGGATGCGTGTGATGTCCTTAGGTTAGTTATGTTTAATTAGTTCTAAGTTCTAGGCGACTGATGACCTCAGAAGTTAAGTCGCATAGTGCTCAGAGCCCTTGAACCATTTTTTTACCTGTTTTCCCATATTTTACACCAATTTTAAGTATTTTCAACCATTTCCGTATTTTCCACAGTTTTACATTTTACATATTTTGTCCAATAACGCAAGATCCACCCCGCTGTCCCAGACGTCGCAACGACGTCATGATGCTCTCAGGTAATCACAATGCACTATGTAAATTTGGAAATTTGTGGTAAGGTCTTATGGGACCAAACTGCTGAGGTCATCGGTCCCTAATCTTACACACTACTTAATGTAACTTGAACTAACTTACGCTAAGGAAGACACACACACCCATGCCCGAGAGAGGACTTGAACCTCTAACGGGGGGAGCCGCGCGGATCGTGAAAAGACGCATCAGACAGCGCGGCTACCCCGCGCGGCCACAACGCATTATGTGACCGAATTATGGCTCAAATGGCTCTGAGCACTATGGGACTCAACTGCTGTGGTCGTAAGTCCCCTAGAACTTAGAACTACTTAAACCCAACTAACCTAAGGACAGCACACAACACCCAGCCATCACGAGGCAGAGAAAATCCCTGACCCCGCCGGGAATCGAACCCGGGAACCCGGGCGTGGGAAGCGAGAACGCTACCGCACGACCACGAGATGCGGGCTGACCGAATTAGATATCACTGCTACTGAAGCACATCTTCCCAACTCGATCTTTTATATCTGGGGAACCAAAATGGGCATCTAAGGGATAATGTGTACGCTGTGTCTATTTGCGAATAAAAAAATACGTTAGTCGAGGCTTGTTTGTTAGTAACAAATTAACATTTCATGGCACCAGCAGACGCCACACCCAGACAGATAAATAATTACTCTCATTATCCCATAATTTTACACATTTTTGTGTGTAAACGTCAACATCGCGTCGCGTCGCGTCACGTCGACGCATCCCGTCAAGTCGACGTCATGATGGTCTCAGCATTTTCCCGATTTATGTCATTTTCCCGATTTATGTATCATTGCTAAGCCATCACTCCATCACTAGCGAGTGTGAGACGTCACAGTGTTAGAAATAAACACATTGGTAGAAATTATGACGTCATAGAGAATTCTCTATGCACTACCGATTTCTAACCAAAGATAGATAAATAGAGAAACACCCACTACATTACTAGATTATGTGACATCATAGTAAAATTCCGATGCCTCCATCCACAGATACCGTATTTGTATCACAGCGCTACAAAATACGCACATGGAGATAGAGTCGACCAGTAACTGAAACCAACTCAGCGAAAATCATGTCGCCTGCAGATTAGATCGCCTCTCAGAATCCTACGTGTGGGTGTGTTGCCAAGAACGCTTGGAGGATTGTTGCCGAGACACTACCCAGCAATGGTCGATAAAGTTGCGGTATAATGCTTTCCAGCCTGTTGGGGTGACATTGTTGCTATATCACTTACGGCCGAGGTATCTCCCGCTTGCGATAATAACGGCAAAAAGATCCCGGAACCTCGGTAGAAACATCAATGACTTGTACAAATATACACACAGATTACGGGGAAATCACCCCTGCAATCGGTGGAAAATACCGATACGGTATAGAACTTCTCGTGCAGTCGCGGCAACCAGGTTGTGAACGGGAGACCACATATCTTCCTAACACAACGCCAGACCATCTACCCAGGCGTGGCAGAGAAATTTAAACAATAGGGATCTGTAATCGTCTCCGAAGCGAGCGACCTAGTGGCTGTACACAAGATACTCAGTCATTGAAGGAGGAGGCATCCTGCCACAGCAAAACCTGACGTAACTTGTTGACGCCTTCGCAGAAATACGCAGCTAACAGTTTAAGCGCCATGCACATACCTCCCCACTCCCCTTTCTCTCTAGACCGATCAGAAACACACTCCCCTTCTGCGCTCACCCATCAGCTTTTAAAACTTGAGCGGACGACACCGTTTGCAGCCAGGTAGCACTCCCAGGTGGAATGATGACACGTAATTACGATGTCTAAACAAAATAAACACTGCAATATTCTTAGCATGAGCAAGATTACTATAAGTCCTGTATATTAACCACGGGCAAATCAGCGTATTGTCATCGCTATTAACGTAATTTCGACTGATGCATTGAATTCCAAAGACACACACTGGACATCTAGCACACTGGAGTGTTACTACGAAAACTTATTTGTGCGAGTATCCGCTAAACGTGAGCAGGACAGGTGCAACTGGCATATCCTCTCACTACAGGTGAAAAACCGGGTATATCGAGAAAAAAATTAGCGACAAAATACAATCCTAGGACCACTTCGACGATGCACTGGACACTAGTATTTCCAGACATGTAACTGTCGCAATATTAATATGCGACGTCGCGGAAATAATCCAAAGTATACACAACCTCGCCTACACAATCGAGACTAGGCAATGGCCACAGCGCAGTAAAAATAACCTCTTCCCACATATAGAGTCATAGACTCACAGAGGTCACGATGCATATCCCACTATACGAAAAAAATGCGACCTTCGAGATAAATCGCCGTTTGTCGACAGCGTGTTCTCCAAAGAAAACTTATCGTGCAAAAAATGGTTTGAATGGCTCTGAGCACTATGGGACTCAACTTCTGAGGTCATTAGTCCCCTAGAACTCAGAACTAGTTAAACCTAACTAACCTAAGGACATCACACACATCCATGCCCGAGGCAGGATTCGAACCTGCGACCGTAGTGGTCTAGCGGTTCCAGACTGCAGCGCCTAGAACCGCACGGCCACATCGGCCGGCACTTATCGTGCACCTCGTGATTCAAAAATGCGAAAATCACACGCATAATGACAGATGGAAAAACGGTTTGCACGTACCTGGTAACAGTCAATCAGTATCATATTTATGACGAGAAGATGTGCGTCTCTGTCGACCCAGGATCGGAATACTCGGGCGTGCAACACTTCTCTCGCTATTCCCAAGGTCCACAATGGGTCAACATTGTGCGAACACTGGCTGACAGAAAGCGTGCGAAGCGGCCTAAGAAAACCTAATAAAGGGACCGATGGCCCTTGTAGTCTGATCCCTTCAATCCCACAAACCAACCAAAAGCTAATAAATGGTGGAGATCCCCGACTCGTGAATCCGTTCAGTTAACGGACAGAAAGTTCCTATCCACTCGCCCGGATCTGAGCGTCCGAAGACTGTGCCCGCATTGCAACCGTTAAAACGAAACAAGATCCGAATTGCACCCACAAACTGAGAACGACGCCTCTCTAATGGCCACAGGCCATTCTGATAACGTTACCAACATGCAACTGACGAACACGAAACAGGCAGGGGAAGCTGTCTAAAGAAAAACGTTCTAATATTATTTTGTTACACGTTGTAAGTTGCTGGATTTAGCCAAATAGGCTTATTAATATAAAAAGCATTATTTAGCAACAAAAACACCCCATATTTGTACTGTCTACAATAATATGATCAGGTGTTGAACTTTCAGCTCCTACGACGAATCCACCTCTCATACATCGTTAGAGCTCTGATGACGTCCAGTCTACGCTATGGTCGTCAGATGACGAATCGCAGATCATATAATGTTGGGTCTAATACTTTTGGGGGAGGAGGGGGGTAGCAGATTTTACCTTCACAGTGAGATTTTATTAAACCGACTGTACTTGTGTTATGTTTGGCAACGGGAACCTATAAAAATGCGTTCTGGAAGTATACGCAGTGTTAAATTACGATCGATGTATCACAAGACAGACTTGCACACTGTATCCTACGAAAGAGGAAAAAGGAAGCTATGAGCAACCATGTGCTTTATAAGTTGCTGGCCACACTCTGTAGCACTGACTTTGACTGCCTGTGGAAATATTATAACACAATCCTTACTAAGTGGAAGATTTATCCAAAAACTAATAACATAATGCTGGGACTTGTTACTGGTACACTATGTGATCACAAGTATCCGGACACCTGGGTGAAAATGACTTACAAGTTCGTGGCACCCAACATCGGTAATGCAGGAATTCAATATGGTGTTGGCCCACCCTTAGCCTTGATGACAGCTTTTAGTCTCGCAGGCATATGTTCAGTCAGGTGCTGGAACGTTTCTTGGGGAATGGGAGCCCATTCTTCACGGAGTGCTGCACTCTGGACAGGTACTGATGTCGGTCGGTGAGGCCTGGCACTAAGTCGGAGTTCCAAAACACCCCAAAGGTGTTCGATAGGATTCAGGTCAGGACTCTGTGCAGGCCAGTCAATTACAGGGATGTTATTGTTGTGTAACCACTCCGCCACAGGCCGTGCATTATGAACAGGTGCTCGATCGTGTTGAAAGATGCAATCGCCATCTCCGAATTGCTCTTAAACAGTGAGACGCAAGAAGGTGCTTAAAACATCTGTGTAGGCTTGTGCTGTGATAGAGCAACGGAAAACAAAAAGGGGTGCAAGCCTCCTCCATGGAAAACACGACCACCGCCTTCAAATTTTACTGTTGGCACTACACACGCTTATATATGACTTTCACTGGGCTCTCTCCATACCCACACCCTGCCATCGGATCGCCACATTGTGTGCCGTGATTCGTCACTCCACACAACGTTTTTCCACTGTTCAATCGTGGAATGTTTACGCTCCTTACTCCACGCGAGGCTCCGTTTGGCATTTACTGGCGTGATGTATGGCTTATGAGCAGCCGCTCGACCATGAAATTAAAGTTTTCTCACATCCCGCCGAACTGTCATAGTACTTGCACTGGACCCTGATGCAGTTTGGAAATCCCGTGTGATGGTCTTGATAGAGGTATGGCTATTATACATTACGACCCTCTTCAACTGTCGGCGGTCTCTGTCAGTCAACAGACGAAATCAGCCTGTACGCTTTTGTGCTGTACATGTCCCTTCACGTTTCCACTTCACTATCACATCGGAAACAGTGGACCTAGGGGTGTTTAGGAGTGTGGAAATCTCGCGTACAGACGTATTACGCAAGTGACACCCAATCACCTGACCACGTTCAAAGTCCGTGAGTTCCGTGGAGCGCCCCACTCTGCTCTCTCACGAGGTCTAATGACTACTGAGGTCGCTGATATGGAGTACCTGGCAGTAGATGGCAGCACAATGCACCTAATATGAAAAACGGATGTTTTGGGGGGGTATCCAGATACTTTTGATCACATAGTTTAGGTTTCAATCAACACGCTAGTATTACGTGAGCTGACATTCGACAACACATTTTTTTTTTCGTGAAAATAATATTGAGAACCGTCATTCACAGTCAACGTGACACAAGGCAAAATATAACTTGTAGAGATTGACGTTTTCGTGCCGGCCGGGGTGGCCGTGCGGTTCTAGGCGCTTCAGTCTGGAACCGCGCGACCGCTACGGTCGCAGGTTCGAATCCTGCCTTGGGCATGGGTGTGTGTGATGTCCTTAGGTTAGTTAGGTTTAAGTAGTTCTAAGTCTAGGGGACTGATGACCTCAGATGTTAAGTCCCATTGTGCTCAGAGCCATTTGAACCATTTTGACGTTTTGCTCTTTGTAGCTCTGTTTTTGTGAACGGCACAAGGTATCATACTGTGTGTGTGTGTGTGTGTGTGTGTGTGTGTGTGTGTGTGTGTGTCTTGCGAAGCGAGACGTCATGGTCACATTATCCCATTAGAAGCAATATTCGGCCTGGTGATAGGATAGGCTCTAAAAGAAACATAATGAATCTGTGTGTATTATTTAGAAATGTACGTATGTAAGCTCAGGACTGTCAGTAAACTAGGCTTCTATGGAAGTAGTTGTTGCGATAGTTATAGCCCACTTCCATCAACCCAAGTGGTTAGTGTCTCAGACTGTCAATCAAATCTCGTATTTTATCGTACACACAACGAAAATCGCAAACATGTTATGTATGTGATAAATAATTATTGATTCGAAGACCAACCGCAGGTAACACCATACTGATATTGGCACTGTATAGTGGGACGATGACACATTTGGAAAGATGATGTTTCTACCATCCGTAGCTTCAGGGGCATAAGAAAGCTAGTCTTCCAGTCTTGATTCTGTGGGAAGTAACGTGAGCAGATGAGATGATTTCAATTATCCGGCTGAGTAACACTGAATTTCACAATCAGATTGGCTGTCGTTATCGCTCTTTTGTGTAATTGGGTTCCACGTTAAAATTATAGGCATACAGTGAATAATTTTATAAATCATTTTTGCTATAGGCGAACAGTGAATAGCTATATAAACCAGTACTGTCTTTCTTTCTAGTATAGTTTTGAAGTATTACATCCTGCCATTACGGAATAATCCACTTAAACTACAGTCTTCCACAGCATGTACACACCCAGCCAAAAAACTATAACACTTATGTACTTGAATTTTAGGAGCCATGACATGAAAAGACGTCATGATCCATACCATCTTATCCAGTATTACCCATCAACTAGACCAGTTGCAGAACGTAAGCATTTGCTTCAGCGGACGTTGTCACTGTCAATAAAATTCTTCATGATTGTTGACCGCATTGTCAATATATAAAATTGCCCGACGTTTCGGCCACAGTGACAAATGGCCTTCCTCAGTGCTTTGTGCTGAGATAACTCACTAAGACCTGAGGAAGGACATTTGAAACAGTGGCCGAAACGTCGCACAGTTTCAGATAGTGATAATGCTGGCAACAGCCCAGAAGAATTTTACTGACACGTTGCAGAATGCTCTTAGGGATATAGAGACGATCATTTTAATAGACCTGCTCAACAAACAAGGTTTACTGTATATACCAGGAACACATAATTTATTCTATGTCACCACCTGCAAGACAGCCAGTCTCTGTAGAGATGCGTAGTCGTTCTTTACATTTTCAGACTTCCTCAGATTTCTCCATACTGATTTGTTTACGTCGAATAGACAGTAACCCGGATGTGCAACATAAAATGCTACCAAGGTATCGACCGTAATATAACTGTCAGTACCCCGTTTGGTACTTTGTGAAACCCTTTATCAATCCGGGTTGTTTAGGAGAGACGGACTTCCATCACATCTACATTAATTCTTTGCACGTCAGTCTATTTTGCTAATTGTTTATGTCTGTCGATTTGCTATTATTAGGTAGACCAACCATTGTAATGCATATTTCCACGCTAAATAATTAAAACTATAGGGATACAGTTCTATAACCAATTACTGCACTGCCTAGGTGTCATCTCTGTTTGCGCCACGTAATATTGTTCTTAACAAATCGAACTCAAGTGACGTAATTTGTTTTAAACAAACAGTCACATCCTCTCCATATGCTGTCCAGCTCCAGAGTAATCCCCCACACCCTGGTCTCTTATTTGTAAAAGATGAAGATGAAGATGGTGAAGGGTGGAAAAGGTGGGGGTGCTTGAGCGTCAATGGTCCAGACGGGAGATGGGGTAGGACAGGGAGGGGGAGAGGCGGTTGCCGCCTTTTTATTTCACACGCTACAATTGCCTGGGTGATTCCCCTAAGTGATCTTGATCAATTCCCGGTGGTTCCCCGGGGCAGAGGGAGTGGGGGAACCAAGGAGCCCAAGTATGTAACCTTACACCGTGTGTGTAACATGACATCGGATGTGATGAGATCGTTATCTTAATCCGTACCCACCCCGCTATCCTGCTTGCGTAGGGAGGCAGGCGCATATCTCCTCGCTGACCCTGGCTGGGCTGATGCACGGGCAGCGACTTTCGCATGGCACTGCTGGGCTGGCATCCTTGCTGTGCAATCCACTGTGTTTGTTACTGTAACCCACATGTCGCCACACTTGCGGCAACCGACCCACGGCTATTAACGTTCTATGGCACTTCCATGCTACTTTTCTTTACTTTTGTAAAAGACTAATAATTTCCTGACCAAAGACTGGGTCACAGCACTACACTGCCCTTCCCTACGGAGAAGTCCCAATCCCTTGGATCGTACCCAGGCTTAGAACAGTTTGTAATTACTTCTGCCCTTAATCCGTAAAACTAGTACCCCAAATCTGTTATCCTTAACCAGTACGCAAATTACTGTGTTCATTGTTGAATCCATAAATCTATCTTTCATCTCTTGCCTGTCGTAACCAGTCGATGGGAACTTCGATTAGCCCTGATTCGGCCTTCCGCATGGCTCGTCAAATACATGTGCGCTAGGCAGAGAAAAATCAGAATCACCATGGCGCTTGGAACTGCAATGCTCAGAGTCACAGTTACTTGACCCTTACCGATCCAGTACTGTTCCACATGCTGCAACAGTTCTTCTGCAGTGATCCACCCCTCCTGAGCTGCTATAATTTGGCTTAATGAATGATACTGGCTAGGTTCCCAGGTATTGTTAAGGAAGGTATGGTTTTGTTTGGACAACATCTCTAAAGCTTTGTCTGGCCAGTACAGCTGTAGCTGTGCCACATTTAGTGGGGTAACATCCATCACAGTAGCGGACAAATGATGCTAGGGTCCCAAAATATTACACATAGTCCCACTGATCAACAATTCATTGCTTCGTAATTCCAAACGTCTCGTCCCCATCAGTTTCCCCTGCTCATAGCAGCTAGTAACTGTCACCTTGTTATTGTTCACCAACTATATCCTATGCAAACCTGCTTGCTGAAAATACACTTCCAGTTCGATCACTACTTATTGACAAGGACATCCCTCTGTTTTACTCTTGAAGAATTGTATGATGCATGCGCTCCTGCTTGTCACAGTTTCAAGAGACAGGTATATGGTGACTACCCCGCTCTAGCATTGCTGGATCTTACCATTGGTCACCAAAATGTGTTGATTCCTATCTTCCGTTAATAGCAGCACCCTTCCTCTGTTCCTTGCCCAAATTTTCCAACTTCCGTTAACTTCGCTGTGTAAGTGTGTAATGGGTAACACCTGATCACATCGCGCTTGCCCACCGATAACAACAACAATATGCAGAATCGTGTGCTATCTGTTGTTACACCCACCGTTACACTATGGTAGTAGAATGGCAAGTTCTGGCTACTCAGCTCCACCACGAGTTGTAATTCCGGCGGCAATTCTCGTTGCACCTCCCTCAGTGCCCATGTAGCGGTTGATGAATGCTTCCTGCAGTCTCGTGAACTCCACCCTGGCATCCCAAACACTATCCCCCAGAAACTGCAATAGCCTTGTTAACGTTACTCTTGCATCCAGTATCTGCATTCGAGCTTGTACTGCTTCCAAACCCCGGTTCAGAGTGCTATCTGAGACCATGGCTTGATTCACAACTTCCTTAGTCAGTTTCCGGAGCATGCTTGTGTTGCTTAGCACACTACTCTCCTAGTTCATGATCAGCATGGAATCACATTCTACAGTTATTTTATTTGCCTCAGCTAAACCTCTTGAGGTCTCTGTCACTTTGCTCAACTTGCTTACATCGCTCGCCTCTTCCGCCCAGAACAGTACCCGCTCCTTACTCAAATCCACTCACTGTGCACAATCCACATAATTCCTGACGTATCGATCAACATCATCTTTCCTTGCCTTTCCACCAATACTTTTCCGCCACTCTCCCATTCGTTGCCCAGGAACCCCCATGGCCTAATAAAATGTGATCATGTAACTCACGTAACACTTCTACGAGTGTTCAATTGTCTTGAAGCAGAGGCAACAGGATATTGTTGCTCGTCGACCTCCTGGAACAAAATACAACACAGAGCGAGATTCGACACATCACATGACAATATGAACTCCTTCGAAAGTCTAGAAACAACAACGCTGGACTTCACGTTAATACTTTCTTCAACTCGAAAAATGCTTTCTGGCATTCTTTCGACCATATAAATTTAATCCAGTTCTTCAGCAACTGTGCAAACAGGCTGGCAGTGTCCGCAAACTCTTTCACGAATTTTCTATAATAATTTGCGAGACCGAGGAAACATTTTATTTTCTTGGTTGTTCATGGTATCGAAAGCTCTTGCACCGCTTGTATTAACCTCAGATCGATCGCCACACTATCCTTATTAATGATACGGCCAAGATAGTTAACGTCTTCCAGTGAAAATTGAAATTTTCTGTGCTGTGTGCAGTGCAAATGGGCTGTTCTTTATCTTTTGAACACTCCCTCAGGCGTAGTCTACGTACTTGCATATCCCTTGAAAAGATGATTATATCAACAACATAGACATTGATGTGGTTTCAATATCTTCAGAACTCTGCATTCTTCAACCCAGATGCCATCCATATTTTTTGATAGTGTCTCCAAGGTGCTAATAACGTCGTTTTCGATCTATGCTAAAAACGCCGTTTTCGGTCTATCTTCCGGAGCAACTGCTAACTGATGGTATCCACTCCTGAAGTCCACAGTCGAGAAGTAATGGCTGTGCCCTGAGTTATCTGTCGTCTCCATGATGTTTGGAATTAGGTAGGCATCTGTCGTAGTCTTACTATTCAAATGGCGGTAATCGCAACAAAACTGATGCTTCTTTGAGACCTTCATATACTTTCTTCACACGGTCACAATTCCTACCACCCAGGGACTAGTGCTCTCTCCTATAATTCCATCAGCCAACTTTTGGTTTATAAATTCCTTCAAGTCTGGTTGCAACGATCGTGGGACTCTGTACAGCCTCCGATATACTGGTGCTTCGGAATTCTGGCATAGCAGGCAATGGCCCTTGCGGAAAAAATAAAATCCTGAAATTCTAGCACCAGGTCCTCCATCTGGATACTCTCCGTTCACCTTAAATGCTTCAATTTCCCACGAGATGCAGTCCTAGCGGGATCGTGCCTCATCACAGCCAACACCTCCTGTGTGGCTACGCTCCTCATCTAGAATCTCCAATGCAGCCAATAACTTTTCCTTTAACAAAATGGTTCAAATGGCTCTGAGCACTATGGGACTCAACTGCTGAGGTTATTAGTCCCCTAGAACTTAGAACTAGTTAAACCTAACTAACCTAAGGACAGCACAAACATCCATGCCCGAGGCAGGATTCGAACCTGCGACCGTAGCGGTCTTGCGGTTCCAGACTGCAGCGCCTTTAACCGCACGGCCACTTCGGCCGGCTTTTTCTTTAACAACTTGACTTCTTCAGTGCCAGAATTATCCACACTGACGGGTACTATTTTGCCTCCATTCCTCTCTTGTATTCGTATAATACTATGGTTCACCAAACAACATGCTGCATCCAACATTTCACTACCCTCCTGATTCTATTTATATGACATATAAACTGGCAATTCAGTATCCCCATTCACTCATAGCGACTTGCAGTTACCTCTTGACATGCACTCATGCGAGTCAAGCCTTAATGTCATTGCTCACAGTTTATCTGGACTGTTTTTTTACATTCCTTGTGGCAGATCAACAGTGACTACAGTTTAACCTAGGTGGAATGTCCTCCCACCAAGTTCTACTAAACGTCATCAAAGATCAATTCTGGCATGATGTTGATGCAGAAAGCCCATGCTGTAACCTTTATTTACAAAAGAAACAACTTCTTTACATTTCTTAGACCTGGTTACGTCGAACGAAAAACTCGTCGCTGCTGACACCAATGGTCGTATATCACTATCCTCTACCCCACGCAAATTATAACATGGTGGGTTCCAGCGCCTCCTTCCCACTAACTCTCTTGAGGCCACTGACACATGTGCCCCTGTATCCAACAAAATTTTAATATTTCCTGCCACCTATCACACCCATTATGGCACATTCCACCTCTGGATTCGTTCTTACTGCATTTACTTTACTAGGAACTCCTGTCTGTGGTCCTGGTGATTCCCCCTAACTTGAACGAAGCCTTCCATCTCCCTGCACCACCTTCATTATCACCCCTATATCCTTGTCAGTGACCTACATCCCCCCTACCACCATTCACATTAAATTGCTGGCCACCTCTACTAAACCCATCACTCGTTCATCCTGGTAGCACTGTCTATGAGAATACATGTTTCTGATCCTCCGCCCCTGTCGATCTATCAATTTGCTCGTATTCTAGCGCCAACTTAATCCCAGCGTGGAGATCTTTAGGTCCCCTGTATGTAGCCAGCTAGACATCTCTGGTGACAAATGCCTCAGAAAAGCATACAGTGTCCCCTGTTCAGCCTCCTACAGTACCACTTCGTTCAACTCGTCATCCTGCGATAACTCATAGGTGTGAACATTCAACTTCCTGATCCTATCCCACTGCCTCATATACCTTCTGGGCACAGTACCCAATTGCTCCCGATAAAACCGCGCGCTATTTTGCATGTTATACCGTTGTTCTAACCCCTGTCTCAGTTAATCAAAAGTCCCTCCATTGCCTAAGCTTCTCTGTACCCCTCGAATAACTTTGCTTCCCCCGTCAAACATAATTACGCAGTGTGCAGTAACTGCTTATCCGAACAACACCTAAGTTAGCCGATGACTTGAGATCTTCCACAAATGTTACCACATCCTCAGACGTCCTGCCAGAGAAGGGAGAAACAAGGTTAGCAATAGCCGAATCCTTCCCTAGAATCTGAGACCTCAACAACCGTACTTCGTGATACTTCTCTGCCAGTACATTATTTACAGCTACATTACTGGATCCCATTTGAGCTACCTGATCCACTAAAGGTTGCAAAGCTACCTCACTGGCGAAACTTGGTGTCTCTGACTTTGCCTCTGCCTCGAACTTACTCATTTTCACAACTCAGATAAACACAGAGGAATAACAAAATTAATATAGGTAGAACAGGTCGTCACAGAGTACTCTATCACCCATTTCTTCTGTCTAATCACGAGCCACGTGGACTCCCAGCACTGCCAGCTGTGTGCCCAAAACGGTTACAGATGAATCAATTCACTACTACCGATTCAGCACACGGAGCAGTGTTTCCAAGCAAAATACACTGAGTACTATGCACAGTCACCTATCACTCATCTCTAGAATTCCCGCTAAACTGTGATAAGTCACAGTGATAAGTCCTCCAGTCTTGTAAAGGTAGCGTTCAGACAATTACGCCCATTAAACTCTGACCCCATTACTATCACCACACAAGAGCAAAAACAGTTTCACTTAAGCTGACGACGATACTGAAGTCTGTGGTTCGGATGATGCGCTACAGGGATGGCACCCCTCCACTGTCGACTGCAGTGACGTCGGTCCTGACGCCACTCTGTAAAGTGCTGGGTGGTGGTGACAGGCCGTGGAGCCCAGGGTAAACACTCTTAACAACTGCAAATAACTTTATTGATCTTGATACGTGGCGTAGTGAGGTAGGCACACGTCTCCTCCTGATCCTGCCCGGGGCTGATGTATAGGCAGCAACTTCTCCCTGGTGCTGCTGGGCTGGCACCATGTGCTACTGAGGCCGGCAGCCTGTGTTAGGCAATGGGCGTTGACGTCATGTTGTGCTGCGATGGTGTCCACTCGCGAGGCCGCTTCCCCGCTCTGCACAAGGCAGCGGTGATGCTGTGTGGAGCCAACACCGACTCAAAGTAAGGCCTCGGAGCTTGTTGGTGACGTCACGTCAGCTAGGCACGGCGAACGCCACGTCTGTTGCAGGCATACTCATAATGGTGGTGTCTCCCTCCCTGACACAGGGAAATGTGAAACTATTGGCGGTAGTTGACCAACACACATTGTTCTGAGACATTTCTGCAATCAATTAATTGCGCAATTTGTTACACTTCTTAACAAATAGTGTACTCCTGAACTTAAATTTCCACCTGTTTTAAGGATTGACATACAAAAACAACTTCGTGGTCCAGCAGCGACAGAATGCGTGCTTCTTTACTTTTTTTGTAAATCTGAGGAAGTTACGTTTGTACTGGGTTGCTTTTACAAGAAAATGTGAACACATTGGTGCTCTTCTTAATGCATCTCGGTTGACTCTGCGGTGAGTAGCACTGAATGTTAATGAAATATCTTGCGATTTTACACGTTGGGGGAAGGGGTGGGGGACAGAGGAAGAGGCAAAAGAGAGATACTTGTTTTATCAAATAGATTTTTTTTTTATCTTATAAAGTTTCTCCTTTCAGTTGTAAGAGGGGAATATTTATCTTTTCTAATGCGCATGTTTAAAAAAGTTTAAGCTCAGCAGTATTTTCGATGTATGAAGCTATTTTGTTTCCTGTTTAGAATTCCTTTCGTTGAAAACGACTGTAATCTAATGACTGGCAACAGTTGGACATTTACACACGTAAATTAGTTCACATTTCCAGTGACGATGTCAAACGAAAATAAATAAATAAATAAAACGATTTCATTGTAAGGGGATTGATTTAAGTTTCCATAACAAAATGGATCAAGTAAATATAGTCGAACAAGGCCCCGGGAGTAGACAACATTCCATTAGAACTACTGACGGCCTTGGAAGAGCCACTCCTGACAAAACTCTACCATCTAGTGAGAAAGATGTATGAGAAAGGCGAAATACCCTCAGACTTCAAGAAGAATGTAATAATTCCAATCCCAAAGAAAGCAGGTGCTGACAGATGTGAAAATTACCGAACTATCAGTTTAAAAAGCCACAGCTGCAAAATACTAACGCGAATTCTTTACAGACGAATGGAAAAACTAGTAGAAGCCGACCTTGGGGAAGATCAGTTTGGATTCCGTAGAAATATTGGAACACGTGAGGCAATACTGACCTTACGACTTATCTTAGAAGAAAGATTAAGGAAAGACAAACCTACCTTTCTAGCATTTGTAGACTTAGAGAAAGCTTTTGAGAATGTTGACTGCAACACTCTCTTTCAAATTCTAAAGGTGGCACGGGTAAAATACAGGGAGCGAAAGGCTATTTACAATTTGTACAGAAACCAGATGGCAGTTATAAGAGTCGAGGGACATGAAAGGGAAGCAGCGGTTGGGAAGGGAGTGAGACAGGGTTGTAGCCTTTCCCCGATGTTATTCAATGTGTATATTGAACAAGCAGTGAAGGAAACAAAAGAAAAATTCGGAGTAGGAATTAAAATCCACGGAGAAGAAATAAAAACTTTCAGGTTCGCCGATGACATTGTAATTCTGTCAGAGACAGCAAAGGATTTGGAAGAGCAGTTGAATGGAGTGGACAGTGTCTTGAAAGGAGGATATGAGATGAACATCAACAAAAGCAAAACGAGGATAATGGAATGTAGTCGAATTAAGTCGGGTGATGCTGAGGGAATTAGATTAGGAAATGAGACACTTGAAGTAGTAAAGGAGTTTTGCTATTTGGAGAGCAAAATAACTGATGATGGTCGAAGTAGAGAGGATATAAAATGTAGACAGGCAATGGCAAGAAAAGCGTTTCTGAAGAAGAGAAATTTAGCATCGAGTATAGATTTAAGTGTCAGGAAGTCGTTTCTGAAAGTATTTGTAAGGAGTGTAGCCGTGTTTGGAAGTGAAACATGGACGATAAATAGTTTGGACAAGAAGAGAATAGAAGCTTTCGAAATGTGGAGCTACAGAAGAATGCTGAAGGTTAGATGGGTAGATCACATAACTAATGAGGAGGTATTGAATAGAATTGCGGAGAAGAGGAGTTTGTGGCACAACTTGACAAGACGAACTGACCGGTTGGTAGGACATGTTCTGAGGCATCAAGGGATCACAAATTTAGCATTGGAGGGCAGTGTGAAAGGTAAAAATCGTAGAGGGAGACCAAGAGATGAATACACTAAGCAGATTCAGAAGGATGTAGGTTGCAGTAAGTACTGGGAGATGAATAAGCTTGCACAGGATAGAGTAGCATGGAGAGCTGCATCAAACCAGTCTCAGGACTGAACACCACAACAACGACAAATATAGTTACTTGAATGTAAAATTTCCTAAGCTTGCATTGGGGCAAAGCGTCTTCTCACATTGATCTACGTTTGTTTCGACAGGGTTCGGTAGTACAGAGATATGATCTTCATTTGTAGCTTTACGATAGTAAGAAAATCTTTCATCTAAATAAAATTGCAGAATCCAAAACAATACCAAACATTTTGTCCAAAGATGAGAGATTTATAGTGATAAGCACGCCCAGGCGTTTCTGCCTGCAGCAGACCTGGCGTTCGCCGTGCCTAGCTGACGTTACGTCACCAACAAGCGCCGAGGCCTTCCTTTGAGTCGGTGTTGGTGGAGCCCGCTTGTGCGCTATTCCTCAGCGTCATGTAGGCCCTCGCCCCTCTCGCGTCGCTGTGAAGGAACACGAAGACGGCTATGTGTAGGATACGACTCGCTGCCCTCGGACAGTAGTCAGCTGGCGGCTCGTGTTGAGGGGCCGAGTCCCACTAGTAACCCACTGTCGGAGTCGGCAGGCACGGACAGCAGATCGGCACGGCTGAGACACCAAGTTCCGTGTAGGACTTAGTGCAGATAGCAGGTGCAGCCTGGTCTCTAACCCATGACTGCAGCTGGTGGAGCCAGTCGCCTCATTGTCTGGCGTTGCTTTGGCGTCTTGGTGGCAATGCTGGCTTCTCGCCATGACAAGTGACCCCGGTCTTAAAATCCAGACTTATTTATATGCCTCTATTGCCTATTTGTTTCACTAAAACCCGGGCACTTTGCCGCTGAGCTCAGCTACCCTCACTGCTGAATCCACTGGCATATCTCCACATGTCTTCACAATTGTGGCTACCGACCAGCGGATCTTGAAGTAATGCACTATGGCGCTTCCATGCTACTTTTCCTTACTTTTGTTAAAGACTAATAATTTTCCGACCAAAGGTAGGGTCGCAGCACAACACTGTACTTGAAGAATGTAAGTTTCGTTCAGACTTTGGCGTAATTCCTCTTCTGACAGTTCACTAAGGGTAGATGACACATTAGTAACCGATGGGCATAGTGTGGCAAATCTATTTAACAAGTACTTTATATCCGTTACTGATAGAATGGGATTGTCAGTAAATAATGCCCTTGAATATCTGAAACTAACCTTTACAAATAGCTTCACGTACATGAATATGTCGCTCACTTCACCAAAATAAATAACTTCCATAATAAAATATTTAAAACAAAGAATTCTAGTGGTTATGCCTGCATCTCGTGGCCGTGCGGTAGCGTTCTCGCTTTCCACGCCCGGGTTCCCGGGTTCGATTCCCGGCGGGGTCAGGGATTTTCTCTGTCTCGTGATGGCTGGGTGTTGTGTGCTGTCCTTAGGTTAGTTAGGTTTAAGTAGTTCTAAGTTCTAGGGGACTGATGACCATAGATGTTAAGTCCCATATTGCTCAGAGCCATTTGAACCATTGAGCCCTCTAGTGGTTATGATGAAATATCAACAAAGTTAATTAAGGCCTGTTCTTGTGAGTTAAGTACAATTCTAAGTTACTTGTGTAACCAGTCAGTTATAGCTGGGACATTTCCTGACTGGCTAAAATATGCAGATGTTAAGCTTCTATTCAAGAAAGGGGATAAAGAGATACCATCAAACTACAGACCGATTTCACTTTTGCCAGCATTCTCAAAAATTTTAGAAAAAGTATTGTACAGGCAGCTTCTCAACCATCTGACCACAAATAACATATTATCAAGAACACAGTTTGGATTTCTGAAGGGTTCTGATATCGAGAAGGCTATTTACACCTACAGTGAAAATGTACTTAATTCATTAATAACAAGTTACAAGCAGCAGGTATTTTCTGTGATTTGTCAAAGGCATTCGATTGTGTGAACCACGACATCCTTTTAAATAAATTAGAATTCTATGGTGTCACGGGCAGTGCTGCAAAATGGTTCAAGTCATACCTCGCTAACAGGAAACAAAGGGTGTCAGTGCAAGGGACTAGTGAATTAAGTCATCAGTCATCATCAGAATGGGAAGAAATTAGATGTGGTGTCCCACAAGGATCCATCTTGTGACCATTGCTTTTTCTTGTGTACATTGATGATCTCTCATCAGTTACACTGCCAGAAGCTGAGTTCCTTTTGTTTGCAGATGACACAAGTGTTGCAATAAATAGTATGTCGAGTGTAGTTCTAGAAAGATCTGCTAATGATATTTTCATGGATATTAATAGATGGTTTAAGTCCAACTCACTGACATTAAACTTCGAAAAGACTCACTATATGCAATTCAGAACCTGTAAGAGGTTTCCACCCAGCATATGCATAAAGTATGAAGAAGAGCAGATAGAAGAGGTTGACAGTCTTAAATTCCTGGGATTACAACTTGATAATAAATTCAGTTGGGAGGAGCACGCCACAGAACTGCAGAAACGCCTTAACAAATCTGTATTTGCAATTCGAGTGTTAGCAGACATAGGCGACATAAAAATGAAAAAGCTTGCATACTTTGCCTACTTTCATTCCATAATGTCATATGGTATAATATTTTGGGGCAACTCTTCAAGTCAAACAAAAGTTTTCAGAGTCCAAAAGCGTGTAATACGTATTATTTGTGGAGTAAATTCGCCGGCGTCCTGTAGAAACCTCTTCAAAGAACTGGGTATACTAACTACTGCCTCTCAGTATATTTACTCCTTAATGAAATTCGTCCTAAATAATATACCTCTTTTTCCAACAAACAACTCAGTTGATACCAGGAACAAAAATGATCTGCACAAAGACTTAAAAGCACTTACATTAGTTCAAAAAGGGGTCCACTACTCAGGAACACTCATCTTCAATAATTTGCAAGCAAACATAAAAAATTTAGTTACAAATAAAGATCAGTTTAAAAGGAGCCTGAAAGACTTACTAGTGGCCGGCCGCGGTGGTCTAGCGGTTCTAGGCGCTCAGTCCGGAACCGCGCGACTGCTACGGTCGCAGGTTCGAATCCTGCCTCGGGCATGGATGTGTGTAATGTCCTTAGGTTAGTTAGGTTTAAGTAGTTCTAAGTTCTAGGGGACTGATGACCACAGATGTTAAGTCCCATAGTGCTCAGAGCCATTTGAACCATTTTTGAACCTACTAGTGGCCAACTCCTTCTACTCCATTGATGAATTTTTTAATGGAAACAAATGATGTATGTATATATTCATACTATTAGTATTGTTATTTCAGCTTTAAAAAAAAATTGACATGTTCCACATCCACGAGGATCTCCTCAGCACGGATCTATGGAACGAAAAAATAATCTAATCTAATCTAATCTAATCGCACATATCTTATTTGGTTAGGCACCCAGGACCATTGTCGACCGGTCCTTCACAAGGCAAGAGTTGGGAACATCTAATGTGCCCAGGAACATTACCGAACATGATAATTCTGGTAGTCCAGGTGTGAAAAGACATACTATAGCGTGGGTGTACTGACCTCCAAATCCATCAACACGGTACGCTCACCGGTCAACGTTATTGTGACGCTGTACTCCTTCCCCAACGTGTCTTTTCAGTGGGCTCTGACTTCATTTTTATGGATGCGACGGCATCGATCTGCGCAGGTGGAAGAGCTCCTGGAACGAGAGGATATTCGGCGAATGGACAAGCTTACCCGTTCCCCCGACTTAAGTCGCATCGGGCACGATGGTATGCGTTTGGGAGACTCATTACATCACGTCCACATGAACCACCAAGTCCAGCAGTTGTCAACCACGCTGGCGGCGGAATGGATCGCCCTACCACGAGAACTCCTTACTAACCTTGTGGCCAGCATGATATCACGTTGCACACTATGCACTGCCGTCCGTAGTGATCACACACCCTATTTAAAACCATGTCCCGCCATTTGTAATGTCCAAGGAACCATCATGAACGGCGATGACTTCAGTGTAATTATTGTCTTTGAATAAAGTTATTTTTGTTCGTTTCACTGCGTATTTCTTTCGGTTACCTCTGCACTATACTGTAGCAGTTGTTTCTGTGTATGCTCTAAGTTTCATCGAGCTACGTTACTTGCCAGTGACATATCACACGAAAGCTACTTTTGCCCATAAGTTTTGCACACCAGTGTAATTTCGTCATCTATAAAAGTACTGTAGATCTACGTTTAACCAGTCGTGTCGGTCGGCTAATACTGCATTGACCTAGTAGATAGTGTCTGAAGTCCCATGCGGCTTTTCGTGGATGATGCTGCAGTATACAGAGAAGTTGCAGCATTAGAAAATTGTAGCGAAATGCAGGAAGATCTGCAGCGGATAGGCACTTGGTGCAGGGAGTGGCAACTGACCCTTAACATAGACAAATGTAATGTATTGCGAATACATAGAAGGAAGGATCCTTTATTGTATGATTATATGATAGCGGAACAAACACTGGTAGCAGTTACTTCTGTAAAATATCTGGGAGTATGCGTGCGGAACGATTTGAAGTGGAACGATCATATAAAATTAATTGTTGGTAAGGCGGATACCAGGTTGAGATTCATTGGGAGAGTCCTTAGAAAATGTAGTCCATCAACAAAGGAGGTGGCTTACAAAACACTCGTTCGACCTATACTTGAGTATTGCTCATCAGTGTGGGATCCGTACCAGATCGGGTTGACGGAGGAGATAGAGAAGATCCAAAGAAGAGCGGCGCGTTTCGTCACAGGGTTATTTGGTAACCGTGATAGCGTTACGGAGATGTTTAACAAACTCAAGTGGCAGACTCTGCAAGAGAGGCGCTCTGCATCGCGGTGTAGCTTGCTCGCCAGGTTTCGAGAGGGTGCGTTTCTGGATGAGGTATCGAATATATTGCTTCCCCCTACTTATACCTCCCGAGGAGATCACGAATGTAAAATTAGAGAGATTAGAGCGCGCACGGAGGCTTTCAGACAGTCGTTCTTCCCGCGAACCATACGCGACTGGAACAGGAAAGGGAGGTAATGACAGTGGCACGTAAAGTGCCCTCCGCCACACACCGTTGGGTGGCTTGCGGAGTATAAATGTAGATGTAGATGTAGATTATTACTGTGAACGTCGGGTGTTCAAACACACATTGTTGCTGCAATTCTTTTCCATTATCGCTACTTTTAATTCTGGCAACGATTTGTTTAGCACCAGGCTACGGTGTACACGTGAAAGTAGATAAGTTACTTCTAAGTTTAGGGTCCTGCGTGTTTGGGAAATACAGTATTCACTTTTGTACGAATGTTTTGTAAGCAGTCTCCTTTGTAGATGCACTCTTTTGTTCTTGGAGCACACCGTTTTAAAACATGGAATTAACTGCCTTTTCAGTTTCAGTTTCTGTCTCCTATTTTTTTGAAGTTCGCGTTGCCCAGTCTCAAAGTCTCTGCCTCCATAGTAACCCCATGTTACTGGGAATGTTATGCAGTGTTTCTCAGATATAATTTGCAACTGCAAACTGGGCACACCACCTCTGTCTCAGATGTTATCTTCCTCGTGCCAAAAGAAAAAAAAAGATCGCTACCATAAGTTTCGTGAATCCATGCGCGACGCACGTGTTTGAAAAATTGCGAAACTATCTCCATTTTAAATATTACTGCCACGAAGGGACACAGCACCGTGAGAAAACTGGAAAGACCATCAAGTTGCCTTTCTCATGACGTTATGAATCTTAACTAATCAGCAGATCCGATACTAGTATGCCCCGAAAGGCAGGGGCAGCGGCACACGCAGTATCAGTGACCGCAGGAACTGGTACTGATTTTCGTGATCAGTGGATGCGAGCCTCTCTCGCACCTGGAATTCACTTTGTTCTGTCCTTTTGTACCGCTCATTTCGTTTAACTTCGTTTTGTTCTTATTCCGTCTTGATCCAATTTCAGAATATAATGAAAGGATTTCAGCGTCGGATACAAAAGCCCAATTTTGCGGCATCTCTTCAACCGAGGAAGTAATCGAA
This sequence comes from Schistocerca americana, assembly GCF_021461395.2. Classification (NCBI taxonomy): domain Eukaryota; kingdom Metazoa; phylum Arthropoda; class Insecta; order Orthoptera; family Acrididae; genus Schistocerca; species Schistocerca americana. Next base: position 413,210,970 of record NC_060130.1, on the reverse strand, counting down.
GATCTTTTTACCAGGCTGAAATGTGTCGAGAGGATGGAGTTGCTATGTCCAGCCCTTATGATTTGGGTTTCCCGCGCTTTTTCTAAAGCGCTTAATGCAAATACCGTAATGGCAAAAAACAAGCTGAAGCCAGCCAGCACTGAATCCAATAACATACTGGGTGACAATTATTCAACTATGTGAAATAATATTGCCATAACTTCTCAACGGTTTGCGTTAGGACGTTCAAACTGCACGGTTGCCTGCGGGGCATCGTGGGAATTAGTATGCGCAGTATGGTTTGGTTTAGCGACGAAGCCCACTTCCATTAGGATGGGTACGTCAATAAACAAAATTGGCTCATTCGGGGGACTGAGAATCCGCATTTCGCTATCGATAAGTCTCTTCACCAGCTTTCTCCTCCGAATGCGAAAATATTTTGTTGACACCGACATACATAGGGAGAAACGATCACCACGATAAAATAAGGAAAATCAGAGCTCGCACGGAAAGATATTGGTGTCCGTTCTTACCGCGTGCTATACGAGATTGGAATAAGAGAGAATTGTGGAGGTGGATTGATGAACGCTTTGCCAGGCACTTAAATGTGATTTGCAGAGTATCCGTGTAGATGTAGATGTTGAACGAGTGAGTGTGTTGTGTACAATGCCTAGTCACGGAATAATCGGTGCGATATTCCTTGATGGCACGCTGACTACCGAACGGTACGTGAAGCTTTTGGGAGATGATTTCATCCCCATTATCCAAAGACACCCTCATTTCGACTATATGTGGTTCATGCAAGACGGTGCTCGATCCCATCGAAGCGGGAGAGTGTTTGATGTCCTGGAGGAGCACTTTTGGGGACCGTATTCTGGCCCAGGGGTACCCAGAGGCCACTGGCATGGGGTTCGATTGGCCGCCATATTCTGCGGATCTGAACACATACTACTCCTTGTACATCAATAGCCCAAAAACCATTGCTGAGCTGAAAACAGCCATCCAGGAGGTCATCAACAGCATCGATGTTCCGACACTTCAGCGGGTTATGCAGAATTTCGATATTCGTCTGCACCACACCATCGCCAATGACGGCAGGCATATCGAACACGTCATAACCTACATCGTAATATCAGTATTGACGTTTACATGTTGAATAAAGTGTGTGCACGTCGTAGTTTGTAACCAACTTATGTTTTTTCCATATAATTCTGATTTAGTGGTCCCTCGTGTGTTCTGTTTACGTTGTTTCTGTTGGATATCGAATTTCAGACAACAAACTCAGTATCAAAAGGTAGTTCCACGAACTAATCTCGACTATGAGAATCCTTTTAGTCCCTGAATGTCTTTGCTCTGGCGTGTGCTACACGTGGCCAGGACAGAGGTTATCTATAGCATGACCACTTAATAAAAAGTATTCCATACAACTACTTTTCTTCCAGTCCACTGCTCCAGCGAAGGACACTCCACCAACAAGACCACAAGTAAGTAGAAAATTGTGCTCTCCTTCCACGTGAGTGTTATTACGATTTACGCGAGGTCAGGTACGGAATTATTAAAACAATACTTGGAGGGAGCTTCATAGAGTCACAAATTTTATATTTTCATCTACATAATATTCCGCAATCAATCTAACGGTGTGTGGCGGAGGGTACCTCTGGTACCACTAAATGACCCCTCCTTCCCTGTTCCACTCGCGAATGGCGCGTGAGAAGAATGACTGTCGGTAAGCCTCTGCGTTAGTTCTAATTTCTCGTATTTTCTTGTCCTGGTGATTTAGCGAGACGCATGTGGAAAGAAGTAATACATTATCCGGCTCTTCCCGAGATGCGCTCTCTCAAAATTTCAACAGTAAACCTCTCCGTGATGAACAGCGCCTCTCCTCAAGAGTCTGCCACTGGAGTTTGTTGGGCATCTACGTAACGCTCTCGCGCCGACTAAACGTTCCCGTGACGAAACGCGCGGTTCTTTGTTGGATCTCCTCTATTTCTCCTATCAGTCTTACCTCGTACGGATCCTAGATTCACGAAAAATATTCTGGATTCGGGCGAACAAGCGCCTCGTAAGCCACTTCGTTCGTGGACGAGTTACATTTCCTTAAGATTCTTCCTATGAAACTCAGTCTGGCATCTGACTTTATACGGTATTCGTTAATACTATGAGTTGAAGCTTTATGACGCTGAACTATTTCTCATATCAGTAGGAGTGTGTATTCTGTTGCGTTTAGCTGTTTGATGTATAGTACTCTGAGCTCAGTTACGGCTAAAACAAACACGCCATAATTCGGAGCCCTCTAGCCACAGTGGGTTGCAACTTGCGTCAGCGAAGCGGGAAAGTCGACAGAGTAATACGCGTGACATGTAATACTTCAACCGATATTGAGACCAGAATAAAAAATTTAGAGGCATTATTTTTCAGCAAGCCCTGGTAGTATTAGGTACCAGGGCAAGTGCAAAATAAGGAAATTGCTGAATATGAAACCCAAATGGTTACATGCATGGACAATATTCTGGTACTATATGGCAGTCGCCTTACTGTGATAGTGATTTGCCTGTTGGTGAAAGGGTGTTTAGATTGAGACAAGAAGCTGTATACAGTGAAGTCAACGGCCTAGTTCTGCCGTGCGTTTTGTCCTGGCCACTGTAGCACAAGAAACTAATTTCAATACGCCCCTACGTAAGACACTGACCTACAACGCAAGGGTTCCTCCTCCGTTTGGAAGACCTACCACTGTTCAAAAATTGCTATATATTGTGACAGGAAGTTAGCATGCTGTTTGTCAGCTTCAATAGTTCTCTTTTATCTAACGGTATAGATTTGAAGTTCTGTGTCAAAGTCTCGCACAGCAGTTATGAGGCAGAAGATTTTCACGGGTTTCTAGGGGGGATGGCTAGTCTTTTTTTCCTTTTGTTGTGAGCGAGCAAATAGCTACAGTTGTGATTAGTGTAGCTGATGTTCTGTTATCTTACATTTATTTTAACATTTTTAATAACATCACTTCACTGTGTGTTTTACGTATAGCACTTTTCTGTGTATATGTTTGTAGCGGCGTGTGAGGGAATTACGTTTCTATTAGAGGATTACATCTTTTAAAACGCAGTTTTTCATATTTTTACCATTTTCTCTCCAAGATGTTATAGTGGGAGCGCTGATTAATTTTATGTAGCCATTCCTTCTAATTGAAACCGACCAGTTATGCCTCAATTGCTGGCATGTTTCTAACAATGAACAAGATGACGTTGGCTAGGCGTCAGGCACAGAACGCGCACAAAAATAAGCTTAGTAAAATATAAATGACACGAACGAGGGCGGTTGTTTCCAGCCCGTTCATTATACTTTGCTGGCAGTTTTTCATGATGTATACTAAAGTTTAAAGCGACGTGTCATACTTTCAAAGTTAAGTGGTCCATTGGAGCTGTGTGCATTAATACAAATATCACCGAGCGATGTGGCGCAGTGGTTAGACACTGGACTCGCATTCGGGAGGACGACGGTTCAATCCCGCGTCCGGCCATCCTGATTTAGGTTTTCCGTGATTTCCCTAAATCGCTCCAGGCAAATGCTGGGATGGTTCCTTTATCCGGCCGGAGTGGCCGTGCGGTTCTGGGCGCTACAGTCTGGAACAGAGCGACCGCTACGGTCGCAGGTTCGAATCCTGCCTCGGGCATGGATGTGTGTGAAGTCCTTAGGTTAGTTAGGTTTAATTAGTTCTAAGTTCTAGGCGACTGATGACCTCAGAAGTTAAGTCGCATAGTGCTCAGAACCATTTGAACCATTTTTGATGGTTCCTTTCAAAGGGCACGGCCGACTTCCTTCCCCGTCCTTTCCTAATCCGATGAGGCCGATGACCTTGCTGTCTGGTCTCCTTCCCCAAAACAACCAACCAACTACAAATATCAAAAACTATCATGGCTTTTGTGAATACTTCTTCTTCGTTACCATTTGGCACGTCGGAGAAAGCAAATAAGAGACGTGATGCTTTGGCTAAAAAGTAAACTCACATTGGTGGTGGAATGGGGTGTTTAAAATATCTAACCAGACATCTAGATTTAAGGTGTCGGTGATTTCCCTCAAACACTTCAGGCGAATAGTGGAATGAAAGCATCGAACAGGCAACTATCAATTTCGTTCCCCATCCTTGGTCATTATAAAGACGTCTTCGCCGATGGAACATAGGACTGTAATCTTACTTTTGTAGAAAAAAAATGTCATTACCAACTGAGGACTTCGTCCGGTATTCCCAGCAGGATATCAGAGCTGACAGAGGATGCCACAAATGTAAACGGTTTCTTAATAGCAACGTGGAAGTGTAAGATTTCTTAAGCTCTATTTAATTACAGTCCATTTTGATATCTGCTCCGGTTGACAGGCATCGTACAATCTCTAATGACACAGCAGTTGTTTTCTTTTCCTGCTGAATACATCAAAACCCTATATGGTACAGTTTAAGACCAGTCAGAATTATTTTTCATACTTATTGGCTGATGTACGTACCAAAGTGATCCGCAACCAGCAGTGCCTCCAGCCAGTCCTATGGTTTTACATAAACACTTGGTTAAGAAACCAGCAAAGTTACCCCCTTATTCTCTCAGCTCTTTGTTTAAAATAATCCTATATACTTACCGAAAAGTTAGCAAAAATCTTGTAAGGCATTGCACAGGCGCCTGCGTAAAACTCAGAGCTGGACTTAACTAAATCCCCGTCAGGCAAGAACGACTGTTATGTGGATCTTAGAAAAATTAAGAAAATGCATTTTCTACCGATCCTCCTTATCGCGTGCACAAACTACATGGAACGGCTGTACAAACACCTTTCCCACCACTTAAAGGAGTACACCAAAGAAATGCGAACATCCGATGTTTGTTATATACACTCCTGGAAATTGAAATAAGAACACCGTGAATTCATTGTCCCAGGAAGGGGAAACTTTATTGACACATTCCTGGGGTCAGATACATCACATGATCACACTGACAGAACCACAGGCACATAGACACAGGCAACAGAGCATGCACAATGTCGGCACTAGTACAGTGTATATCCACCTTTCGCAGCAATGCAGGCTGCTATTCTCCCATGGAGACGATCGTAGAGATGCCGGATGTAGTCCTGTGGAACGGCTTGCCATGCCATTTCCACCTGGCGCCTCAGTTGGACCAGCGTTCGTGCTGGACGTGCAGACCGCGTGAGACGACGCTTCATCCAGTCCCAAACATGCTCAATGGGGGACAGATCCGGAGATCTTGCTGGCCAGGGTAGTTGACTTACACCTTCTAGAGCACGTTGGGTGGCACGGGATACATGCGGACGTGCATTGTCCTGTTGGAACAGCAAGTTCCCTTGCCGGTCTAGGAATGGTAGAACGATGGGTTCGATGGCGGTTTGGATGTACCGTGCACTATTCAGTGTCCCCTCGACGATCACCAGTGGTGTACGGCCAGTGTAGGAGATCGCTCCCCACACCATGATGCCGGGTGTTGGCCCTGTGTGCCTCGGTCGTATGCAGTCCTGATTGTGGCGCTCACCTGCACGGCGCCAAACACGCATACGACCATCATTGGCACCAAGGCAGAAGCCACTCTCATCGCTGAAGACGACACGTCTCCATTCTTCCCTCCATTCACGCCTGTCGCGACACCACTGGAGGCGGGTTGCACGATGTTGGGGCGTGAGCGGAAGACGGCCTAACGGTGTGCGGGACCGTAGCCCAGCTTCATGGAGACGGTTGCGAATGGTCCTCGCCGATACCCCAGGAGCAACAGTGTCCCTAATTTGCTGGGAAGTGGCGGTGCGGTCCCCTACGGCACTGCGTAGGATCCTACGGTCTTGGCGTGCATCCGTGCGTCGCTGCGGTCCGGTCCCAGGTCGACGGGCACGTGCACCTTCCGCCGACCACTGGCGACAACATCGATGTACTGTGGAGACCTCACGCCCCACGTGTTGAGCAATTCGGCGGTACGTCCACCCGGCCTCCCGCATGCCCACTATACGCCCTCGCTCAAAGTCCGTCAACTGCACATACGGTTCACGTCCACGCTGTCGCGGCATGCTACCAGTGTTAAAGACTGCGATGGAGCTCCGTATGCCACGGCAAACTGGCTGACACTGACGGCGGCGGTGCATAATTGCTGCGCAGCTAGCGCCATTCGACGGCCAACACCGCGGTTCCTGGTGTGTCCGCTGTGCCGTGCGTGTGATCATTGCTTGTACAGCCCTCTCGCAGTGTCCGGAGCAAGTATGGTGGGTCTGACACACCGGTGTCAATGTGTTCTTTTTTCCATTTCCAGGAGTGTACATTTTCTTTTGTTACATATACATGGTGAACATTAATAAAACCGACAAACTGCAGTGACGAATTCCTGACTGGAAATGGAGGAAAAAATGTCCTATGAACAAGTCTCCCGAAATGGATCGTTGCCATGATAGATGGCACTGACGAATGACTGTTCCTCTGACCACGTGCCGTGTGTTCCTTGTGTGTTGCAAGCCGTGTGATTGACGCAGCGTTCTGTAAGCAGCAGAACAGTCCGGTATTCATATCGGGAACAAGCCGAGATAGTGTTTGTCTACGGGTAAGCAGAGTGAACAGTCGAGAGGCAGCATGACTATACCAAAACAAGTACCCTCACAAGCACCAACCACATCACACAACATTTCAAGCCCTTTTTTCGGCGACTATGTGATCATGGATCTTTCAGACAGACGAACGTGCAAGCTCGCGGCGGACTGTGTGTACACCAGATTTGGAGAACTGGGTTCTACGGAATATTGAAACGAACCTCACTACAAGCACCAGGCAAGTGCACGGCCATTTTCTTGTTTCAGTCAATGGAGATAATTTTCCCACATAACTTTCTACTAAAAACTGAATTTTGTACATGATCAATAAGCTAAACGAGACCTCTAATGTGACTGATAACATTCAACATAAAAAGGAAAGACAGAGTCATAACCTTTCTGTATTCTGGCAAATATGGACCGGAATGTAGCCGCACAAAATGGTGCACCATCGCACGTATGGGCAAATTTTCTGAGATTTTACAGAAAAAATTGAAATCCAGCACTCCAGCACATACGGAACCACTTACATGATAGTAGTACCACCAGGGCCGGTTGTAACGCCGAACTGAGTGGGGCGTCAGAGGTTCCCATGTACAGATTTCGTACACAGATTGTATCATAATTAGTACCGAAAACTGACATGGAAAGCAAAAAGTTTTGAGTAAAAGTGGGTCTGCAAACTCGATGTGAGCGAGATAACTGCGAATGTGTGGTTACAAGCCGCCACTGACTTCAGTGTCAAATATTGTACTAATTATTATAAACATATTTGAAATGTACACTTTTCGATTAAGTCCTCACCAAATCGGGGTCAAATTCCACCCAAGATTTGCCTTAACATAAAACACAATACTACTTCAGGACGTTTCATGCGGCGAAACAAGTTTTTTTCAAAAATCAAGTTGATAAGACATGCCTTAAGTCGATAGTTGCTCCAGAAAGATCGTGTGGACTGTCAACTTCATCCACTGAAACTGACGCCTCATGGTCAATACATGGTGTTTCATAATTCCTATTACAGACTTCTATGAGTTGGAACGGGGAATTAGTAAAGAAAATTTTGAAATGGAACCCATACCTGGAAATGAACCGTTTGAATGTAAATATGTTTGAAGATCGGTTCACTTTCAAATATGCCGCTTCACAGTACACACATACAGCGGAGACAATGAGCTCTGAGAAGTGTCCTCTACATGAGCCCGTGGCATGGACAATGATTCGAGTAATAGTCGTCGGATTCTCTTTTAGGTTACGAAGGACGTCCTCGTCTACATCTGCATCTAGATACATACTCAGCAAGCTACCGTAAAGTCCGCGGAGGAGGGTACCCTGTACAACTACGAGTCATTTCCTTTCCAGTTTCCCTCGCAAACAGAACGAGGGAAAAACAGCTATCTGTATAAAAATCTTGAATGCTTGCAGCTCAGCAGCTTTCAGACATTTGTTAAAAGACATCTTCAATAAACCGTGAGCTGCAGTAGAATTGTTTTATCTTCCAAAACCGGTTTTCGGGTTCATAACCCATCATCAGTGGCATGTGATGTGGAGGAACCAACAACTGTATGTGTATCGATTTGTACAAAATGATAACTGTACATATGTAGCAGTAATATAAGTGTGCTTACATTATGCACTTCTATAGCAATGACAAGATTGTCAGTTAATAACACAGGATCTGAAATATGTTCTATAACACAATACACAGTTTGTCATGTACGTTATAGCTGTTTACATGTCTTCGTACAAGCCCAAATCTCTCTAATCTTATCTCCATAGTCCTTACGCTAAATGTACATTGGTGGCAGTAGAATCGTTCTGCAGTCATGCTCATATGCTGATACTCTAAATTTTCTCAGTACTGCTCCTCGAAAAGAAGATCGACTTACCCCCAACGACTCCCATCTGGGTTTCCGACACATCTCCGTAGTACGTGCGTGTTGTTCGAACCTACCGGTAACAAATCAGCAGCCCATCTTAGAATTGCTTCTATGTCTTCCTTTAACTCGACCTGGTGCGGATCCCAGATACTCGAACAATACTCAACAATGGGTCGCTCTAGTGACTTACATGCGGTTTCCCGCACAGACTATCCAACTTCCCTAAAATTCAAAGGCGAGATTGCACTGCGTCCTTAGAACACCATAGTCAACACTTCTAGTTGCAAACCTACCAGTTTAGCCGGCCGAAGTGGCCGTGCGGTTAAAGGCGCTGCAGTCTGGAACCGCCAGGCCGCTACGGTCGCAGGTTCGAATCCTGCCTCGGGCATGGATGTTTGTGATGTCCTTAGGTTAGTTAGGTTTAACTAGTTCTAAGTTCTAGGGGACTAATGACCTCAGCAGTTGAGTCCCATAGTGCTCAGAGCCATTTGAACCTACCAGTTTCTCGCAACCATAGTCGTAGCTGGACGAAAACGGTATGTGATGTCATAGATACAACAGGGACTGACGACGGCGCCCTCTTCACAGTTTTTGAGCGTACCGTGAAGCGGGAGATTTGGAAGTGATTTTTAAACTTATTTTATATCGCAACGGAAATGGGTTCCTTATTAAAACTTTATCTACAAAGTACTAAATCCTATCTACAACCGCTAAAGGTCTGTAAAAGAAATTGTGAAACTCCCTGTTGCTTTATACTCAGTTCTGAAAGAGTTTTCGATGTTGAGGGCTAGAAACATTGCCAGTATATATACTTAGCAACTGTACGACTTACACATCATCTAATCAATAGAATATTTCTCTTTCGTATCACGCACAAATTTGAGACTTCTTTTTCACATGCACACATAAGAAATTTAACCATTATCAATTTTCATATACTTCCCTGACACATTACTGAACGAGGTGGAGCAGTGGCTAACACACTGGTCTCGCATTCAGGAGTACAACGTTTCAAATCCCCGTCCGCCCATCCGGATTTAGGTTTTCTTTGATTTCCCGAATTCGCGCGAGGTAAATGCCAGGACGGTTCCTTTGAATGGAGCATGGCCTATTTAAATCCCCATCTTTTCGTAGTCCAAGTTTGAGTTCTGTTTCTAATGACTAAGCTGTCAAATAGCTCAAATGGCTCTGAGCACTACGGGACTTAACTGCTGTGGTCATCAGTCCCCTAGAACTTAGAACTACTGAAACCTAACTAACCTAAGGACATCACATACGTCCATGCCCGAGGCAGCTGTCAATGGGACATTTAACTCTGACCTTCCTTCCCCCTTCCTTCATAGCAGATTTTCTTAAATTTAACTACATACTGGTGAGTTTTCATCACATGTAACATTACGCAGTTCAACAGCGTGTTATGCTTAACACGTCAGTATTAAATTAGACGATTTCTTTGTATTTCAGTTCCACTTTTCACGACGGAGAATGAAATAATCTATAAATTATTGAATTAAAAATTCCATTATTAAACCAAAAAATAACAAATTTTATATCAGTTTCCCTCCACTCAGAAGGCTGTAGCACGCAGCGACTGTTATATTGTAAATAATAGATTTCAGCTATCAATCGTCCTTTTTTAATTCAATGAACTGTGAATGTAGCCAGACCAACAGGGATTACATGCATTGATCAAAAATGATACTGCATTGAGAATGGCTAGTTTCTAGCTGAAATCTAGATCTGCCAATAAAATTTAAAAAGGACAACTGATAGCTGAACTCTATAATTTCATTTGTTCCGCTCAGTTTAAAAGAGAGTATATTTTTATTCACGCTACAGCAATGTACTAGCTGTAGTCCTTTCTGCTTTCAATAAAATCTTTTGAAGATCTCAGGGATCTCAGGGTTGCCTTAAATGGAAATGAAGTGTTTCATCTTTTAATATTCACCACTGGAGTAAGATTCGTAAATTTATTTCTGTTACAGAGAAATGTCTTTGTACAGGGGGGTGGACAAGAATATGGAAACACAAAAAGCAACACATTTTCATGCCTAATACGGTGTAGCAAAACCACTGGCATTCAAAACATCTTCCAGTCATCTCGGAATGGATGATTACAGGTCCTGTAAGATTCTCAAGGGAGTATTATACCATACTTCCTGCAAAATAGCGGCAAGTTCAGATAACGACGATGGAGGTGCATAGCGCTCACGTAAGCTTCGCTTCAATGCAGACCACAAAGGTTCGATAATACTGGTATCTCGTGAGTGTAGTGGCCACGGGAGATGCAGCAGTTCATCCGCGTGCTCACAGAACACGTTCTGGACGATGAGAGCTGTGTGAACAGGGGCCATGTCATCTTGGGACACAGCATCACAAGTGGGGACCAAACTCTATACTATGGATTGGACCAGATCAACCAAGACTGTCACATAATCTTTGACATTTGGCGGATGATGTTTTTCCGCTTTCCCTGTGTGCGGTATAAATCTTCTTCCTCTTTAAACACCAAACACTTCGGCTTCCTTGGATACGGAAGCACCTACCGTAGCAACATCAAAAATTCGCCCACGTTCGAATTCACTTATCTTGGACACAATACACGCACAGCTACACGGAATGCTGTTCTGACCACGACTGACGCTTTCAACGAAACACGAACATTGCACAGGTGCCGTGCGTTGTCAGATACAACAGCACAACCTGCAGCCTGAACTAGCATCTGCATCTGAGTTCAAGAATTCATTTCTCGCCGTGTTTCCATAGTTTTGTACAACTCCTGTAGTACTTACTGTAGAAGAAAAAGCGACGCATTTCCTTTATCACTACATTTGGATTTATTTTTAAGGGTCTTACGATAAGCCCAATGAAAGGCACTCATTGTCTGTGGGCGGGATCAGGGGGAAAAGGGAAGGGGTGGGGTGAGCGATGGGACGCAGCCCCAAATCCTCCCGCGGTCAGAAAAATGGTTCCGGATCCTCCCAAGCCCGCAAGGGTCTGAAAAACGATGGGACCGAATCCTCCCGTTTGAAGCAAGTAGCAGTTCTAAACGTTATGAATACTCCAAGCAGGCAACAGAAAGCATATGAAGTACAGTAGAAGATGCAAAAAATTTTAGTGTGTATTGTATGTTTAAAAGTTTTATCTTTTATCTTATTGAGATAAAGTCCAGTCGGCACAGCGCCAGCGACTAAGTCACGCTCAAGGTCACGCGCAAAGCGTGCATAAGTGAATCTGTATTTTTTGTTTGAAACATGGGAGGGGTAGGGGAAGGAGATAAGGAACATGGCAAAGATAACTATATTATTGTCTATAATACAACATACCTTGTGTCAGTTTGGGAGGATTCGGTCCTGTTACCTACCTTGTTTCCGGACCATTCTTGGCCGCGTCCGAGCGTTGTCCGCAGAATGGTACGTCCCTCGCGAGGTAGACTGATCTAGAACCAGCTCTGAATAAAACAGGTAGGGTATTACTCGACAATAAGGGTACAACAAATATTTTAGAACAAAGTGGCTTTCATAGAAGCATCGTTAAGCACCGCAGAAAATAATATGTTTCCCAATCAAGCAAAAATGCTGCAATTAGATTATATAGAGAGAACGCAGCGAGAGACTGCAAAACACTGATTCAGTTTGTGGTGATCTTTTCTAAAGGAACGCCATCAGCGTGATGTACAATGCGGTCTTCTCTGAATAGCCAAGAAGAGTTGAACGGTGAAACAACTGGAAGCATTAGAAACCGGCATGTGTATGACACAGATACCAGGTTCAAACTGAACAAACAGTTTCACATTCCAGTGCTCAGTTTGCAAAATCGGTCAAATTAGCATATATGTTTCAGTACCCGCTCGCCAACCATTGAGACTCTACAACATCATCACCAATTGACAGCAAGAACGCTTGGTTGAACATGAGCGAGCTGTGAGGGGACAGCTGTGTGAAAGAAGCGCACTCTTTCCACAAAAGCATATTAGGGATACACGTCTGTTCGATAGTAGTCATTTATTAGTTCGATAGTAGTTATTTCTTTAGGATGCTGCTTGTATAAAATGATACTGCAGAAATAACTGCGTTTACACTCGCAGGCAGAGGAAAAGGCTTCTTTTCGTAGGAAGAAAATAGGAATAAAAGGGACAGGAGAACTCACATTTTGCGCCCCCTCCACGGCTGCTATGTTGGCAGGGGACTATCTCGCCACGGCCTCAGTACAGCCCCTACAGGAGCGTCTAGCAACACGCATTTTTTTTTTCTTATCTGCACGTACAGGTTGACAATTATTGAACTGCATGAAATAAAATCGTCAAAACTTCTCGACGGTTTGCGCTAGGACGTTCAAACTGCACAGTTGGCCGAGGGGCATGATGGGAATTAGTATGCGCAGTATGGTTTGGTTTAGTGACGAAGCCCACTTTCATTTGGATGGGTTCTTCAACAAACAAAATTGGCGCATTTGGGGAACTAAGAAACGGCATTTTGCAATCGAGAAGTCTCTTCACCCCCAACGACTGACTGTGTGGTGTGCAGTGTCCAGTCACCGAATACTCAGTGCGATATTCCATGATGACACACTGACTACCGAACGGTACGTGAAGGTTTTGGAAGATGATTTCATCCCCATTATCCTAAGTGTCCCTGATTTCGACAAGATGTGGTTCATGCAAGACGGAGCTCGATCGCATTGAAGCAGGAAAGTGTTGGACGTCCTGGAGGAGCACTTTGGGGACCTCATTCTGGCTCTGGGGTATCCACAGGCCAGTGGCATGGGCCTCGATTAGTCGCCATATTCTCAGGATCTGTACACCTGCGACTCCTTTTTGTGGGGCTATAGTAAAGACAAGGTGTACAGCAACAACCTCAAAACCATTTCTCAGTTGAAAACTGTCATTCAGGAGGTCATCGACAGCATCGATGTTCCGACACTTCAGCGGGTCATGCAGAATTTCGCTATTCTTTTGCGCCTCATTATCACGAATGATGGCAGGCATGCCGAACGTGTCATAACCTACATCCGAGTATCAGTAGTGACGTTTACATGTTGAATAAAGTTTGTGCACGGCGTAGTTTGTAGCTAATTCACATTTTTTTCATATAGTTCAATAATTGTCGCCCTGTAAAACTCTCCTGGGTTTCGTTCGTACTTTTCGCTTCCTTGATCAACCTATTCTCCCTCAGAAGGTCGTATAACTCCTTATAATTCTGTTGTTGCTTAAAAATACAGGGTGTCTCAGGAGAAATAGCATATGGACACATACCATGTTCTGAAGGGTTTTCGGGTAGAATACATTTAAAGTACATTTGTTTTTGGGGTAGTGGCTGGCACGTATTTGTCGGGGTAGTACAAATAATTCATCACGAAGATTGCCATACCTTACGCCATTAGATGTTAGTTTAAGGGGTTGGATGAAGTCTCAGGTGTAAAATCGAAAGGCGAATACGACGAAGTGAACTGCTTGCTCGAATCATGATAGCTGCTGCCCTCATCAGGGAACGCGCAGAGGTACTCGGGAAAGTAAAACATGTTCTCCCACGAGAGCACAAATGCATTGAAGTTGCCGGTGGGACGTTCGAACATATATTGTAAACTGTACGACAGCAGTAATGTAACGTTTACCATAGTGCTTACACGTGAATGTATTACAAATACGTATTTTTCAACTGATGTTTGCAAAAACTTATGCTGTACTTTTTTCTAACTGTCGTACATATGTAAACCTGACAATGTATTAAATGACACAGAAAATAAATAACAATATACATTTAGATGTGTTCTACCCCAGAAACCATTCGGAATAAGGCGTATGTCCATATGAAGTTTTTTGCTTCAAGTGAACGTTCCTGTCATATCCCTGAATCTTGACCATTCCTCTTCGTACACCCAACTGGCACGAAAAACTTTAATGTCGTATTTGCACGGTTCATTTAGCTAGATCTTGACCATGCATTGTCCCAGCAAGCACCGTGCCGCAGTGGCTACGCAATGCAGGAGCGGGATTCACATCCCGTCTCGCTTTCGAGACAAATTACCCTACATCAAGAGAATAGTGCAACAGTTCTTTGAAAACTCGACGGCCGACATCTTCTCCACCCATGGTTCAAAGTGATATTACGTTGCGTTTCTACCCCTTCCTTGCATTATCATTTTAATTATATTAAACGTTGTAGCTCGTTGAGGCATTCTTTACAGGAAGTTACAATATTCTGTACAATTCAGCGTCTTCCAGGTTTCAAGAAAGAATGATCACTAATACTAATAGTGTAATTCGCAAACTCTCAATTAAAACTTCCTCTCGGTATTATCCGTTTCATGTCACAGCCCCTTCGCAAAAAATGTATTTTTCAGTTCCCGAATAACATAGACAACCCCATGACCAGGATACGAGTCAAGTGATGATTAGTGAGATATTGTGATAACACTAACAAAGTTTCATGAAAGATATTGTCGGTACACATGACGACATCTATTTCAGGTATTCTTATCGGTACGTCAGTTATAGCTTTGCGATTGTCAGCTTCCATCTGTGATTGCAGACCATCGTTGTTTATGGTTGCTAATGTGCGCTCTTGTAATTCACTTCAGAGATAGGATTACACCGCCGCATTGTAAATTACTGAGCCGGCATAGTGTGGCGCACAAATATTCTGCTGATATTAGTAATTCCTTTTTTATGTAATTTCAAGTTTAAACTTCTAAATAAATAAAGTCATTTAACTTAGGGTACATGGTTGGTCTACTCAGTCGGGAGGCAAGCTGACATTCAACTCGCTAATCCCTTATTCGTGGCCGGCCGGAGTGGCCGAGCGGTTATAGGCGCTACAGTCTGGAACCGCGCGACCGCTACGGTCGCAGGTTCGAATCCTGCCTCGGGCATGGATGTGTGTGATGTCCTTAGGTTAGTTAGGTTTAAGTAGTTCTAAGTTCCAGGGGACTGATGACCTCAGAAGTTAAGTCCCACAGTGCTCAGAGCCATTTGAACCATTTTGAACCGTTATTCGTGTTCAGAAGTGTATTTGTATTGTTTCTCTAGTACCTGGCAGACGTATCTCCTTTTCTGCCGAATGTTGCTATATAACAATATGAAGTTACACATTTTTTCTATTGCTTCAGACGCAACTTCTCTCCCACCCACATTTTTCTATTCCACATTTGCTGTCTACACCTCCGTCTCTTGCTACAGAATTACAACATCCCTAAACTACAGTATTATCGCGTCTTTTGGGACATCGATTTTGATTCACAGCTACTTTACGAGTTTTATCTTCGTCGTGAGTCTCTTATTTGGGAAGATTCGCATCCGTTTGAGTTATTTACTTTAGTTTGTTTAGTTGCCTTTGTGATATATTGCCGCATTTTTTATAGTGGTTGTAATTGCATATTTCCTTTGGGCGCATCAACATTCGCAGCCTACATAAGTAGTTTTACAAATCAAATAACACAATTTCAGAGACTTTACTGGTCTCATACAGATACGATTATACACACACACACACACACACACACACACACACACACACACACACACACACTTTCGAGGCTGAGCTGCTATTCCAGAACATGGAGAGCCTCGGCAATGCTGCTCGCATGTAAGTGGCAGTTCAAAGTAAACTGGGGTGGCAGTGCGGATTTGGATCGGGGAGAGAAACGTGCCAGGGTAATCCGTGTAGTTGTGTGAACCGCTGTGTCAAGGTGGCTTAGTAGCTAACGTACCTGCCTAGTAAGCAGGATACCCGGAATCGATTCCTGGCCTAAGTACAAATTTTCACTCGCTGCAGTCTATACACATGAAAATATTTTACTTCCGCCGGTTGTATTTACAGGGGCGGCCAAATGAAAACGATACAGATGGAAAAAAAGTCAGTCAGCTGTTTATTATTTCAAAAGTAATTGCCGTAACTGTTAATACGAGGGTTGGAACTTAAATAGGGAAATACGGAAGCGTCCGATCCCACCCGTCTGCTTTGACCCATGACGTCACAAATATGGCGGAAACAAAAACAAACACACACACTTGCCACAAGAAGCCTAGTGACACTAACGGGACAAGCGCGGGAAATGGGGTGTTTTGGGTGGGGGGCAAACTAAATATAAACAAATTTAGACGCCTTGCGTAGCTACAACGTGTAAGTGAAGACAGCCATGCATGAATACCCACCCACTTCCCCAAGGGTCGTAACCCCTGCAACCCATAGAAGATAAAGATGCTTCAGTAGCTGATTAGTGTTTTTTGTCTTAAAAAAAAATCTCACGGGATAGAACGAACAGATCAGAAAGATAAATATAATAAACTAAAACAGAAATTCGAGGAAATAGATAATTAAAATACGTAATAAGTGTTTTTATATTTAAAAAAAATCTCACGAGATAGAACGAACAGATCAGAAAAGTAAATAAAATAAGATAAAACAGAACTGGAGACAGCCACACTCAAACCAAACTCCGCGCCGTCATGACGTCACACACGACAACACCCTTACGTCACGGGTCAAAGCCGACGCGTTGGATCGGACGCTTCTGTCGACCCTTAAATAGTGGCAACTATTTATTCACAAGCGATACAAAAGAGTTACATGTTTGCACCTGTTACTGTCCTTCAAAGTAGTCACCAACGTTGTGTAGAACCCGTTGCCAGCGATGTGGAAGGCGTAGTATATCGATAGCAGAGCCTGCTCAGTTGATGATGTGAATGGAGCCGTCTACTGCCTGTCGAATCTCTGGAACAGTTCTGAAGCGAATGCCACGAAGTCGTTCCTTCATCTTCGGAATCAAATCAAAGTAACAAGGACTCAAGTCTGGGTGGATGGTACAGTACTTCCCAGTCCCATCGAGCGGTCATAGCAGCTACAGCTTGCGCTGTATGCGCCCGCGCATTGTCGTGCAAAATGATGGGTGGGTTGCGCAGAAAGTGTCGCCACTTCTATCGCAAAGCTGGTCTCAGGTGATTCTCCAAAACGAACAGCAATACTGTGCACTGACGGCCTGTCGTGGAGGTACGTAATGCGCTAGGATAACACCCTCACAGTCGTACACGAGAATCACCGCAACTTTCACGATACTGGGGCTCTGACGCACTTTCGACTTTCGCGGCGACCCAAATAACGCCACTCGTTGGATTGGCGTTTCAGTTTTGGCTTCGTGGCATACGCTTCAGAACTGTTCCAGAGATTCGACAGGCAGTAGACCGCTCCATTCGCACCATCAACAGAACAGGCTCTGCTAACGGTATACTACGCCTTTCACATCGCTGGCAACGGGTTCTACACAACTTTGGTGGCTACTTTGAAGGACAGTAACAGGTGCAAACATGTAACTCTTTTGTATCGGTTGTGAATGAATAGTTGCCACTATTTAAGTTCCAACCCTCCCACATTTGTCCTCTGTGAGAAAAGACGGTCATTGCCTTCCTGGAAAATGTTTCTGTTTGCCTATGGAACCTTTATTGTACCCAAGCGTGCACCTCTTCGTTCGAAGCAAATTGACGGCCACCAATGTCTTTTTTAAGGGTTCCAAAATATGGAAATTGCATAGGGAGAGCCCGGCACTGTATGGAGGATGTTCTGCAGCGTACTTGAAACAACCTTGGCAGCATATGGACGGGCTTGGTAGGATTATGCAAAGCCAAGATCTAGCTAGATGAACAGTGAAAATACCACGCTAAGGTTTTGCGCTTGAATTATTGTCAGGAGATATACCTGGTGCCCCTAAAGGAACGGTCAATATTTAGTGATATGACAGGAAACATGGGCACGTTCACATGTGGCCAATGTTGTTTCGAGTATGCTGCAGAGTTTTCGCTGGGAAGCCCTTACACATCCTCCATACAGTCCTGATCCCTCCCCATGCGATTCCCATATTTCTGGAACCGTCAAGAAAGATATTCGTGGCCGTCGATTTTCTTTGGACGAAGTTAAGCCTGAGTACGCCCATGACTCCGTAGACAACGACAAACATTTTTCCACGAAGTCATTAACCGTCTTGTCTCACAGTGGGATAAATGTATTAACAGTTATGGCGTTTACCTTTGGAACAATGATCAGTTCACTTACTTCTTTAAGTCTGTATCATCTGACTGCCCCATGTATTATTTCCTGTCACCTCTCTTTTTCGCACTTCTCTCAAGACTCGCTTCATGTTTTCATTCGTTCAGAGACATACATCTTTGAGCCATTTTACCCCTTAAAGAGTTATGTACATAATTATTTAGTCATGCGGGTTACTTTGTCTACGTTCCGCTGCATTATTGACCATTCTACATTTCACCCTGATGCTGAAACAATGTACCTTTCCACGTTGATGCTATGTGAAAGTGATAAGGCAAAATACTTATCACAAACAATACTAGTGCCTATCAGTAGTCAATAGGTAAAGATGTCCTCAACCAGAAGATTGTTTTGAAAATCGCAGTGTTTTAGTTGGCACGTTTTTCTTTGAGGTGGACAATGGCCTTGCGCAGTGGTAATACCGGTTCCCGTCAAATCAACGAAGTTAAACGCTGTCGGGCTTGGCGAGCACTTATACAGGCGACTGTCCAGGTCTGCCGTGCGCTGTTGGTAAGTGGCGTGCACTCAGCCGTTGTGAGGCCAAGTGAGGAGGTACTTGACTCAGAAGTAGAGGCTCCGATCACGAAAACTGACAACAGCCGGGAGAACGGTGTGCTGACCAAATGACCCTGCATATCCGCAACCAGTGACGCCTACCGGTGAGGATGACACGGCGGTCGGTCAGTACCGTTGGGCTTTCCGAGGCTTGTTCGAATGAGGTTAAGTTATTACTATTGAAGGTAGAACGCCCTTGTATTTACCTGAATGTACTGACTTATCTAGCCTGTTATGGGGGAACCTACAGTTAAACGTGGACTCGAAACCATGGCATAACTTCGTTTGTTTTACGCTATCAAATCATTGCCAGAGGTGAAAATAGCGACAAATTAAAGGAAAAAACCACAAGACCGATGCAGATTGAAACATGCATTTTAGGATTTGTAATCTGAAACCCACTTAGACCCAGTCATATTAATATACGTCGTTAATAATCTTATAAATTGATGAACGATATTGGCTTAAGAAATCTATTTGTTTTGCTGCAGATGTATCAAACCTAACAAGGCTAGTAGATCTTAATACAAACCAGGAATGACCTGCTCTTGAAGAAACAAAGACGTACTACGGACATACAAGGCGAATGTTTGAGGTGTAGCAGGACATCCTTTAGCAGCTAAACAGGAAGCTGTTTCACGAAGCATGTCACAATACAGATCGCTAGCTACATCCTGAGAAATATTTCACCACTCTTCCTGCAAAAACACACGAGATATGGAACTTCTGTTTCCCCCCGAGTACAAAACGTTAAAACAATTTACGCAGCTGAGTGACGTCTTCGACAACCGCCTATATTTCGACAGGAGCATACCCCGCCATTTTCAAGACACGTATGCAACGAGAGAGCGCTGTGCAAGGAAACTGAAAACCTCTGTATGCGGGGCGTAAGACGTAAGGACAACACACGCAAAGTAGACACTAGCGTTGCCACACAACCAAAGATGACCAACGTCAGAACTTGTTGGTAGTGAATATTAATTACCAACGGGTGAGGTAGCATTAACTCTGCCCCTCTGTCACCATCCGGCTCAGCGTGAAGTGGTACTTCGTACCTTTGTTCATATGGGGCCAACAAATTTCATGCCCTGAAAGTTTTTCAGTTGAATTAATCCATCTCGAAGTCACGTTTCGACAGAATGGTTATGGTGAAAGACAAATTAAACTGGCGTTGCGCTATCGACCAACAGTGACTCCGATGAGTGGTGAAAATAACTAAAATAACTATGTGGCACCAAAGTCTACGGCCTCTCTGCCTTATGCAGGTAGCATTTCCAACAGAATTGGTCGTATTATGCGGAACCATGATATGAAATATGTTTTTCGCTAACCATCTAAGATTAGGGAACATTTTAGGTGCTACAAATGATGATCTTGGTTTTCGTAAGGTGGGTGTGTACCGTATTCCTTGCAGTTGTGCCATGTCATACATTGGTCAGGCTATCAGCGCCTTTGAGGGTCGGTGTATTGAGCGTGTCACACACACAACAAACGAGCAAATCTGCTGCTGCAGAACATCGCCTTGCCACCAGTAATCCTATGGAATATCAGCAACATGGAGACACTGGCATCCATTTCCAGCTATTCGGGTAGTGTTATTGAGGAAGTAGTCGACATTAAACTAGCAAGTGACCTTATGCATAGAAATGAAGGTTTTTGCTTAAATTCTGCTTGGAATCCTGTTCTTTCCCTCGTCAAAACAGAGGGACAGAGTTAATGCTACTTCACCCGTTGGCAATTAATAATCACTATTAATAACTTCTGACGCTGGTCATAATTGCTTGTGAGGTGGCACAACTATTCACGCGAAATGTGTGTGTGTGTGTGTGTGTGTGTGTGTGTGTGTGTGTGTGTATGGCATACCGAGGTTTTACATTTCCTTGCACAGTGGTCTCTCGCAGAAGAATGTGCACTTGCCGAAATATCGGCGGTTGTCGAAGACGTCATCCCGCTGCACTTCCATAGATTGTTTGAACACACGAGACATTGCATCGGTTGTGCAGTCTCGATCAACGGACCAAAACTGGGAGTCATCACAGATCAAGACTTATTGTCTGCACTACCATACCTTTAAAAAAAAGGAGTGTATTGTAGCAAGTTTCCAGAATAATAGGACAGAAAAACACATTACTGAAGTTGGAGGAAGTCTGTCTCCAACACGGCAGTGCCATCAGCGGTTATACTCATCAGCGTCTATGAGTCCACATTACTTCTGTCTGCATATGATAGAAATAATACAGCAGGTTACATGTAAGAGATGGAAGTGCCCTCAACTATTCAGGTTGAGTCGAAAACATGATAAAATTCTTATGGGTTGAATTTCTCACGTAATAACAAGAAGAAAAACAAATACCGACATGGGTCGGAAAATGCTTAGTTTCTGTGGTCAATTACGGCTGATCTTACACAAGCCAAACTTGTGTACAGGGGCCAGCTATCAATGTTTCTTACGCAACACACTACCTCGTTACTTGGACGATATTCCAGCGTACCTGGATGAGTGTAACAAAGTCTCTCGGCTGAGCACGGAAGGGAACAATGTTGTCAATTCATTGACATCCGTACGCACAATAAAGTTCGATAAGAACAGCTGTGTTGTTCCGTACAGAATTTATTCTCACGCTCCCTATTGACGCACGATGTTGAGTGAATTTGCTTTGTAGGATCATAAATATCTTTTCACCTGCCTGTGCAGTTTCAGTGCTAGCTTCACACATGCTACCGCGTAAAATAAACACGCCACACGGAGAGAGGCATAACGAGAATGAAGCACAACAGCTCTATTACAAACCGCAATTGTCTTCCGTAGCTGACACGCGTAACAGACACCTAAGGTTGCAATGCGATATTACTACGGTGAAGAGAACAGACGGCGTAACCATATTGATCCTCTAGCTGGTTGTTGTTATGGTACTTGTCCTATAAACAATTAGCTATTAGGCACTCGGGTATGCTGATCATAATATATCCTGTCTGTCGGTCGAGGCATATGGTGGTCCTGCATATTTCAATGTTTTCCTGCTCCGCGTCTAGATCAGTTTGGTGGCTTCTGTGCTCACCCTGCATAAACCCACAGGACTTCTTTCTGGGGAGCTGTTTCAAGCCCATATTACATTATTTAAAACGATGAGCCAATACATTGTCGATTCGATATCTGAAATGTCGTGTAGAGATAAAGAACCTCGCAAAAATAGGAAGACGTCCTCAAAAGCCTCATCTGTGCAGCTGCTTGAGGATATTACCTATCAAAGCGGTATTGTAAGTCTTCTCTATGTCAAAAAAGAGATAAGGAAAGAAACCAACTATTACACAATGCCTGCTGTATATCCGTCTCCAGCACGGCCAGGTTATCAATGACTGAATGATAGCTGCTGAACCCCCACTAAAAACTACTAAAGAGTGATTAGGATTCCTACATCCAGATAAAGCGACGGTTGATCATACTCTCCAAGGATTATCTACGTATTTTGTGAGGGCAAAGCTACTCGGGCATGTATGTCCTTCCCGGGTTCCTAGGCGGCGATTTATACTTCTTCTTTCCACAAGTCAACAAACTGTTCTGTCTGTCAGATAAAATTACGTAGGGCGAGGAAAATTTCTTTACTTCTCCCCATGAGACGCCATATCATTCTGCCTCAGTGACCAATCTGTGGCGCTGGGAAGTTGGAAATCAGCTGACATTAGCAGTAACTCCGGTGTAATTTGCCATCATTCACTGGGCTAAGTCACGAGACTCTCTGGAAATATTACATTTCGCATTGCAGCAACGACTGCACATACGGTTGTCTTGTGAAGCAATACTCACGCATACGAAGGGTTGAACATGAGAATATTTAATATTTGGACAGCTGAACACATATGTCACAAGTCATCTGCTCTCTGAACACCATGGTGTTATGCCCAAAATGTTAATACTTGAAGCGACACATTGTGGTAGTTATGCAAGGTCTTACTTCCGCATAAGTGAAATGTGATATTATGCACTCGGTTAGTTTTGGTACTCTGGAAATAAGAACTCCAGTTCATCATTCACTAACTTCGTAATGATCTTGCTGTGTCCTCCACAAGATGCGGGATGCAGTCTATAAAAGTTGTTCCAAAGAAACACCGACAACCGTTGGTGACAGGTTCCTTACAGCAAAACAAGAAAGACATGGACTCCAAAACGCATATCTTAAAAAGTTATGAGCACTTGTTCAGTAGAAGAGCTCTGCTTCACAATAGCGAAGATGAAAAAGTATTCATAGCTCTTAAAGTATGCATTCTACTGGACTTCGACAAGGACTACGTAATGCTCCCGCATTACGCCACAACAATAGTTCCCAAGTAGACATCCATCAGCTCAACGTGGATATTAGCAGATATACGGCTCCATTCAGCAGTTAATTAGTATCTGAAGTTAGTACCTCAGACAGAGTCTTAGGACCCAGCTACAATGGCCATCAAGAAGAGCCAAACTGGACGTAATACAACTAATGATCAATGGATCCACGACTGTACCAAGATTTAAAGACAGATCAGTGTAAGTTGGCACTGATGTATATTGCCACACACAATCTTGGTATTACATCTACGTATTGTGAAAATTTTATCAGTAAATCATCGTCAATTGTTGCTAGTCTGTGTTGCCGTCATTTTTGCAACAGTCACTGCCTAGTTGTATCTGGGCCCTGTGAAGACTTTGTATAGTTACTGCATCCAATCACACCACCTCACAACAGCAACTACTCGGTGGAAGGGAGATCCCTTCCTGACAAATTTATGTGTTTCATGCCAAGAGCATTTAGTGAATACAACAGATCTTGTCATTCAGCAACCTAGAATTTATTGCAATTACGACTAGTGGGTATCTCAGTATTTAAGGCCTATTCTCTGAGTAGTATGGCGTTTAACAACTTGTTTACTTGGACAGCTTTCGCTGACTATTCGGGAGTGTACAATTCTGTGGCCTTTAAATAGATTTTAGTGCCCTGTGAATACCTCTTCAAGGACATGAAGAGGTGACAATTTCTGGAAAGTGCTTTAATCACGTTTAATGACAGCGAATACACAGAATGCAGTCTACTACTGCAGTCATTTTGTTTTTAAGGATTTCTCACATGAGCGACCCACGAGAAGTCTCCCGGTTTTTTGGCTGAGGATACTGCTCATAAGAGAACTCGAACCGCTGTGAACGTTTGTGACACAATTACTACGAGTTGTTTGGGGAATAAACGCCAATACAGATAGTTTCTCTTGTAATCTTGACAAGCTAAAAAGCCTAAACTTTGGGGGCGCCAGGTGCCCCAAATGATGCGCGGTAACAAGTGTTTTGCTTCATCGGTGCGTAGCACACCTTGTGGTTGAAGGTATTCTGATAGGAAATTGCACAATCCTAGCAGCCCAAGCTATTAAGCCAAGATTCTCGATTTCTGAGAAACACAACTTCCCATCGCCTGGATTTGATTTGGTGTCACGATCACATGGTCTATGACTTCGCAAATTAGTTTTGTGTGGACTGCGTGCCGTGCTTATTGTTGACATGTTGGTAGTAAACCAGTCAGTTGTTACTAAATAACTTTCATTCTAAGGAAAAACAATCGGATTGGATGGCGAGGTCCTGGCCCACTGTTAACGCGACTGCTGGATCCCACTCCCGAGTATGTTTTCTTTATTTATTTACATGCAGTCGTTGGCGTATCAAATCCTAGTGTAAACTGAAGAGTAACTGGTTGGCAGCGACCTGGCGGCCTGTCTCACTATACAACAAACAACAGGGTTTTTCGAAAGGGGGGAGGGGGGGAGGGGAGGGGGGATTTGTGTCGCTATCATGCATGTACTGAAACTACGAGTTGTCACATTGAACAGCTGATATGAGCGTAAGTTGTTGTTATATGGTGTAAGTTTTTTATGTCAATCAAAAAAAAATCATTCAAGACCAAAAGTTTCTTATCTCAAAGCACTGAGCTTACGATCTTCTAATATCTGTATAATTTTGACTATACAGGTTTGAGAGTTTCTGTATAGCGCAGTATTATACGCGATCCTGAAGATACAAGAGCAGCGAGACATCATCATATATGGAATTTCTCGTCTGCTCGTCGTCTTCGAAGCGTAGCAAAGTGATGCAAATTATTCAGGACACATTTCTACTCCAACCGCATGAGACACGTTTTTCATTCTGGTATGTATCACGGCACAGGGAAATCCATGCAAATAGGTTAAGTCGACATAGCAGCCAAACATATCTTCAAACACCATAATTTGAGAGAATGTGCCACATACTTGGAGGCTGATATCTCGTTGTTGAGCATGATAAACAAAGATTCATACGCCACATTTAAACAAAATGCATTTTACAGTTTTGACGGGAGGGCAGAAGCAAAAGTAAGTACTCAATTTCAGCTGACCAAGGGACGAGAATAGTACAACTCATGAAATGTTATGGGATTTATGGGTCCGCATATAGGCAAAAAATTTGTTTATTCTCAACAAAGATGTTTCTACGAGAGTTCAACATCACCGTTTTTCTTTTACTTTTTAGAATTTTGAGTACTGTCTGGACTTCAGCATAATTATTTTGGTTTGACATTTTAGTGGCTCAAAATGGCTCTGAGCACTATGGGACTTAACAGCGGAGGTCATCAGTCCCCTATAACTTAGAACTACTTAAACCTAACTAAACTAAGGACATAACACACATCCATGCCCGAGGCAAGATTCAAACCTGCGACCGTAGAGGTCGCGCGGTTCCTGACTGACATTTTAGTGTGCTGCAGAGCTGGCGTCTCCTCTTTTCTAGTCCGATGCTCAAACAGCCTCGTTTTTCTGGCGCACAATTTTAGGCTTTCCTGTGTTCCATTCCTCATTTTTCTCTTGAGCTTCATAGCTGACGGATAATACTTGTAGTTTGGAGGGAGAGAGAGAGAGAGAGAGAGAGAGAGAGAGAGTGAGTGTTTGAGTGCTGTCAACAGGGAACATTATACTTTAATTCCAAAGAAAAATTTTTATCAGTTTTAATCAGAGCCAGCCAGATTTTAAGTTTTTCTTGTGTCATTCAAGGCAAATCCCAGAATGATATTTTAAAGGAGTCCACTGCCTGTATCGCCTCCCTTAATAACCGATATATCAATCGCACATTAAACCTTCGAAAATAGAAAGTTATACACGTGTCCCGTCTGTTATTAATCAGTCTACCGCATAAAACTGAACTGCTACGGGTAACTGACGATATTGGCTTAACTCTATTTTGTTTTAATTCCTGTCCGCAGCTCGTGGTCGCGCGGTAGCGTTCTCGTTTCCCGCGCCCGGGTTCGATTCCCGGCGGGGTCAGGGATTTTCTCTGTCTCGTGATGACTGGGTGTTGTGTGATGTCCTTAGGTTAGTTAGGTTTAAGTAGTTCTAAGTTCTAGGGGACTGATGGCCATAGATGGTTCAAATGGTTCAAATGGCTCTGAGCACTATGGGGCTCAACTGCTG
Organism: Schistocerca americana; assembly: GCF_021461395.2. NCBI lineage: Eukaryota > Metazoa > Arthropoda > Insecta > Orthoptera > Acrididae > Schistocerca > Schistocerca americana. The sequence goes on along the minus strand of NC_060130.1, from coordinate 413,184,503 downwards.
AGGTCATAAGTCACCTAGAACTTAGAACTACTTAAACCTAACTAACCTAAGGATATTACACACATCCATGCCCGAGGCAGGATTCGAACCTGTGACCGTAGCGGTCGCGCGGTTCCAAACTGTCCGAGAAATGGACGTGTATTTGTGTTACATATTTTAAAGATTCCTTATTTTTGGACGTGCACAATGTGAGTGCCGTTAAATTCTCAGAGAACTGGTTGAGCACATCCCATCGTGTACTTTATGGCAGCACACAAGCACAACATTTACAAAACGTGGTCGACATTGACGTAAATACCGTAAAAACGCATTAGTTTCAAAGACGTTAAAGTAGTAAAGATGTTAGGCTACTGACGCTGTTTGTTATTTATTTCATGTTTGATTGCGAATATGATGTTACGTACTTTCAGTGCTGTTACCATCAAACAGAATGACGGTTCATCTACATATCTCTCGTACTAAATTCTTACACTATTTATTTTATTACTGGATGAGAATTTCTGCTCAGTATGGTTACTGTAAACATCAGCTAAAGGTCCAGCAAGACTTTTCCCCCTTGGTGTTGCAGTATTTTGTTTACAGGTTTTGCTATTAAAGGTCCTAGGCGCTTCAGTCCGGATCCGCGCTGTTGCTACGGTCGCAGGTTCGAATCCTGCCACGGGCATGGATGTGTGTGATGTCCTTAGGTTAGTTAGGTTTAAGTAGTCCTACGTCTAGGGGACTGATGACCTCAGATGTTAAGTCCCATAGTGCTCAGAGACATTTGAACGATTTACTATTAAAAATAACATAATTACGAGACATTACAAGTGTGAGAATCTCTCGTAACTCATATACAAGTATTTCAGGTTAGTTGAGCTTTTTATGTTCTAGTAGGTCATTTTTCAATACGTTAACAGTTTCTTCTACTGGGATATTAGTATAAAATTGAATTATATTTAATGAGCAACGTCTAGCCATTACTGGTATGTGTATGCCTTTAATATTGTAATGGCGCGACGGAGCGTCAACATCAGTATTAGCCAAGAGGGCCACTTCTGCCTCATAATGGTGTGTGCCGGAATTTATGAGTTGGGATGTTCCAAAACCGCTTTGTTCGCGGAATCAGAATGCTCTTTCAATAACAACATTCTTTAATAAGCGCGGCTTCCATACAAGAGGTCGATGTCTGCGCCCAAGAATCGGCCAGTGCACGTGAACCCTGGGAGCGGCAGTATGCCACCTCAGCATAACACAGCAGGTGGTATGTGTGCCCTTCCTAATGCAAGATAACTGTCTGCTTAGCATCAGCATGGTGAAACTGCTGAGTGATGAACACGGCATGGGGTCCGAGTGCTGGGTAGGGCTATGCAGATGCTCTGCTTTAAACCCAGGACCCTTGGAGTCAGCCAGAGTGACAAGTGATGACTCCAAGACACAGGTCTCTTCTCCTCTGGTGAAAGTCGAAAGTTCAAGTACAAGTGCTGCTAATAGCTGACGCAGGGGATTCATTTAAACTCTCCAGGACTGGGTATGTTCTGACAGGAGCCCACTTCCCTGCACGTAGACAGCTCTGGAAGCGCAGCATTGCGCCACAGCGTGAAGTGACCCAACCCACTGCTGCAGTAGACTACTGCGTTGCAGAGTTCTACGCCATTTTCCTAGAACCCAGTTACAGGACTTTGTCTGTACTGGGCCAATACACTCCTCAACTGTTTGCGATGCCTTGCAGCGACTGATGCCACAACAATAAATTCTACTAAATCAACTTCGTTTTTGATCATATAACTGCTTTCAAAATTGACAGTGGAAAGAACGTCTTTCAGTTTCTGCTTATTCTGTATGCCGGGTTATTTATTGCGTTTACTAGCGGTTGTATGGGGCAGCTTTCTTTTTTTTCTGGCTCTGAGCACTATGGGACTTAACTTCTGAGGTCATCAGTCCCCTAGAACTTAGAACTACTTAAACCTAACTAACCTAAGGACATCACACACACCCATGCCCGAGGCAGGATTCGAACCTGCGACCGTAGCGGTCGCGCGGTTCCAAACTGTAGCGCCTAGAACCGCTCGGCCACCCCGGCCGGCCCATTTGTATGCCTCCAGCGGTACAGTTCATTCCACTAGGAGAGGAAGTTAAAGATTAATATGACTGAGAGCTACCATTCACTACTGGTGGTGCATTCAAATTCTAATAATAGCAACATAATCTGCTCATAAACGCCGGCCGCGGTGGTCTCGCGGTTCTAGGCGCGCAGTCCGGAACCGCGCGACTGCTACGGTCGCAGGTTCGAATCCTGCCTCGGGCATGGATGTGTGTGATGTCCTTAGGTTAGTTAGGTTTAAGTAGTTCTAAGTTCTAGGGGACTGATGAGCACAGCTGTTAAGTCCCATAGTGCTCAGAGCCATTTGAACCATTTTTGCTCATAAACAGACTTAAAGCTCTGAATACTTGAGTCACTAGCGGACTTCTTGCAGATCATAGGCAAAAATAACTTCGGTTTCAGTTAAATTATTTTAAAAACACTAACTGCATATATTACTGGGTACATAAGAATAGAGTTAAAGAGGAAATTTGTGTTTTTATTAACTTCCTTAAAGCATGATAGATGAACATTTGGGATCGGATATTAAATATGCAATTAAATAGTAAACCTCAAATGATGTGTTATAAGCTTTCAGTCCGAAAATGGCTGTAAGACGTATTTTTGCCAGTTAGTTACGACAAAATTTTCTCTGATAAGGCCTCGGGGTCTACAGATCGTAAGCACGGCCCTGACTGGAACCTCACGCCACTCACTGCAACGATACTAAAGGAGCATATGCAAACTGGCGGAGCAGATGAGTAGTGAACAGGCTTTGACATCTCTTATAGTTCAGGCACTGAGTGTTGTGCAAGCCATCCAGCATTGGTCAAAAAATCTTAAAGAGATTTTCATTTAAGAGGTGAGACAAAAATTGTCATGCACACGTAAATGTGTATACCATACACTGAAGTACAAGATACAGTTCTTGGGCTGTTGCAATCACGCAACATCAGGCAGAAAAAGAGTTTACAGCACTAGTTTATATTGACAACACTACTGCAATGAATACGTCCAGAAGTCATATGTTACGTATCACGTTGTTTAATAGTATTAACAATACACATATCAATTGGTTCTACTAAGAAATCTGTCAGTACAATAGAAGGAGTTGCCCATATTCAGGCTCTTTGTAAAATTGCGGTAAACCGGGTATCTCCCCCGGACGGCACTTTCAAGGGGCGCCAAATTCATATTCTTGAAGAAAAAACCCTTATTTCACAAAGCGCACAGCGTCCGGCGCACGTTAGTCTATCGATTATCCATATGATTTTGAGACGCATCTCAGTTCGTTTTTGAATATTTTTAACATGTTATAGGTTTTATTCTGAACGAATTATAAGTTGATTTTTGAATGCGCGCATAGTGAACGTGATTTTCTGCCAGGGGAATACCCATAGCATCTTGAATATTCTTCCCTGAAGACAAAAGGGGACGGGGCTATATGATCTGAGCCGAATAAACCCGAACGGGTAAATACCAATCGCTGTTTGTTTATGTGGTTGACTGGGTGTGCAAATGATCAGCGTTGTTGTAATTATTAGCGAAAGCCATAGATTCAGACTACCAGAATGGAAATAGAGGAATAACAGGTAAAAAAGATTACAAATTATCATCTCGGTGTATCCAAAAAAATGAAATTTTGACAGAAAATTGTTAACAGATCGCTTCACTGCTAAGAACCAATTGCACAGTCCCCGGTTAGTAGCCGCTTTATGTTCTATTCTCGGAGCCGACCGACGTGGCCGAGCGGTTCTACGCGCTTCAGTCTGGAACCGCGCTGCTGCTACGGTCGCAGGTTCGAATTCTGCCTCGGGCATGGATGTGTGTGATGTCCTTAGGCTAGTTAGGTTTAAGTAGTTCTAAGTCTAGGGAACTGATGACCTCAGATGTTAAGTCCTATAGTACTTAGAGTCATTTGAACCATATATTCTCGGAAACGCGCGGAAAACGCCTTGTACGAACACGTAATTACGCCTAAGTGGAGAATAAACGCGGGATAACTGAACCGGTCATTCTGGCAACGTTAGTTAAGTTAAAAGGAGAGTAAGTTTTGACGATGGCCGGAACAGTCACAGAATTAGTGATGACAAGTTTGTTTGTTAGAATGAGGGAGGAGAAGAAACTGGGACATGACGCAAATTGTCTGGAAGACTATGACGATTCCAAATTTATATAAAAATTTCGTACAACTATTTTTCGATCTCATGCATCAGAAACTGGAGCGCATGAATGAAATGTGAAACTATTTCCTACCATAAAACTTTTTGCTTGTAGTATACCTAATAAACATTTGATATTGGTATTTCGTGAATTATATTCTATCATCAGAATGAAATTTTCACTCTGCAGCGTAGTGTGCGCTGATATGAAGCTTCCTGGCAGTCGTGAGTTCGAGTCTCGGTCCGGCACATAGTTTTAACCTGCCAGGAAGTTTAATATTCTGCCGCGATATTTATGTAAATAAGGTTCATAAAAATGACCATTTGTGCCAAAACAGTCTCCTTATTTGGTGTGTGTTACAACTGCTGCAATATTAGAAAGGCTTATTTCGTTTTCTCTAGCAGACAGTGACAAAATTGACGTAATCACATAGAGAAACCACACCACTACTATTCGTATTCACAGCTTTTTCGGTACTGGACAACGATATTTTGATTTTTCAGGCAGCAAAACATTTGACCAACTTTGATGAGGTAATACATTCTTCGCAGAAAGCAAAGCACGCCGCGTAAAGCTGTAACAAGATTAGAAAGAAAGAACTGCTGGGAACTAAGGATTGAAGAAACTTGCTTGTCTCTTGTCCTTACTGCTTTTATGTTTCCCATATTTCATTTATGTCATACAAAAGGAAAGTTATTAGCTAATAGGCAATAAAGAGTGGAAATTTTCTGAAGAGCTCTTATTCTCCCGGCCACAAATAATCCCACCCAGTATTAATTTTGAGTTTTTTAAGGGGTTTGGGGTGTGGGATAAGATGTCAAAGCGACCGACTGGGAGCAGAGGAGGCACCAGAGGACATTTTAATTTCCACTGTCCTGAATATAGCTTTGATGGCTTCCTTTACAAAATATACACGTTTGAATTACACACAGCGAAATATAGTGACGTGCGATAAAAGAATGTTGTGTGAAGAGGCGTGGCACTGCATTTTGGCACACTTAGGACCAAATAACATGTCTTACATTTCCTCGAACATATGTTTTATAAATCAAACTCTTCAAAAAGATTTGCGCTACAAAAGAACATATTTTTGAAAGATCGATTTTTTTTAATTTCTGACGTCCTATCCCAAACGCTCGAGGGGAGTTGAGGCTCCACTATCAAATTTTTTACCCCGGTTCGGAAATGTAGATCCGGGGCCGATTACGAAAACATGCTGAAAAGTAATGCTTCCGAGCTTTTTATGTGAAAACTCTTACAGCTTTTTTTAAAAAAATGGAGTCATTAACATTAGACATCTGTATTCTTCATTGTTTACATATCTGCAGAACTCTGGTGCTAAAGGGCTCCGAATTATACCGTATAATATGGCGACGGGTAGCGTTACGTCTGTCGGTGAGTAACAGCGTCCTGTAAACAAGTTTCGAATTCGAAGAATTCGTCCACACAGGGAGCACCCTATCATTCAGCATGACAATGCCAGACCGCACACGAGGGCCGCGAAGTGTGCAACAATCCGACGTCTTGGGTTCACTGTCAGCGACCAGCATCCATATAGTTCCGACTTGGCACCGTCCGCTTTTTATCTGTTTCCAAAGCTTAAAGGACACCTTCGAGGAGTTCACTCTGATAGTGATGAAGCGGTGCAAGTGTAGCTGAGGTTGTGGCTCTGTCAACCCAAAGTCAAATATTCTACAGTGACGGTACTAACAAACTGGTCTCTCGTTGGGAGAAATGGGTTCGTCGCCGGGGCGACTGCGTTGAGAAATTAATATGTAGACATGGGGGAATAAATATGTAGAACGTTAATAACGTTTGTTTTATTTAAATACCTTTGAATTTTCACATAAAAGACCGGAGGCATTAATTTTCAGCACATCTCGCATATCCAGTACTGATCCTACTCTTAACTGAAAACTTGTCTAACATGGAGAAGGTTTCAAGGAAGATTGGTAAGAATATTACGCTGTGGTTTATAGATTCAACCAGTTAAACGTAAGGATACTTTTTCGTTCGACTATCTGGATTCGGAAGAGAAAATCATTGAAACTCACCTACCCTCGGGACAACGCCATTAGATACAACGATCACACAGTATCAACTCTGCTCATGATCACCGACGCAGAACCAATTACCAGCCTTGAGGCATAAAGAAAATCTCAGATCAGAATGGCCAAACAGCAAAATTCTTAGCGGACTCAGATATTATTGCGCCTACACCCTTAAAATAAAGTAACGCAAATAATATAGCAAAATAAAGAGTAATAACGTTGATCGGTTACCTAAAGAAAGTATCTGTTTACCCTTAGAATAAGATGCGCCTGTCTCCAGTGCACTATCGATATCTGAAAGTTCTTACAATACAATGCCTGCCGGCCCGTGTGGCCGTGCGGTTCTAGGCGCTTCAGTCTGGAACCGCGTGACCGCTACGGTCGCAGGCTCGAATCCTGCCTCGGGCATGGATGTGTGTGATGTCCTTAGATTAGTTAGGTTTAAGTAGTTCTAAGTTCTAGGGGACTGATGACCACAGATTTTAAGTCCCATAGTGCTCAGAGCCATTTGAGCCAATACAATGCCTAAACATTAAGAAGAGCAGATTCCACTATTCTATTATATATTTGATCAGTATTTAATTAACAAAAATATCAACAATTCCGATAAAATAGTACGTAATCCCTATATGCTCATACCGTATTTCTCGTCTTTCAAATGTTGAACGAAGTGTCTGCAACATGTGGGGTCTGAACCAAACTTTTTTTTACTCACCCTACAAACCAGGATCATCTTATAGACAGTACATATCAACTCCCTGGATTGTGATATGGTGCGGTGTTTTTGGGAGGAATTCTTATGTTGCATGGAAATAATCCGTGTTGCAGGTAGTGATGCTGTTGAACACATATAATTCAGTTATTGATGGAATATGTGTGACATGTTTCGAAATGTGTACTATATTATCTTTGTGAATTGTAGCTTCATGAAAGCGGTGTGTTCGCTTTTAATTAGCTGATGATACAGATCAACCCCCTGTGCACTGTGTTTGGCAGGAATTCACATGTGGCGTGCATATGATACGTGCTGCAGACGCACAGTAATAATAATTTCGAGTGACTCAACGGTCTAGAGCAAGTCTTTCAGTTGGACGCCACTTCGGGGACTTGGGCGCACCTAACCTAACACAGTAATCATACTAGAGCAAAGGGATGTACAGTTTAACGTGGAAGACGGACCACGAGTCGTTGCTAGCGAATCTTCACATAAAGGACACATGAAGGCTAGGTTAAATGCAGGCTGAAAAATTACTATGGTTTGACTGGGATTCTATCCTGTGACCTCCCGGTATACAGGCAAACTATTTACCACTAGACCACCAGCCCTGACATAAGCACACACTGAATACATTTAAGTCTGGAATACATTAGTTACAAGTAGAATATGTGCAACATACAGGCTGACTCAGGAGGAATGACACATAATTTTTGACGTGATCTACACGTGAAAATAAACTTGTTAACATGCGTCTGATTTTCGATCGTTATGGAACTGGAGCAGGTTGAAGACTACACATATCCATTAATGAATACGAAGAGAAGTGTGAATATCGCTTACCGAAATACTGTGTAGGAGCTACGGTGGCTCCGGCCTGAGTGGCCGTGCAGTTCTAGGCGCTACAGTCTGGAACCGAGCGACCGCTACGGTCGCAGGTTCGAATCCTGCCTCGGGCATGGATGTGTGTGATGTCCTTAGGTTAGTTAGGTTTAATTAGTTCTAAGTTCTAGGCGACTGGTGACCTCAGAAGTTAAGTCCCATAGTGCTCAGAGCCATTTGAACCATTTTTGAAATGTATCGTGCCTTTCGTGAATAAAACACACGTTAATGAAAACTATGTATTCAGTTTAACGACTAATTGCTTTGATACGAATTATTACAATTAGAATTTTTTCTAAGTATATGAAGTAAGTTTTAATACATCTACTTTTGTATTCTGTTGTTTTTTTACTACATTCTACTACACCACTGGCCAATAAAATTGCTACACCAAGAAGAAATGCAGATGATAAACGCCTATTCATTGGACCTAATATATTATACTCGAACTGACATGTGATGACATTTTCACGCAATTTGGGTGCATAGATCCTGAGAAATCAGTAGCCAGAACAACCACCTCTGGCCGTAATAACGGCCTTGATACGCCTGGGCATTGAGTCAAACAGAGCTTGGATGGCCCGTACAGGTACAGCTGCCCATGCAGCTTCAACACGATACCACAGTTCATCAAGAGTAGTGACTGGCGTATTGTGACGAGCCAGTTGCTCGGCCACCGTTGACCAGACGTTTTCAATTGGTGAGATATCTGGAGAATGTGCTGGCCAGGGCAGCAGTCGAACATTTTCTGTATCCAGAGACGCCCGTACAGGACCTGCAACATGCGGTCGTGCATTATCCTGCTGAAATGTAGGGTTTCGCAGGGATCGAATGAAAGGGTAGAGCCACGGGTCGTAACACATCTGAAATGTAACGTCCACTGTTCAAAGTGCCGTCAATGCGAACAAGAGGTGACCGAGACGTGTAACCAATGGCACCCCATACCATCACGCCTAGTGATACGCCAGTATGGTGATGACGAATACACGCTTCCAATGTGCGTTCACCGCGATGTCGCCAAACACGGATGCAACCATCATGATGCTGTAAACAGAACCTCTATTCATCCGAAAAAATGACGTTTTGCCATTCGTGCACCCAGGTTCGTCGTTGAGTACACCATTGCAGGCGCTCCTGTCTGTGGTGCAGCGTCAAGGGTAACCGCAGCCATGGTCTCCGAGCTGATAGTCCATGCTGCTGCAAACGTCGTCGAACTGCTCGTGGAATTGGTTGTTGTCTTGCAAACGTCTCCATCTGCTGACTCAGGGATCGAGACGTGGCTGCACGATCCGTTGCAGGCATGCGGCTAAGATGTCCGTCATCTTGACTGCTAGTGATACGAGGCCGTTGGGATTCAGCACGGCGTTCCGTATTACCCTCCTGAACCCACCGATTCCATATTCTGCTAACAGTCTTTGCAGGTCGCGGTGGCTGTGCGGTTCTAGGCGCTGCAGTCCGGAAAAGCGGGACTACTACGGTCGCAGGTTCGAATCCTGCCTCGGGCATGGTTGTGTGTGATGTCCTTAGGTTAGTTAGGTTTAAGTAGTTCTAAGTTCTAGGGGACTGATGACCTAAGATTTTAAGTCCCATGGTGCTCAGAGCCATTTGAACCATTTTTAACAGTCTTTGGATCTCGACCAACGCGAACAGCAATGTCGCGATACGATAAACCGCAATCGCGATAGGCTACAATCCGACCTTTATCAAAGTCAGAAACGTGATGGTACGCATTTCTCCTCCTTACACGAGGCATCACAACAACGTTTCACCAGGCAACGCCGGTCAACTGCTGTTTGTGTATGAGAAATCGGTTGGAAACTTTCCTCATGTCAGCACGTTGTAGGTGTCGCCACCGGCGCCAACCTTGTGTGAATGCTCTGAAAAGCTAATATTTGCATATCACAGCATCTTCTTCCTGTTGGTTAAATTTCGCGTCTGTAGCACGTCATCTTCGTGGTGTAGCACTTTTAATGGCCAGAAGTGTACTTCTGAATACTCTTCAACGCGTACTTTTATGAGGCAGCTATTCAGCATAGGATAAACAAAATAATGCTCTCACACTACGTTCCTTCTATGAGTAATACGGGAGACTTAAATCCATTTTGGGAATAATGAGGAGGTTTAAACACACCAAAATGCCATCATACAATATCTTAGCCCATAATCATAAGATAAGCCGACATATTTAATAAATTTGAGGGATTTCCCTGCTAAACGATTTCACACCAGCTGTCGCCCGCCCTTACATGCGAGAACCTTCTTGTGAGTTCCACAATTCATCAGGAGAATGAAATTCGTGGCCAACACTTTGCAACAGACGAAATTGTGGTCGAGTATTAGCGGTAGTAGTGATTTCCCTCTACCCAACCCCCACCTCTCCCATCCCCCCTTCTCTCTCTAACACGCATACACGCCCGCCATGTGAATCCAATGAAGGAAGACAACGTGAATTCAAGGAAAACAGATTAAAAAAAAACAAATCTTGTATACCGATGCTACAGAAAGTACGTGAATTGGCGCAGCACTTGAAGGAACTACACTCTCGCACTCTCGTGGACGGTGGTTCGAGTCCCCGTCTAGTCATTCAAGATTTACAACGGTGTCGCTAAATCGCTTAAGCTTTATTACTGCATGTTTCCCCCCCCCCACACACCCCACCCCTCGCCCCCGCCCACCATGTTGCTCCTTCCGACTGTGAGCTCCGTCTCAAATGACATTTCAGTCGATAGGACGTTAAATCCCAGTATTCTTTAAAATTGCTATATAATTCAAGATGTCTTCTTTAGCGCTCTTTTCCTTCGTTTCATATGTACCGTCCTCCAGTTGCAGCGACTGTTCCGTTCCTAATGACCTCAAAATCGACCAAATATTGATCTATAACTTTAATTTACTTTGAATGAGACTGAAGTGATCACTAAACTAAAAGTTCTCATGCGATGGACGGATCACCGTCAACTCTGTCTCAGCGTCTCACTCAATGAGACACGAATGAAAGGTTTCTAATTTAATTGAAGACATTGGTGCACAGTGTGATGATCATACACTGTACATCATCATCGGCATCGCTCCTTCTCTTGTTTGCTAAAACGCTAGTAATGAACATTCCTTACAACGCTACAGATTCGCAGCGAGTACCTCCCAGACAAGAGTCACTACGTTCGACAGTGTTCTCATCTACGGATGCGGGTGATATTTACGACACAGCCAACATTTTGTGCAGTGAAATGACGATAAGTTGTTAATCAAACCATAGGGAAATGTCTTCTCCTGACAGTAGTTCATACTCAGGGTGAACCAGGACACCATCAAAAAACTTTCAGAGGTTGTATTATAGACCAAACCAAGAAAAAAATTACAGTAAACATAGGTTTTAAAATTCATACGCCAGCCGGAGTGACCGTGCGGTTCTCGGCGCTACAGTCTGGAACTGAGCGACCGCTACGGTCGCAGGTTCGAATCCTGCCTCTGGCATGGATGTGTGTGATGTCCTTAGGTTAGTTAGGTTTAATTAGTTCTAAGTTATAGGGCACTGATGACCTCAGAAGTTAAGTCGCATAGTGCTCAGAGCCAAAATTCATACCTTAACAGCTATGAGCACTTGTTCATCATTGCTACTGTGACACACATATTTTCTCCTGTAAACTCTTTTTTGAGAGTTGGTAGTACTGGACCAAAACGAGGAAAAAAGTCCAGTAAACATGGACCTCAGTCCGCATTTCGTGGTCGTGCGGTAGCGTTCTCGCTTCCCACGCCCGGGTTCCCGGGTTCGATTCCCGGCGGGGTCAGGGATTTTCTCTGCCTCGTGATGGCTGGGTGTTGTGTGATGTCCTTAGGTTAGTTAGGTTTAAGTAGTTCTAAGTTCTAGGGGACTGATGACCTAAGATGTTAAGTCCCATAGTGCTCAGAGCCATGGACCTCAAAGGGTATATTACTCGGCAATGCGAAGTGGTAACCTCGCCACAGTGGCAGAACCGTCGTGTTTACGCCACAGGAACACGGATGAGGAAGCAATACTAACTACACTCCTGTGTTCTTATAAGTGGAGCTCTGTCACACACAGCTTGTCTATTAGCACCTTTGCAAGCGACGCAGTTTCCGGAAGACGAAAATCTCATATCGAAATTAAAATGCGATGTTCGCTGTAGTGTTTACAGGTTAGGTTTGAATCTATTTTCCTAATCCGATCAAATGTAAGTTTTCGAGTGTCACTTGTCTAACACGAATATATTATGTAGATCTACCGTTCCGATTTAGTGAACTCTGAAGTGGGGCTGTGAGCACCTTTGTAGTTTTTTTATTTGATAGAAAGAGGAGGTCGTTCAAGAACAGACGTTTAAACATCTTATCCAGGCGGGACAGTTTTATTACTCCCGCCAGATCATGCGCATTGTTGAAAACAAGTGCCAATTGATCACTAGTTAAACATTATTGTAATCAAACATTTTGGACACTTGCAATGGTTAGAAATATTCTGAGCTTGTGAAGACATTGCGAAAATCAATAGCGTTGTCTCAAGTAGTGGTAAAGTGTATCGGGTAAACATAAGCCAGAGGTAGGTTCTGAATCGCCAGAAGTACCCTTAAGTTTTAATTTTAAACTCTCCATAAAAATGATTATTCATTATTTTTATTCAGTTAATTGTATGTATATTGTTTAAAATCCTTTGACACGTAGATTTAAACATCGTATCAACTTTTTCATTTGCCAATAAGCTTGTAGATTGTATCAACAAGTCTATCCCACCTCTCCCATTGTGAGTTGCCTAATGTTTCGTCACTAACAAATGATTGCTGATGAGAGCGTTTGGCAGCAAAAGAAAGTGGATATAACAGTTTACAAGGGTAATACTTACTATGGCCAATTACTTTCGTTAATTTCGAAAATATTTGAACACTTGCGTATTTTGTTTCGTCAAAGAAAGATGAAATGTTATTCTCCTCAAATACACAAAGATAAGACTTCATGGTCCATTTATGAGTGATAGCCCGACATTTTGGTTTTTCAGTCATGTGATAAGTGTATCCTTAATGAAATTCATGAAACAGTCTGCATTCACTTCAATAAACAGCGACAATACTCCTCACACACTGTCACTTTGCCCACACTTATTTAGAGTGTAATGGGGGTGAATCCGTGTTTTATGTAACTCACTGGTCGCTCTGACGCTTCATTCCTCCATAAAAACCTAATGGTGCAAGCCCTTTTTTGCACTATGTCCTCTCGTTCGCACATAAGAACACAGATATTTTGGCTTCTTTTAAAACTAACTCCCACAGACATAAAAATTTTTATACGACATCACTTAAAACTTCCGCGCTAACAGACCGTGGTCAATGTATAAAACTTTCTCCTAACGTTTCCTCTCCGACAGAGGGAGACATCTTCAGAGGTTAAGTGGCGAACTGCAACCAGAACTTGAGGAGAGCCGAATATATGGGCAGTGTAGAGGACACCACACCCATCACGTGACGTCGGCTACGAGATTATCTCTGATAGTGCCAACATTCTCGATTGAAAGTAATCGATTGTCATTCTTACTTTGCAATGTTGGCATCAAATTTCATCTAATTTAATGCCTTCCTCTTTTCTGTTAAAATTATTCCGGTGTTTATAGTTCTCAATAGCCTCTCTATACATACGGGCATGATAATGCGATGTTTTCGATATGACACTCGTCTCAGTGAATTTTATTTCATGGTCACCCTCTTGGTAAAGATGTTCCGCTACGACCGATTTATCCGTACGTCCCAGGCAGCAGTTCCTCTTGTGTTTAACGAGACAGTTGTTAGCACTTCTTTCTGCGGTACCAACATAAACCAGTCCACAACTACAAGGAATTTTATATACACCCGGTGTAGCCAAATGATGTCGTATATCTTTTGCCGATCTTAAAACGTTCTTTTATCTTCCTAGTGGGGCTGAAGGTAGTTTCCACACCATACTTGCTTAGCACTTCTGTCTCTAAGCTGGTCGTAGATTGTGTTCCAAAAATAAACAGCATAGAGACAGATGTTATGACGCTTTCTGCAGGACCTGACCATCATTTTGCAGGACAATACTCAAGCACATGCAGTGCAAGCTGTTACTGTTTTGTTTGACTGATGGGGCTGCTAAGTGCTATACCACCTACTGCACTCCCCTGACTTAAGTCCTCATGAGTTCAACTCGATTTCTCAACTGAAGGAAACACTTCACGGCATTCGCTTCAGAGCTGCTACATATTCGTCGGGAAATAGACCGCGCCGCTCGAACTGTCAACACAACTGGCACTGCGAAGAGTATCCTACGACTTCCTCATCGCTGGCAACGGGTTATACACAATGCTGGTGACTACTTTGAAGGTCAGTAAAACTTTGAAACACGTATCTATTTTGTACGAGCTGTAAATAAATAGTTGCCACTATTAAAGTTCCAACCCTCGTATCTCCTTGTTAGAATAATCATTGTTCTTGAATGTAGTCCGTAGATGTTTAAGCCCATCTTTTAAGTTAGTTGGTTAACAAATTTTGTGCGCCCTGTCAACCAAGGTTTTAATGAGACCTCTTTTTGGTCTGTGGTGGTGGTCATAATCTTTAAGCAGGTAACTGTCAGTGTGCTTGGCTCTTCTGTATAGCCTACGGCCCAGCGTCCCATCCCCTCGCTTGATAACAGACACATCCAAGAAATTCAGTTGGCCCTTATTCTCCGTCTCCATAGTAAACTGTATTTGAGGACTGATACTGTTGAGATGTATCAGAAAGGCATCCAATTCCGTTGCACCGTGCGTTCATACTACGAACGTATCATCGACCATCGACATAACGGTATCACCTGGCTGGTCTTTTACTAGCAGTCTGCAACGCTCGTTGTTCGAAGTTCTCAGAGTTTCCTAGTTAGCCTTGAAGTTCAGTTCTGTGTGACAAAAGCTGTGTAGTTTTCTCAAAGTTGGTATTTCTTTATATTGTTCGTAATAACGTAGAAATTGCTGCATGATAATACACTTACCCATTTCGTCGATGGTATCCTTATTGTGAGCACATCGCCTCTCCTTCTTTGGCGTGGAATTCTGAATCCCACCCTCCTCGGCTTCGTGTCCCTCCTTCCGTAATTCGCTAACCATCTACTTGCTCAGCTTTAAGATTCTGGTCATACGTTTCGCCGCCTTCTCCGCCGGCAAGACAAATCCCTTCTCTTCCTCATCGTCAATATATTTAACCACGTTAACAGGAAGCCGTCGCGTCTGCCCACAAAGACATTCGCGTTCATCTTCCATGCTTGCACCTTAATCGGAGTGACACCGTGCCTAGTCGCGTGACCAAGTTAGTTCCTGCTTCGGCCAGGTTACCACTTCGTCTCGCCGGCTAATAAATACATTAAGAGCTATCAGTACTTGGACATCTTCGCTACGGTGAAACACATCTCTTCTACTAATTGCTCATAGCTCTTAAGGTACTCATTTGAGACCCCATGTTACTGGACATTTTTTCCTTGTTTTGGTCCATGCTATCACTCCTCAACATACGGAAAGCAAAGAGCTTGCAGTAAAAGAGGTGTGTTTCACAGTGTCGAAGATGAACAAATGTTCATAGCTCTCAACGCATGCATTTAAAAAGAAAAAAAAAACTCTGTCCGAACAGGCCATGAAGGCCCAACGGTACCAACCGGCCACCGTATCATCCTCAAGACCACAGGTGTCACTGGATGCGGATATGGGGGGGGGGGGGGGGGGCACACCGCTCTCCCGGCCGTATGTCAGTTTACAAGAACGGAGCCGTTGCTTCTCAATCAAGCAGCTTCTCAGTTTGCCTCACGAGGGCTGAGTGTAAACCCGCATGCCAAAAGCGCTCGGACGTTGGCATGTATTTTACAACCCATCTTTAACAGACATAATGGTTCAAATGGCTCTGAGCACTATGGGATTAACTTCTGAGGTCATCAGTCCCCTAGAACTTAGAACTACTTAAACCTAAGTAACCTAAGGACATTACACACATCCATGCACGCGGCAGGATTCGAACCTGCGACCGAACAGACATAATTTTCTTTTTTTGGTCCATACTACCATCTCTGAAAGTTTGTCGGCGGAATTCTGGTTCATCCTGTAGACACCTCATCTATCAATTTCAACACATTAGTTTACAGGGAGAACCGGTTCTCTGGCACAGTCGAAACTTTTCTTGATGAAAGAAGAGTGAAATTAAGGGCACATCTTTTATGTCTTAGATGCCAATACAATAATTTCCGCGGAAATGACAAAGCTTTGACGTTACTTCATCAGTTCGCGCGCGCGGCGTTAAACCAAGCGAGTCGGCGGCGTAGTGGTCACGAGCACAATTTCAATTTTTTGTGCTTTGTGTTCAGATCCAATCATATGGTTTTTTTTCGCGAAAATACATGACATTAATGACATCAATATTTTTTGTGACATCGAGAATAATAAGGGGTCATTGACAAAGGTAAGAACTTCACATCTTAATAAAAGTTGTCTTTATATAATCTTATATAACTCGGGAACAGGCCTCGGAAAGCCCAATGGTACCAACCGACCGCAATATCACCCTCAGCCGATAGGTGTCACTGGATGCGAATATGCAGGGGTATGTAATCAGCACACCGCTCTCCTAGCCGTCGTCAGTTCTCGTGCCCGGAGCCGCTACTTCTCAATCAAGTGGCTCCTCAATTGGCTTCACAACGGCTGAGTGCACGCCTCTTGCCAACAGCGCTCGGCAGACCAGACGGCAAGCCCGGCAGCGCTAACTCTGATGATCTGACGGGAACCGGTGTTACTACCGCGGCAATGCCGTTGGCAATATATAACCTCATTCTATTAACAGTAACTGAAGACGAAAAACATGCAAATTCTAGAATTTCTGTTTTTGTTTTGATTGTTTGCTTTTATACTTCAAGAGGACCAGTGTATTCATCAAAGTGACGTGTATCATAAAAACATCAAAGCATTAAAGTTCAGAGCACCACGAGCGACGTGCGAATACGCATGTGCCACAGTCATTTTTTATGTGAATAGCATTAGGAAAAGTGATCTCGTTAACGTTGCTAAATATCTCGCGTACTGGCGATAATTTCGCGGCAAACCAAGCATATCAAAGTATTTTATCGAAAGCTGGAGCATACAGTGGATTACGGATCCATGCGTGTGTTTTATTAATTGCGTCGCTTCTACTTGTGATTTCCGTTTGCTGTACGATGAGAACTGGGCACCTCTGTTATGAGCGAATGTAATTCTTCGCCTGTCAGTAAAAGTATACGTCGGACGGTTGATGGTTGGAGGAATTACTTTTAATGTACACGTCGATATTCCCATTTCATTGACAATCAGGCCATCGCATAAGAAGGGATAACTTTGTCCACACCACGAGTCAATAATGTACAGAAACGGCTCCATTTTTACGTAAAGTCGCAAAACTTTGTCCAAAAACTTATGATACGATTTCTTTGTTTCAGTTGGTCGGTAGCTATTTCTGTAACTCTCTCACTTCAAAACGATAACATTGTCTTACTATAAATGTGATGCTCACATTCTGTTTAATCTGTAACTATAACGAAATCAGGATTGGACTCGGGAATTCTAGTGGAGGTTTTAAGTTGCAACTCTCCTGCTCTTTCCAGTAATTAATCAAACGTACCCGTAAACGTACCCATGTCTTTGCTGCTAATGTATTTGGTGACATGCCGCTGGCGAATTCTGTGTTTCCCCTTAAAAGAATCGCAGTATATGGTTGGAGCTTTGAATTCGAAACTTTCCGACGGCAATAAGACTGCTGCAGCCATTGCCCAGAGCCGCAACGTTCATGTAGTATCTAGGTGTCCATTGTTTCTAGCCTCTGTAAAACGATCGAACGCTTACGGATCGATTATTTTATATTTATCTCGAGTCGCCCCTCCGTTTGTGAGTCCTCGATCGCGATATCTGTTTTGTACTTGTGAGCTTGTGCCCTCGTACACTGCCCAGTACGGATTAATGCTTTCCGGAGAACTGTTAACAACGGTTTTTGATTGGCTCCAAGAAGTCAGGGCAAATTTGGTCCCCGAAACCAACAAGACGTAATCCAATTAATGGAACGGCATCGTAATGTGTACGCAACTGCCACAAAAGCTGGAAAACTTGCAAAAGATACCTGTCATCAGTTTTTGTACAAAGTTTATGTGACCTTACGTAGAAATGGATCCGTTTCTGTACAGTATTGACTCTTGGAATGGACAAAGCTATCCCTCATATACGACTGCCTGGTTGTCGATAAAATCGAAATATCGACGTCTTCATTAAGAGAAATTCCTCCAAAGTGTCAACACTGCGATGTACATCTTTACCGACAGGTGAAGAATTTACATTCGGACATCACAGAAGTGCCCTATTCTCATCACACAACAAACTGAAATCACAAGTAGAAGCGATGTAATTAATAAAATCCACGCCCGAATCCGTAATCAATTGCAGGGTCCAGCTTTAGAGAAAATACTTTGATATGCTTGGTTTGCCACGAAATTATCGCCGGATCGTGAGGTATTAAGCAAGGCTGCTCTTTCTAATAATATTTGCACAAAAAATGACTGTGGCACGTGCGCTTTCCAGCTTTGATCGTGGTGGCCTGAATTTTGATGTTTTGAATGTTTTTATGATATATATCATCCTGGTGAGCCCACTGGTCTTCCTGAAATATAGAAGTAAAAAATCAGAGCAAAAATTGAAATACCAGAATTTATATGCTTTTCATTTTCAATTACTATCAGTCATACAGGGCTAAATAAGAATTGTGACGATGCTCGTAATATCTGTCTTTAATAAGATTTGAAATGTTTGTTTCTTTTGTCAATAGTCCCATCGTATTTCTCGATGCCACAAAAACTATTGTTGTTACTGACGTCACATACTTCCACAACAAAAGAAAAAAAAAACAACATACACTGAGCACAAAACTTGGAAACTGTGCTTTTAGCCTCTACGTCATCAACCCGCTTGATTTAATTCAGCTGGAACTGATGAAGTAGCATCAAAACTGCGTGATTTCCTCGGAAACTATTTCATGTTGGCACCTAAGACAAAATATGTGTCCCTCTATTTTCACCAAGTGTAGCTCCGACTGTGCCAGAGAGCTAACTATGGCGCGTTCCCCTTGTTAGTCTAAAAACGACATGGCAGTTAAAAACGCTAAATGTTTATGTTTCAATGCCAGTACGACATTAACGCCCTCTCTATTATTGGGGGCTAGTTATGCAAAAATCTTTATTTCTGACAAGATAAGTAACTGTTGTAGTTTCCCGAAGGTGATAACTATTTATGAAGATCTTATTTCACCATGCCTCACTTAAGCGGCTGGTGCAACTTGTGTGTAAAATCATGGAGGGGAGATTAAGCGTATAACGTCCCGTCGACAATGAGGACATCAGAGACGGGGCACAGGCTCTGATCGAGAAAAAATACTGACCATGTCCCCTTTCAAGTGCTGGCGCTTTAGCGTATTAGGGAAATCTAAATCTGGCCGTCCTCCCAAATGTGAGGCCAGAATATTACTACTGGGTCACCTCGCTCCGTGCTACTAGATTAATATTAATGAAATGTTCTCGGCCTTCCAGCCGCGTCAGATGGTCAATATCCCACGTACTTTCCACCGAGCTCTCCTCGGACATTGTCAAGTGGTAAATGACTAGACAATAACCGAGGAGAGCTCGGTCGAAACCTCGTGGGATTTTAGCCACATGACACGGCTGGGAGCCCGAGAAGATTTTATTAATTCATAACACCGCAAGACCATGCATTCACAGATTAATATGGTTCAAATGGCTCTGAGCACTATGCGACTTAACGTCTGAGGTCAACAGTCGCCTAGAACTTAGAACTAATTAAACCTAACTAACCTAAGGACATCACACACATCCATGCCCGAGGCAGGATTCGAACCTGCGACCGTAGCGGACAGATTAATATTACTTGGAAACATTGTCAGCATGTGTATGAAATAATCGTTCCCATTACTGCGGCCATAAGCCTCCTTCCACCCATTGCTGCACAGAGGTAAGCCCAACAGACAAAATGTTCGGCACCCCTTTAAAGGATGAGACTGGTCGCTTTGGAACATTGTAGATGGCGCAGCACTGTACCAGGTGGCCATGTGGTCTTCCACCACTGAATTGGTATGTATGTGCCAGACGATTGCATGGAATCAGCACAGTAAGTAGGTCGACGTGTCAGAATGATCCATACCACACCTTGAATGATGTTACACTATTTGTTAGTGTCAACATAAGATTGTACAGCCAACCAGTTGCAAATAACTGATTGATACACTGACTTACGTTTCGACACCTACTACGGATATCTTCATTAGATGAAAAATTTGAGAAAGCGTAAAATTACATTGCAAGAAACCAATGGTCAGAATTACGAGCAGATATGCTCAAATCAAAAAATAAAACTCGTTCCAGCCTTTGGCACATGTGCCTAGCTAGGACCAACATCAGATTGTTGAGTCTGATGTTGTTCCTAGTTAGGCACACGTGCCAAAGGATGGAACGTGTTTTATTTTCTAACTGGAGTATATCAGCTATTAATTCTCACCATTGCTTTCTCGCAATGTAATTTTACGGTTTCTCAAAATTTCATTATGGTTAAGCGTAGTAGGTGTCAAAATCCAGGTCAATGTACCTAACAGTTATTTGCAGCAGGTTGGCTGTATAATCCTATGTTGAAACTAATATACGGTTGCTGAGAAACAGCCATGTTTCACATTTGTTGATGTATCAATATGGACTGTCCAACATATCTATAAGGAATGTGTAGACGTGTAGTGTGGTCTGACATCTCTCGATTTTGTCTCAATTCGTATTATGCAAGGTGTGGAGTGCACCGACGGCGCAATGAGGTGTTTTAACCCGCAGCGAGTAGAGCGTGTAGTACAGGTCAGAGGTCGCTCTGTTATGTTTTTCGTACCGTGACAGGAGCCTACTCATTCAGGTTATCGTGATCTCAGTGAAGGAGTGTTACACTTGGTTCTACATCTTCATGACGATCGCACTGTGTACACTCGTGCCTCCCGAGATGACAACAGCCGTGTTCATGCACACGTGCTTGGTTAGACCAACATTAGAGCACGAAACCGCAACTCGACTGGCCCACTAAATCAGTGGATATTAATCTCATAGAAAAAGTCTGAGCCCGTTTGAAACAGCGTATGAAATGCAGCAATCAACATCTCCGCAATTTGGTAGCGCTCTGAGACCTAATCGTGGATGATTGGCTCGGGTCGGAGTGGCATACATAAACAAACTGACGGACACAAACTTACTCACCGGATTGAGGCCATTATGAAGGCAAGAAGCAGTTACACGAAATTAGCGTCATGTTTCCTGGGTGTTAACTATCGCAAGTCCGTCGAAAAGGCTCAGAGACATACCCGATTACAATCTCAACACATCCTGTAACATCTCTTTTCACTAACACGAAAACTTCAACACTTCACACAAAACTTACCCTTAATATTGCGCTTTGGAACAGGAGGGAATAGAAAATTTCAAAGAACGCTTGCCAAACCAGTTATTTAGCAAATAATCACATGCCAGTTTCATCATAGCTGATTGTCCAATTGGATACCAACAAATGTATGTGCTGTTGCATTTATCGCACAGCTCTGTACCTAATTACAGGAACTTGGAAATTATTAAGCAGCCTTGAATTTTATGTGTCTTCCAAAATTTATAGGTAAATTATGAAACACATAACATGTCAGCCTCAGTTGCAAATAGAAACCAATCTTTACCTAGGTTTCAGCCGAAATAATTTGGTCTTCTTCAGAAGCTACTGACACTAAACTGTTGCATGCCAAAGTTTGGCTGACTTGTTATATGTTTAATTATCACAGTTGCTGACGGGACTTCACGGTGTTAAAAATTCTTAGGTAAATTATTCGTTGTGAACGATTTCTAAAACTGATTCCGTACTGTGTTCGCTGCTATATATATATAACTTAAGCTTATTTATTTAAATCTGAGGGACAACATACTGACTTTCTCAAACTCTGATTTTATTATTTTACTTGCACCTCTTAGAGTAATCTCTCATTGCCGATTCTTTGGACAAGTGTATGCAGGTTAGGAGCACGTCCTTTATGGTATACAGCGATAATCCTTCCAGCATCGTTTTACTGCGTAAAGCGGCTTTGTAAAATAGGAGGAAACGGTACTGGACACCTTTCACATTTCAATAGATAAATAATCTCATTTTTAGTATAGTAGTCTGTACGTAAAGTGAAATTAGAAGTCGGTAGAAAACAAATCTTTAAAAGATATTTACGGTGTTCGCGGATTTTTGGTTGTTTGCTGCTGTTGGTAACGGTTCGCGTGACAAATGATGGTAAGCGAACATGAGAAACCATATTTGAGATGTGCATAGCCAATCACATAGCTCGTCCATAATTTCCTATTCTTCGTCAATGAAATTAACGGGTATTTTATTTCATTCACAGCAATTTAAGCTGTACCCAACTGTATGCTATTATCTAATTGCCTCCGATCAACAATAACGAATTGCCAACTGCAACACGCAATGTTAGAGAGGGATACAGTAAATGCACTTTAGCCGACAAAATGGTGTAAAGAGGCTAAAAGCCTACGAAAGCAACCCTCTGAAGTACTTCTGTAGTTTCTAGTCAAATAACACAAAGCTAGTGTATCAGTTTCTAATATAATTTTTTTACGAAATTCTCATAGATTACTTATGTCTTTTCACAGGTCTGCCAGAAGCTATTTTCTGCTGCTGCCCTGTGTGTGTGTGAATTTCTAAGGGACCAAACTACTGAGGTCATCTGTTTCTAGACTTACACACTACTTTAACTTTTGCTAAGAACAATATACACACCCATGCTCGAGGTAGGACTCAACCTCCGGCGAGCTGCTGCCCTATGAAAATAACATGAATATTAGTGGGCGTTATTATAGTTCTCCTTTGAGTACACACCTACAGAACAGCTTCTCCGTACGATAATCGCTACGACCTAGCACTTGAAACCCGTGTGTTTCGGGTGCGTAAATTTTCACACTTCTCTGTTCAAGTTGGACTTACACTGATAAAAGTCGAAATAAAAGCATCCTAGTTCACCGGTTCAATTTACAATTGACTTCACAATTTTGAATATTAATTAACAAAGCAAATGCACGCGTGAAAAACGTTGAGACACTGTGGACATAACTGCGAGACAAACAGCCTACTCGTACTCCAATTGAATCTTTAGTGCACATTTATGGAAGTTCTTAAAATGTAGTACCACAACAGCGTAGTTTTTTTGCAAATGTTAGAAATGGCCCTGACAAATGGCTGGGTCAGTATTCGTCTAGGAACGTGTCTCCAAGTGTTTCACGTTTACCAGAAACCGAACTTAAAAATGACTCTCTGGTGCAACATTACTACTTATGGCGCCGGCCGCGGTGGTCTCGCGGTTCTAGGCGCGCAGTCCGGAACCGTGCGACTGCTACGGTCGCAGGTTCGAATCCTGCCTCGGGCACGGATGTGTGTGATGTCCTTAGGTTAGTTAGGTTTAAGTAGTTCTAAGTTCTAGGGGACTGATAACCACAGCAGTTGAGTCCCATAGTGCTCAGAGCCATTTGAACCATTTGAACTACTTATGGCAATAGAATGAGACGAAGTCTATTGACGATGCGTCCTTTTTAACGGAAACGAATGACAAATGAGGCAACGGATGACACACAACGGAACGTGTTTTTTCTTAGTGTGCAAGCGTGAATGGCAAATAGCAGTGGACCGGAGTGAATGTGGCACGTCACCAAAGCCGTATTTCGCGAGCAGCCGCAGCCTTGGAAGAGCCTCTGCACTTGCTGCTAGCTGTAGTACAGTAACTGGCTGAACGGGTCAGCCGACTGTTCCCCCTTCCTCCACTGGTGACGTCACGAGTAGGGGAAGTGGGGTTTCTCCACTTCTGACGGCATCTGCAAGCAGTCGGCTGCCGAGAAGTGACAAACACCCATCATGATCGGCGCAGCCACAGGTGAGGCGATTGCGCTATGCATTGCTATGCCAGCCACACACATTCTCACAGTCGTACCGCTATTGCTGCGAACTTACATTTGAAGCCCGATAAGTGCTTGAGGGTATTAGTTTTGATAAAGAAGTTGCTCCTTCGGAACAGTTAGCAGGGCAAGTGGTACACTTGATGAAAGCACTTGGTTAGGAAACTAATTCCTGGGCACAATATTCCGTATGTAAAAATAAAATTAAACAAAAAGGGGGTACGATGTGCAGCTCGTTCATTAATTGACGTATTTGCTTTCGAAGTAATACAGTTAATTTTCGTGAAGTGCATAAACGAAAAATAACTATGAAGTCAGATATATCTCACGCATTCATTATATAGATCTTATTCTGAAATCAAACGCTGATAACTCGGAGAGTTGCCCCATGTCTGAGCTTTATATAGTAGTTAGGCTTTCGTTAACAGGCAATGATGTATGTTTTGTATAAATACCTCATAAATGAGCACTTCGATGAAGGGAAATGTAGAGACTGGTCCCTTGATTCGAACTGTCAGTGTTTCCCGTTCTCTTATAAAACTGTTTCGCATGATGATAAACCATGAAATACATCAAAATTACTGTTTAAGTACGCTTGGATGCAAAAGTTAACTAATTACCTCAAGAACTGTTAAATTATTAAAATTGTAAATTATGTACCATTGTCAAACGCTGTGATCATGCCTTTTCTTCAAAAGCTATTTATGAATTGATGTATCACATCAGTGCAGTGCAAATTACAACCACGTCAACCGCAATTAGCTGTTTTATGGGAAAAATGGTATCTTAATTGCTTTTAAATGTGAATGGTGGAAAAATTTCCTGCAGATAAAGGTAGTTGTTCGTTCAAAGGTTGCTGATGAGTTTATTCACGTGAAAAAAATATATTTAGGGCCTGCTATCGTATATTTCTTCAACTGACAGTTTGGGAGGACATTTGTAATGTTCTAACATGAATTCAAGTTGCCGATGAGCTGATATTACAAATATCTAATAACAAATGCATGGGAAAACAAACGCACTAATCATACATCGCGAATGTTAATTTCTTGCTCCATTTAAAACTTTTATAAATTATAGTCCTGTAGAAAGGTTGTTAAATCAGTAAGGCAAAATATCTGCATTCATTGACGAGGAAATTCATATTTTTTGTATTCCACGTAAAACTAAAGCTTTCGAAGTGCCGTACAATTGTATGTTCAGGCTTGACGATACAGTTAACCTACTCATCAGTCAGAAATAGTTTACGGTACTCGTGAAGCCTTGCACTTCGAAATGTCACAACAGGAACGTCCAATAACTTCTTGTCAAAGCAGGTGGTAGGGTTACGGTACTAAGTTTGCTGCAGTGGACACGTTCAGAAACGCAGCTACAGTGAATAACTGTACTACACCACACATCCAGCAGTATTTGGTAACGCACACTTGCGTACTCGGTCTGGTAGATTAAATATTAGCAAGCTATCACAAAACTTAAATCTGTAATACTAGCATATGAGCTTTACAAGCTAACACATGCTGCCAAGAGTTGTATGTTTTCTGATTAACACCTCTTGAACATACTCAGAAGTGACCCACGTGATCATTATCGCGCGTGCAAAACATTTCAACTCTTTCGTGCACGGAGGCTCTAGCCATAAGTTAGAGGTTAACAAATCCCAAGAATGGAAAGGTAAATTTGGTACCTAGCCCAGGAAGGTAAGGAGGTTACCTTAATGAGATGGACCCGAATATAGACCAATACGTCACAACATAACGAAGCGAGAGACATGCTAATTTTGCTCGTCTATTGCAATCGTATTCAAACAAAATACTCTATGGTTAAGATACCAATGTTCTCAATTGCACTGGATTTAGGTGTAGTGTATCCGCATATACGCGAATTTCATGCTAAACATGGTATGAATGTTACTAAGACGAGTCAGTTTGCTTTCCCAGCTTGTTACTTTAAATTGCTTTATGGTATTCGACACGACCTGAACACTGTCCAGCGGAATACACGAGAGCATAAAAAAGTTGAGACTACAAACAAAATTTTGCACAAATTGCTTACAATAAAATTAGATTAGCGCGCGGTTTTTCGCCCATCCAGGAGTCTGTATTCCTTAGTTTGACTAAATCGCTTGTGATGAATACCGGAGTGATCCCTTCAGAAGGAATAAGTAATTTCCTTCCCCACTCGTCTACGTCAAGCGATCTTTACTCAACCTGACCTTAAGCTCTGTGTCTGACGAACTCGAGATCGACAAGAGGTTAAACTTTCTTTACGTTATAGCCGAAAATATGTAAATGATCGCTGGCATTGCAGAATGCAGCGTTCCAGTTCTAAGCAAAGTGGATTAGAATTTAACATCCACGTCGCCGTATAGGTCATTAGACATAATGTACTTGCCGGACTAGAAAATGTTAGGGGAAGAAGCATCCCGTGAACTTGAAGCACTGGACCTTACATTCACTACGGCAAATCCAACGGCGTCTTGGGGATTTGAAACAATCCCACCATACTGGAGTTTCACTCAGAGGTTTTCAACTTCGGCAAAGAGAAAAAGCTACAGAAGTCCTAAGAATAAAATTCTTTGGTTCTCATATCAAAAATCCATATAAAATGTCATCCTTTAACAACTTTTAGTAATGTCTTCACAAGACTATTATAGTATTTGTTGTAGCTGTTTCGAGTATATGACGGAAAAAATTGGCAAAACTGTTTCTGAAGTTCTCATGTAGGACCAGAAGAAAATATGTACTACACTGAGATTAACATGCGTCTCCCATCTAACATAAGAAAATTAACGGAAGTGGCGTAGTAGAAAGAAAGACTAAAGTTAGTCCACAATATTTCCTGTCACGTACAGTCACTGCATAATGAGAAAGTACTAAAAATTAAATATGCAAAAAATTTTGTTCGTCGCTGTAAAGTTGACCTTAACCCAAAAGATGGTTACTACATATTGTCGTATTTGAGGTGGTATGCGCTTGACTTCCTTCGACTATTCGAACTGACTGACTTGGCTAGTTATAGGGGAACTGAGAATAATAGTGCAATTTGCATTTTGCACATTAACAAATCATAATCAGACGAAAGATGCGATAAGTGATTAAAAAAATCAAGGGACCGAACGGGAATAGAGCTGTAGATTTTGTAGTCTAGCACTTACCTAGTGAGTCACACTTATAACGGATAAGGTAGGATAAAGGATTCTTATCGAACAAGGATATGTCATTGACTGCACGCGACTACTGAGTCATACTTCACGACGACTTCTAGAGCATTATTTACGGACAACAGTTTTCTAATCCTGCATAACGTGATCAAATACGCTTTGACCAGCACAAATTTGTTGGCAATTCGATGTGTCCAGAATAAGGTAAATGCCGGCAGTTACTTACCTGCCCAAACTGAAACAGTGGAAACTTACACCTAGTGTCTGTAGGAAATTTACGAATAATACGCGAAATAATTTGTAACTTGTAATCGGAAATTTTATAGTCCCATACGAAACCGATGAAAATTGAGCCACAGTCAGTGACCATGCGCTCAGACGCAGTTCAAAATGGTTCAAATGGCTCTGAGCACTATGGGACTCAACTGCTGAGGTCATTAGTCCCCTAGAACTAAGAACTAGTTAAACCTAACTAACCTAAGGACATCACAAACATCCATGCCCGAGGCAGGATTCGAACCTGCGACCGTAGCGGTCTTGCGGTTCCAGACTGCAGCGCCTTTAACCGCACGGCCACTTCGGCCGGCTCAGACGCAGTTGCTGTGAGTGCACCGGGAAAGAAAATACTACAGAAAGGTTACGCTTTCGGATTTCAAACATTGTTGAAATGTGGTGTAGCTTGATGGACTTGTAACATCAAGAACTGCAAATTTATTAAAACTGCTTTGAAAACATAGCTGCACTAGTCAAAAAACCACGGAGAAATAAATGGTGATAAAATTCAGAGGTAGAAGATAGTTTGTGATCTGAAGAGGAAACTTAGAGTATACACTATGCGATCAAAAGTATCCGGACACTCCCAAAACATACGTTTTTCATATTAGGTGCATTGTGCTGCCACCTACTGACAGGTACTACATATCAGCGACCTCAATAGTCATTAGACACCGTGAGAGAGCAGAATGCGGCGCTCCACGGGACTCCTGGACTTCGAACGCGGTCAGGTGATGTCACTAGACATACGTCTGTACGCGAGATTTCCACACCACTAAACATCCCTAGGTCCAATATTTCCGATGTAATAGTCAAGTGAAAATGTGAGGGGACACGTAAGGCGTACAGGCTGACCCCGTCTGTTGACTGACAGAGGCCGCCGACAGTTGAAGAGAGTCGTAATGCGTAACGACCAGACATCTATCCAGACCATCACACAGGAATTCCAAACTGCATCAGGATCCAGTGCAAGTACTATGACAGTTAGGCAGGAGGTAAGAAACTTCGATTTCATGGTAGAGCGGCAGCTCATAAGCCACACATGACGCCGGTAAATGCCAAGCGACGCCTCGCTTGGTGTAAGGAGCGTAAACATTGGACGATGTCCGCCCCCGTTAGCTGAGTGGTCAGCGGGACGGAATGCCACCCCAAGGCGCCCGGGTTCGACTTCCGGCTGGGGCCGGGGATTTTCTCCGCTCAGGGACTGGGTATTGTGTTATCATTTCATCCCCTACTCCGACGCGCAAGTCGCCCAATGTGGCGTCGAATGCAATAAGTACTTGCTCTCGGCGGCCGAACTTCCCCGTATGGGGGACTCCCGGCCCACAATGCCGTATGCTCATTTCCATTTTATTCCCACTGGACGATTAAACAGTGGAAAAACGTTGTGTGGAGTGACGAATCACACAATGTGGCGATCCGATGGCATGGTGTAGGTATGGCGGATTCCTGGTGAGCGTCATCTGCCAACGTGTATGGTGCCAACAGTAAAATTCGGAGGTGGTGTTACTGTGTGGTGGTTTTTTTCATGGAGGGGGGCTTGCACCCCTTGTTTTGCGTGGCATTATCACAACACAGGCCTACATTGTTTTCAGCACCTTCTTGCTTCCCACTGTTGAAGAGCAATTCGGGGATGACGATTGCATTTTTCAACACTATCGAGCACCTGTTCATTATGCGCAGCCTGTGGCGGAGTGGTTGCACGACAATAAGTCCTGTAATGGACTGGCCTGCACTGAGTCCTGAACTGAATCTTATCGAACACCTTTGGGATGTTTTGGAATGCCGACTTCGTGCCAGGCCGCACCGACCGACATCGATACCTCTCCCCAGTGCAACACTCCATGAAGAATGGGCTGCCATTCTCCAAGAAACCTTCCAACACCTGATTGAACGTATGCCTGCGAGAGTGGAAGCTGTCATTAAGGCTAAGGGTGGGCCAACACCATATTGAATTCCAGCATTACCGATCGAGGGCGCCATGAACTTATAGGTAATTTTCAGCAAGGTGTCCGGATACTTTTGATCAGTATATCAGTAATAACCTGAAATAACAAACGGAAGAAGTAACGATTAAAAATACAGACAGCTTTGGAAAATCCAGCTAGGGAAAATTCTGCTGAAATTACCTGCAAGTATTCAGGAGGTTCATGTTGCGTTGAATACATTCTGAAAACTACAGTTGGGCGGATTTGTTGTTACATAACGATACGAAAACTTCATCTTATCAGCACGTCTTCAACAGTTGCTCATAAATGTGCTAATCTGAAATTATCTCCGTCAACAACGTTTTCAGATTTTGGAGAAAGCATAATGAAAGCTGGAAGTGAAATGTGGACTAGTGGAAGAATCCAACGTTGTCAATTTCATTTAACACAGAGCTGGTGGTGAAGCATACAAATGTTGGAACTTGCATATGACTGCTATTCTAGAAATGAAATCGGCAAATTTGTCTTGTATATTCTATTTGCTATTGCAGGATCCTAATATGGTTGACAGCTGTTTTGTTGAGGACTTAATAACAGCGATATCCGTGTGTGATAAGCTACAAACGTTCTGCGACTATTTAGTAGATATTTACACATACAAAACCGCACTCTTGCATCCACCAATGTGGGCAGAGCTATGCTGCATTAGACACAAACCACCAATGCTAGCGAAAATTTCCACGGCTAGTAAAATAGTCCGTTCCACTCCCGCAGTGCAGATAGATTTCTTGAGGTACGGTACTGAAGTAAATTCAGCTCGACATCAATATTGCAATCAATTCCTAAAAAAAAAAAAAACAAGAAATCTTATCCAGATTTAAAAAAAAAACGGGAAGCAACAGTAGGCTAACTTGAAAATGGAACATTACAAGAATGCAATATGAGAAATGAGTTACCTATGAAGTAAAGCCTGAGGCAGTTCGCCTCGTGGTGCATCCTGGGTAACGATAAACGAAGCGGTACAAAAATCACCGATTCATATTTAAACAATAGCAGGATAAGCAGTGGTTTTTCCTTACTACTTAAGACAGAAAATGTTTGCGTCGGTTAGAAGTATGTTATTACCTGAGCTGTAGGGTAAGTTTGTGGTCCTTCTCTGACAGCGGAAGGATTGCCTCCAGGGCTCCAGACGATATCCTGAAAATAAAGAACGGTTGGTTTTAGTAAGCTTAGGGTTACCAGACGTCTCTTTTTTGGACTAACAACGGTCCAGAATGATTTTTAGGAAAACCGGGGAAATGTATAGCTAAAAAAAATACTACTGCTTCAACTCGAAAGTGCGGAAATACAACTGAACTCTCACAATTGCAAACACTAAAGAATTTAATCTTTCTTCCAACAATATATTTTTCTAGCCTTTCCTCTTTCCTCTGTCAGCGCCGCGCTGAGCTCGTTACTACTTCAGAGCAACTGAAATAACTGGTGTGGCCACTACAGTGAAGTACCAGCTACAAGACAGCCAGTTAAAGTATTACGTATGCAACAATGCAAGATACCTCGGCTTCTAACAATTTCGAATTACAATGATCATTTTAAACTGCTCTCTTCTCAGTTTGTTTTTAGTTTTTAAGTGAATTAGTGTTAATGTTCAATCGAAACCATGCCAAAACGGAAATGTGCGTTTACCGACGAGTTCCAGGAACGGTTTCCTGACTTCGGGCTGGGAAGTATCAACTAAAAGACAGTGTGTCTCATCTATCCATTTGGTACATTCATTTCAATTGCTAGTAATGGTAAGGTTTATTATCGTGCGGCTGTTTGTCCGTAAATATAAAATTGACATTGGAAATTCATCTGTAGTACTTTTGTTATAATGAATAACTTATAATACGTGCATAATTATTTTGCAGGAGGTTAGACCTAGCTCACCAAAACACTGGTAAACACAATACGCTTGTTTGTACTGCTTCATCTTCGTCCAAAGTCGACTTTTTTGCACAGTAGGATTCCAGACTGGCCCATGCAGCTGAAAGCACCCCATTTTTCATACGGTCAAACATCATCAGAGTTTTAAATCAATGGACTACACAGGAAAGCTGGAGAAAGTCTTAATCAAAGACTCAAATACATCTGTCATGGGTTCGCACTAAAACAGAAGCAATTATTAATACTGCAGTGTCACTTCACTCTATTGTCTGTTGACCTTTTAGAGGTATTTCATGTTTCGGTATTGCAACAGGTGGCAATAACCATGGTCCTGTGAAATTATTTCCAATTATAATGTAATACTATGAAAATAAATCTGGAGTAATTCCAACAAAAGTGATAGAACTTAAAAATACTTCAAATGAACATTCTCAAACGACTGCATCTTACGTATGCGATACTCTAACAAATAGAGATACTGATAACAGATTTTGCTTTTTACCAGGGACAATACGAATACTAATTTTTGTGAAATTAGTACACTACTGGTCATTAAAATTGCTACACCAAGAAGAAATGCAGATAAGCAGGTATTGATTGGACAAATATATTACACTTGAACCGACATGTGATTACATTTTCACGCAGTTTTGGTGCATAGATCCTGAGAAATCAGTACCCAGAACCACCACCTCTGGCCGTAATAACGGCCTTGATACGCCTGGGCATTGAGTCAAACAGAGCTTTGATGGCGTGTACAGGTACAGCCACCCATGCAGCTTCAACACGATACCACAGTTCATCAAGAGTAGTGACTGGCGTATTGTGACGACCCTGTTGCTCGGCCACCATTGACCAGATGTTTTCAGTTGGTGAGATATCTGGAGAATGTGCTGGCCAGGGCAGCAGTCGAACATTTTCTGTATCCAGAAACGCCCGTACAGGACCTGCAACATGCGGTCGTGCATTATCCTGCTGAAATGTAGGGTTTCGCAGGAATCGAATGAGGGGTAGAGCCACGGGTCGTAACACATCTGAAATGTAACGTGCACTGTTCAAAGTGCCGTCAATGCGAACAAGAGGTGACCGAGACGTGTAACCAATGGCACCCCATACCATCACGCCTGGTGATACGCCAGTATGGTGATGACTAATACACGCTTCCAATGTGCGTTCACCACGATGTCGCCAAACACGGATGCGACCATCATGATGCTGTAAACAGAACCTGGATTCATCCGAAAAATGACGTTTTGCCATTGGTGCACCCAGGTTCGTCGTTGAGTACACCATTGGAGGCGCTCCTGTCCATGATGTATCGTCAAGGATAACCGCAGCCATGGTCTGCGAGCTGATAGTCCATGCTGCTGCAAACGTCGTCGAACTGTTCGTGCAGATGGTTGTTGCCTTGCACACGTCCCCATTTGTTGACTCACGGATTGAGACGTTGTTGCACGATTCGTTACAGCCATGCAGGTAAGATACCTGTCATCTCGACTGCTAGTGATACGAGGCAGTTGGGATCCAGCACGGCGTTCCGTATTACCCTCCTGAACCCACCGATTCCATATTCTGCTAACAGTCATCGGATCTCGACCAACGCGAACAGCAATGTCGCGATACGATAAACCGCAATCGCGATAGGCTACAATCCGACCTTTATCAAAGTCGGAAACTTGATGGCACGCATTCCTCCTCCTTACACGAGGCATAACAACGTTTCACCAGGCAACGCCGGTCAACTGCTGTTTGTGTATGAGAGATCGGTTGCAATCTTTCCTCATGTCAGCACGTTGTAGGTGTCGCCACCGGCGCCAACCTTGTGTGAATGCTCTGAAAAGCAAATCATTTGCATATCACAGCATCTTCTTCCTGTCTGTTAAATTTCGCATCTGTAGCACGTCATCTTCGTGGTGTAGTAATTTTAATGGCCAGTAGTGTAGTATTAGTAGAATTGGTACAGTTCGCTCACCTGAAAACAGTTCAAATGATAGATTAGTAGTATAAGACTGCTCTTCTCACGTTTCACGTAACAGTACTCAAAATGGTGTTGCTGCGGGGCTGACATCCGAAGTATTAAAATATTTAATTCTGTTTGCACAGTGCGCACTGAAAGCCTGACTTCTGTGAATACATAGATGTGCTATCTAGGCAATTAAGTCGCTCTATGATTAGGCGGCGGTCTCCTTTCCCTTGTTACAAGACTAACCCAAACGTATCTTGCGCAGAAATCATATTTCATTCCTCAAGATGCAATATGTGTGTGCACGTGTGTACGATGCCACAGTTAAATTTCTCAAAAAATGGTTTTCAGTATTTACAACGATGCGTTTGAAGAAATTTTCCAGGGAGGGATGATGTGGAACAAGCAACTATGTCTCTAAATGATGAGCAATACATAAAGTGCTTTGACCAGTTCTTAAATTTTTGTCGGTTTTTGAGGAAGCAGGCTAATGGAGATCAGTTGTCAAATGATCTCTGGCGTAAATATTTCCAAGAGACAAGGAATGTCGTTTTTCTCAGAGCTACTAAAAATTTTAGTTTTTCTTTGCTATTACTAGTCACAACGCTAGTGTAAAAGGGTTTTCTCACTAGTATACAAAGGACCAAAGATAGAAATAGATTCAGTGTTAAGTCTGTTAAGGGAATTAAGTGTGCATTATAAGCATTGCTTTTATTTGCCTTTTATGATTATTTGCTGCAAAACAAGTAATTACTTTAAGAAATTGGTCCATCAAATGAGTGCTTCAGAGAATGATATAGGTGACTAGTTTGTATTAAAATGTCACAAATTATTGAAACGTATGATTAATTAAACTGATACGGAAAACTACCTATTATGTAAGTTTCATTTGCAAATCACACAGGGCAGTATACTTACATATTTTCATGGTATTAGTTGCAAAAATTATTTATCTTAATGCCACTTCGGTAAATGTCGAGTAACCTATAACAGTTTTGCAAATTCTAGTGTGAATCTAGAAGTGTCCTCAGTTTTGAAGATTACCCTAAGTAATCTACTTATCTGAACGGCGAACAGTTACAGATCCCTTTTTCATTTTTGTAAACGCAGGTAATCGCCAGATGATTCATAAACTGATGAAGTTTCTTTCGCCCTACTACATATTAACAATGTTACTATACAAATGTATTGCAAAGTATTTAAACGCGCGTGCATGAGAAGAAAAGATTAAAAATCTATAAATTTAGTTTTAATTGGCATCAGACACCGCTGACGTAGACTGGTTCCGGCAAGCCCCTTGCGGGGAAGTCCAGAAAACAAGGAAAAAAGCGTGAGGTAGGAGGGAATGAAGTGCCGCAAAGCAGGCTGATGTTTACGCTGACCGCTGCCGGGACAGTTGCCACCAGCATGTAGCAATCTTCGCCATCAGCAGCACGAGGGTCAAACACCACGGCGAGTGAGAGCCAGTACTGGCGGAAAATGACCTTGTGGGACGCTCAACATGTAACCCACTGAAATAAATACGCGCTGCAACAGGACGGCATACTCCTGCTTATTTTGTGTAGACTGCACGAAGGAACTACGGTAAGTCTCGTAGTAACTAAGTTATACATAACGCACGCAATTAAGAAGATTCACTGGGAGACGAATACTGGAATAAGCTACATATTCTGTAAGCCACTGTGCAGTATATTGCGTGAAGTACCTATACCACTGCGTCCAGTTCCTTTCGCACATGGTGATTAAATATATGGGTACGTATGTGGTACCATCTTATTTTGACGCTCCCTATGTGGTATAAATAGCGGAAGCAGAGTAATATCGCTCTTCTAAGACTACACGAGAGGACTTAGGCGAGAAGAACGGCACCCATCTTCCAACGAATCTCATTA
Source organism: Schistocerca americana (assembly GCF_021461395.2). Taxonomy (NCBI): domain Eukaryota; kingdom Metazoa; phylum Arthropoda; class Insecta; order Orthoptera; family Acrididae; genus Schistocerca; species Schistocerca americana. Next base: position 413,149,474 of record NC_060130.1, on the reverse strand, counting down.
AGTCTCCTCGGCATCTGACACTTCAGAATGATCTATACTAAACTGTTAAGATTGTAGCACCACGTCTCTGAATTCCCTATCTCCTCTGACGTACTTAAGGGCTCAAAACACTGACGCGTTGCTTGATTTGCCGTAGACTTGCACGCCGTTTCCTTCACATATGTACTGTACTTTGCCACAACCTATTGGAAAAATGACTTTCGCCGGCCTTTATTTTCACTGATTTCATATGTTTTTAAAATTTCGTAGCGCTTTGTTGTTAAAATTTATTTAAATGTTTAACGTGTATAGTGTTATGTTAAAATGCTAAAGTTTCTTCTCTTGTTTGTTGCATTGTTTTGCATTTATCCGCAGCTCAGTATAAAAAGAGAACTATCGACTTCGTTCTGTATTTCCATGTAGTGATTTGGTGAGGATGCTTTCCTTGACTTGAAGTGGCAACGAAGCGATCTAGCAACGTCAAAGTGCGGTGCTCTCGTTCAGTAAGTGCGCGAGCGTCAGGTTGATACTCGTCACTCTATAGTACGGTGCTTATTAGGCGCTACAACAGAGGCGTCGTTAATCACATGGAGGTTTACCGTTTACGTACGTTCCAAAAAGTACTTCCTTCCACACATACCTTGCCAAATGGTTATGGCAGTAAAAGTGGGTAAATTGCAGCTTGCCCAGAGGCCTAACGACAGTCATTCAGCCCGCGCACCATTCGGGTGAAGAACAGGAAATATAGGCACATGGTAGAACGCAGTTTAGATACCACTGATGACAGAAAGGGAAATTAGTTTCTGGCACAGAAAGACAATCCAGAAGTAGTTTTCCAAGACTTTGCAGCGAAGCAAAAAATGCGAGATATTACAAGGAAGAAGTGCGCACTTTGAAGGAAACACACAATATCGGCAAGCTGAAAGAAAATACTCGTTCCGTTATCTGACTCCTGCTAAAGCCAGTTAAGTTCATAACAGGTCGCAGGAGTCACTCAGTCTACAAATACCTTGTAGGGGCTACTGAGATGGAACAACTCATTTCTCCTGAGGTGTTTCGTGCCTTTGTTGAACTAAAACTGCGCTGAAGTGCTAAAACTTAGAAGTCAATCTACATAACTTGCAGCTTTAAGAAAATGTTCTTTAAAGCTAGCCACAATAATAGTCAGCTTAAAATCATTTCACTCTTCATACAGCAGCTTCTGATTCACTTTTCAGTAAATGATGGCCATGCCACCTGTCATTAAACAACTCCCCCCCAATGCCGTGGCGTCATCAAATTGCAAAACTGCCTCGTACCCCTGGTGCGTATATTTCGAAACTTACCTGGCAGTTCGCTGTATATTGCAGAATAGTAGTTCGTTATTTTTTGAGGTGTGATTGTGATATCCGATGTATTAATGGTGCTATCCGGTTAGATCTTTATAAAACAAGCCTAGTGAAAATAATGGCAGCTAGTACTTAATTGCAGAGAAATGGAAGGTGCATACTTTCATACTTAAAATGTGCCTTTAGATTACACCCCGCAGGGGGCTCACGACTGGCGAGTACGTGCGTGGCAAACATAGGGCTCCACGCTATAGACGCACCTACTTCCTTCCCTGCACTGGAATCTCTCATCTTTGAATTTCCCTCCGTTTTTCTCTTATGGTGGCAGCCTCTGATGTCGACCAAGGCATTCCCCGTGTTCTGGTTTCCTTTCTCGGAGTATTCATTCAGACACGCGCAGATTAGTATTTAAAGTACGAGCTTGGCAAACACGTAAATTTGGAAACAATTATTGTCCTCACAGATGCCAAGTATTTGATACTTTAGGTGACACTATAACATTTAGCACTTCATTCATTGCAGAATGATAGTTTCACATCAGAGTAAAATTATCTACAACTTGATAAAAAGTTCTGAATATCTTTTCTATTAGCACACAGTCGAATCTAAGACGGTACTCTCGTGTTAAGCAATGATTACGAGTGGTCGCTGATTACGGATACTAGGCAGAGCGGCACTGCGCTCGGACATAACTTCCCAGCTGCGGCGGCGTTAAGGAAATACGTGGGGCATGTCTACATTGACATCTGAGATTCGTTGATGCGTCGGGCAACGACTATCTTCAGTTCTGGTGCAATCGTGAGTTACCAACTCTTGCATGAGACCTCGCTCTACCGACAATACACTTTCACTTCTCTATAAATCGTTTTTCTGCTTTGACAGTAGTATTGCCTTCAGTGCCTCGCTTTTACTACTCCTACGTACTTTCCTCACCTGAGCACATTCCTAGTGGATGTCACTACCTCCGGATGAACGCCGAACCCTTGACTCGGACAGATGACATCGCTGTTTTGCCAATTTTAACTGTCCAATCAGTCAAAATCTGCACTGAAATTTTTTTGTAGAGGAAGAATACACCGAAAGAAAGTAAATTTTAGCTTTCAAGTCACACAGTATGTTTCAAAATATGTTGAAATATGAAAAATTTGTAACTCGGCAGGCGACTGGAAGGATTTACACACCTGCCGTAGCTGTGGCGCACAGCGCATGTGCAATACGGTGGGCACATATCTTTGGTTGACGACATATAATCGGACTACATGGCACAACACAATCATTTGTAAAGCGAATTGCAGATTTTGTTGATAGTTTGACACAATTGTTTAATTACTATTTGCTCTAATTTGAATCTCATTTAATATCCCTAATAATGAATTACCTTTGCGCTATCGCTAAGTGTTAACAATGGAGAAAAAATTGAATTTTCTTTGTGATTTCTTGCGTGTGGTTGGTAATAACATCTGTCTTTAAGTGCCAGAGGTTCACAGTAATGTGGAATCCAATTACTGTTTCCAACCACGTGAAGACGAAATACGAGGAACGTGGTATACAATAGAAATCACTTCTCCTGAAATAAATAAATATATATATATATATATATATATATATATATATATATATATATATATATATATATATATATATATATTATTGGTGTTTTGCCCTTAAAGAGCGCATTTGGACTAAACTACATGGCCAGTTCCTTTTGCTGCCTTCCTTGCTGCCCAAACTTCCCTCATTCGCTCGCTGTGTTTCTGTTTCCGGTCCTCTGTCCATGCTTCTTGTCGGCTTCGTGTCTTCGGCTTCATCTTGATTGCCTTTTTGGTTGCCCATATTTCTTTCATCTTCTGGCTGTGATCTTGCTTTCGTTCTTCGGTCCATTTTATGCCTGTTCGTTTGTCGCATTGTATCTCATGTAGTTTACTTTTCTTAATGATGTTTCTGAACTTTATTCTGTCGTTTATTGTGTCTGCTGTTATGTTGAGCTGGTTCAGGTCGTTTTCTACCTCTGCCACCCATTTGTTGTTTCTAGTGGTTACCCAGTCAAAGATCTGTTTGGTCAGCCTGTGTGATGGCATTCTGTATAGGTGTCCATAGAATTGTAGTCTGCGTTTTCTAATCTTTTCTGTGATTGTCTCCGTATGTTTGTACAGTTCCTCTGTAGGTTTCTTGATCCATATTCCATTGTTGTTAGTTGCGCCAAATATTTTCCTAAGTATTTTCCGTTCTACTTTTTCTAATTGTCTGATACGTGTATGCCCTCGGATTAGTGTGGTCTCTGCTGCATATAGTGCCTCGGGGAGCACCACCGTGTCGTAATGGCGTAATTTGGCTTTTTGTGAGATAGACTTCTTGTTGTAATGATTCCACACTACTTTGTATGCCTTGTCCAGTTTAGTCTTTCTTTCTTCATTTGAGTCTCTGTTATGTCCACTCATTTGTAGTGTTTCACCGAGGTATTTGAAGTTTGCTGTTTTGTAAATCGTGCCATACTTTGTGTTCAGAGATGAGAGTTTCTTTGTGCTCATAAACTGTGTCTTTTCGTAAGAGATCTGTAGTCCAGTTTTGGAAGCGATTTCGTGCAGTTTTTCAATAGCGTCTTTTGTTTCCTTTATACCTTTCGTGACAATCGCCAAATCGTCTGCAAAAGCCAGGCATTTAATCTGTAGGTTTCCTAAGGTTATCCCCTGTTGTGATGTTTCCCATTCTTTTATGACCTTATCTAACACCAGATTGAAAAGGAGAGGTGAGAGGCCATCGCCTTGTCGGACACCTGTGCGAATTTCGAAGGGCTCTGATAGTTCCCCACAGAACTTTACTTTTGAGGTCGTGTTGGTTAAAGTTTGCTCTATGATAGCCCGTGTTTTGTTGTCTACTTTGTATTCTGCCAGAATTTTGAAGAGAGTTTTCCGGTCGATAGAGTCGTACGCCTTTTTGAAGTCAACAAAGGTAATGATCAGGTTCTGTTTGTGTTGTAAAATCATTTTCAGGTTCCAAATTTGTTCCGCACAAGACCGCCCTTTACGGAAGCCTGCTTGGTATTCCCCAATCAAGTGGTCGGTTTGGCATTCTAGTCTGTTCAGTAAAGCTTTAGAGAGGATCTTGTATGTGACCGGTAGTAGGGATATTCCTCTGTAGTTGTTCGGGTTAGTCTTGTCACCTTTTTTGTGTAGTGGGTGTATCAGGGCAGTTTTCCAGTCGTCAGGAATTTTCATGGTCTTCCAGATGTCTTCCAAGATCCTGTGGATGTCTTTGGTGAGTTCTGGGTCTTGTAACTTCCAGATTTCCGCGATGATGCCATCTTCTCCTGGTGCTCTACGATTCTTGAGTGACTTTATTATTTCTTTAACTTCTTCTAGAGTTGGAGGTTCACTATCTGGATTGTATGTGCTCGTTTCTGTCATCATTTCTTCCATGGGGGGGGGGGGGGGGGGGGTCCGTGTTGAGCAGTTTTTCAAAGTACTTTGCCAGAATGTCACAATTGTTTTTGGTATTGGTTTCTAGGGTTCCATCCGGTCTTCTGAAGCACAAGTTGGGTTGCTGATATCCAGTCATATTTTCTCTGAACGCTCTGTAGAAGTTTCTTGTATTGTTCTTCATGAAGTCCGATTCGATCTCTGTCAGTCGCCGTTTGTCATACTGTCGTTTTTCACTGCGAATGATTTTGCTTGATTGCTTCTGTGTTTTCAAGAAGTTCATCCAATTCTCTTGGGATTTATGGCAACCAAATTTTTTCCATGCACTGATTCGTTGGTCAATAGCTTGGTCACATGTGTGGTTCCACCAACGGTGTTTCCGTGTTCGTGGTGCTTGTGCTAGTTTCATGGCCTCTCGGATTCTTCGTGAAAGTTGTGTCCAGTCTGTCGTTTTCTCCATTTTAATTTTGTGTAATATTTGTGTCTGGTTTAAAGTAACATATTCTGGATCTGGTCTAACAATTTTGTTCTTCTGGAGCTTTTTCTTGGGCAAAAGACGAATCCTGATCTGTAGTAGGTGGTGGTCTGAGTCGAAGTAGCCTTTACGGGTGTCTATGTTCAAAATTTCTTTTTGTGAGTCTTTCTGCACTATTACGTGGTCGATTTGTAGTTCTTGCTTTCCGCTGGGGAATTTCCATGTGGTAAGTTTTCGTGTTGGTTTCTTGAATTTTGTTGACATAATGGCGAGGTCGTGGCTTTTGCAAAAGTCTATCAGATGTTTTCCGTTTTTGTTGGTGTCCTTGTGTGGAGTATGTTTTCCTGTGATATGTCTGTATATCTTTTCTTTTCCGAGTTTGGCGTTGAAGTCTCCCAGTATTATTTTGACTCTATGTGCAGGAATTTTTCTGATAGTTTCTTCCATTGTCGTCCAGAAGTCATCAATTTCGTCCGGGTTTTTCCTGTTGTAGTCATTAGTTGGTGCATGTGCGTTGATTATTGTGTAGGATTTATTGGCTGATTTCACTGTGATGGTGCTGATTCTTTCGTTTGGTGACGAAAAGTCGATTATGCTGTCCGTGATGGACATTTTGTTAGAAATTATTGAAACATTAGAACAAACTGGAAATAACTCGGATGATTCCGTGAATTGTGGTTCACACAACGATTCTGTGCTAATTAAAGTCCAGAACAAAGTTAGAGTACCTTCCAAGCTCAAAGAAAACCTTTACAGTAATACATCTAACTCAGAAAGAAATGTCTGTAAGATTTTTGGGTAAATGAAGGCGGGAGAAAAGCTCGAACTTAAGCAATGTGCGAAGCTGGTTTCGTTTTGTCACATCTGAACATGAACTGTGTAACGGAAGAAAGATTCAAATGAAGTACGAAATATGTGCCAAAATGAAACTCGTACAAGTATGAAAGAAAAACTAGTAGAAAGATTGAGACAGACTCGTTACTCAACGCACCGTTACTGATGATTTATGGGACTGGGCTCATTCAATTGCAATTGAGGTGACCATTACTGCCGACCTGGTTAAACAGATTCAAGAAATTATACGGAAGACGAAGTCACAAGATTACGAAGTTTACCTGAAGTAAAGATGCATAGACGTCATTAAAAGGAAATACTATACAAAAATTCGTCGCTGATGTGAAGACAAAGCTTCTTACCACCTAACAGCTGCGCATAAAGCGAGTCAGGTTTCGTGCAAACAGCGCTTTATCATTTTTAGCAAAAATGAAGTCACTGTGCAGTCGAATGCTACAAGACGTTCTTATACAACAATCCCAGAGATAAATATCAGTGGATTACTGTATCCACAGCTTTAGCTCTGTCTTCAGGTACATCAAGCCAACTTAGGCCAAAAAAATTAAAAGCAAGGACTGTTTACTTGCAAAATCTTCTAATCGACGTAGCAAAATCAGCAAAATATGGGAAATAATAATTTTCAATATTTGAAACGTTTACCATCCGCAGAAAATTTCATTTCTTTTGTTGGACTTTGGGCCTGGACATAACGACACCTCTTTCTTTAGGAGAACAACGAAAAGAAATTCGGATTCTACCTGGAACTAATGGTATGCTTTAGTCTCTCGCTAATAATTTTTTCAACCGTGCAATGTAATTTTTCCAGAAAATTGTCGGACAATATAATATTCAATAGCTCTTCGTCATTTCAAGTTCACCAGTGGGACAGTATTGTTAATTTTCAGTAATTTCTACATTGTCAGTTTGCATCACCGCATCTGAAGAATTTGATCAAGTATGCCTAGTAAGCACCACTATATGCAGAACGGCCACGATAATTTCTTGCGCATTTCAGTTCTGTCAAAATAAAACTAGTAATTACTGTAAATAGCCTGAATGAGTTCATTTTTCGTTTCAGTTGTGCCTGGGGTATGGGAAACGTCCAATACACGCTTTCCATTTTTGTGATTACAAGCAACAAACAAGGAGCTGTTCCATTGTTAGCAAAATATGCGATATTCAAAAATTATAAGAACTGTTCTACAGAAACTCTTATAAAATAGCCGGCCGTTGTGGACGTGCGGTTCTAGGCGCTTCAGCCTGAAACCGCGTGACCGCTACGGTCGCAGGTTCGAATCCTGCCTCGGGCATGGATGTGTGTGATGTCCTTAGGTTAGTTTTAAGTAGTTCTAAGTTCTAGGGGACTGATGACCACAGATATTAAGTCCCATAGTGCTCAGAGCCATTTTTTTTTGTTATAAAATATTTAACGTCAACAAATCTGAAATAGTTTAGTTGTCGATATGAACTCAGATATTCAAAAAATTGATTTGAGTCTTTTGGTATGGTTTAAGTCCTTAAAATTCACCTGTCTACACGCTGAACTTCGAGCTACGCGGCGCTACATCATCTTGTCAAGGTTGCTTCTGCTTATCCGCCGATTCGCGCGACCGGAAGGAAGGGCTGTACAAACAGCTGTTACAAGCTGTTCATATAGAAAAAATGAGTAACCCTGGTTTTTAAAAATACTGCCAGTGAGCCTTTACGGCTAGCATTTTGACACTGCATTTCTTTCGATGTATTATTCCTGCGTGAAAAAATTTCAGCGTTAAGTTTCGACATGTCAGACTGGACCATTTCCTTGCAAGTTATTCATGTAGTTTATTCTCCATTTTTATTAAGAAATTTCTTGGCTTTGTAGGAGTAAACAGCTGTCTAAGTTGGGAACGAAAAAACGATCTGGATATCAGAATAATTGTTTTGCTACTAAAGTGCATAGCTTGCCAGCAGATATCGAAGATATATTGGCAACTAAACATAGTTTCAAGGCCTGTGCTGTTAACAGAATAAGCACCGCGTAAATTTATGGCACGGAACAGTCATGATCATTCTAAGGAAAGTAAAACCTCATTCGATAACAAGCTCCTCTTACGAGGACCAAAGAAAATTCTGGGGTAATAAAGGTGGCTCTACTTATGGCGACCATTAGAGACAAAGCACTAATTCAGTTCGACAGTCTCATAAACTGGATTACGAAAATCGCGAAATACCTAATTTTGAATTCTCGAGGCTGGGGATAAAGAGGTCAGGCCGTTCGGTATTTCAGTGGAAAGCAACACCATGTGTTCGATGAACCATATCATATTTTATTACGCTGATAAGGGGACCGCGCCAATTCATAACCAATTTAGACCAAATTTATGGTATATGCAGAGCTTTGTTAGAAATTAAAGTAACAGATGTGGGAGCTCCTGATGGAAATGGACATGTCTTGTGGGTAGGGCCTCCCGTCGGGTAGACCGTTCGCCTGGTGCAAGTCTTGAGAGTTGCCGCGACTTCGGCGACTTGCGTGTCGATGGGGATGAAATCAGGACAACACAACACCCAGTCCCTGAGCGGAGAAAATCTCCGACCCAGCAAGGAATCGAACCCAGGCCGGTTAGGTACGACATTCCGTCGTGCTGACCTTTCAGCTACCAGGGGCGGCAGCTCCAGATGACAAAGCGTTTAGGAAAAAATTGCATTTTTGACGCGGCGCTGGTAGGACGAGGCTTTAACTACTTGTTAGCGTAGTTGTTAGGCAGCGGTTTGGGCAGCGGAGAGAGGACAGAACGCTAATCCGAGGGTCACTGGGTCGAGTTCCTCGATGGATAAGTTTTTATTTTAGGACTTTACGTTCCACTGCAAACAGATCGAAATAATTCTCAAAATATTGTTTATTAATATTTCCATAAAACGCATAAAAGGCAAAGGAAACATGAGTATTGTAAATAAATTTCCAAGAAGGAATTTAAGAAGTACCCAAGAATATCCTGTATAAAATTAAACATTTATTACTTTACAGTTGATTTACATGTTCAGGGGTGATACGTGTCGTAAAAACAGATGAAGCTATAATTTTTTTCGGTGTCCTGCATACGTTGTAAGCTCCGCATTTTTACAACTACATCGATGTTTTTAGGTTTCTATAAAGAGACAAATTTGGTTTACATTCATAAAAGGTTCTCTCATCACAGTTCGGCTGCAAACCACGCTAAAGCATTATTTCGTCAATATTGACAAGAATAGTTGATCATCTACAATGGACTGTGTTTTGAAGCGGTCTTCTCGGGATGTGATTACTTTTTCTCTCGCTGCGAAATAAGAGCAGTTTTGAAAAGTTTGTGAGTAAACTACTTGCGTGACGATAAAAAGACATTGCAGGGACGGATTAGCGGAGTGCATTTGAGTGCTATATAAAGGCGATCCTTCATTTTGAAAAGACTAGTCATATAACTGTAGTATCCCCCCCCCGCTCCCCTCTGGTCAGTAACAGCATATATTTGTTCTCCTCCACGTAGGTGTTCATAGCACAAGGCAGTTTTTTTGTAAGTTCCTCATATTTTGATGAAATGACATTCCCACATTTTTCCACACACTCATCCCCCGTTTTTCTAATCCTCGGTCCAAATTTTCCTTTCTTTCCATTTCATGTCTTTCTATGGAAATATTAATAAGATGAGTATATTTCGTTTATTTGCAATGTAACATAAAAAGTGAAAAGAAAAATGCTTCCTCATAACTACTCTACCCCGCGACTCTCGCATTAGCGTTCTGTGCTCTTTCCGTGGCGCCGACAGCTGCCTGGAAACTGCATTAACATAAATGGGTCATGCCTCGTCCGATCCACGCCGAAAATGCTATTTTTTTTTTCGAAATGTTTCTCAATCTGGAGCTCCCACTTCAGTCACTTTCATTGTCAGCCAAGACCTGCATATATCATACATTCGGAGGAAATCGATGATGACGAGCAGGCGCGATCCCATTATCTTTTGTAGATATTTATTGGGCAATCAGTGCCTGTTCCATTCGCCTAAAGAGCTTTCCAAACATACTCTATTTTTCAGGAGCCCCAAAACGCACAACGTTCTGCACTACACAGGATAAAATGACCAGCTGAATACTATAACAGGTGTTTGCCGGATCATAGATCATACTGAATTTCTTTGCTGAACGAAAATCTAACCACCTCCTAATCGATGCACCACAGAAGCAAATAACTGCTATTCTTCTTACAGTAGATCCTTCCATAATTCATTCATATGCGCAAGAACAGACTTAAGTTTTTTTTGTAGCTGAAAGGATAATGTTCATCAGCATTTATCAAACTACCATAGAAAACATTAACACAAGTTTCAGGGCACCCTAAGGAACCTGTGGCGTTGCAGTATCGACTAAGTAGACATTGTATACGTTAATTCAGTGCTGAGTGGAAGCATGCGTCAGCGTGCGTAAACATCAGCATCAAATAACGGTGGCGTATTGCGTCAATTCAACGCATGCATCGGAATATCTTCCATCATGAGTAGTGGAAATCAACCATTCGCCTAAGACTGCAACGTGAGCCAGATGTTAATGATGCAACAGTTCTAACTTCTTTGCGTTACTTAAGTCAACCAACACACTACATGGTCAAAAGTATCCGGACACCTGTTGTTGGAGATTAATATCGGGTGTGTCTACCTTCTGACTTTCTCAGCTTAACTGCAGTATACTGGGAACAATGTCTGAATGTCGGGAGAAATGTTACTGTCCACAAACAATCGCCTCAGATATTGCCCTATGACAGCATGCAGTGTTATGCTGATACCAACGTTTATTGTCGTCGAAATGGTGCTCTGCTGCACGCAGTGCACAATGTTGTAAAACTGTTGGTATCCTTCTGCATTTAAAATTTTCTTAAGCACAATGACGGAACCACGCACTAACCACCAAAAACCCCCACATCGTACCACCTCATCCTCCTCATCTATACTCCACTGTTGGCACTAGAAACGATGGCAGGTAAGGTCCTCCAGGCAATCCCCAAACCCTTTCACCGGATTGCCACAGGAAATAGCGTTATTCATAACTCCAAATATTTCATTTCCAGTTACGCAGGGTCAGTGGTGTTGCTGTTTAGCCTACCTCAAGGGTCACTTGTTACTATTGGCTACAGAAATGCATGGCTTATGAGGAGCTTTTCGATCATCGTACCCCATTCTTTTTAACTCCCTGCAATCCTTGTGCGTAGCCGGACTGTTGGTAGTACTTAATGTCCCTGCTCCCTGTCCATCAATGCTGCTCTTCGTTTAGCTGTGGTTGTAGCTTCGGATTTCGCCTTCTTAATCGCATCACCAACAGTCGACTTCTGGAGCTGGTAAAGAGGTGGTGACAGGAAGAGAATTCAGCCATCCTTCCAATTAACCATGCCAAATCAGTAAATAACCATGCTGACCTTGCGTTGATGTAGGACAAACGCATTTTAGGTATTTGTCATAATATAGTCCCTATTATCTGACAGTGTCGTTTAATTAACACAGTGCTCTCCACCTCTTACACTAGTGGATCCGCCTCTCCTGGTCATTTCGAATTACACAGGGCTTCCCAGATACATTTGATAAGATAGTGTGTGAACGGCACCCACTGAAAGCACGTCTCCTATTGGTGTGGTAGTACCTAGTCGAATTGTTTTCGTATAGAGAGATGATGATAAAAACTTCTAGTATCGTGTTCAATTTTGTTTCTAAATAAAACTAGATTCATTTTGCTGCTTTAGACTGACCCCCATGCAGGTCTGGGGATTAGAATAGGCCTGAGGTATTCCTGCCTGTCGTAAGTGGCAACTAAAATGAGTTCCTCACGTTTCGGCCTTTATGTGATGGCGCCCTGCAGGGTTTCACCTCCATTCTCAAAAATTTTCCCGAAGAGCGAACCAATTGGGAAGGACGCCTTACATGGTGCATCGTGTCCATCGTGCATTGAGATCTTTAGCCCACTTTCTTGTCATCGCATAGCAGCCCCGCCCATTCTCCATCTCTTGGGGGAGGACATCTTCCTGGGTGCGTTTTCCACCATGCACTATGCAGTGTCGCTTTCTGCATAGACGATGTCCATGGACTTCTTAGCACCTGATATCCAGCACGGTAGCCAGTCCGTTGTGGTGGGGCAGCCATGTACCCTGTTGGTTGTAGCCCCCTGACCACACAGGAATCGCTCTGCTGATGGCTGCGCCATAAACTTCTCACGTATGCCAAGGGGTAGATGCCCATCCTCCTGGGGCATCGTAACTCCCGGCAATGGCCATCCTGCCAAGTGGCCTTCGCAGCAGCTGGGTGGCGCCCATGGGGAGGGCCCCTGGTCGGAGTGGGTGCATCAGGGTGGATGACATGAAATGAAGCGTAGTCCATCTCTTGCTGGTGGTGAAACACCAGCAGTCTCTAAGCGATCATGAGCTCAATTCAATGCACAGAAGTATGACCCCAAATCGTTCCCCTCCCTGGCCACACCATGAGAGGAACGTTAGGCCAAGGATGGCAGTGGATCTTACTCAACCCAGTACCTTGTATGTTAGTGAGCTGATGGGAATCTTTCATGACAATGAAGCCTCAGTTTTTTGTTGAGCATTCAGAGGACAAGTTTGGGGAGGTGGAGGGCTTGTCCAAAATGAGATCTAGGTCAGTCTTGATCAAAACAGCATCCTCTGCCCAGTCACGGGAGTTACTCGCTTGTGACAAGTTGGGGGATGTTTCTGTAACCATCACGCCCCAGAAGAGCTTAAATATTGTCCAGGGTATCATTTCACAGGGACTGTCTTTTGCAGTCCGACAATGAGCTGCGCGCCATTTTAGAGAGAAGAGGTGTACATTTCGTCCAGCGAGTCCACCGGGGTCTGAGGGATAACCAGGTTGCACCAGTGCCTTCATTTTGGCCTTGAGGGTAATACATTACCCTAGAAGGTCAAGGTGATTGTCTACCGCTGTGATGTAAAGCCCTATATCCCTCCTCCGATGCAGTGCTTTAAGTGCTGGAAGTTTGGCCATATATCTCCCTGCTGTACTTTCAGCGTCACATGTGGAGATTGCAGACGACCATCATATCCCAATACTCCATGTGCCCTGCCTCCCATCTGTCAACTGTGGAGGGCACCATTCGCTTTGCCTGCCAGACTGAAAGATTCCCGAGAAGGAAAGGAAAATCATGGAGTAAAAGACCCTGGACCGACTGACCTACACTGAGGCTAAGAGAAAATTTGAATGCCTACATTCTGTGCATACCACATTGTCTTACGCTGCTGCTACAACAGTTCTGGCACCATCAGCTCTGCCAACCCAAGTCATCTCTCAGAGCTGGAAGACTACACCTGCCCCCTTGATGGTTGATGGTGGGGGCATTTCCCTCCCTGTTGCTCCTGCAACATCTGCTTTGGGAGCAACAACCCCTCCCCCCCCCCCCCCCAACCATCAGGGATGTCCGTCCCCACTTCTAAGCCAGAGAAATGTAGTCTTCTTTGGCTTCTCTCGCTACAAAGGGGTCCCTTGGGTCACTCCCTTACCAGGGTTCAGCTAGTGGGAAAGATGACACCTGCCAGTGGCTGAAGAGCCCAAAAGCAGCTGGTCATGGGGCTTCACGCTCATCCTCCATCCCAGAGACTGAGCCAGTGAAGTCCTGCCGGCCAGGGAAATCCAAGGAGCAGTGAGAGAAATCAAAAAGGAAAACCCCTAATACAAAGGAAATTGTGGTGGCACCCACACCACTGCTACCAACAAGCTCTGAGGGTGGGATGGACATTTTGGCATCTGCTGTGGACCTAGATCTCGCCACTCTGACACAATGGATATAGACTGCTCATGCAGTATGTCAGTGACAGCAGGTGTCTCTGAGGCATAAACTGCCTCACTGAATGTTCCATGCCTTCCCAGTCTTAAGATGTCATCCTCAAGTGGAACTACGACAGTTTTTTTTTTCCACTGCCTGGTGAAGCTATGGCAGCTCTTAAGCTTTACACCTGCTATCTGCATTGCCCTCCAGGAAACGTGGTTCCCAGCAATGTGGACCCCTGCCCTCTGTGGCTATGAGGGATATTACAAGAACTGTAGTGACTGTAATAGTATCAGGTGGGGTTTGTACTTATGTCCTAAACTCAGTCTATAGTGAACCCGTGCCCCTTCATACCCCTCTTGAAGCTGTGGCTGTCAGAATGACAACACAGGAAATAACTGTCTGCAATGTATATCTTCCTCCAGATGGTGCAGGACCCCTGAATATATTAGCTGCACTGATCAATCATCTTCCTAAACCTTGCCTACTTTAGGGAAATTTTAATGCCCATAACCTCTTGTGGGGTGGCACCATGCTTACTGGCCGAGGTAGACATGTCTAAACTTCACTGTCTCAGTTCAACATCTGTCACTTCAACAATGGCGCCGCCACACATTCCAGAGTGGCTCACGGTATTTACTCAGCCATTGATTTATCAATTTACAGCCCTGGACTTCTCCCATCTATCCACTGGAGAGCACATGATGATCTCTGTGGTAGTTACCACTTCCCCATCTTCCTGTCACTGTCCCAGCATCAGGCCCACAGACGCCTCCCCAGATGGGCTTTAAACTAGGTGGACTGCGAAACTTTCACCTCTGCTGTCACCGCTGAATCTCCCCCACACAGTAACATTAATGTGATGGTTGATCAGTTGACTACAACCGTTGTTTCTGTGGCAGAAAACGCGATCCCTCGCTCTTTAGGGTGCCTGAGGTGTAAGGCAGTCCCTTGGTGGTCGCTGAAAGTCGCTGAAGCAATTACGGAGTGTCGGCAAGCTCTACAGTGGCACCCTTCCCTGGAGCACCTCATAGCCTTTAAATGGCTCAATGCCCACGTTTGCCAACTTATCATACGACGGAAGCAGGAGTGTTGGTCGAGATATGTCTCGACCATTGGGTGCCATACGTCACCTTCCCAAGTCTGCTCAAAGATCAAACGTCTTTTCGGGTACCAGGCCCTAACAGGAGCCCTTGGTGTTACCATAAATGGCGTGTTATGTACTAACGCAAACGCGATTGCCGAGCACTTTGCTTCGCACTTTGCTAGAGCCTCTGTGTCTGAGAATTACCCCCTAGCCTTTTGCACACTCAAACGGCGGCTGGAAGGGAACGCCCTCTCATTCAATACACGCTGCAGTGAATCCTATAACGCCCCATTTACAGAGTGAGAGATCCTCAGTGCCCTTGCACGTTGCCCTGACACAGCTCCTGGGCCTGATCGGATCCAAAGCTGGATGATTAAACATCTCTCATCTGACTACAAGCGACATCTCCTCGTCATCTTCAACCGGATCTGGTACGATGGCGTCTCTCCATTGCAATGGCAGGAAAGCACCATCATTCCGGTGCTCAAACCTGGTAAAAACCCGCTTGATGTGGAAAGCTTCCGGCCTATCAGCCTCATCAACGTTTTTTGTAAGCTGCTGGAACGTATGGTATGTCAGCGGTTGGGCTGGGTCCTGGAGTCACGTAGCCTGCTGGCTCCATGTCAGGGTCGCTCTACCACTGATAACCTTGTGTTGGTAGAGTCTGCCATCCGAACAGTCTTTTCCAGATGGCAACAACTGGTTGCAGTTTTTTTTTTTTACTTACGTAAGGCATACGACATGACCTGGCGACATCATATCCTTGCCACATTCTATGAGTGGGGTCTCTGGGGCCCACTCTCGATTTTTATCCAAAACTTCCTGTCACTCTGTACTTTCCATGCCCAAGTTGGTGTCTCCCATAGTTCCATCCATATCCAGAAGAATGGAGTCCTGCAGGGCTCTGTATTAAGCTCCCTATTTTTAGTGGACATTAAAGGTCTAGCAGCAGCTGTCGGGCTCTCCATGTCATCTCTGTATGCAGATGACTTCTGCATTTCGTACTGCTGCTCCAGTATGGGTATTGCTGAGTGGCGCCTAAAGGGAGCCATCCACAAGGCGCAGTCATGGGCTCCAGCCCACGGTTTCCAGTTTTCAGCTGCAAAGTCGTGTGTCATGCACTTCTGTCGGCGTCATACCGTTCATCCAGAACCAGCACTTTACTTTAATGACGATCCACTCACTGTAGTGGAGACATATGGATTCCTAGGAATTGGTTTTCGGAGCTTGATTGACTTGGCTCCCTCATCTTCGTCAGCTTAAGCAGAAGTGCTGGCAGCACCTCAATGCCATCCATTGCCTGAGCAGCACCAACTGGGGTGCAGATCGCTCTACGCTGCTGCAGCTCTACAGAGCCCTTGTCCAGTCCAAAATTGACTGTTTTATGGTTCGGCAGCACCTTCAGCCTTGTATTTACTCGACCCTGTGCACCACTGTGGTGTTAGACTAGCGACAGGAGCTTTTAGGACGAGTTAGCTGACCCGTGCACTGGTACCTCCATTGCAGATCAGACGTGCGTAACTCCTAGCACACATTAGTAGTTACCCTGAGCATCCGGATTACAGTCTCCTTTTCGCGTCTGCGGCAGTCCATCCCTCTCCCACATCGGTGGCCCAGGTTGCGGCTAACTATTGTGGTTTGCGTGCGGTCCCTCTCCTCCGAACTGGAGTCCCTTTACCACCTCTACTTGTGGTCCGTTCATGTACGCCTCCATGGTGTATGCCTTGGCTGTAGCTTCGTCTGGACCTTTCACGTGGCTCTAGTGACTCCATTGACCATGCAGTCAGTTCCTCTCGATTCTTGACGTGTTCCGGGGCTCTGAACTGGTTTACACCGACGGCTCGGTGGCTGATGGTCACGTTGGCTTTGCCTACGTTCACGGCGGCCATATTGAACAGCATTCCTTACCCGATGGCTGCAGTGTATTCACTGCAGAGCTGGTGGCCATTTCTCGTGCAGTTCAGTATCTCCGTTCATGCCCTGGGGAGTCATTTCATTTATGTACTGACTACATGAGCAGCCTGAAAACTATCGACTAGTGTTACCCTCGTCATCCTTTGGTAGCGTCCATCCAAGAGTCCATCTATGCCTGGTCATACTGGATCCCTGGTCACGTCGGAATCCCTAGAAATGAATTTGCTGACAGGCTGGCGAAACAGGCTACACGGAAACCATTTCCGGAGATGGGCATCCCCGCAACTGACCTCCATTCGTTATTACGCCACAAGGTTTATCATTCGATCTGTATTTTGGCGCGTGTCCTTTGTCCCTCTGTTTCCTTAACCCTAGTGATTTTAGGGTGAAGGATTTAATGTGTTACAGGGTGGCTGGCTTTTCCTTTTTATTTTCGTGGTGGGCCAGCCACTGTAATCTGCTTCCTTGTTTTACTCTCTTCTGTTTCTTGCATCTCTGTTGTTCTCTTGTCCTCTTTTGTTCCTTTTAGTGTTCGTTGCTTTCCTTCGTTCTTGTGGTCTTTCCTTTCTTTCCGTTTTGTGTTGTCTGTCTCGTCTATTTTCTTCTCACACTTGTGGCATTGTTTTATTAGGAACAACGGACCGATGACCTCGTAGTTTGGTCCCTTTCCTCCTGTTTTAAACCAACCAACCAACTTTAGAGTGATTAAGGTCGATGTTGCGGGCTGGAGCAATCGAGAAGCCCCTTACAGAACGTTGTACCATTTCAGTGGCCGCCATAAAGTTATTTTACGCGCCTCTAGCAGTCTTCCAGCGGAGATTACATAGCCCCTTAAAAGCATAATTTGGTTGCAATAGCAGATTGTTTCCAGTATCGCAGTGCACTACGTGACAGCTAACAGACAGCAGTTTAACGGCTCTATCACAATTGAATGCTACAGTAAAGTCGGCAACGTTAGAGATTTTATTAGTTTGTTCTCGTAAGAAATTACCAACGATTTCGAACGTTCGCATTCGTAACTATACTATGTCGGGCAGAAAGTATATTTTGGAAGAGACTAAAGTGGGGACTACGCATAAACGAACAGACCGCACACGCACACGCGCGCGCGATGAATATACAGGTGGCGCTAATCTACGAACGAGAATGATTACGCACTGGCCACCTTTGAGTGAACCTGCGTTAACGTTCACATCAGGACATTTTTAGAGTTTTCACTAGATTCCCTAAATAACTATGAGGGAATGATGGGACTGCTTCTTGAACAGGGACAGTACAGTTACCTCCCAAACCTTCTTCAATCCACGATTGTGTTCTGTGTTTAACGACATACACACCGTTGCTAAATTTATTTCGCACATCGTCTATTCCCACACTAGCAAGTACGACTAACCGGATCGGCGTGTAACACAGTATCACATTAATTAAACGGTGATCATTGAATGCGTAATGGCTTTGACTACCTGCATAACAATACAGTATTCCTCAAGTGCAAGTACTCCTTCGAACCTGAAAGTAAGTCGTCTTTATCGAAAACCGTTCCTTTAATAATAAGACGTTGTTGTAGGAAATTTGCAGGATACTTCTAAAAGATACTCTCATGCTATTACCAATTCATATTGACTTGTTCGCGGTGAAAGGGCACCACAGCACTACTGCAAAACTACACGCAATGTGAAATCTTATTCTTGCGTTAATGCTTAACGGGATCCGGCTACCAGGAAGAAACGGAAACAAACATCCGGTTTAAGTATTTCAACAGTCGCGACGTCAAATGACGCAATCTCCCCCACCTGTACGATTCTCTCAATTGTTCTTGCAAGTACGGTTACGGGGAAAGTATTTCATGCACGCTTATTTCCTTACATCTGCAATGGCTGCATTTCTGTGGCACCATGGCAACTCAACTCTGTGTTATCCAACATTTTTCGAAGATGAAATAATCTTGGCATAGTATTTTGAATCTTACAATTTATTTCGTTGATGATGAATATGGGGGTGGTGACAGTGATGAGAGCCATGATAATGGAGATGTCCTCGGATATGAAAAGTAATTAAATATTGGATCATCCTCTCCCAATCTCTCTCTTGCCATAGTACAGAAATATAAACTGCAGTTTAACTACGTGGTTTGTGACAAATCAGCTGATAAACTATTTGCCGCCTCCCACTCATAACGTGCATTCATTTAATATGTGGCACAATGTGTACGCCACAGACACCACACAATGGTGGGAAGGGCCGGCGCAAGCCCAACTGCCGTCCCGTGCGAGCTGTTAAATTGCCCCCCCCCCCCCCCCCACCACGATTTTTTTTTTTTTTTTTTTTTCGCAGAACGTTTGTGGCATTCTATTTAAACAAATTTGTAGGAAATGTCAGCACTCAGTGTAACTGTTGAGTTACGTTCAGCATGTCGGTGTACATGTAAATATAACTCAAAGCATTGAGACTGGCCACTCAGTGGCCGAAATATATGTAGATCTGGAAAATAAAAACAAAAATAGTGACTGACTGGTGACATTCTCTATAGATTTGTACAAAAGAGTCGCTGGGCACCAGCTCAAAAATGGAGTCAAACCTGATTGAAGAAATCTAACTAATTTTAATAAAGTTTACAAAAATGTTCAGATGCGTGTGGAATCTTAAGGGACTTAACTAATCGATAACGATAATTTGGTCTGATTAATAATATTTACAATAACTATTTAATGTTGAACAAAATAAGAAACAACTCAGTAAATAACCAACACACTGATCATAATATAAAACTTTAAAAAATACTAGATAAATCGAACCTTCCTGGCTTTTGCTTGTGCAAACTCTCACATGATCTGTGTAATTTAAGTCCTCTGCAAGCTAGTGTTACATCGATATTGTTGCAAGATCATTCAAACGAGTTTGGCTCATCTTTGATCGGAGGTATGTCTCTATCAGTTTCAGTTTTGAGGAACTCCTCTCTCCAGTCGCAACTGTCACTGGAAGTGTTAGGAGAATTCTCAGAACAATGTTAATTTTACGGCAAAAGTTATGTCTCCCTATAAACTTCAGTCTCTTTTGGACCTATTCCAGGTTTCAACAATGTTGAAAGCACTTTTAGTTCTTCCCTCAACTCCTGTCGCTTGACTCATGATCTTGCAAAATCGCTGCGAGGTTTCTACACTTTGTGTCCAGGCTGTCAGGAGGTGCATTCTTAAGTTCGCCGATGTCCTAGAGAAAATCTAAATAATCACAATGAGATTTCAGTTGATTGAATATCTCATCCAAAGTTGTGGTTACTATATCTAAAAGATAATAGTAGAATTCAATCTTGTAACGCTTTGTTGGGACATCTATTGTCTCATCCCTTCCTCCATAGGTAAAGTGTATTGGCTTCTTACTTCATCGCCGGGAAACACTTTTCCGTGATAACGTTAGATCTTCTAGCTCTAATTCTATAGCCAGTTCTTTGGAATCCGTCAAGAAAGACACACTTTTCTTCTGTTCTGCAAGTCTCAAAATATGCTTTCGTTTTTAAAGCATTTCCACGGCCGCAGAAGCATTTGTCAGTGGCCTGGATGGTCTTACTGACTACACTGATGTGAAGCAGAACATCGTACCAGATTACCAGAGAAGTGAGAAAGGTGTAATTTTTTGATTCGCAAGTGACGTTGCTTCGTGAGGGGTCATGCCATCGAATTCTTCTGATATCTGAACCAGTGCATCATAAACGCCTCCAATTTGAAATCTCAGGGGAGTAAGTGCATCGATGCGACTTTCCTACCAAGTATCGCTCAGTGTCTTCAGCGACAGGTTAGGCAGATACTTCAAGACATCCCAACGTCGAACGGAGGGCGAGAAGTAGTCATACAAGCTTTTCACTGTGGAAAACATGGGAACAGCATATTTAGAAGACATAGCGGCATCGTTTACAACAAGATACAATGAGTGACTGCTACATGGTACATAAAATGCTCTCTTGTTCATATCTGAAGTTCTTTTCTGGATACCATACTTCTTTCCTTCCATGTTTGCTCCATTGTCGTATCCTTGCCCTATCATATTACACAATAGGATTTTTTTTATCTTCAAAGAACTTGAGTACGACCTGCGTCAAAGTGGAAATTTAAGAATTGGGCACTGGAAGAAACCCCAGGAAATGCTTCAGAATTCGGACATCGTATACCCTGTCGAGTCTAGTCTCCTGGACGAAACTTACCACAGCTGTCATCTGCTCAACTTTTGAAATATCTGGTGTGCAGTCCAGAATTATACTGTAACACTTTGCAGATTTCATCATTAATAGAATGTTGTTGGTTATAGATGATCCAATAAGATGAATTATTTCAGTCTGTGTTTCTTTTCCAAGATAATGATGACCCTTACTCTCACCTTGCTTCGTTCTGTGCAGGTGCTCCATCATCACAGTGTCGAACTTTCCGAATAATTCAGAGAGTTTCAAGAAGTTTCCTTTGTCAGGCTGAAAGAATGTATCTGTACTTTCTCTCAAAGGCAGACATTGCCGACCCAGGAAATGAATGATTGCTATTAAGTGCTCAAGAACATTTTTCCATGAGAAATATACTTCTATCATCGACCTAGCAGACTGTTCATTTTACAATGTGTTTATAGTGTAAATCTGTACCTAAAATTATAGTAATCGTGGCAAGCTAAAATAGCATAGGAGATAATAATAGTGAATCTGATTATCCAATCATTAATAATTGGTTTGTATCTTCTTATCAGCTTCACTTAGTTAAGATACCCCTTACTGAGCATAGAGGAGAGGAGAATGACACCTATTGTTAGGTGACTTACTGTGGCTGTTTATTCAATTGCAGCACCAACGCTTGCAAATGACATTTTCATAACTACTAAAAAAATGTGATGAGTTTAAGTTAGCATTACTGTTGTAACCCTTTTCATTTGCTGCTGCTGCTTGATTAGAACAGCAAAGAAAAAAGGTCATTACTGATAGAACAAAAGCTCATGCTTTGCAAGAATGAGGAAGGAAATTAGTCACATCCTTACACAAAAGAAACATCCCAGCAGTCACCTCCTTCGGTTTTGGGTAAATGATGGAATACCTAAATCAGGGTGGCCCTCTCCTGGAACAATCCAGTGTGCCAAATTTGCACCATCTACTTTAGTTGCATTCCCAAGAACCATTTAACTAGCAATATGTGGAACAGACATTAAATATGAGCATTATGTATTCTTGTAAGAAATGTTCTCTTCCTACTCCTCTTTTTTTCAAAATAAAGTTATGCATCCATGATGAACTACTCACTTTGTTTAGGGATGAAGCAAAGTAATACACTTTATTCCAATAGCATATCTATACCTACAATTTGTTTCAGTCTTGGGATTGCTGGGATATGTCACATTTGCGTATTCGACAAACACTGGACTGAGAGGAAAATTTTTTAACAAAATACCTAGTGATGACCGATTCAATTATTTTGATGCTGAGCTAATACAGGTAAACAGAAACAATATCATTTGAATTTTCAGACCTTTTTTATGGCTTGTCAATAGTTCTTCACAAAATGCACAAAAATAAATGAAAGAACTTTTCAGGAAGCTACAAAGCGGCATGATGGAAATGTACTTATTTCTCCAGTGAGTATGAAAGCTGCTCTACTAATGGTACTTGAAGGTGCAGTAGGTAAATCTGCAGATGAAATTAAAGATGTTCTGCGATTGCCCGATGAGAAGGAGTTGTATCGGATGAAAACGCAGCAATTTCTGCGTAGACTCGCTGTAAGTATGTATGAGGACAATGGGAGACATGTTAGAGACTCAGAATTTTACTCCTATACAGGAACTGTACCAGTTAATGTGTAAACCTAATGGAGTACCTATTACCATTCTAGACAAATGTATTTGATAAAAATTCTATTCAGTACTGAATTCAACTCCAATCAGAAATATTTGCTACAATAAATGTAAACTGGTTTGTAAACAATAAAATAATGAAGTAATGAACTTGTTAAATATTAAGTTTACTTCACACAACAATAATAATCCAGACTTCTAGTTCTCTTAACATCTTATCCAAGTGTCAGAAACAAGAAAAAGACCACACACATTATTTTATAGCAAAGTAATGAGAGAGGGGGAGGGTTGAATGATTATTTCTGCAAGAATTCCTGGACTAACAATAACAATAATAATTTATTTCCAAAGGTCAAATCTCCATCGATTACCATAGAGACCGGAAACAGTCTCTTCCTCTCAAATGACTTGAAGCCATATTCAGAATACAGAGCTGCAATGCAAGAATATTACTCTGCTACCATCAGTGAAGTGGACTTCACTTCACCAACAAAAGCTGCTATGACAATCAATGACTGGGTTAGTGGAGTCACCCATGGACTTATACCAAAACTTGTTGAGGCAGGTTAGTGTGAAGAAACACACTGTAATATACTGTGTGAGATTTTTTGTGTTCATTATCATGTATGCAGTCTTTTCAAATTCAAATGACAACAATCATAAACAAGATGAATATTTTCTTATGTCAATTACTTAGTAGAGTAGATGATCAGACTGGCTAGCTAATCACTACACAAAGCTGAGGAGGAATTCACTTCTCAATACACCACTGGAGCAACACACACGGCCAGCCCCCACCCCCTCCTCTCTCTCTCTCTCTCTCTCTCTCTCTCTCTCTCTCTCTCAGCTAAAATAGAAGAAATAGAGCACACATATGTTTACCCTCTGATCTGGACTCTAGCCAGAAAATAAAATTCTACCATGGGGCAAACAAAAACTGTAAAACACAAACAGCAGCCTGGTGAGTCTCACAACTGGATTAAAAACTCACATTTTTTATGACCGTGTTAAATGCAAGCTGGTAAAAACTATTTAATACTAACAGTGAGTAGAGGGTAGTATACTACTGCTTTATTGTGCCCACTTGTGCATTACTTTACTTGAATAATAATGTAATAGCCCGGACAGACAAAGCTCAATGTGCCACTGTTTCTCACAACACATCATTTTGGCTGCAATGCCAATGTGCTCATTTCCTCTTGATTACATATCTTGATGCCTGGCTAAATGGTACCTCTTGCTTTTATAGAAGGAATAGCCCTGAAACATCTGATACTTTTTCTGTTGGGTACAACTGTTGGTTATTTCAGATGGCACAAAGGAAAATGGAAGCAGATGAGACAAGACCACCTTCAATCTCTTATCACCACCTCTAGTGCCCAGTGAATGTAATGGGCATTTTACGCTCATTTTGAAGGCAAATGCTACAACAAGATCATAAAGGATTACACAATTGCAGCAGTTTTTCTTCTTATGGCTATTAATGTGGAATGTAAGGTGCTTATATAAAGTACTAAACAAGTCATAAAAGCTTCATTCAAGATAGTATCTTCTAGACATAAATCTAAAACAATCCTGGGAGTTGAAAGTTAAGACAAGTGTGATTCATCACAACATTTCCGCAAGAACACTCTTGCTTTGAATATCAAAGTATGCAGTCACTTATAGATAAATATTACAAAGTTGTTCAGTAATAAGGTGTTTCATGCACTACAAACAGTATTTTGTATCATTGTTATAACTATTACTGCCTGATGTTCCCACTTTGGTCTTAAAAAGAATGTTACTAAACACATCTATGGGGAAACAGCAGTCACTATTTTCGTAGGTCTATGAATTAATAATGAAGCTGCACTAAAATATTATATTTTGTAAACACCAACATTAAGGATGAAATGAAATTTCTTAAATTTGTACTTTTTTCAACCAATCATTGAGCAGCAAGCTATAACCTCTTGCCCACAAAAAAGCTATGCATTGAGTGATGTGTAGCTTCTATGTACACACGAGGTTTCAAAATGTGTGGTATATCCTGAAGATTTATGAAAATGTAAAAAGTTGAAACTGTGACATGATTACACAATTCATATAAATATTATGTCACTTTGTGTTGAATGGATTAGAGACTTCAGAAATTATATGAACTATTAAAGCATCAGTTTTCCACCTAAAGGAGTGAGGTTTCCTGTCATTGATCTAAACTTGAACTATACAGTGCCACATGCTTCCTCCAAACTGCAGAGAAATTTCCACTCACTCTACCAAAATAGCATGCCTTCAGTGTTACCTGAAGACTTTGGTATAACCTTGTACTACTAGATAATGTTAAAAACCTCAATATTGAGATTGTGTTGCCTCCAGAAGCAAATAAACATCATTATCACACAACATACAACAGTCGCATGCAATGAGAACTCATATCAAATGTGTGAAAGAGCAACCAGAAAAATTTTCATTGATAAGTTATTCGAATTGTCCTCAAATAAGATATTTCTGCAGTTCCATATACACAGTGCTATCAATGTACACATGTATAAATATGGACTTGTTTATGACATTACCATAATGAATACAGTAACGTTTGATAAAATCCATTTGGTAATGACACCAAGATATTGACATATTCTCAGAAGTCACAAATACAGAACAACAGCAGTTAATGAATTTTCACTGATTACTAATATTAAGTTGGTATCTAGAAGTTCCCAATATTAGAATTCTTTGCTCAAATTGATAAGATTCCACTGCAATACCACTAGATTTCTATATAAGATGAAGGATGACTCATCCATTGTGATGATTGCTACATAGTTTCAGGTTTCATCACCTGTGATAACCTCTGAAAGTAAGTTTGGCTTGTCTTTGAACAGTCATGGCACAAACTATACCACAGTCCTCATATGCAATTCTACCAACAGAAGATATTCACATCTGCAACTGCATGTTCCCAAGGTGATGTAGTTTTAAATAAAACACCTACAGTCTTGCAGCATCAGATCCCTACACACAGCACACACTACTTCAGGTCTGTTTATGATTGTAAGTATTGTCTCCAGTAGCTTGCTTTAATGCTTAGCGTATTTCTGTATTAGTTTTCCTGACTCAAACAAAAAAAATGTTGTAGAGGCACACTGCTTTGTCAAGTAAGCCCTTGCCAAAGTGCAAGCTATCAGCAACATGACAGTGGAAAAATGCTCACCAACAACTAAACCACTCAGCTAACAGCAACTTGTGACACTGATTTAAGAAATATGTATGGGGGAGAAATACTATTGCAATGTTCTAAGACATTTGGAGGAACAGAGAAGACTGTCCACAGAGATTCTGTGTGAAGACTGCTTAGGCCTACTCCATGACAATCCAAGACCACATAAAACCTATGTTCAGGAATTTTTGGCAACAAACAGGTAGTAGCTGTGTCCTATGCACCATACTCAGGAAACTTAGCTGTGTGTTACTTCTTCCCAAAGAAGAAAATAAGGCTGACTGTGTGAAAGTGATACAGTGGAAGGGATTAATGTGGAATGGCAGAGGGTATTAAATGCATTGACAGAGAAACACCTCCAGGATGCACTCCAAAGTAGCAGAAATGTTGGTATCAGTGCATTTGCTTCCAGGTGAACTACATGGAAGGCGATAGTGCAGAATAGGGTCCATGTTAGACACAGTAATTTTAGGTAACATGTATTGTGAGAGTTTGGGTACTACTTCATAAATTCCTCATTCACACATTGCATAAATGAAGAATGAAAACCTGAACCGCAGTTTAGACTCCTTTTACAATTACAGATTACCTGATGCAGGTCATATAAGCTACTTCGCTAGTTTAAAAAAAGATGAGTGTAAAGACTCATATAAAATTGGGTATCATTAAACTAGAGTGCATTTGTTGTTTACTTTTACTTCTCATTACATGTATCATACAGTAAACATAAAAAGACTAGTAAAATTACTTTGTTACACAGATATATTTTATAACAAGCTGCCATTATTATATTCTCTTTATGCAATTGGAAACTTTGTTTTGCATAGTACAGCTTGTAGCCATAAAACTGAATTTCATTTATTGCTTGATTTCAGAGGGTCTTCCAACTGATACAAAGCTCATGATGACGAATGCAGTCTATTTTAAGGGAAAATGGAAAATAGCCTTTGATGCAGATGGTACAACAGTGAGATGTTTCTACAAACAGAATCTTGAATGCCAAAGATCATATTTCATGGAAACCCTAAGTTACTTCAAGTATGGTTACATAAGCTCTCTCGACGCAGAGGCTGTGGAAATTCTTTATTATGTAAGTACATTGTTCCCTTTGCTGTCATCATGTTCCATTAGGCTTCAACTTTTATACCTTCTACAAACAGCCAAAAATTTTCTTCCTTTCAAATTTTCCCACATTCTATTTTTCACTACCATACAAAGCTGTGCTTCAAACATACATTCTCAGAAATTTCTTCCTCAAATTAAGGTCTATGTTTGATGCTAGTAGACTTCTCTTGGCAAGGAATGCCTATTTCAGTAGTACTAGTCTGCTTTTTATGTCGTCCTTGCTTAATCCATCGTGGGTTGTTTTGTTGCTCGGTAGCAGAATTCCGTAACGTTAAGTTTCTCAGTATTCTCATTTCTGCTACTTCTAATTACTTTTATTTTTGTTAATTTACTCTCAATTCATATTCTGTACTCATTAGACTCGTCATTCCATGTAACAGTGCCTGTTGTTGCTCTCCAGTTTCACTGAGGATAGCAATGTCATCAGTGAATCATATCACCAATATCCTTTCACCTTGAATTTTAATCCCACTCTTGACACTTCTGTCATTGTTTCTTCAATGAACACAGTAAGGGCAAAAGACGACGTCCCTGTCTTACACCTTTTTTTTTTTTTTTTTTTAATCTGAGCACTTTGTTCTTGGTCTCCCACTCCTCTCATTCCTCCTTGATTCTTGTACATATTATGTATTACCTTTCCTTCCCTATTGCTTACACCTATTTTTGTCAGAATTTCAAGCACGTTTCATCATTCTACTTTGTTGAACGCTTTTGCCAGGTCAACAGATCCTATGAACATGTCTAAATTTTTCCTCACTCATGCGTCCATTATCAACTGCAATGTGAGAACTTCCTCTCTGGTGCCTTTATCACAGATCCTAAATTTTCTTTTCCAATCTTCTGTATATTATTCTTGTCAACAGCTTGGATGCATGATCTGTTAAGTTGATTGGGCATGTTAAGTTGATTGTGTGACAATTCTTGCACTTGTCAATTCTTGCTATCTTTGGCATCATGAGGGTGCTGTTTTTCCAAAAGTTCGATGGTATATTGCCAGTTTCATACATTCTACACAGCAATGTGAATAGTCGTTTTGTTGCCACTTCCACCAATGATTTCAGAAATTCCAATGGAATATAATCTCTCCCTTCAGCCTTAGTTGATCGTAAGTCTTCCAAAGCTGTTTTAAATTCTGACTCTTAAACTGGATCACATCTCTCTCTTTCCTGTCGACAACTATTCATTCTTTTATCATGTT
The DNA here is from genome assembly GCF_021461395.2 of Schistocerca americana. Classification (NCBI taxonomy): domain Eukaryota; kingdom Metazoa; phylum Arthropoda; class Insecta; order Orthoptera; family Acrididae; genus Schistocerca; species Schistocerca americana. Next base: position 413,121,320 of record NC_060130.1, on the reverse strand, counting down.
GTCTGACAAGTCCTCCCTGTCATTGAGGCCTTCAATGTGCTCCTTCTATCCACTCTCTCACCTGCATTTAACAGCAGTATTCCCATTGCACTCTTAATGTTATTTCCCTTGTTTTTAATATCACCAAAGGTTGCTCTGACCTTCCTCTATTCTGAATCTGCCATTCTAGCAATCATTTCTTCACATTATTCATGCAGCCATTTTGCATTAGCTTCCTTGCACTTCCTATTTATTTAATTTTTAAATTATTTGTATTTCCATAATCCTGAATGGTTTTGTACTTATTTTGTTGATCAGTTGAAGTATTTCTTCTGTTATGCATTGTTCGGTCGAGAATACAGGTGTTGGGCTGTTGCATTGGCCTGCATATTCTCCACACCTTTGACATTCTGAAAACATCTAATCATGTATTGCCAAGAGACTGGTGTGTCAACACTTGCCAGCCACTAAGATTCATACACTGTGGCATACAGTTCACGCATAGGGATCATGAGAAAAATATGAGCTTACAAAAAGTACAGAGAACTTCGTGGACAGTCATTCTCTGTCATTCAGTACACAGATGGAATAGGAAAGAAAACTGATAATACTGGTATTGTGTATTCTCCACCATACACTGGCTTGTTGAGTATTTAATGTGTGGAAATGACTTGCCCAAATGTGAGATCCAAGCTCAATTTGACTACATGCCCAGCCAGGCTGCTGCCAGAGACGGCAGATCTTCGAACTAAATTTCTCATAATTTACCCCACAATTGCACACAAATTTAATAATTTCCTACATGGCTGTAAAAGCCCAATAAATAAAGTTCTACTTGCTATTCTTCCTGGTGCTGCAATTTTAAGGTCAAACAATGTACAAGCACTCTCCAGCAGTATGTACTATTTACACACCACCAACAGTTACTGCAATTACTACATTGCATTTAGTTTAATTACATACTTTTGTTTGAATGTGAACAGCATCTTGGTTAGCATGGGATAGGAGACCTTGCCTTATTTTCTTGTTTTCATATTTGCAAGAGCTATTCAGATATCTAGTGGCTGTGGTAATGGAGAGTGTATGTTTTAAGAACTTGATGTCAGAGTTGACTGGTGTCTGCAGACAGGTAGACAGAAGCTGTATCAGCAGCTACTGATGAGCTCCTTATTTGGTGCCAGACACAGTTGACAGTTATTAGCATGCTGTGCTTAGATGAGGAGTGGTTGTGTGGAAAACAGCAGCATCAAATCGCAAACATGTGTATGTCAAGTTTCTTGTAAGTTTGAGGCATTACATCTGCTAATAATGATTTGGACAATGGGCTTCGCCTTTTTGCTTGAATAAATGGCTTTCTTATTGTGTTACAAGCACCCACAGACGAAATGGAGATAGTGCTGTGTGTAAGCAACTTAAATTTCAAATCATATGATCACCTGTCTTTGGGAAATAGTGTCATGCAAGGGGAATAAATCCCATGTACACTTAGCGTATCCCTGTAGGAATTGTCTGACAGGTGAAACAAGCTATCCATGTGCCAGTCATACACTTAGCGTATCCCTGTAGGAATTGTCTGACAGGTGAAACAAGCTATCCATGTGCCAGTCAAAAGTATTGGTTGTACTTGACTACAGATTACCACTCAGGTCTGCACTAATTAATGTGTGTTGCATGGCATCTGAGACTGTTGTTTATTCTTTCAGAAAATGGTGAAGACAGCTAGTCTCACTAATGGATCAAACTACAAATATCAATGTGCACCATCATTCAAAATCAGGTTCATCTGGTCTGAATGAGGGTGGAGGGTCGAAATTAGAGGCTCTCTGAGTTGTGCAGTGTAGCTTCCTCAATGTGCACTTCATGTATTGAGTAGCCCAGGAGAGGGCAGGAAACTTCCATATATAAGTTGCAATATTAACTCCAATGAGATCAAACAAAAGTATGAATACACATAGACAACAGTAACTAACAGTGATACTTACCTGGAAACATCACCAAACTTACCTGAGATTTTAAGGAAAGAAAAACACACTTCCAATATCTCAGCCCCAGCAATTGATCCTGCACAAAAATTTGGGCCACAGTTCTGGTAGTATGTAGTTATGAACTTCTAAGCGCACAGCATTTAAATAATTGCGCCCACACATTTTCAATCTGTCCATCTACAGCTGCCTAATGCCAGAGTACAAAGTACTGTATAGCAGATTAAGAGGTTTGTCTTCGTAAGACCAATGATCCAAGAAGCAATAATGCTTTGTTCATTGTTTCAAAATGTACTGTTTCTAACCCATAGCTGTTGCCAGAGATCACTTTGCTTTGAACACCTTCATGTTGCAATTTAGAAATGCAGTATAAATTAATAAAATGAATGAATATATCATTAAATAAGTAGCATACTCCTATTTAATAATTAACATCACTGATATTTGTTGTTTGCTTTGGACTGAAAAGTGGACACTGATAAAGTGAAGTACATTTGCAGGAGTTACGCCATTCATTGTGACTGGTATGGTTAAACTGGAAATTATTAACTCCATTTCATAACACTTCAGTTGCTCACACTGATTCATTTTGATTTTGAGGTATGGACAGGTAAGATAATACTGAACATATATTTGCATGTGGCTGAAATATTATGTACACTTTCCATATAAAGCAATTTGTTCTTGAAACAGATTTCAAAATACATTTGACAGATGTGACCCTCTCCCTCCAAGCTCCCTTGGCTTTGAATGTAACACACACAGCAGTGTGCTGGTCGCTATTCTACTGTACAGTACTTTATGCTCGGGCTGCAGTAGGGTGGACAGAGTGACAAACTATAGGTGTACACAAATATTTAGATGATGTTCGCAGGGACATATCCGCATACTACCAGAATTGTGGCCCACATTTTCATGTGGTATCACCTTTTAGATCTGATATCTTGTTACTGTGCCTTTTCTTCTCAAAATATGAGATCAAATTGGGCTTGATCCACATTCATTAGTCAGTCATTCAAATATAGCCTCAGTTCAATAGCACAGAAAGAATTATGACTGCCACATGATAGTAGTGGTAATTTTAATTTGCTGATATTCACTGAAAAAATGATAAATAGCCAGTGCTGTATAAAAAACAGTTTTCCAACGTAATCCTGAACACATTCTCAGGTGTCAGCCTCCAAGAAACTATTCCCAAAAAGCCATGGTAGAGATGAAGTAAGTGGCACATTGGTAATACACCAGACTTGATCTCTTTCGGCTGGCAATTCAAATCCCTATCCAGTCATTTCAGTTTTTTAGTTTCCATCCATCACTTAAGGAAATTTCCAGGATGGTTCCTTTGAAAAGGATACAACTGAGTGCCTTCCCCAATTGAACTTGGGCTCAGTTTCATGGGATGTTAAAACCTGAACTTCCTTCTTGACATTTCATGGGAATATTCTGAATCTTCTAACTATAAATGGAACAATTGTTTTCAACTGTCCAATCAAGGAAAAAGCACTTACAATTTGTATTGGTATCAGAACAATGACAGCACTAAAGGCAAAAAGTTATTCCTCAAATCTAGGAAAGCAGTTGTTTTGTGGAACTGACAGTTTAGTTTAAAATTGACAAAAGATTCAAGATTAAAGCTCAGATACACAAATTACTCTCTATATATACATGGAATATGGCAAAGACCCTTCTTGGTTAAACAGTGCCCTCCAGAGAATATTTGGGAAACCAATTATTCTCAGGAACCAGTAGCTCCAGTATTCCATACATAGTTGAATATTTTGGGTTATGACATGCCAGTAGACTGCGTGACACTCTCAATTTAATGACATACAAAATCAGTTGGCAGCAGTTCAGTGTTTAATAACATGTATTCCTACATTGATAGCCATAACTATTTATGACATTATATACTTTAAAGAGTTTTCCAGTGATAGCAGTGCACTGAAACATTTGAGGTGTGCTACAAAAGGATGTTGAAAATTAAGATGACTTATAAGAAATGAGGCAGTTCTCCACAGGAGAGAAACATACAGTAAACACTGATGCTGTTTCATTAGTGACAAGGACACTCTCTCTGCCAGTAAGTTGGTTTTTCCAAGGTGTCCATTGTGCATCAATGCTGTCCCCACCTTGTCTAAAACAACACTGATGCCTAATTCCCACATACACCTTGCACAACTGCTGACCAGCCAGAATGGAACATCCCATTTTGTCCACCCCTTGCCATGGTCTGAGGTAATAAATACTGTCCCTATTATCTTTATCACTGTCACTAACCCTCAGTAATACTCTTGTTGGTTCTTATGACTTCTGCTCCCATCATCCTCTTGGTAGACTCTAGCAGTCAACTGGCCACATATGGCCATCCATCATCAACTATTCCAGCCTTGTCAGTGCCAATGTCTACTCTGAGAGGTAGGACCAACTTTTATAACAATCATGACATATAACAACTTTGTTGCACCCTTGTACTGTATTCTAAGTGGATATAATTATAAACGAAACTGTGGCAACCATTGTGGGAAATGCTGCTTGGCATAGTATTACTTTAAAAGATGCTTCAGAACAAATACCACTTGCCATCACTGTTGTCCTGCAACTTTCTTCTAAACTGTGAAGATGATTGTTTCTCCAACATATTTGTAATTAACAAGAAAGATTTCTAGAGATACAGTTGTCATGTTTCAAAATAAGGACACCATCATTTCATATACAGCTGCAGTGATTTTCCTGTCCTTGCAATTGTACTGTCTTGTTGAGGGTGTATTTATATTTTTGTCATGACCCCTCTACTGGAATCCACAATGTCACAGTTTTAAACTGAAACTATGACACTTTTTTCAACATTGAAACTGGCACTTTTTAAGCCAGTTCACAAAAGTCAGACTGACTTAGTTTTTAAATTCACTTCTTTTTTAAAATTGAATGTATTCATTATGTTAACATTTTTGGAATAATTACAATGTGTGTTAATACAAGGACAATTAATATTTATAAAAAATCCACTGTCCTTTTCCATAGGCAAGTCAAGAAAACTAGACACTTGATATATTGTTCATTTTAAAGTCAAAGTAGTTCAGGCTCTTTCTGTATGAACCAAATTGCAGCTGCCATCAAAATAGGATTTGCAGTTATCACAATATAAAATCTAGCACATAACAATAGTTCCACTTTTACAGCATGGTAATGCTGTGCATGAGAAGGAAAGACTTCTTTAACAGCAGATACAGGAAGTTGGTGCAGTGCAAGGATACTGAACTCACTCGGGAGGACTGCAGTTTAAATCCTTGTCAGATTGTGCAGTTTCCCTAAATATCGTACGGCACATGCTGGGATGGTTCCCGTGTATGTGACATGGCTGATTTTCTCTCTATACTTCCCCAAACTGACTGTTCTACATCTGACAAATTTGTCACTGACTGGCTGTTTAATCCTAATCTTCCTTAACCGTTCATTTATGTGCCCCCTCCCCACCCCTTGTGATTTAGTGAATTAATGGGGACTTCTCGGTGTGACGTCATGTGTGCTGGACTGCTGTTGAAATTGCTCACCAATATTTTATAATGTTTGTCTTCAGTTACTTATTTTAAAGTTTATTTGTGTTGATATTTGCTGTAAAAGTAAGTTATCAATGGATTTTTATTCATCTTAGTCTTTCTTTCTGTGTTGTTGATGTGAGTGGTTTGTTATTCATGAGTATGCTTACGTCATTCATCAAAGTCTCAGACCTCAGCAGTGTGTTCACATTTCTTAGTGTGCAGTTGCAGCTCTAGCAATTCTAAAGGTAAGTACTGTCAAGAGATTTGTGCACTGTGTTTGAATAATAAATTTAGTAGTTTTCATTCATCCAAATATTAGCAGTTGCAGCTGTAGTGGTTCTTAAGTTGAATTCTGACAAAGTTGTTTGTGCACTGTTATACAGTTATTAAATTTAGTAGTTTTCAACTGTGTCTCATCTTGTTTGTGGCAAATTGATGGCCTAATAAACTGTTGGAGATGTTTGCCCACTGTGTTTTTTTTTTTGAGTTGCCTGTGCATTGAAGTTGTTCAGCAGATTTTGTGTGGTAGTTTTCAGTTGGTGTGTCTTACTGATTCTAGTGCAATATTTCAGTGAAATTTTCATTCACTGTTTTAATTTCATTGAGTGTTCCAGGGGCTGCTTGAATTTTTGCTTTAACTAAGAAATTGTCTGAGGTTTTGGTGGTATTGGTATTATTTGTTGTTTAGTGGTATTAATAGAAGTTGTTGCTTTCTTAGTAAAGTGAGAACTTAGAGACCACTATTGTTAGTTCTTTAAGTAACTCTACTTTTGTAATTAAACTTATGTAACATAAATATTTAGTTTTTTCAGTAAGTGTTAAAATTTTACCATGAGTGAGAAGTGTAGGCTTTGTCATAGGATTGTGAGTAGTTCATTATAGTGTGGGATCTGTTCAAAGTATTTTCATTGGGGGGAAGACAGTGGGCATTCTAGTGACGTCCTCTCCTAGGAATGCAGAATCCATAGCAGAAATATGTTGACAGAGGAGCAGGAGTGTAAGATCTGTGCCCTTCAGGCACAGTTATAAGACACAAAGGAGAAATTGGATAGATTGAAGAGGGTGAAAGGTGATGGGAATGTGAACTGGCAGTTGGTAAGAAGGCAGCTAGGAGGAAAAGATATCCAGACAGTTGTGCTTCGTGTATATGCAATAGATTTGACAGACTGTCAGAGTTGAGCGGAAAGGAGCCTCTTATAGCTGTTGGTGTAGGAAACACACAGCAGTCCTCAGCAGTTAGGAAGCCAAAGCCAGTTACAAATTCTAACAGAAAGGAGGAAGTTCTGCTAGGTAGTTCACACCATAGAGGTGTGGGCCAGCAGATGCAGGAAATGTTGGGAGTGAGTACCAGGTCACCAGCACTGTGAAACCTGGTGCAGGGCTGGCTCAGGTGACTGACAGCGTATGCTAGTTAGGTAGGAATTATCTGAAAGAGGATTGGGTAGTGATTGTGACTGGAGCAGAGAATAGTCTTGATGGGGATGGGGAATATGATGTAGGTGGTGACCTGGTAAAGATAGCTACTAACTGCCGAGACTAATGTGCAATCTGTGCAACTGTTTCAGTGTCATGATTGGCCTTATCTTAATGCGGCTGTTAGGCATGTTAACAGGGGGCTGGAGAAGGCACTGATGGCAGAGGGCATGGGTCACATTGCAGTGCTGCCAGTTGAGTCTATCGGTAGATCGGGTTTCACTAGGCATGGCCTGCACCTCAAGAGGAATGTGAAGGGGGGGCTGGCAAAGCTTACAGGTGACAGTGCAGTGGGTGGTGGTGGGATCACTCATGGAAAAATTCCTGTACTAGCTGCACCTTCTTTAGATTGAATTCAGCTGGTAGGTATGCCTGCTTAAAAGACGTCCCTCTAGCAAAGGAATCACCTTCAGAGGTGGTAAAGTATCAGAGTAGAGAAAGAATTAGGATATTTAATCAAAATATAAGAGGTATTAGAGAGAAAGTTAGTGAACTGCTTATAGATGTTGACTCTGACATTATTGGTATATTGGAGCACCACTTGAATAATTTGACAATTCAGAGGCATCCTTTACCAGGATACAAATTACCTGGCTGTTTTCAAGGAGTTCCTTGCAGGATGGTGGAGTGGCCATGTACGTAAAAAAACAGTACTCTATTTGAGTCCATAGACATATCACAGCACTGCACTGAACAGATATTTTAATGTTGTGCAGGGAATTTAATGAAACTAAACGTCTAATTTTTGTTGTTTACAGGTCCTCCAACTCTGACTTCAGAGCATTTCTGCTCAAGCTAGAGGGCAGGGTTCTCAATTCACTTTATAGGAACTGCCAGAAATTACTCATATGTGGAGACTTCAATTTTATTTTTGTATATGATTGTGCAAGAAAAAGGATGCTGTGTAGGAAAGCTAATCGAATGGCATTAGTGTTTTTTTTAAACCTTGTTAAGGAACAAGAGTGGCAGAATATTTATAGTGCTGATAAGATAGATGACAAATATAATTCTTTCCTTAACACATTCTAAACAGGGTACTAGCATAGGGTGTCCATTCGTCCCATTTTTTGTCAAAATGTCCCGCTGTCCCGAAAGTTTTTTGGGGGACGCTCAAATGTCCTTTTTTTTATGATTCCGCTTGGCTAGAGTATTTTACGCTACTGGTTGTTTGACTTGCTATTAACTGCGCAATTATTTATGCTAGGAAGCGTGTGATGACTTTCAGCATACGCCAAACATGTACCGAACTGTCAAAAACCGCAAGTAATTATAAACGCACTATAGGTTACAAATAACAACAGATTCTTCTCTTCTAAATCGCCCACTGAATCCATCCATTTGGTCCAGAGATAGTCTACACCACTGATACTTGCTCTCTGGCTTTTGTCACCACACTGTTAATGTTTTGCACTGTGCAATCACTGTTTCATTATGCCAAAACGGAAGTGTAATTTTAACAGTAATATAAAAAGAGTGTTTCCTTTTATCACTGTTAGTGGAGAAACTGTAGAATGTACGTCATGCAGGTCAAAATTTGCTATTAGTCATGGTGGAAGGTCTGACATTGTGAATCACATTAAGACGAAGAAACATCGCATGAGTGATCAAACGAAAAGAGCAAATAAATGCGTGAGTGACTACTATGTAAAGCTAAAATCAGTAACAGAAATGGATACGCAGTTGGCAGCACAAGAAGCTACGTTTGCATACCACAGTGCAATGCATAACCATAGCTTTAAGTCAATGGACTGTACTACGGCAGTTGTTGAAAAACTTTTCAATCCTAAATTCACATGTGGACACACAAAAGAAATGCAATCATTTCAAATGTTATTGCACCATATGCAGCTCAGCAGGTTTTAAATGAACTGAAAAGTGCTAGCTTCATTTCTGTAATGATTGATACATAGAATCATCTGGATTTGAAGTTGGTTCCTCTCATTATGAGGTATTTTCACCCTGAAAATGGCATCACGGTGAAAGTGCTCGAATTGGTTAATTTAGTTGGAGAAATGTCAGATTTACTTCAGAATTATGTGCTGGAGGTTTTAAAGAAATATGATCTTGAGGGAAAGGTGATTGCAGTTTCTTCGGACAACACTAACACCGATTTTGGTGGTAAGCAGAGGAAAGGACAAAACAATTTGTTCTATAAACTGCAACAGAACACAGTGAATAATATAGTAGGTGTCGGCTGTCCAGCACATGTGGTGCACAATTCCTTACAAACTGGCTCAGACTGCCTACCCATCGACTGCCAATTAACTGTAAACAAAATCTACCAGCATTTGCACATATACTCAGTAAGGGTTGAATCTCTGAAGTCGGAACTACGGAAGCATCTGATCCCTCCCGTCTGCTTTGACCCATGACGTCACAAATATGGCGGAAGCGACCATAAACCACGATTCCAGTATGGCGCATATAAAGTCGTTACGTACACATTAGGAGGACGAAAATACATCGAAAAAAAAATACACACATTCCACAAAAAGCCTAATGACACTAACGGGACAAGTGCAGGAAATAGGGGGCTTTTGGGTGGGGACAAACTAAATATAAACAAATTTAGACACCCACCTCCGTACAAAACCATGCACAATGACGAAAAAAACCAAAATCACAAAACTCCCCAAATACCACTAAACACAATATCATCTGGAATAGGACACTTCCCTTGACCTATATAGCTCAACAGCAGCTCCCGATCACATAAATTAGGACCTAACGCTTTCCTTGACCTATATAGCTCAAAAACATCTCCCAATACCAATACCAATACCAATACCAACATTCACAGCCACACATTGGGATCGAACACTTCCTTTGACCTGTTATCCTTAAGACATCTCCACATACAGCTGTCCCTGGTCCAAGACACCGGAACTTTAAGTAAGCCTCATTTCTTCACGACATACCAAACACTTCATGACTTCATCCAAAAATCCAGATAGTTGGAGAAATTTTATTAGAGACAATGCACTGTCCCCCATCATAGCCGACAACCGAAAACTGTTGACCCTGTCATTCATATACATACCTACCAAAGACATAAAAAAAGAAATTTACCAAAATTCACACACAATGCCACACTCGCAAACTAAACCAAAAACATCACCTAACACACCACCAGAGAGCACCACTAATTGCATCAAAACGACACCTACAAACACGCCACTCTCACAAACTAAATTCCTCGCCGTCGTGATGTCACACGCAACAGCAGCCTTACGTCACGGGTCAAAGCCGACGGGTGGGATCGGACACTTCGGTTGACCCCTGAAGTCATTCTGAAAGTTTACTGAAACTGAATACAAAAGTGCACTTGGGCACAGTAAGACAAGATGGCTATCTCTGCCACCAGCACTGGAAAGAATTGTAGAGTTATTTCCCACTTTGAAATCGTATTTCATTTCCCTTAAGTGTCCTGTTATCCTTAAACAATTCTTTGATAACCCTGTGTCTATTGTTCTTCTACACTTTCTTGTTAGCCAGCTAAAACCTTTCTCCACAACTATTAAATGTATTGAGAAACAAGAAATTACAATAGTGGAAGCTTATCAAGAAATAAACAAATTATTAGGCACATTACAATGTAGAAAATCTGAAGGATTTCTCACATCCTTTGTACATGAGACTCTAAGAAAGCTGGAAGAAGAGGGTGAAACTACTGTAAAACAATTTCATATCTATGCTGACATCTTCCTTGACTCTTGCACTGAGTATATTAAAGAATGGTTTTTACCATTTCTCACACCTTTTAAAGCATTTGACTGGGTTAATACTGAAAAGGGGCAGCTACAGTGGAAGGATATTCAGGACTGTTGTGTTTTTGTTAAAAGTATTGTACCAAATTTTCCTGTTGATGAAGACGAACTGTTCGATGAATTTTCATGTGCTCAGAACTTCATATAAAGTGAAGAAAGAGACAAAGAAAGTGTTAGTGCAACGTGTTGTAAAATATTTGCTTATTTCAAAAGTAAAAACATTAACATGTAAAACATTATTCATTTGGTGAAGTTTTGTCTGGAAATTCCTGGGTCAAATGCTGCTGTGGAACATACATTTTCGTTAGTGAACTCTTTGTGGTCAGATGAAAAAAACTGAATGAAAGTTGAAACAGTGAGGGCCTTGCTCATTGTCAAAACACTCTTTAATGGTGCATCGTATACTGACTTTTATGATACAATTTCAAACGAAAATGCACTTCTTGATAAAGTACGTAAAAGTGAAAAGTACGGTGATAGTGTGGCAGAATAATTGTAAAAAGTGATTTGAGGTCATCTGAGTGCACGTTGTAAAGGTAAACTTGTATGTGTATTAAATTTAGTCAATACAATATTTATGTCCCAGTTTTTCCTTCATTTTCCCAAGTTTTTCTCTAATTTACTTTAAATGTCGCCTTTTTAAATGAAAATGAAATGGACACCCTATACTAGCAGTAAAAGGCAGCCTTGGTGGCTGACCAGGGGGATAAGGATATCATGTAGAACAAAGTGGTAATTATATCAAAATGTTAGTAGTCACAATCAAGCTACAGTAGCCTATTACAAACAGTATTGTAAAGCACTTAAGTGTTACTAGGAAGATAGAGAGTATGTGGTATGCAGATACAACACCTAATTCATAGGATAAAATGGAAACCATATTGTCAGTTGTGAAGGAAGTGTCTGGTCAGAAGCACAAGGTTGACAAAATAGTCAGTTTATAGTAAAAACATTTCTGTTACTGATAAACCAGATATATGTACAGTATTTAACAATCGTTTTCTGAACATTGCTGGTGAATTAAAGAAAAACCTAGTTTCTACATGGGACTGTGTAACACTCTTGAGAAATGCCTTTCTGAGATTGATCTGTGATACTGACAAGGAGGAGATTTAGGCAATAATTAAATCATTGAAAGCTAAGGACTCTCATGGATATGACGGAGTGCCTAGCATAATCTTAAAGTACTGTGCTGCACGTGTTAGCCCTGTCCTTAGCCATGTTTGTAATTTTTCCTTTAAGAATGGCCAGTTTCCTGAACAATTAAAGTACTCAGTGGTAAAGCTGCTTTACAAAAAGGAACTAAGAGATAATGTACACAATTTTAGACCTATTTCTATGCCATCAGTGTTTGCTTAAGTTATTGAAAAGCCGTGTATGTAAGGATAACTGATCATTTTTGTATAACATAATTTGCTATCGAATGCACAGTTCAGCTTTAGAAGAGGTTTAACAATTGAAAGTGCTATATTCTGCCTTCCTTGTGAGGTACTGAATGGATTAAACAAAAAGTTTCGAACACTAGGCATCCTTTTTGATGTAACTGAGGCATTTGATTGTGTTGTTCATAAAATATTGCTCCAGAAGTTGGACCATCATGAAATGCAGTGAGTAGCTCACAATTGGTTCACCTCTTACTTCAACAACAGACAGCAAAAGGCTGTTATTCGCAGTGTTTAAAATGGCTGTGATGTGGGGTCTGAGTGGGGCACGGTCAAATGGGGAGTGCCCCAGGAATCAGTGTTGGAGCCACTCCTGTTCCTTATTTGTCTATATTATATGCCCTCTATTATTATAGGTAATTCTAAAATGTTTGTTTGCTGATGACACTAGCTTGGCAGTAAAGAATGTCGTGTGCAACACTGGCTCTGTTTCAAATAGTGCAGTTCATAAGTTCATGGCTTGTAGAAAACAAACTAATGCTAAATCACAGTAAGGCACAATTTTTACAGTTTCTAACACAATTCAATGAAACCCGATATTTTAATTTCACAGAATGGGCATATGATTAGTGCAACTGAACAGTTCAAATTTCTAGGTGTTGAGATACATAGTAAACTGTCATAGAAAGCCCATGTTCAGGATCTTGTTCAAAGACTTAATGCCACCATTTTTACTATTCGAACAGTATCTGAAGTCGGCTATTGTTTGACATGAAAATTAGTCTATTTTGCTTATTTTTATTCACTTATGTCATATGTTGTTATATTTTGGGGTAACTTTTCCCATTCCCAAAGGATAGTTTTGGCTCAGAAATGGACAGTTCGGACAATAAGTGGTGTAGGTTTGTGAACATCTTATTGGACCCTGTTCACCGGTCTGGGTATTCTGAAATTGCCCCCTCAATTTATATATTCTTCACTATGGTTTCTTGTTAAAAATATCAGCTGATTCCCAAGAATTAGCAACTTTCACTCAGTTAATACTAAGCAGAAATCCAATCTGCTTTTGGATCACACTTCCTTAGCTCTTGTGCAGAAAGGTGTGCAGTATAACGCTGCATCTATTTTCAATAAGCTACCACAATAATTCAAAAAAATCTTAGCAGTAATCCACATGCTTTCAAATTGAAACTGAAGAGTTTCCTCATGGGTCACTCATTCTATTGTCGAGGAATTCCTCGAAAAATTAAGATGATTCCTATGTTACATTGTTGATTGCGTTTACTTAAACTTATGGCTGGGGTTTTTATTTATTTATTTATTTATTTATTTTTTTGTTCATAAATATTTTAATTTATCTGTAATTACTTTATGTTGTAATTTCATGTAATGACATGTTCCATGACCCTGGATATTTGCTCCTCAATTCGGCCCTATGGGACTATATGTGTAAATAGATAATTAATCTTGAACACCTGACACACTTATAATATGAATTTTATTCTCTAATTATAACAGTAGAATAATTTGCCAAAAAGATATCCTATCAGACCATTAAAGTCAGTGAAGCATGAGGTAACTAAAATGAATGTATAGCATGAAGTTTCAAGAGATACACACGCACTTGACACTTTTAGATTTGGTATTTTGCAGAACTATTTAAAAGACAAAGTAATACCACTTTTCCCTTTTTGGTTTAATGCCCATGTTACAATTTAATTTGATTATTAATGTTCCAGGATGATCAGTATTCAATGGTGATTCTACTTCCAACCAAGAGAAACAGCATTAACAAGTTAATCAGGGACTTAACACATACCCCACTTTCAGAGGCAATTGGAAAACTTCAGCTAACAGAAATACTGCTGTCAATACCTCGTTTCAACATAACCTACAACTCTGAGCTCATACCTGTTCTTGAGAGGGTAAGTTTTTCTTGAAAATGAAAAAATGTCACTTTCGAATGAATTTTACACCAGGAAATTGGATATATAATACTGTGAAATTTACTGGCAGATTAAAATGGTGTTCTAGACTGGGACTTGAACCCAAACCCTCCTAGACTTTGGTGGGATAGGCTTTTGTCAACAGAGTAAGCCAGGAAAGACTTCCAACCCATTCACGAGAGCTACAGTAGAGTTTGAATAGTAGGAAACAAAGCATAGAAAAGTCATGAATTGTGCTCTGTCAGCAAGTTTCACTAAATCATTTCACAAATCAGTGTCTACTTTTATCTGCTGTTACCACACTTCCTGTTGATATGTCTACAGTGTGTCTGATGGTTTACTATACCACATCCTTGAGACACGCATGTCTGAAGGAACAGACGCTGTTAAGATTTACGGCTGTATAAAATAGAATAAAAATATTTGCAATTGTGAACACAATTAGACTTCAGCTGCACAATTTATTGGCGACATGTGAAAATTTGTGCTAAACTGGGACTCAAACCTGGATCTCCTGCTTAACATGAGTAGTCACCTTAACTCCCCCCCCCCCCTCCCCCCCCCCCACCCCCAATATGTCAACGTATGTCCATGTCCTGAACTCAAACCATCGCTGTGATTTCTGTGGAAGGACAGTGTATAGCACTCCATAAAACACAGACAATGCAAATTAGTATTACTTACCTACAAAGATCTGACTGTAATAAATAATCTCTTTCCCTGCATGGGACTTGCAGCAACTGTGAGTGTACAGGACATGGATAGACAGTTATGCCTGAGAGTTTGGGTCAGTCTTCCAGGCATGCTCAGAAAGCTGAAACGGTTAAGGTGACCACTCGCGTAAAGTGGGAGATCTTGGTCTGGCACAAGTGTCACTAATAAGTTGTGCTGTTGAAGTCTAATAGTATTCACAATTATGAATACATTTCTTCTTGTTAGTTACGTGCAGTGTTCTGTCTTCTAAGCCAAACCACCAAAGTAATTAATTCAATTTTTGAAGAATGTATTACACCAAATGAGAACTTAAGTTAGATGCCTAATGATATTCTTGTAAATATCTTCAGCTTTGAACATGTAACACATCAGCCTCAGTTGCAAATAGAAACAAATCTTCAGCCAGGTTTCAGCCAAAATAATTTGGCCTTCTTCAGAAGCCAGTGACACACAACTATTGCATGCTAAAGTTTGGCCATGTCAAGTATAAGACTGTAGCACCGTAGTAACCAGTCATAAATCTGCATTACTTGGGCTGAAGAGAAACAGCAGGCCCACTGCACGGATAAGGTCAACAGGCTGCAAGTGCTGCACAGCTCTCGTGGCCTACCGACCTCATCCACACAGCGGGCCTGCTGTTTCTCTTCAGCCCAAGTAATGCAGATTTATGACTGGTTACTACAGTGCTACAGTCTTATACTTGACATGGCCAAACTTTAGCATGCAATAGTTGTGTGTCACTGGCTTCTGAAGAAGGCCAAATTATTTTGGCTGAAACCTGGCTAAAGATTTCTTTCTATTTGCAACTGAGGTTGACGTGTTTATGTTGAATTATCACAGTTGCAGACAAAATTCCTTTTCAGCTTTGATTTGTGGTTTTAGGGCATCTTGACCTCAGTTTTAGGGAGGTACAGTTAGTAATTATTATGTGAAATACTGCTGTCACGCCAAAACTGTGCAATCTGTAACTGTTAGTGATACTGGTACATGAAAGCCGTGGCTAAATTGCACAACACAGTGAAAACTGAATATCACATGATGCAGGTGTGTGTGTGTGTGTGTGTGTGTGTGTGTGTGTGTGTGTTTGAGAGTGAATTATAGTACACTAGTGATTCTGAACAAAATGAATTATAGTACACTAGTGATTCTGAACAAAATACTGCATATGGAAGTATGCCTTATTTTGAATGGTTTCCGAGATACAACAAATTAAATACCACTTTTGTTTGTTTTTCTTGAATAACTTGAAAACTGCACACTCCAGCGAAAACAGGTCACAGTACAAAATTAAACTCTATTAAATTTCCTACAAAAAAGGTCCTATTCATTTTTTCTCTAGAACTAATGGTTTGTGCAAAGAGTGTGCGAGAATGTTGAAAAACTCACTAGGTGCGCATGCACTGTGGCTTACGTAATTTACATAAACTACGTAAGCTATCCCCCCCCCAAAAAAAGTACAGTGGCATGAGGTCTGGTGATCATGGGGGCCATGTCCTACGAGCAACTCTGCTAATTACCTGGCTGTCGAAGAGTTCATTTAAATATCTGCACACAGCACGACTGTTACGTGCCAGCGCCCCATCATGCTACAACCACACGTATAGCCATATGTCCAGGGGAACATCTTCCAGCAGGCCGGGTAGAGTTTCTTCCAAAAAGTGAAGGTAATTTGTCCTGGTAAGTCGAGGAGGTAGACAGACCAGCCCAACCAGATGGTCAGACACAATGCCTGCCCAAATGCTGAGCTAAAATCATTTCTGGTGTCCGTGGTCTTACATGATGTGAGGATTTCCCCTTGCCCAGTAATGAACATCTAGAGTGTTGTAAAGGCAATCCCGACAGAAGCTGCACTCGTCGGTAAACAACACAATGGCGGGGAAGTCAGGATCTCATGTAACACATTGCAGAAACCACTGGCAAAACCTTAGCCTGTGTTTGTACTCCGCCACAAGATTTAGGTCTTTGACAGGGTGAAAACTAAATAAATACTGGCCATCATTCCACAAAACCTCCCAGACAAACCGAGGAGTAACCCTTATGTCATGTCAAATCGCTAGAGTCCTTGTCGTA
The DNA here is from genome assembly GCF_021461395.2 of Schistocerca americana. Lineage (NCBI taxonomy): Eukaryota > Metazoa > Arthropoda > Insecta > Orthoptera > Acrididae > Schistocerca > Schistocerca americana. Next base: position 413,104,468 of record NC_060130.1, on the reverse strand, counting down.
GGTGCTTCCTCGAAGCGCTCGATAACGGTCTCTTCAAATGCAGCATCCCATTGTGTTAAGGGTCATCCAGCATTACCATGATATTATGCTAACGAGCCTGTTTTGCCAAGTTGCCAGTGAAATGCTTCAAATGTTTGCAGGTGTGGGTGGTGTCTTGCTGGGTACTGTTCCTCATACAACCGTCAAGCTCCGTGTGCATTACTGTTGGCTAGTCCATAGACAAAAAAAAGATATCTCGTTGTTCTTCAAACGAATACTGTGCTGCCACGCTTACTGTATGACTAAATGGCTGGTGATTGTGTGTGTGCGTGAGCACTCCAAAGTGAAGCCTACATGTGAATGCCTCTGATGTAAGATGGAGACAAACAGCAGGACCTGTTCGACACATGTGCATATCACGTGGAGGCAGTGACAGGGTGAGGAATATTTGTATATGTGAACTGATAACCACATTGCTGTCCGTCAACCGATCATCAGCAATGGGGCAATCCCACAGCCAATCAGTGTGTGGTGCCATGTTTCTGTAGTTTAAAAATGGTGCATTGTCGACATACACAACATAAGTGATTTTGGTTCCTACTGGCATCACCTATCCATGGTTAAGATTTCGTGACAGTTTTTCTCCACCCTGTATAATGGCATACGGAGACTCTCAAATAAGTGGATCAGTTCATTTCTTACTGACTGGAAACAACTGGTGTAAATTAGGCAACTGATCAAAAGACCAACACAGTTGCTTAAATACAGTCACAAGAGTGTACAATGAAATGATATGCCCCAAGTATCTGTTGCAGGACCCCCAACTTCACATCACATTAATCAATGATGTATGAGTAAATGAGGAGTCACAAGAGGCTCTTATTTGCTGATGGTACAATAACTGGGCTAGCACTGAGAACAGAGACATACAGTAATCTGTAAACTGTGTGACAAATCAAGTCAGTAGTCAGGCAAACCTTCAGCACTTACATATAAATGATAGTAAAACTGTTGATATGAAGTTTAATTTATACCAGAATAAGAACCCACAAAAAAACGGTTGTGCCAACTAAGGGTAAATCAATCCTAAGCAGCACACTGTAAAATTATACCCGGCACTGCTGCAGTGCAACGTAAATTGGTTGACCCATACCCAGTTTATTAATGGTAAGCCGGTCGGAGTGGTCAAGCGGTTCTAGGCACTACAGTCTGGAACCGCGCGACCGCTATGGTTGCAGGTTCGAATCCTGCCTCAGGCATGGATGTGTGTGATGTCCTTAGGTTAGTTAGGTTTAAGTAGTGCTAAGTTCTAGGGGACTGATGACCTCAGAAGTTAAGTCTCATAGTGCTCAGAGCCATTTTTTGTTAATGGTAAGCCAAGTAGTGTGTGTTATCTAGTTAGTTATAAAACAATACACTAGTATCAACACAGTTAAAAATGCCTACTATGCATACATCTTCTCTATCACGACTTGGTACAAAGAGAATCAAAAACAGGGCCACTAGAACAATGAATAGAAGTGAAATAATATGATTGTAACTGTGACTTCACATAATTTAATATACTTCCCCTTCCATGTACTTATACTTCATAAATACTTAAATTCATTAAAACAAATCTTACAGAAAGTTTCAAAGTAACTGTGATGGTCACCCTCATAATACTTGTCAACAAACACCTTCATGATTTCCACTAACTCTACCAGACGAGAACATTTTACTTTTGCTTGAATCTTTTTAATCACATTTTCTGTAAGGAATTATTTCCACAAACCCTGTACATGATATCAATCTGTTGATAGTCAACATCTGTAGTATACAGTGAATTTGTAGGTTAAAAAGATGCATAAAATAAACTATCCTCTAAAGGGCATAGTCACTACACTTCAATGTTCTAGGAAAAAATGTAACTCATGATTGAGATTAACTTTACTATAATCCTCACATGTCACTGCACACCTTCCTTCTTCCTAAATATGTGATGATGCTAAAAATTTCTGTGAATGGACAACTATCTAATGGAAACAGACTTTTAAAAAGTGTGCCACAGCTTGTCATGATGCATATCAAGGCTTTAAGGTTATGTTTATATAGTGGAAGCAGTAAGCAAATATTTGTTTACAACTGGTTTCAATATAAATTCATGCAGTCAGTTGGTGAAGGTTTATGAGGAGACTCTTATGTTTTCAACAGTTAAGAGGTAGCTGAAACAAAATGTGGGCACATTTCTCTGAAAGATCAAACATAAACATCTATAACTGCACCCGTACGTGGAAATATTAAGAAGGTACACAATATGGTATTGGACAAGTGATAAGAAGTTGCCATAGGTGTATCAGAAGAAAGAGTGTAGTGTGTTTTAGTTGAAGATTTGACTATGAGAAAGCTTTGCATTTGTTAAATTCTACATAAAAGCAAATGTGAAAACAAATTTTTTCAGTGTTATTTGGACTGTCTAAAAGAATAAAGACAACTTCCTTTGTACATCTAGTTGCTACTGTGGAAGTGACATGGATCAGCCACTTTACATCAGAAACAAAATGACAAAGTGGAATTATATGGTGACCTTACATGGAAAAAAGCAGTCACTTCATCTACCAGAAAGGTTATGACTTGTATTTCCTGAGATATGAAAGGGATTTTCCCCATTATCATGCCAAAGTATAAAACAAAGAAGAGTAGAGCCTGAAATGAACAAAAAAATTAATACATAAAAATGACAATACGCCATCTACAAAGATACTTTAACAATAGGAAAACTGAGAAATTTGATGTACAAAGTGTTGGAACATCCACTGTATCCACCAGATAGAGCACCCTTAGACTTTCACAGCCACAGAATTTAGAGCCAATTGAAGACTCTGACTGCTAATTAGGTTTATTGTGCAAACTTCTCAGAACTGGACAGCAGAAACTGAATTTACTCTCTGGATGAATATTCAACAAAACACATTGGCCTCTCAGGGAACTATGCCAAAAAAACTTATTTTTAAGCTAAACACACAGTTTTTCACTGAGACCAAAACTCTTTCCTTTGCCCTCATGAAATGTGTTTCTCCCGCAGTCAGATTTACTTAATTTTTTTTCACCGTACTGCACACAGTATTTACAACTGCATTGAACAGTCAACATTACTGTTTCCTTCCGCTAATGTTCAAAGAAGATACATCAAATGATTGCATTCAACTTCTTTTTAAAACTATATTTCACCAACTCTCAATACTACACAAGATGTTATTTGGATCTTCAGTACAGTCTAAGTTCAGTTATCCTACCAAATTAAAATTCTCCATAGTTTATGATGAATAAAGGTGGCACAAGGGTAAGACAATGGACTCATATTTGGGAAGATTTTGGTTAAAATCCTTGTCTGGCCAACCAGATTTGTCGAGAGATCTGAGTGAACAGGTCCAGGTATTGACAGAATGGGTGCAGGCAACAACCTGGCCAAGATTAGTACATACAGTACCACAAGTCCTCTGGAGAAGTTAGTTGCGTCACACACAAATGTTGGATTTGTGTCGAGGTTCTACAATGGCATGATCAACCCAGGCTGAATGCCATCAGGAAAGTTGACAAGAAATTGATGCAGTGTGCTGAGTTCACATGGAGGCTTCCACTGATGCTGCACAAGTTGCTGTTATTGGGATATGGGAATACACAATATATGGTCTACACTTGGACATGAAGGGAACTTGATAGCCAAAAGTTAAGGAGGTTAGGGACAATGTCACAAACAGTAGACTTTCTGTGTTTAGGTTACACGTATCATTCAGATAAATTGGTTTAAAAGAAATCCATTTCAGTGAAGTGCCACGCACAGAAGAAACTTGTGTGGATAAGCTTTGCTTTGGATAAGACAGAATGTTGGAGGACTAAAAAAACAAAGTTAATGAATTTCTCCTTTGTTTAAACAATCCAGATTGTCTAAAGGAAGTTGATGTATTATGTTGTTAGAGCATCATTTAAATATGGGTACCCATATGTTAAACATTGAGGGCTACAAATTACCAGTCCATTTCTGTAGGGAAAGTATGAAGAATATAGGAGCTGACATGCATGTAAAAGAATAAGTTCAGATCTACTGGCATCAGTAATTCCAATTTAGATCAACAACTGCAAGCCTGTGCATGTGAACTGCTGCTACCAGAAAAGTCATTTAAAATTGTTACAATAAATAAGTGCCTGTTGTGAATCTTTCAAATATTCTTACATGAAATTGAGAAGTTATGCCACCCAGAAGACAAAAGAAAGCAAATGATAATCTGTGGACATATTATTAAATTTTCTGAAAGATGCCAATAAAAGAAACACTTTAGACAAGTTGCTTCAAACTTGAAACATACTGCATTGTTAATTTCCACCAGCAGAATCACACACGAAAGTAGACAACATTTTGTAGGTGAACATTTAATAAGTGAAAAAAAAAAAAATCATCCAGTAGTGAATGGCTTCTCGGATAATGCACAACTAGCCATACTCAGAAATTTACCTGATTTCAATTATATAAATGACATACAGTAATGTTATTTTTAATTGTACAGTCAGTTTTGGTCAGAGATCATTTTCCAGTACCTATTGTATTATTTAACACAACACACTACTTTGATTACAATGAAGTGGTAACATGGGAAGCAGGTACAGTAGTCAACAAACATGCAACAGAAAGTTCAAATGCAATCTCACATGAAGCTGAGTGGAGTGATGTGTACAATGTGACAGATGTCACTTTGAATTTAATGTACTTCTAGATGGTTTTCACTCGGTCTTTAACAGTTGCTTTCCAAGAAAATAAAGTATGGTTCTAATCAGACAAAGAAAGGCTTGGATTACAAAGGGGATCAAAATATCATGTGCAAAGAAAGGGAAATTATTTGCAATGGTTAGGACAAACAGTGAAGTAGAACAGGTTAATTATTACAAGAAATTTGTGCTGTCCTAAGCAAAGTGGTTAAAAAAATGTGAAATAAATATTTCAGATAATAAAGTAGGTTGCAGTAGGTACTGGGATATGAAGCAGCTTGCACAGGACAGAGTAGCATGGAGAGCTGCATCAAACCAGTCTCAGAACTGAAGATGACGATGACGACAAAATCAAACCTATATGGGCACTAGCTAGGAGAAACAAGTAACAGTTAAGGAATGTGAGGACTCCATTACTAAAGAAACGAGTAAAATAGCAAAGTATAGCAGTCAGGTAGCCAATACAATTAAGAACTATTTTGTCAAAGTAGCTCAACAGACTGGTAGTCAGTTCAAGGGATAAAGCAATGTAATACATGCAAGAAGCAGTGCCCCCCACACATACAGCCATGTTACAATTACTGCACACTCTATCAAAGAAATTAACAATGTAATTGTACTCCTTCAAAACCGCATTTCCGTGCATCTGGCAATGTCTCAAGTGAAATACCAAAATCCTGCTAATCACATAAATTCAGTGAGTTCAGTCACATGTGCAAAGCATCACAATCACAGGAGATACTTCCACAGAGATGTAAAGGCGTCGGACAATAATGTATTTCCAAGAAAGTTAGTACAACAGATATTATTAATTATTGACATGTCTCACTTTTCAACTCTTAACATAAAGCAGTCACCAATCCAAAGATTGTTTTGAACTAGGCATGCTCCTGTTGGAGGTGGTATGATGTTACCTTCCTCTGACCTTTGAACTGATTTGCCCAGCCAGTTATCGGGGACCTACAGTTTTATGTTGATTCTGAACAACAGTGCAATTTGGCATTTTTTCCAAATCAACAAACACTGACACAAGTGAAGGAAGTGATAAGTGATAGATAAAAATCCTAGGACTGATCCATGATGAAACTCAAGACCTTCAAATTTATGATCTGGAACTTTACTACTGAGCCACACATTCTGGAAAAAAATTATATAAACAAGAACAACAACAATGCACTTCCCTCAAAATAACACATTTAATCATTCTAAAATTTTATTTCAAAATGGTCTTCACACACAGATATTTTTCAATTCATAAAACAGATTGCACAAAACTTAAATGAGAGAATATTGCCAAATGGTATTTTATGAGACTTGTCAAAAGAATTTGATTGTGCAGTTCACATTATTCTCCCAGAAAAGCTCAAACATTGAGATATTGCAGGTAATTTGTTTTCATTCAGTGTAACTAAAAGGACACACAGGGACATTGAGAATATACACAATGTAACGGCATCTCAATAATGGGGAATAATGACAACAGTTGTATCATAGAGATGGGATTAGGTCCAATCTTGTTACATATATAGGGTGATTCTGTAATGATGATACAAACTTTAAGTGGTGATGGGAAAGGGTAAATGTATCAATTAGAGGTAAAGGACCCCAGTCTGGAAACAACAGAGTCATAAGTTACAAATTAAAATCATTCTGATACCTCTGACAGTGGAATACATGTACTAGTACTGTTGTTGCTAACATTGTAGGACAGGCAATCCAGATGAGCACTTCAGTGTAAAGTGTGGGATAATAACTTGCCTAATCCAATGCACATGGTGTACTGAGATTGATATGAGCACTCCTGATAGTCATTGTCTGTACTGTAGTAGACAGCTGTCTGTGTTTACAACTTGAAATACTAACATCTACCAGTCTTCACCAAATGGAGTTGTACCCAATAACAGAAACTGCAGACATGATTCTCATGTATGGGCAAGGAAATGGAAGCAGCACAGAAGCATAAAGGTTGCATCGGACTACATATCAGCACAGAAGACATCTGGCTCGCATCACCTTTTCAAGACTGTTCCAACAATTATGTGAAACAGGCCAAGTGGTGCCACAGTGTGATGACCAAAGATGACGAACTACACGGGCACCCGACACACAGTGCAGTGCTTGTTGCAGTGGATAAGGTGCATGCAGCTGCATGTGAAATGAATGTTTCACAAGAATAATGTGTGGTGAGTATTATGGAAAATGCAGCTACACCCCTACAACCCACAGAAAGTGCAAGCTTTCACTCCACCTGAATTTGGACCTCGTGTTGTGCTCAGCCAGTGGTTCTTGCAGATCCTTACAGTCGATCCTCACTTTCCTGCACATGTACTTTTGATGGCTGAAGCCTGTTTAACCAGAGACCCAATGCTAAATAGGTGCAGTAGTTGTGTTTGGACTGATGAGAATCCCCACACTACAGTTGAGAGCGAACACACATTATCAGTCAACACTGGGGTACGGCAGAGTCAATAATTACATACTAAGCCTGTTTACTCTTCTTCTGCACTTAAATGCACCAGTGTAAACAGTATTTATCACAGACATACTACCCAGGTTCTTGAAACATATCCCACTTGTTTCTCATCAATGGATGTGGTTCCAATATAACTGATGGTTTGTGTACAAATCAGACATCACCCAAAAAGTGGATACACACAGGTTGATGTGTAAAATTGCCAGCATGTTCACGTGGTCTCGCCCCACTAGATTTCTTCTTGTGAGGCTGTGAGGAGTCTTGGGTACAAGATGCTTGTTGAGACTAAAGAGGATTTCCTGTCAAGAAGTCTCACTGCCTGCAACACTATTCAGAAGACACCAGGAATATTAGAGTGGGTATGACAGAACTTTATGTGATAATGCCAGGCCTGCATTGAAGCTGTAGGATGTCATTTTGAAAAACTGTTGTAAATGTAGCTGCCAATGAAACTTGGTTGGTAAATGGAATTCATTATTGCTATACCATAAGTTTAGGGTTTTTGGTCTCTCTAACATTGAATCATACATGCCATCAGTGGACCATCAACAAGGGAAATTATCTGAGTGTATTGGGGAATATTCAGTGGGCATTGTATACATCATGATCCCGGTTTGGCAATTGGTGCCCTCAGTTTGAGTGCTGCATGAGGCTAAGGTGGAACCTGAATAGATTTCTGTTTTTGCCTTCTGACTCAGTTGGTTCCGGACTAGTATCCCTTATCTCAAATTGATACCTTTCCCCACCATTCCCAAATGTTTGTGACATGATGGAGTCACCCTGTATAAATCCCCTTCCATCACATATTCAAAAAGCAGAAATTATAATAAAACTCAATCAAGTAACTTCAACACCTGAAAATGTAAATAATATTTAATTGAAAATTAATTGGTTCTCTACAAATGGGTTGTCACTGGATTCAGATGAAACCCAATACATGCAATTCAGTACTGCACAACCCACACCATCAGAAATAATGCATGAGGGTAAATCAATAAATGAAATGGAATATTCTTAATTCCCAGATTTGTACATTGATAAGAACCTGAAATAGAAGTCACATGTGATAGATCTTCTTAAACATTCTGCATAATAGATAACAGATTTTGGAGATGATGATGTTGAAGTTGCCTTGCTTTTCATATTTTAGTTCAGTCTCTACAGAATCATATTCTGAGGTAGCTCATCATTGAGGAAAAAATGTTTGTTATACAGAAGCATGTAATAAAGATGTGTTGTGTCCCCTCTAGAATATATTATAGACACCTCTTTAAACTATTGGGCTTACTGACAACAGCCCTACAGTACATATAATGCCTTATGAAGTTTGGTAGCAGCAATAAATTGACTACAGTTTGAAATTTATTGTATGTAAAAATGTTGAACTTAAAACATGCCCAGAATCTTGCCAAAATATTTTAAACAACGTTCTGTAGTTGTAAAACTGACTCATTCCATATCATGGAGAGAGGTCACAATTATCATCCACATAACATGTAAATAAATAACTAGCAAAATAACTATGAATATCAGTAACTACCATCTTTTCTCATTTTCTTTCTGATCTTTCTTACACACACACACACACACACACACACACACACACACACACACACACACACACACACACAGTATAGCACTCAAAAAAGCTCTACTGTTTCTATTGCAGAAAAAGAGAGATGCGGCATCATGTACCATGACAATCACAATGCTGTATGAATAACATGGAACCTCCTAAAATATTTTTGTTGGGAACTTTTTGTTGTGGTTTTCTTTGCATGCTGTTAAAATATTTTTTTTACAGTTAGGAGTACAAGAGGTGTTTGGGGCTCATGCCAATCTCTCTGGAATTGCAAGAAACATAGGAACAGCTCATATCAGCCAAATACTACATGCAACGAAGATTGAAGTCAATGAAGAAGGAACAATTGCAGGGGCTGGTACAGGTATGTTAAAAATGTTTTAATTTTTATACATCTCGTATATATCATAATATGCTTGACTGATAAATTTAATTTTGACAGGTGTTCTAGTTGTTCCACTTATGGGAACTACCATTCCGAGATTCCGAGCTGATAGTCCATTCTTATTTTTTATCCGTGATACTGTGGCTGGAACTATACTATTTGGCGGGCTTGTCTCAACTCCAGAAGCCGCAAATATGCAACCGAGTGAAGAAACTTTCGTATCAGAGTTAAAAGTTGAATTGGACACGAGGAAAGAAGAGACGACAGAACATTATATTTCACAAGTATCACGAGGACATACAAAACATCTAGTAGCAAGACCAACCAACCTTCCAACAGATGGAAGACCAGTATACCAACAACCACAATCCAATGACAAAGATGCCATTCAGTTTTCATTTTCAGGAAATTTATAGTTTATCTTTCAATATGTAAGTGTCCTGAGATTTGCAGGATGACAGTGCCCAAGACAGTCATTGCAAGATTGAAAATGATCAGTAAAGGTCTAAGATTACATAAACAATTCTCTGTTGCATGATTATGCAGAGTTGGACTGCAATTTATACATATTGAGGCACAGTTAAGAATGTAAACTACAGCTGTGTTTCACACATAAGAAAGTTCATAGCATTGCGTATGTTTCAGTGTACATTTTACCATCCCTACTCCACTCAAGAACTGAATGTAGGAAAAGTGACAACCTGTATACTTATCTGAAAGCTGTAATGTACCTAATCATATCTCCATCATTCATGTAAGGACACTACACAAGAACGGCAAAATATTAAGATTCCACAAAGAAAATAATTCTTAAGGTTTTGAAAGTATAATGTAATAAAAAATTTTGAGTGGCTGCTAATTTAAATTTTTCACTGTTTGAGACACATGTTCGAAAGTAGAAAACATCTCGATAAACCAAATACAGCAATATAATATTTCCTGTAATGGATAACACCTTTTTTTTATCGCTTTAATTTATAACAGAAATGCTCTCATTAATTATATTTTCAACCAAATAAAATTGTGCACTGTTTATTATTAATTTTTCTTTCCCTCTTTCATACAAAGCCTGTTTCAAAGAGATTTTCTACCTAGTAGTGAAAGGGTGGGAGGGGGGAGGGGAGGGGAGGGGGAGGAGGAGGAGGAGGAGGAGGAGGCGGGCAGGCAGGCAACTACCTTGTAACTATTTATATGCCAATTTGAATTGTATATTCATGTTGGTTTCCATCCATGAATACTCTAATTGCTGAATAATGATTTATATTTAGTAAATCAAAAAATGTATGGACACTAAATGTGATGAACATCTTCAAAGTAGGTATATTCACACCAGTATCAGAAGAGTATATGATTACCCTCAACACCAATACAGTCATATGACTAACGCTGTTAATGTGGTTTCTATGTGACTTACAGTGACTGCCAACCTAGTAGAGCTGGTTTATGCCAATATTTTGATTATACAGACTGAAGGAATACACTTAAGAGTTAAGAGGGTAATCTGGCACTCCATACACCCTGTATGGTTGTGTGTGTTTCCTGATAAGATGGAGCCCTCACTTATCCTGTCAATAGGAGGACATCTTGATTAACCTATGGAGTCATGAGCCATGCCTCAAATTTATCAGTGGATGTGTATCACTCAATGCCCAACAAACTGTGCATTGATGCCATTTAATAAGTCAGCTACCTTGGCTGTCTACTCTTTACCTATCACTGCAGAAACTTCAAAACACTCCATTTTAAACACGTGTCGCAACTGGCACAACACTACTGCAGTAATAAGAGACTGAACTTGCGTGTGAATTGTTTTGCCCCCTGCCCCTCCCTCCCCAGCCATTACTGTCTCCTTAATTTTATAGAAACCAGTCCACTAAAGGTTTATTGCTCTGTGCTCCAATAGTAAAGCCTTCAAGTGGGAAGATGGTTACATCATTTCTATGGTATGCTGCCAGTGCTGACCTGACAATTGCTGCTACATTGCCACGCACATGAGACAATACAAAAAGTCAAAGTACTACATGGTACATTGGAGTAGAACTTTTACATCATGGCACCCTATTCAGCTTTCTTAAACTAAGATTCTGAATGTGATAACATATCAAGAAATCTGTTTTTACACTGAAAACAATTAGGATTGCCAGGCTGCAAAACTAAGTCGCCTCTTCCCAGCAACTACAGGTAACCTCATGCCATATCAAAAGTACTCGGGAAGTTTTTCACATGGACAAGTCACATTGTGCTCATATGTGGGTGTTATTGGTTACCATCAAGAAGGAAAACACTGGAAGAAAGAAAAATGACAAGCAATTTACTTCACTAAAGTTGACAGTGAAATAGGGTGGTGCGGTGCAGCTGTACACGTAACTTTACCATATTTAGACATTTCAGAGGGGTAACTTGAGCTTTGTTGATGATTCACACTCAGATTAACTCTGTTACTGAAGAGGATGTTGCTGAAATGTGGAAATGAATGGGCATTACTGTTATCTACAGCAAGTGGCATGAGTAAATCGAACAAATTTTCAAAACAAGGCACAAGGCACATGGCACATGGTACACACCACTCAGTTTGCATTGTTAAGCATGTATTTTCACTGTAATATAAACATAAATGGAGTAAGAAATAAAAAATGCAATTACTCTGTATTGGTCCACTGGAGACCATGGGTTGCCATTTAATTACTTGGAAAATATCCCTGAATAACTTCTTAAATTCAAAGTGTATTCAGGTTCACCCTGTAGACATCTCACATATTAATGTAAGCTCTGGAGCACTTGATACTGCTAAACTGTAATTATTACTGAAAACTTAACATTTTGAAGCAACTATCCCACAATATTTCAGTAACATGCTACACCAGCTTCATTACCAATCAATCATATTTGGTGCCCTAATTAGATACTCAGATTGTGCAATACTGAAATTGTCATTCAAGACATAGTCCCACCTTAAAATGCAGTTCTGTGATTGCACATAGAGATAAAGTTGATGGACATGGGAGATTGTTTCATGATACTTTTGCATGATGGCACAGTATGTCAGAGGGTGTAGAAAGTACTGTATATTGGATCACACTTCAAACCAATTTGTCCAACACATCAACAGGAGACAGGTGAAGTTAATACAAGAAAAGCATGCAAAAGCATGCCTCTAGTAGATTACAAAATGTAAGCATAAAAATCACACAGTGATTAAGCCCAGTCCTGTTCTGACAGGTCAACTGCTGTCTACAAGCCAGTAAAAGGAGTGATCTGATTGTGGGACATATGATCAGCATGTCACCAATTCCTCCAGTCATTATTTCCAGTAGATGAATTCTGATGATGCCACTGCTTCTTTGTTGAAGCAGCTCATTTGGCATAATGCGGTTGAGCAGACACGATTATAGACCTACCTAACCTGACTGAGAAGGTACCAGGAATGGAATCCGGGTAACTGGGCACCAGAGGCAGCAGCACTAACCATTTGGTTACAGAAGTGATATCCAGAACATTAACCACTCTGAAATTGTTGGAATTGCAACTGAATGTATTCTGTTCTGTTCAATGTTCTCTCAACAAACACCACAAGTATATGATCCCTGTAGATGATGGCTTCCCACACAGTGATGCTCAGAGTTGGTTTATGTGACTACTGGATTAATTCCATTGTTTGTTTGCTCTCAAAGTTGAAGCCATGCTTGCAAACACAGTTGGGCAAAATTTATTTGAATAATGAATAAATATAGTAAATATTATTTGATGAAATTGGATAGATAAAAAAAATCTACTCACCAAGCAGTGCCAAGAGAATGCACATATAAAAGATATACATATGCAAGCTTTCAGGGCCTCCTCCTCCTCCTGGCAGTAGGGTTGAAGGGGAAGGGAAAAGGTGAATTAAAAGAACTAGTGAGGTTTAGGAAAATGTGTAGTTTGGAAAAGTCACCCAGCACCCTGGGTCAAGGGCGACTGACCAGAGATGATAAGGAACAGAGCAGCAGCTTGCCAAACATATAGAAAAATGTAGTTAGTACAAAATTAGTGGTGTGATGAATGGCAGTCATGTTGATTAAATATCTTGGTGACATGAAATGACAAGGATATAAGGACGGTAGTAGGGAAGGCGAATGGTAAATTTTGGTATATTGGGAGAATTATAGGAAAGTACAGCTCATCTATAATGGAGACAACACACAGTTTGCTAGTGTGACCCAGTCTTGAGTAATTTAGGATCCACATCATGTCATATTAAAGGAAAACATCAAAGTAATGCAGAGGTGTGCTGCTAGATTTGTTACTGGTTAGTTTGATCAATATGCAAGTATTATGGAAATGACTCCAAATTCAGTTGGAATTCCTGGAGGCATGATGCCATTCCTATCATGAAATACTATTGAGAAAATGTAGAGAACAAGCTTTTTGCCACTGAATGCACAATGATTCTACTGCCAACAACAGACATTTTGAGAAATTTGAGAGTGGAACACAGGAAAGTGAATGTGTAGTAGTGGTACAAAGTACACTCCATCATGCACTGCATGGTGGTTTGTACAGTATGTACAGTCTGTATATGTAAATATGAATGTGGCATAATCATAGGAGTAAACTGCATTGCCCTTGCCAACTGAGCAGCATAAAAAATTGTATGCTGATTACCACACTCCTATAATTGGATAACTACATGTATATTATCAGCAAATGTCTTTAATATGTGCTAAAAAAAGGACCAATACAAGATGTCACTGAAAAATTACATGTACCTGTTAGCAGTTTATCAATAAAATAAAAATAAAAGTTAAATCCTATTTGGTGGCTTATATCAGGTTAAGTTACAGCATCTATTAAATTGCAAGTCAAGTCAATAACAAGAAAGAAGCAAGCTACTACAGTTCATTAAAAATGTATTACCAGGGTGAATATCTGACTGCAGAAGACTTTAATTTTGAATATGAAAGTAGCTGTGAATTTTAATGGTCATTGATGGACAATGTTAGATATTTAAGGACATGGGCATAAGGTATTTTAAAATGTCTGAAGCACTTGAGGACAGCAGCGATCTTGTGGCTGCAAGGAGCAATGAGAGAGACCCAAAATAGTGGGGCATATAGAGTTCATTACAGTGACACTGTGTGAGTACCAGAAGCATGCAAGGTCAATAATCAGGAAAGTAAGCAATGACCTTTCACTCCACCTTCAGGCCACAAGTGGCTCATCAGGACCATCCGGCCACTGTGTCATCCTCAGCTGAGGATGCGGATAGGAGCAGCATGTGATCAGCACACAGCTCTCCCGAACATTATGATGGTTTTCATTGACTGGAGCCGCTACTATACGGTTGAGTAGCTCCTCAATTGGCATCATGAGGCTGAGTGCACCCCGAAAAATGGCAACAGCACACGGCACCCTGGATGGTCACCCATCCAAGTGCCGGCCACGCCCGACAGTGCTTAACTTTGGTGATCTGACGGGAACTGGTAAGCAATGAACTTGGTGGTCTGCAAATTCTATTAGGGAAAGGTAGTTGTTTTATTGACACTTGTGTAGGCTCAGCAGATATGGGCTTTATTCTTCTGGGCAAACTTATATTTAAGGTCTCTGTGTTAATCCCCAGAACTCTTAAACATAGAGAAATGATGTATAGTGTTACCAAATATCAGCTACTGCCATATTGCCCCCTCCCTCCAGTAGTTCACAAAGTTATTAGAAAGCCAACATATATATGCCATTACAATTTGATCAAGCTGATAAGTACCCAGGAAAAACTGGGTGAGGAAATCAGTATGTTAAAAGCGCATATAATGCAGTCTATGCACACAGTAAATAGACAGCACCACAATATCTGCATTAGCAGACTGCGTGAGACAGACAAATTAATCATCAGAAATTAGCTGGGATTGTAATATTTACAAAATAACGTGATGTGAATGTAAACTGACTCATTCCATATCACTGATTTGTCATGCAAATGATCTATGGAACACACAACTAATCACCTCCAAGTCTAAAATGAATGTATTTGTAGCAACATAATAGATACTGCTTACATTATCTAGACAAGTTGCACCTCATTCCGTTTCTCTAATGTATTCATTAAAATTTAGTAGCTGCTAACCCATTTGTAGATACCAAGCTCTTCAAAGAAATGGCAAATCTGTCATCAGCTCATGTACCTACGAAGCTGGCAGAAATAATGGCCTTTTTATACAACTTTTGTGCCTCAGAAAAGTATAAAATTTGTTCAGAAATGCAAACGTGACTGAAATGCCAGGAGTACGATATATGTTGATACTTAATATGTCATAGTTGAAAAGGTCTATGCAGCTTCCAAGTAATAAGTACCCCACTTAGACAATTGTCTACTAACTTAAACACCTAGTGACTAATCTACTAGAATGCATGATTGTTGACACCAATTGTTCTACAAAGTACATGCTAAATTGCAGCATCCAGCAAATTTATCAAGTTGATATTGTTAATTTAAACCAGCATTCATTTAAGTATATAACTTTCAAAGAATTTATGTTCTCCAGAAGTACTTGCAGTTCATATATTTCTTATACCACCCTACTGATAGCTGATGTTTAGATCGATTATGAAATTATTTTTATGAACTAATCAAGCAAAAATCTTCACACCAGTCAACATTTCTGGCACTAGTTACGGGTTTGCACTCTAAGTTGCATTCCTGCATTATTTAGTTACCTTTGGACAAAATCCATTGGGAATTGGGTCAACTTCATTAGTTACAGCTGTTGAAGGAGCACTCAAAACAATAACATATTTATTTGTGCATTTTTTATGGAGAGAGAACTCCTCAAGAGCATTCCTTTTCAGAAGCTAACATCCTTCTGTCACGTTTTTGAAGGTATACCATGACTTGTTAAAAAATTTATTTCATAATTTATCATTTATAGTCACATAACATTTACAGATTTTTGCATACAGGTTTTTTTCAGTTTCAAATTAGTTATATTTATCTTTTTATACTCAAATAGTCTAGTCTGTCATTCATTTCTGCTGACATCATTAGCACCTCCTATGAGTACAGCACAATAATTTCTTGTGATATTAGAGAATTCTTAGTC
This sequence comes from Schistocerca americana, assembly GCF_021461395.2. NCBI lineage: Eukaryota > Metazoa > Arthropoda > Insecta > Orthoptera > Acrididae > Schistocerca > Schistocerca americana. The sequence goes on along the minus strand of NC_060130.1, from coordinate 413,088,236 downwards.
GCATTCACAGTAACACTTGACATTTGTTACAGGTTTTTTAATGGCAGAAACATGAATACTGTTGCTAACATAGCTTGTCAGTAATATTGACATGTGGCATGCATGACCATAACTAAATAATGTTACCATCTTCTTCTGTAATCATTTTACCACTGCTAAAAAGTTTTTTGTTCTGCCTTCACCATAAGCATTTTCAAAACCTTCATCACATGTGTATTGAAGGGCATCAATATTATTGCACAAAGTGAGATTTCTTTACCAGTTTCTTGGTGTTTATTTCCTTTTAAAAGAGAACCATTTTGTAGAGTGCATCAACTTGTCCATTTAATTTACATAAAAGTTTTGATTATGATCTTCTAGCAATATAGAAATGTGTGTTCCTTTTTCAAACATGTACACTTATCCTTCAGATCAATTTTCTTTTTCTTTTAGAGCAAACATATCACTTCAAAATACTGTGATTACTCTCTCCATTTCTCTGATTATGTGTCTAAATTTGCTTTCAGTAGTGCACATAAGAAAAGATCATGAATAATCGACAGTTACAAATTTTATGTTTTACTTGGAACATATTTCATGGAACTAACAGTGGTAGTTTGTCACATATCTTGCAGCTGTCTGCACTCAGATTGAGTTTTACTGGTGCAGGTTGCAGTTAAGATTTTCCCGCATGGTGTCACCTTGTATAACTAGTAACTACCAGTAAACTTAAAACCAAAATCTGAACTGAAGCTATTTATTTGTACCTACAGAAATGTCCCTCACAGATGACTTTTAAGATGCCATTGATCAACTACTTCAGCATTTCCACAAATGACCCAAGTCTGATGCACTTATAAACAGCCTGGATTAGGTGGAACCAGCATAAGAATGAATCCACTCATGATACCATGATCAGGCAAAGAAAAACTATAGCCAACACAATCTGCATGGCAAAGAGAAATTATGTCAGGGCCCTTGTGCAACAGACAGGTAAGAACTTCCACAGAATCATCTCAAGAGACCAGTACAAAGAACTCAAGAAGCAGACAACACGGTACCCTACTTCTCCACAGATGTGATTGGAACTTCCATCTAAAAAAAAAACTGCACCCACCAACATCCTTACGGTCTGTTTGCAGAAGCTTCTCAACATAGGAACATAAAAAAGAGAGCTTCTCCCAATTGGAGTTCAAGGAGAGAAAAAGAAAGAGAAGAGGAAGGCACCTACAGAATCTGGCATGACCAGCTGCATCAAAACCAGGAGGGCATAAACATATGTGTAAGGAAAAGACAACTGGCCTTCTATGGACACTTGATCTGCATGAATACCGAATGACTCACAAATGGGGTCTTCACGGTGAAAGGTGAGACAAAGGCCACCAAGCACACGAGTATGACACTGGTAAATTCTTATCTGGAACAAATGGACAACACACAGGCCCAGTTGAATTGGTGAGTTCAAAAACGGGTCATGTACCAGGAGATAAAATTTCAGGAGACATAAGACCATGATGTCATGGAGTTACCATGTAGCAACTGGGCCTCAGAGTAAAACAATGTATGCCATTACAACATTTTAGCCATTGACTGTCGCAGGCCGGAGTGGCCGAGCGGTGCTAGGTGCTACAGTCTGGAACCGCGCGATCGCTACGGTTGCAGGTTCGAATCCTGCCTTGGGCATGGATGTGTGTGAAGTCCTTAGGTTAGTTAGGTTTAAGTAGTTCTAAGTTCTAGGGGACTGATGACCTCAGATGTTAAGTCCCATAGTGCTCAGAGCCATTGACTGCAATATTAACCATTGACTGTGGTCAGTAATAGTTTGAAAGTACTGTAGATGACCACTTTTTGATGATGATGATGAGGAGGAGGAGGAGGAGGAGGAGGAGGAGGAGACTGTCAATTTGTCTGCAGTGGAAATATTGTGCTATGCAAGTTTGTTATTCATATTTGTTATAACAATAAGAGTGTGTGTTATGAGCATACAGGTTTATTCATAATGTACCCAAAATATGACCACAAACAAAATACAGCAAAGAAGACTATGGTGGGTATCATGATTGTTCTCTCATCTATCCTTCACAGGCTACTGTCAGATACTGTAGATACTATTGTAAAATGGTTTCTGCCCCACTGGTATGTATTATAGAATTTTCTTTATATAGGAACATGCCCCTCTCTATAACTCCATACCCGTCAGCTTCTGTTGATGGCACATGACCCCCTGTTATACCAAATTATGCATAGAGATATAAGTCTCTGCAATGCACTGTCTTGGGTCATACATTTGAGGATCTTGTTTCACTTGTTCGAATTTAATGGCAGGCTGTGCTAAGTTGAACTCCCACAACACTGTTAAGGTTTTCCACTATGTGAATACTTAAGGCCTCCATAAGAACACAATCCCAGAATGATGTTGTGGACAAAACTTAAGTCTTCTCACACATGTGATGTCCCGTCTTCAAGCAATGCTCCGCTACTGCAGATTTGAGAGATTGTCCCATGTGTGTATACTGATAGCGTTCAACACAATGTCCTTGTATGGTGGGGTGTGTCTGCCCAGTAGAAATTCCCCAAACAGGCATGGGATCTTATATACACCATCTTTTCTAAGGGCAAGATCATCTTCGACGAAACAACAAATTCGTCAATTTTGCTGCTGGGTGAAATGCACTTAATGTAATACGTCTTGAAAATTATTTCTGTTCTTGAAGTGTGACAAATGATACAGTTACAGTTTCGTAAGTATTGGGCATGACAATACTGTGAAGAAACACTAAATACTTTGTCTAGAAACTCATAAACAGATAGTTTTGGAAATCATTTGTGGTGGAAATATTTTAAATCTAAAGTCAACAAATAAACCTGATCATCTTTGAGGATGCCCACGCGGAAACTAGTCAGTGACAAGGAGACTGTTGCAGCAATGATGATTGCCAAAGTACAAATTGCAGATAAACAACTACAAAGATATATATATGTTCAATAAAATACACTGCTAAATATTAAAACTGCAACATTATGAAGGCAGCACACAACAAATATCAATCTGTCATAAGACGAGGTAAATGCTTGAATATGCAAATGATTAGCACTTCAGTTCAACCACACAAAGCAGGAGTAATGCTATTTAAATTCTCCAAATTTGAAAATATTAAGCAGTAGATTTCTCATTCAAAAACTGAATTTGAATGTTGGTCATTATGCCTCATGTAAGGAGGAGAAATATCTACTGGCAAGTGTCAGAATTTGAGAGTAGCAAGACTGCGGCACCTTGAGACTGTACTATCAGAGTATATCATTACATTAAGTGTGGAAATCTGTATTTATATTCACATGTTTGTTTGTAAAGTTTGCTGTGCATGAAGGTAGTTTTGGCATCTGCACACTCAATGTAATGAACATTGTTTTGAAGCACGTGATTTTATGTAGCCCTCCTGTGTTCAGTAGGTATTTCAAATTTCCCTGCACTCATTTGTGCCTCAATTGTATGACTGTTTACTGCTGAATAACATGTGTCAACACTGTTTACAATTTACTAAGTGCACTGACCTAACATGTTCACAAGTGCTGTCATTAGTAATAGTGTCTAGCTACTAACAAGGGAACCTCCTCATCGCACCCCCCTCAGATTTAGTTATAAGTTGGCACAGTGGATAGACCTTGAAAAACTGAACACAGATCAATCGAGAAAACAGGAAGAAGTTGTGTGGAACTATGAAAAAAATTAGTAAAATATACAAACTGAGTAGTCCACGCGAAGATAGGCAACATCAGGGACACTGGAAGGCAAGCTGCTTGGTGGTCCCGTGGTTAGCGAGAGCAGCTACGGAATGAGAGGTCCTAGGTTCAAGTCTCCCTTTGAGTGAAAATTTTATTTTCAGTTTATGTGATAAACTCTTAAGTTTTCATCACTACTTTGGGAGTGATTATCACATCTACAAGAAAACCTAAATTGGGCAAGGTAGAAGAATCTTTTTACCCATTCGCTAAGTGTACAAGTTAGGTGGGTCGACAACATATTCCTGTCATGTGACGCACATGCCGTCACCAGTGTCGTGTAACATTTATCAGACGTGTTTTCCCGTGGAGGAATCGGTTGACCTATGACCTTGCGATCAAATGTTTTCGGTTCCCATTGGAGAGGCACGTCCTTTCGTCTACTAATCACACGGTTTTGCGGTGCGGTCGCAAAACACAGACACTAAACTCATTGCAGTGAACAGAAACGTCAATGAACGAATGGACAGATCATAACTTTGCGAAAATAAAGCAAGTAAAATTTTCAGTCGAGGGAAGACTTGAACCAAGGACCTCTCGTTCTGCAGCTACTCACGCTAACCACGGGACCACGGCGCTGCTGAGCTTGCGTTCTCCTTGATGTTGCCTATCTTGCGTATGGACTACTTAGTTTGTATATTTTACTAATTTTTTTCATAGTTCCACACAACTTCTTCCTGTTTTCTCGATTGATCTGTGTTCAGTTATTAAAGGCCTATCCACTGTGCCAACTTATAACTAAATCTGAGGGGGGGTGCGATGGGGAGGTTCCCTTGTAAGAAGGATTTGTGTCATTTCTAAGCATTTCAGAATACTGTTCACAGATTATCACATCACTCTGTAGTGAAGTCAATCCATTTTCCATTTATTTAGTGTTCATCGGTGTAGTCCCCAGTTTGGAGTAAAGTTCGCTGCACTCATTTGGTTATGGTCATTTTCCATTTCATGAGGGCTCAACTATATAGTAATTACTATAAGCTAAGCCTATAGTCCAATCCCTTGATTAGGAACTGAGAGTTCACTAACTTAGAACACAGCCATTGTTGACTGACACCCATGAATCTCACATATTTGACACATCCATGGGACCATGTTTATCCTATGTTATGAAAAAATTGAGCACTACTGACAGTCAAAGTTTAATTACCTCTTCAGTACGTTACAACAAATTTCAATCCAGAATAGGCACACAATATTTAAACCACTAGCCTTTCTGGTCACTGATTTCAAAATAATTGACAAATTTCCATAGTAACATCATTTCAAGTAGAATTATACAGAAGACAGTTACTGTAATCATATTAAGGTAACTGTATATAAGCCCAATGAATGAGAAAGAATATACAGAGATATATGCAACTATTCACTGACAGATAAAATGGTTATGGTGGTGACTCAGAGGATTTCAATATCATGGGCAAGTCTGAGAGAGAATCAGTTTAGGTAATGATATCCATATAGGTCATTATATGCCTATAGGGAAACTTGTGCTGGCCAGTGTGACCGAGCGGTTGTAGGCGCTTCAGTCTGGAACCGCGCGACTGCTACGGTCGCAGGTCCGAATCCTGTCTCGGGCATGGATGTGTGTGATGTCCTTAGGTTAGTTAGGTTTAAGTAGTTCTAAGTGACTCATGACCTCAGATGTTAAGTCCCACAGTGCTCGGAGCCATTTTTGAAACTTGTCATTACAAAACCGCCCGCATCTCGTGGTCGTGCGGTAGCGTTCTCGCTTCCCACGCCCGGGTTCCCGGGTTCGATTCCCGGCGGGGTCAGGGATTTACTCTGCCTCGTGATGGCTGGGTGTTGTGTACTGTCCTTACGTTAGTTAGGTTTAAGTAGTTCTAAGTTCTAGGGGACTTATGACCACAGCAGTTGAGTCCCATAGTGCTCAGAGCCATTTGAACCATTACAAAACTGAAAGATAGGATGAATGACCAGTGGACACACAAAATGCAAATCAGGCCACGGGTGGTGCAAATAGAATAAGGAATTAGGGATAGTAAAAGTGCTGTCGCTGTCTGCATGCTTATTTTACTTATCTGCAACATACGCAAATTACTATGTCAAATACAGATACTTTGGTATTTTAAGATGATACACATGAGTAGCCACGACTTGTTGGTCTTAAAAATGTAAGTTTATAAGACTTCCTGCAACAAGATCGACAGCTGCCCCAAGCGGCTGTGTGTCTGTTGTGCTCTTACATTTCACATCGTTTTCATGAGATATACTGAAGCTGCAGCGTTTTTCTTTGACGCGCTAGTGTAAAAGGGATGCAATATCAGTTAAGGGGAGGTTTACTATCTTTGGCCCGAAAAAAGGCATGTTCTTTGAGAATTTTTTTCTTTGAATGTGTTATAGATGTCAACGTCAAATTTGGTCAAAATGTTTATTGATATTTCCTCTACAAACTAGAATTTTTTCGACCAGAAATGTCGACGAGCAAAGGCGAAAGTGCCGTCGGAACGAAACAAAATTTCGACGTAGACATCCACGCGCGGTATATCACAGGTCAGCCAGCTCGTCTGAAATCAAAACTGAGTTGACTTTAGCGAAGTATACAAGATTCTTTAGGACTTGTACCTCGCGTAAGTTATTTGGACAATAGGAAACATAATGGCGGCCATTTGAAAAAAATTAAGTTTTTTCATCAATTTGCCTACTTCGTCGGCCAAGTAAAAATATAGTTGATGGATCGGAATAAAAGTGGTACAACTCCTAGATAATTTAGTTAGCTTCGTCTGAAACAAAGAATCATGCCAGTCGGTTCAGCAAATTCGAAGTTACCATACCGCGCGATATAAAAATCACTTCGAGAAAAACGCATTTGAAGTTTTGACTACATATAAATGCAATATTATGCAACTTGTTCAATCTGCTATTCCGGGTCCATAAACTAGTCCTTCCTCTTCCTCATAGAGGACGTTCTGCTCGACCTGGGCCATCCTAGGCAGCTCAAGTGCAGCTAGTACGGCCAATGAAAAGCAGTTTTCGACCGTTTGAATCCGGTGGTAGCCCGAATGCTTGGCAAACTACGTCGAATAGTGTCCCAAGGTGATGTCCATCGCTGTCATGGTCTTCAGAATTGCTGAATACCCTTCATTGAAGCTGCTCACTGCCAGGAAAGTCGCAATCTCCACAGTCTTCGCACCAGAATGCAAGTGCTTGGAGGCTAACTTCCAAACACACGCTGAACACGTTCAAACTTTCATTTGAATTTTGTGTGTTTCCTCCCAAGCACCAGTAAAATAACTTGTCCTTCGAAAGAAAAAAACTGGTGGGTGAAAAAAAGGCCGATTTCAGGCAGGTGCATTTTTTTGTTCAACCGCGAATAACAAACATTTCCGTTCTGTATTCGAAAAGCCGTTTCAGGGGTGGATTCTAAACACTTTTATGGAGCCAAAAATGCATATTATTTAAGTGGCACAATCCGTGTAATTCGCACGCCTATTTACTTAAATACATAAGCCGGCTCCCAGCACTTCCTTCGTCTTACAGTAACATCTACACCTATACTCTGCGAAGTGCATGGTAGACGGTACATCCCACTGTACCGGTTATTACAGCTTTTTCCTCGTCCCATTCACATGCAGAGTGCAGGAAAAATGACTTTAAATGCCTCTGTGTGTGTTGCAATTACTCTAATCCTACTCGCACGATCCCTATGGGAGCAATATGCAGGGTGTTGTAGCATATTGCTGGAATCGCCATTAAAGCCGATTCTTGAAACTTTGTTAGTAGACTTTCCATCTATCTTCAAGAGTCTGCTAGTTAAGTTCTTTCAGCATGTGAATCTCTCTCTCTCTCTCTCTCTCTCGTGGGTCAAACGAAGCTGTTACTGTACCATTCGTGCAGCACTTCTTTATATGATCAATATTATCTGCCAGTCATACTTCATACGGGTCAGCACACTTTAGCAGTATTCTAGGATGGGTCGCACGAGTTATTTGTAAGCAATATTCTTGGGAGAATGATTGCATTTCTCTAGTATTCTACCAATAAAACAGTCCGCTACCCGCTTTACCCACGACTGAGCCTATGTGACTGTTCCACTTCGTGTTCTTACCAAGTGTCACACCCAAATATTTGTATGGGTTTATACGATACTTTTTTTTTTTTTTTTTTTTTTTTTTTGAAGCGAACAATTTTACATTTTTGAACACTTACAGCAAGCTGCCAATCATTTCATCACTTTGAAATATTATCAAGGCCTGACTGAACATTTGTATAGCTTTGTCCAGACTGTATTTTGTTGCAGATATCATCATCCGTGAAGGGTGTGAGGTTGCTATTAATATTATTCCAAACATCATTAATTTACAACATGAGCAGCCAATGACCCAACACGCTTCCCTGGGGTGTGTCCGAAATTAATTCTACAGCTGTTGATGACTCTGCATCCAAGATAATATACCATGTCATCCCTACCTGGAAATCTTCAATGCAGTCACACATTTCGTCTGATACTCCATATGATCGTACCTCTGACGATAAGCATTGGTGTGGTCCCGAGTCAAATGCTTTTCGCAAATTGAGAAACAGTGCATCTGCCTTATTGCTTTTATTTATGGCTTTCAGGATGTCATGTGAGAAAATTAAAATTTCACATGATCTGTGTTTCCGAAATCCATGCTGGTTGGCATGGAGGAGGTCATTGTGTCAGAGATACTGCATTACGTTTGAGCTCAGAATGTTCTAAGATTCTACAATAAATGGATGTCAAGAACACTGGACAGTAGTTTTATTGATCACCTCTGCTACCCTTCTTGCAGAGAAGTGCAAGCTGTGCTTTCTTCCAACTACTGGGCATGGTTTTGTGCCCAGGGGATCTGAGACATAGTTAACAGAAGGGCTAAAGGTGGATTCACACTTGTCGGAACGCCACCATCAAGAAACCATAAAGTTTTAGCATGTAGACAGTCAGAGGAATTTCTGAGCATTCACACAACACGAAAGAACATCGTGGCGTCATAGCTGATTCATAAATCACTCACCAGAGTTGCTGTTTCGTAGCTCATGGTAGATTATAAAATGTCGAAATTTAGTTTAAATAAGTTTGCAATGATTGTTATTGCACTTCATCATGAGGAACAGAGCAAAACGGTCTGGGCTAGCAAAATGTTAAATTGAAGCTCTTACGGATATTTGCATACTCGTTACAAGGAGCTGGAAGAGTAGTAGTCATTGTTCTATAAGTATTTCAGAATGTCTGAACAACAGTTTTTTTACCTGTTAAGCAAGAGACAAATAAAAATTACGAAAAGAAACCCAAGATTTAAGTATCCAATATCACTTCGACTGCAGCTCATGGTTTGCTTACAGTATGTCTAGATGGGAGGTTTTGTGTACTTGAACTATGTTTACACATATTTCTGCTACCTGCTGTTCATCATTAATTTATTAAAAATCTTATTTTAAACTTCTGCATGCCACATCAGCTTTACTCCTAGTTTTTCTTTTCACTGTTCCACTGGAAAAATCTTGAGTAAAGCACATTGAACAAGATATGCATCTTTTATTTTGCAATGTATTCCTTCAGTGTATAAAATAAAATACTTTAAATTAGTATATTCTTCCAGTACATATTAAGACATTCTCGCAGTAGTAGTCACTGGGGAATACTTTCGTACCAGTTCACACTGTGTTCTTCAAAATTGCTCGCCAAGTAGGCTACGCTATGGCCCGTCCAAAAATTCTTACCAAGAAACCTTGGTGGTGTGTGGTGTGTCAACGCCACCATATGAACTACAGAGGAGAATCTTTTGATATGACGGTGACATTCTGTCAAGTGTGAATTCACCTTAATTCAGCTGTGAACTGGGTATAGAATCTGATAGGGATTCCGTCAGTCCCTGGGCTTTGTTCAGTTTTTACGATTTCAGCTGTTTCTCAACATCATTGACACTGACATCTATTTGACTCATCTTTTCAGTGGTACAAGAGTTAAGCTGGGGCAATACTCCTTCGTAAAGGAACATTCGAAAACAAAGTTAAGCATTTCTGGTTTTTGTTAGCTACCCTCAACTTCAATTCCAGGCTCCTCAATGAGTGATTGGACTCTAACTTGGGTGCCACTAGCAGCCTTTACATATGATCAGAATTTCTTTGGGTTTTTGTTAAACAACATTTGACAATATTCTGCTACAGCAGTCATTGAAGGCTTCACACATGACGCTCTCAACTGTCAAATGTGTTCCATTCAGCATCCCTCTATCTATGGGCCTATGTTTTGTTTAATACCAATTGTACCATAGTACATTTCTTTAGAAATTTGCTTATAATGCCTGTGTACCAAGGAGGATCTCTTGTATTACGAGCTGTTCTACTGGGGTACATATGTATCTAATGCATGGTCAACTATTCTTTTAGACTTGAGCCATAGTTCCTCTACTTGCTCCCACACTGAGCTAAGAGTTTAAAGTTCCTCATTGACATGAGACTGTTGTTTCTGTTTCTCATTTGCTGAATGTAAAAATCATTCTGCTTGTTTCAGTTGCTTTTTGTGTTTTTGTATTGGTGCTATAACTGAATTATGGACACTGATATCAGTATTGATGTGAACTTCCTCAAAGAGGTCAGGTCTGTTCATTGCCATTATATTCAATGTATTTCCATCATGAGTGGGGTTCAGATTATCTGTTCTAGGTCGTTTTCAGACAAGGCTCACAATTTCATGTAATGTCCACCACTAACAAATCCACCACTAACAAATCTATATGCATCCTAATTGATTGTTAGATAGTTAAAGTCTCCTTTGACGACAGTGTCATTAGGAAACTTATGTACAAGCAAACTGAGGTTTCTCTTTCGTTTACATCAGGAGATGAGTCTGGTGGGCAATAGAAGGATCCAGTTATTTTATGCCCACCCCTGATACTGAGTCTTTCCCAAACAATCTCACATGCAGCGTCAGTTTCTATCATGGTGGATGGGAGTCACTTGTCTACAGCGACAAATACTCCATTTCCCTATCCTTTCAATATACACTTACATATTCCCCAAAAAAAAAAAAAAATCTCGCTGCTACCGATTTCAGATTTCAACCAGCTTTCTGTACCTAGTATTACGTGAGCTTCATTGCTTTTGCTATGCTGCGAATGATTCGGCAGTTTACCATTAGGATTTTAATATTTCAAAATGAGGGAGCACAGCAATCAGTCATTTCCTTTCATGTTTTATTAAGCAAATCTAGATTTCAGCTAGTGCCTAGCCATTATCAATGTACTATTTCATAGCCTCAATGCATGTCCTAATATGTCAGTCCCCTGTTGTTGGGGTTTCTGTCACAGTTTCTTCAAGACTACTCTTCTTGAGCCATTGATAATGGCTAGGCAGTAGCCGAAATCTAGGTTTGTTTAATGGAACCTGAAGGGAAAGAATGACTGACTGCTGTGCTCCATCATTTTGAAAGTCATATCACAGTCGTTGAGCGCATCCACATAGCTAATGAAAGATGACTTGATGAGGATTTTAATACTCTCACCTATGGGAGGCATTTGTTTCGATCTTATAGTGATACTTCTGGGTTTCCTACAGCTATCCTTATCTGGATTGGGTGGAGAGTCACTAATCTAAAAGAAATCCTTGTGTACACCCCACACACAGTGAGCTACCTGAGTAGCAGCCTGTGATTTGTAATGCACACCTGACCCATTTAGGGGGACCTTACAGGTCTCAGCCCTATGGCACAAGCTCAGGAAGTCGCAGCCTAGCTTGTCACAGAACCTTTGAAGTCTCTAGTTCAGTCCTTCTATTCGACTCAGAACCAAAGAGTCAGGATAAGTTCTGGAGACAGTGCTGCAAATTGTTTCGTTGAAGCTCCATGCACAAGGCTGGTATTCTCAACCCTCTTTCAGTCGCTGGAATGATCCAAGTATGACCTCAGAGCCCAGACAAGTATCATTTGTTTCAAGTGTGCCACAATCTGCACTTCATTGCGTGTTCCCTCAATGGCTGGTGGAATAAGCTCAGCATGCCCAATGAGGCCCCCAGGCATACACACTGAGTGTACCTGGTGTTTCTTCCCATACCTTACTGCCATTTTCCCACGGGGTACCATTATTGGTCATGCATTTGAACTGTCGACAATTGATACACTCCTATCCTTTCGTGTTTATCTCCTCTTGATGCACAACAAAGCAGGTTTACCCAAAACAGGTGAAGTGAGTCCTACTGGCTCAGTTTCATTGAATGACAGCATCTTGAACTTGTTTATAAGAGGGATCGGTATAACACCCTGTGTCCGACTTGGTCCCTGTCTACCCTGTTCAGGACTCCACTCACAGTCAAGTAGATGGGTAATTATAGGGCTTGTATTTCCTGCAGGAGACAGTGTGTCCACAGGAGAGGATACAACATCAGGTATCTTCGTGCCTCTCTTGGTAACCCAACACTCCCATTCACAGCAGCTTCCAATCACTCGACAGTAGTGAGGATGATGTCCAGCTGCTTACGAATAGTAACTAACTAATCTCCTGCCTGAAAAAAGCCAACACATTGGCACTGTGTTATGCCTGGTCCAGTATTTTACAGAATAGTAAAGGAGAAACTTTATAATAAGCTTGCTGATTGTCTTTTAAGTTTGATATGCTGCAAATAATATCAGCAGTCTTTTGGAACGTAAGTAATTCATAGCTAAAAGCGAGATATCTATTACAACAGAGAACTTGGCTTTACTACTGCTCTAAAGTGTTTTCTAGGTTATCGTTATTAAGGAAGTTAGCAGCTTTATTTTACGATACATACAGACAATAACACTACCAAAAGAGGGAACTAATATAATACATTATTTTCCTGGGTGTAAACCGAGGCTACTTTGTTCCAATATTTAGACACTATGTACCGATGCTTGAAAATACCTAAGGTAAATTTAGCAAATTTGATAATTTTCAAGCAATTAACTAAAGCACGAAGGAATGATGTCTGAGTGAAGAGATCTTCAAATTTTCATTTTACAGTGAGTTATACAGTTTCTAAAATTGGGGCAAAGTTTCCCATATGGGCAGGTTACTTTGCTCCACTTTCAAAATCAATTTAATTCTTATGGAAAAAATTCTATGGAGCAATGTTAGACACAGAGTAAATATTCGATTTTCTTGGATACACCATGTTCACCAAAAATACATTTTTATATAATCTAGGTACCATAACCTAATTACCACACAGTTCAGTAATTTGGAAAAAGCCCCTTTTATTCACTATGTTAGGTAGATCTATGCCTCCTACAACAACTTTCCCTCCATAAGAGATCATCTGGTTTTGATGGCCATTTGCATGATATTTTTTGACTTAGTTACAGCACTTATTGTAGCCCCAGTCTCATTAAAGTTTTGAATAACACCTGGATACAGATGATCCTCATAATGAAAGATCACAAAAGCACCGACTTATCTCTTTACTTCTTTAATTTGTGGTCCTTGACAGTTCTGTAAGTTTTCCTCCTCCTTCGTACTCTACTTCCAGAAGACATCTCTTACCGTGAGACTCCCAGGATTCTTTGTCAGAAGAGTCTTGCGTATAGTGATCTTCACTTCTCTTAGAATGCCAAATTTGCTTTCTTTTACATTTTCCTGGTTGGTCTATAGGTGTTTGTGAACCGGTTTCTGCTGCAACACCCACATTTTCCACCATTCTTCTACTGGTACTTGTTGCATAAGAAAGACTTTTTCGAAGTGAGACTGGAATCTTTCTTCTTTTGTGGGACTTCTATCCCCAGGAATGTTGAGAGTGTCCTTTCTTTGAAGAATGAACAGAAATGAATTATTCAGATCATCTTGATGCACCTCTCTGTGTCCAATGCATTCAAGCAATGGTTCAACATTACAGGGAAATATTCCACACTTCCTAAGGCTACTTCTCACATTTGGCTGCATCACATCAAGAGCCTTTTGCATCAGAGCAGGAAATTGGTGTTTAAGAACAACACCACACTTCATTCCTTCAAGTGTTTGCTTCCACTCACACAATACATACCACCATACAACTTTCATGGGATGAAAGAAGGCAATGTCTGAAGGTTGAATGAGATGAGGTCAGTTTCTCCACACCTCTGCAAAATTTGGATGTTCAAATGTGTAGAGAGATCGTCAGGAATCACAGCCTTTCTCCCTTCCAGTTTCTCCAACTTCGGCAGCAGTATGGTCTCAAACCAGTTACTGCATCAAACCATCCTGAACTACAATGATTGTACCTGCATCCCTTTGGACCTCCCTCCAAGCATGTGTTCCGCAACTGCCCAGACTTGTAGGCAACATAGGGTGGCAAAAGTCCCCCTGCTGCACTGCCACACATCATAATGGAGCAACTAGATTTAGAAAAGTTACAAATTCTTTCTGGGTACTTTGTACCTCGGCAGCAGATAACTGTGCTTTTACCAGGATTGTCGAGAGATTTGTCTCATCTCATGTGTAATGGTGTTACATAGGACATATTTCAATGCGTTTATGCAATATGATTTCATCAATAGCTGCCCTGCTGCATATCTTTGTCAATTGAGGGTGTCGTTGAAGGAAACATTTTGTCCAATCTTTCCCCGGTATATTGTTGGAAATTGCTTTCACACTACGCTCCAATCTATCCAGATAAGATTTTTCTATATACACTCCTGGAAATTGAAATAAGAACACCGTGAATTCATTGTCCCAGGAAGGGGAAACTTTATTGACACATTCCTGGGGTCAGATACATCACATGATCACACTGACAGAACCACAGGCACATAGACACAGGCAACAGAGCATGCACAATGTCGGCACTAGTACAGTGTATATCCACCTTTCGCAGCAATGCAGGCTGCTATTCTCCCATGGAGACGATCTTAGAGATGCTGGATGTAGTCCTGTGGAACGGCTTGCCATGCCATTTCCACCTGGCGCCTCAGTTGGACCAGCGTTCGTGCTGGACGTGCAGACCGCGTGAGACGACGCTTCATCCAGTCCCAAAGATGCTCAATGGGGGACAGATCCGGAGATCTTGCTGGCCAGGGTAGTTGACTTACACCTTCTAGAGCACGTTGGGTGGCACGGGATACATGCGGACGTGCATTGTCCTGTTGGAACAGCAAGTTCCCTTGCCGGTCTAGGAATGGTAGAACGATGGGTTCGATGACAGTTTGGATGTACTGTGCACTATTCAGTGTCCCCTCGACGATCACCAGTGGTGTACGGCCAGTGTAGGAGATCGCTCCCCACACCATGATGCCGGGTGTTGGCCCTGTGTGCCTCGGTCGTATGCAGTCCTGATTGTGGCGCTCACCTGCACGGCGCCAAACACGCATACGACCATCATTGGCACCAAGGCAGAAGCGACTCTCATCGCTGAAGACGACACGTCTCCATTCGTCCCTCCATTCACACCTGTCGCGACACCACTGGAGGCGGGCTGCACGATGTTGGGGAGTGAGCGGAAGACGACCTAACGGTGTGCGGGACCGTAGCCCAGCTTCATGGAGACGGTTGCGAATGGTCCTCGCCGATACCCCAGGAGCAACAGTGTCCCTAATTTGCTGGGAAGTGGTGGTGTGGTCCCCTACGGCACTGCGTAGGATCCTACGGTCTTGGCGTGCATCCGTGCGTCGCTGCGGTCCGGTCCCAGGTCGACGGGCACGTGCACCTTCCGCTGACCACTGGCGACAACATCGATGTACTGTGGAGACCTCACGCCCCACGTGTTGAGCAATTCGGCGGTACGTCCACCCGGCCTCCCGCATGCCCACTATACGCCCTCACTCAAAGTCCGTCAACTGCACATACGGTTCACGTCCACGCTGTCGCGGCATACTACCAGTGTTAAAGACTGCGATGGAGCTCCGTATGCCACGGCAAACTGGCTGACACTGACGGCGGTGGTGCACAAATGCTGCGCAGCTAGCGCCATTCGACAGCCAACACCGCGGTTCCTGGTGTGTCCGCTGTGCCGTGCGTGTGATCATTGATTGTACAGCCCTCTCGCAGTGTCCGGAGCAAGTATGGTGGGTCTGACACACCGGTGTCAATGTGTTCTTTTTTCCATTTCCAGGAGTGTAGCACAGGTCAGCAGAATTTAAGGGGAAGCCATAATCACTCATTTCTATATACGATGCAAACACATTCTCCTCATTTCCATTAACAGGCTTCATTCTTGGGGTATTTTGGTGTCTTTGCTTAAGTTTGTTTAAAATCATACATCTTTGGACTTTTAAGTGAGGTGCAGCCTTTCTGTGGGAAAATGTACCATTCCTGATACTTTCCACATTAACAAGCGAAGTAGGATTTCAGTTCACCATTAAATTCTACAGCAAACGGTCGTATACTTACCCTTTCAGTAACAAAATTCTGTTCCGTAGGGCAACTTTTCAAACGCAAATTTCAGTTAAATAAATAACACTTCAACTTAATGCTTCCACTGAAAAACTAAGCACAAAATGGCAGACCCAGAAAGTACTGGAAGGAAGACTGATGCTATCTATGATTTAAAGTTGAAAGCTTTTGATTTTAGTTAAGTATTTCCCCTCCAGAGGGCTTTGAAACTTTTCATTTCCCCCCAATAGGAGCAACGTGGCTCCATTTTACGGTATTCACGGAGACTGTACTTCATAAACACAGATTTATTACGAAATACGTTCTACAAAACACTTGTAAACTGCGAAAATCTTTGCAAGCCTCCGAAACTTCTCAATACGTGCCTTTGTCACGTGAATACAAAAAATTAGGGAACTGTTAGTTGTGTATGGGGACTCCACAATATAGCTCAACAGCCACAGGAGTTTTTATTAAACAGCACGAACATCATGTTTACATTTGCAAGTTTTCGAAATGAATTTACGTGATGCACACGTTTTAAAATCATTAAAATCGAACAAGACTCTAACTGTAGCTTACCTTTATAGAATGGATGAAATCTCTCAACTGTAACATGTTGTCTACCGTTCCTATTGTCTTTGCCATTGACAGACATCTCATTTGAAGTCTGAGTTCGAGGACACTCAAGCAGCAACACAGTTTTAAGTCTCTCTTTTGTTTTCTGCAGAACAATAGATGCTGGCGGGAAAACAGTGTCTGCAAAATCTTCCATCCTAGCACCACAGTCACGTGGAACTTCGTTGAGCACACGGAAAATTATCCCTGGGATTTCATTTTTTCTGTGTTTCTCAGCAGCTGTTAAAAGTATTCGTTCCCAGTCACTGCCAGTGTTACCTAAAAGACAAAGACAATTTAAATTTTAAAAATCAAACTTACGAGATGCTTAAAGAAGGGGAAATGTACCATTATGCTGCCAGTAACGACGACAGATTTGTATACTTTACGTACACAAAAATATGCAAAAAAACTGGAGATTCAAATTTTGATGGAAGAAAGAGACTTGAAAAGCTAATTTGCTTAACATGCTTAGATCTCATTTCTTCTGCGCAAATTAAAGTACCACAAGACAACACACATGTCTTGACAATTGAATGACAAATGTAAATAAATATGATTCCGAATTGGGGCTCCTTAATGTTAACTGACAGACCACAATGGTATATGGGGTAAAACTAGCAATTAATGATCTAACAACTACACCTACATTCATGCCACATTTGCAGAAACTAAGATCAATGTTTTTGATCTGTCATGCTAATGTGAAAAGTGGTAGAATTGATAAAGCAGCGTACAATAACCTCAAGAGACACTAGAGGTCACAAATTAGATTAGCCAAATGCAGAGAAAATAATTTCAATGAGAGCTCAATAATAAACTTAATTCTGCATGGAGGGTCATTAAAGCAGGCAGACTTAGAGTAAAAGTTGCATACGATGTCATTCCAGATTTTTTATTTTTTAATCAATGCTCCAAACACTAATTCTTCACATCCTTATAACCAGAGTTTCAAAATTACAGTCTGCTTATACAAATTAGTTTTTATAAAATTTTGCTGATGCTATGCCAACTTGTTACCTGCAAACAACATGTTCGTTAGTGGCATTTTTCTGGTCTATCTTAAAAAGAATATAGTAGTAGTTCTGTTTCAAAAAGGATGACAAATCCTGATCTAATAATTATTGTGCATTTTCTCTGCTACCTATTTTCTCAAAAATAATTGAATAAAAAGCGAATTCTCATACACCAGCTACACAGGCCACAACTGGTCAAAACATTTCTATTGTGATACCCTCTTTGGAATCCAAATTCTCTGCAGGAGTATCCAGGGCAAGGTTCCTGAATTAGTATCTCTTATTGAAGGAAATAGTGCGCATATAGTATTAGGAACGGAAAGTTGGTTAAAACCGGAAGTGAACAGTAACGAAATCCTAGACACAGAATGGAATATATACCGCAAGGATAGGATAAACGCCAATGGTGGAGGAGTATTTATAGCAGTAAAGAATTCAATAATATCCAGTGAAGTTATTAGCGAATGCGAATGTGAAATAATCTGGGTTAAGTTAAGTATCAAAGGTGGGTCAGATATGATAGTCGGATGCTTCTATAGACCACCTGCATCAGCAACCGTAGTAGTTGAGCGCCTCAGAGAGAACCTGCAGGACGTCGTGAAGAAGTTTCGTGATCATACTATTGTAATAGGGGGAGACTTCAATCTACCAGGTATAGAATGGGATAGTCACACAATCAGAACTGGAGCCAGGGACAGAGACTCTTGTGACATTATCCTGACTGCCTTGTCCGAGAATTACTTCGAGCAGATAGTTAGAGAACCAACTCGTGAAGCTAACGTTTTAGACCTCATAGCAACAAATAGACCGGAACTTTTCGACTCCGTGAATGTAGAAGAGGGTATCAGTGATCATAAGTCAGTGGTTGCATCAATGACTACAAGCGTAATAAGAAATGCCAAGAAAGGAAGGAAAATATATTTGCTTAACAAGAGTGATAGGGCACAAATCGCAGAATATCTGAGTGACCACCATCAAACGTTCATTTCTGAGGAAGAGGATGTGGAACAAAAATGGAAAAAATTCAGAAACATCGTCCAGTACGCCTTAGATAAGTTCGTACCGACTAAGGTCCAAAGCGAGGGGAAAGATCCACCGTGGTATAACAATCATGTACGAAAGGTACTACGGAAACAAAGAAAGCTTCATCATAGGTTTAAGAGTAGTCGAATCATAGCTGATAAGGAAAAGCTGAACGAAGCGAAAAAGAGCGTAAAGAGAGCAATGAGAGAAGCATTCAACGAATTCGAACATAAAACATTGGCAAACAATCTAAACAAGAACCCTAAAAAGTTTTGGTCATATGTAAAATCGGTAAGCGGATCTAAATCCCCTATTCAGTCACTCGTTGACCACGATGGCACCGAAACAGAGGACGACCGAAGAAAGGCAGAAATACTGAATTCAGTGTTCCGAAACTGTTTCACTGCGGAAAATCGTAACACGGTCCCTGACTTCAGCCGTCGCACGGACGCCAAAATGGAAAATATTGAAATAAACGATATCGGAATTGAAAAACAACTGCTATCGCTTAGTAGCGGAAAAGCATCCGGACCAGACGAGATACCCTTAAGATTCTACAGTGATTATGCTAAAGAACTTGCCCCCTTTCTATCAGCAATTTATCGTAGATCGCTGGAAGAACGTAAAGTACCTAGCGACTGGAAGAAAGCGCAGGTCGTTCCCATTTTCAAGAAGGGTCATAAATCAGATGCGAATAATTATAGGCCTATTTCGCTTACGTCAATCTGTTGTAGAATAATGGAACATGTTTTGTGTTCTCGTATTATGACGTTCTTAGATAATACAAATCTCCTTCATCATAACCAACATGGATTCCGCAAACAGAGATCATGTGAAACTCAGCTCGCCCTATTTGCCCAAGAAATTCACAGTGCCGTAGACACTGGCGAGCAGATTGATGCCGTATTCCTGGACTTCAGGAAGGCATTTGATACGGTTCCGCACTTACGTTTAGTGAAAAAAATACGAGCTTACGGAATATCGGACCAGGTTTGTGATTGGATTCAGGATTTCCTAGAAGAAAGAACACAACATGTCATTCTTAACGGTTCAAAATCTGCAGATGTAGAGGTAATTTCGGGAGTACCGCAGGGAAGCGTGATAGGACCTTTATTGTTTACAATATACATAAATGACTTAGTTGACAACATCGGTAGCTCCGTGAGGCTATTTGCAGATGACACGGTTGTCTACAAGAAAGTAGCAACATCAGAAGACTCGTACGTACTCCAGGAGGACCTGCAGAGGATTAATGCATGGTGCGACAGCTGGCAGCTTTCCCTAAACGTAGATAAATGTAATATAATGCGCATACATAGGGGCAGAAATCCATTCCAGTACGATTATGCCATAGGTGGTAAATCATTGGAAGCGGTAACGACCGTAAAATACTTAGGAGTTACTATCCGGAGCGATCTGAAGTGGAATGATCACATAAAACAAATAGTGGGAAAAGCAGGCGCCAGGTTGAGATTCATAGGAAGAATTCTAAGAAAATGTGACTCATCGACGAAAGAAGTAGCTTACAAAACGCTTGTTCGTCCGATTCTTGAGTATTGCTCATCAGTATGGGACCCTTACCAGGTTGGATTAATAGAAGAGATAGACATGATCCAGCGAAAAGCAGCGCGATTCGTCATGGGGACATTTAGTCAGCGCGAGAGCGTTACGGAGATGCTGAACAAGCTCCAGTGGCGGACACTTCAAGAAAGGCGTTACGCAATACGGAGAGGTTTATTATCGAAATTACGAGAGAGCACATTCCGGGAAGAGATGGGCAACATATTACTACCGCCCACATATATCTCGCGTAATGATCACAACGAAAAGATCCAAGAAATTAGAGCAAATACGGAGACTTACAAGCAGTCGTTCTTCCCACGCACAATTCGTGAATGGAACAGGGAAGGGGGGATCAGATAGTGGTACAATAAGTACCCTCCGCCACACACCGTAAGGTGGCTCGCGGAGTATAGATGTAGATGTAGATGTAGATGTAGAAGCTACACAAAAGGGCTTGGGCAAGCAATCTGAATCTCTAAACCACAGAATATTACTGGAGAAACATTTATGTTAAGGCATTAAGCACCTGGAACAATAGACGGGACTGTGCTCACTGAGCACTCCTCGAGCTTCTAGTTCTCAAGCAATTCTCAAAAAGCTCACGAGGCACAGCGTGGCGGCGCCTGTCGCTGCACCCTAGTTGACTACGACAGCATGGGCTGGGGTTATTGGAACTGAAGGCCGACACTAAACAAACACACTCGTGGTCACTGTGCTCATAACTAGTATGTCTCCGGTTTCAATCGAATAAAGTTATGATTCAAAACAATGTGGATATATGAAAGCGAAAGTCATGGAGCTGACAATAGCAACAGCACTTGTTGAAGTATTTGTTTTCAAAGTCTTCGAAATATTTCAAAAAATACAACGGGCGTGATCAGACACTTACTCTTCTAATAATGCGGCTCAGGCAAAATACCCAGGTACAGGCCTATAGGTATGAATGTTATACGTCAAAATCGCCAGGGACGGAAACATTGATGACAACGTAACCCAAAATCAAAAATAGCGAAGTTGCACGGTATGTAATTTTATTGGATTACTTTTCCAGCAAAATCTCCTTGCAGGAACCACTGATCCAAAACATACGTTTCTCGTCACAGAGGGAAGTAAACGGCAACAAGAACTAGTTGCCGCTCAAGTTGCCATGTCAATTTTAAACAGCTCTGTTGTAGAGGACACTGGTGTTCGACGTTTTGTCGTGCTGTCGGAAACAAAATATTCGATTATAAATCGAAAGGGGGAAAAAAAAAATTGTGCCACATGACTGATGAAAATTACTATAAAGAGAACGAGACTGTAAACATGAAGGACTCTACCAGTTTCTTTAATGATCGACATTTGGACCTTGCTGAATTATGGCATACACGTATGGATGTAGCTGGTCATTTTATGAACAGTAATTTGTGCCTAAAAACTTTAGCTCTCGAGACATAGTTTCTTTCCAGTAAAGCATACAGTGCCAAATGTTAATAAGGCATTAGATGACAGGGTTTCATAATGGAACATTGAAAAGAAAGCTGTAAGCATCAGAACTGGTAACGCGAGTTACATAACGCCCGCAGTACAGCTTACTCGTACTCGCAGCGTAGGTATGCAACACGATCGATTTAGTTGAGAAGAGTTCTTTGAACAACAACAACAGTGATCCCTGCATTAAGCGGGAAAAAAGGCGAGAAAATTCGTCAGTTATTTTAAAACAAATTCCTACCCTAATGGAAAAAACCTCTACATAAATTAATTCACCAAAAAGATACTTGTAGGGAAGTCAGTTCTGCGGTTCTGTGCAGCTGTTGTGACAGATGGTTACATTGGGGTGAACGTGGTGGCATGGGAATCAGGAAAGTAAATGGGTCTCTTCCAAGGTATTGAAGAGTATGTTCAAGGGATAGGAAAATAGCGGAACACAAAGGGAAGATTTCTACTTTGTGTACTTTGCAGCGTTGGCACGCGACGCAGTAGCGTGCCCATTGCTGGCAGCCCTTGTTGACATTTCTCCACACAAAGCGCTCTGCTATGAGGTGGGCGTAGGCACGAACACTGGGGTGGGCTAAATTACACAATGCGTTGAAGACAGCTCGATGGAGTGTGGTTGGGATGAGGGGGCATAATGTGCGCGTACTGTGGTCACACCAGATCTCACCAGAAATGCCAGGGAAGGTGGCACAGACGAAGTGTAGTGAAGAGGTAGAGTCTGAAATCAGGTTTTCTGTGTCCTCGTCAGTGGGTTGGAGGTTAGGCAGTTCAGAGAGGTCTAACAGGGAATGGATGGCGTCAACTCGTGAAAGGAAATCAGCAACCATATTGTCAGCACCCTTTATGTGTCTGACATCGGTGGTGAACTGAGATATGAATTCCATGTATCCGAAGCAGCTAGGACGTGGGTCAGCTGGCGGGTTTGTAATGGCCATAGACAGGGGTTTGTGGTCCATTAAAACATAGAAAGGACGTCCCTCAACGTCGGTCTTAATATGCTCGATCACTTCGTAGACAACGAGCAACTCCCTGTCAAACGCGGAATATTTCCGTTGTGCATTGGTAAGCTTGCACGAGAAGAACTGCAGAGGTGAAGTTTGGCTGTCGATTGTCTGGCTAAGGGCAGCGCTGATAGCAGTATCGCTCATGTCTGTAGTGATGAAAAGCTGCGCATTGGGATGAGGATGCATGATGGTGCAGGCCTCGGCAAGAAGATTTTTGAGGGCAGTGAAAGAGGCAGCCATAGCAGGGGTCCATGGAACAGGCCGAGATCCAGAAGTGTTGGTGCCTGCCAAGGTGTCTGTCAGTGGAGCCTGAATCTCTGCAGCCCAAGGTAGATGTCGGCGATAATAATTAATTGTCCCAAGAAAGTGCCGGAGCTCTTTGAATGACGAAGGTCTGGGTAGGTTTAGTATTGTTTGTACTTTCTCAGGGGCAGTGAAATGCCGTCAGCAGAGACCTGAAAACCAAGAAAAGTGACAACAGGTTGATGTAGCTGTAATTTGTCCTGGTTGGTCTCGATGCCTGCTGCCACGAGAGTGTTCATAACAGTTTGCACATGTCGAATGTTGTCCTTGACAGAGGAGCTGAACACAAGAATGTCATCAAGATATGGAAAGCGGAATTTTAGGTCGAATAGTACTTCGTTGATGAAGTGTTGCCAGGTCTGGGTTGCGTTTTTCAGAACGAAGGGCATGAATCGAAATTGAAATAACCCGATCGGGGTGGTGATTGCTGTCTTCTTGATGTCTTCAGGTGCCATGGGGATCTGGTGGTAGGCCCATTTGCAATCAATGACAAGAACGTGGTCGCACCTGCGAGGGAACTGGTATAGTTGGCATTGTTGGGTATGGGGTAGATGTCCATAATTGTTTGTGCGTTTAGTTGACGGTAGTCTCCGCACATGCGCCAAGACCCGTCTTTCTTGGGTGTCATATGTATGGGTGTAGACTAGCTACTGGCAGAGGGTTCAATGACGCCGGAGCTTAGTAGTTCAGAAATCTGATTTTTAAGGTCGGAGAGGCACTCGGGACAAAGTCGACATGGTTTACTGGAGATAGGGGGACCTGGTGTGAGGTGAAGCTTGTGAACCGTGCCGTTGGTGATGACAGAAATGTTGCCGGTGGCACAGGAGGCGGTTTGTTTACAATGTGTGGCGGGCGGGGCAGGCAAGGCGTGGTTGTGGTGTTGGGAGCCACTCAGCGGATCCAACAGGAGCCAAAGCAGCAAAGTGTCCCAGGAGTCAATGCGAAAAGATGGCCGCCAGCCCAAAGCAGTGGCACTGTGGTCGGGTGAGCTTGGTAGAGCTTGTGAGCCTTTAGTGAGTCCACTGTCCGAGGGCGTGGCTTGTGGCAGCACGGTCATGGGCAAAACGCTTGGCGCGAATGCACTGTCTGTGTTGTCAGTGGCGGTCACACAGCGGCACGCAGGAGCCGAGGTTGCATAGTTTGAGGTGCTGTCTGCAAGGGACGGGGTAGGAGCCATCCGTTCAGGAACACGTGACGCTCGTCGCACCTGCGTAGTTGTGTCGGGCCGAGTGTCAAACACTGCCATGTTAGGAGGATGCGGCCATGCGGAACTGTCAGTACATGTTATGGCAGTCTTGATAGCACAGTTGCAAGGGATAGCGGGATAAATACATGGAGGCTCGATTGCTGGGACGGCAAGCAGATTCGGCGCACTTACTGACCTTGCTTTGTCCTTGCTTAGTGTCTGTAATTCCTTCGCTGCATCGGAGAGCTGGAGCTGTGTTTTGTGGAGCCGGAGGGAGGGCTTGAAGTTTTCCTTGTGCAGGCGAGCGACGTGTTCAAGCTCGACAAGGCACTTGTGCATGGTTTCTTGTAACGTCGTCGACACAGACGAGCATGTACGGATGATATGAGCCCGGACCGATGTGTCACGGGAGGGGATGGGGGGGGGTGTTTGCTCTACGGAGCACAGGGGAAATGAGTCTTGGATGGATGATGAAACACAGTAACACAGTGTTTTGCACTAGGTCCGGTGAAAGTTTGTGGTGTCGCAAGAAGTCAATGCCTAGTAAGGTTCGTCAATTTCGCACACTAAAAAAGTCCACTCGAGTTTGCAGTTTGCAGAGCGTGAGACGACGTAGGAAGTTGAACCCGAGCATTGTAGTTTATATAAATTCATGGCTTGCAGTGAAGTATGATGAGGGTGGATGTTCGACGACGCTAAGGATGGAGGCAGCAGCGAAACATCAGTGCCTGTGTTCATTAGGAAAAGGTATCCCAATGAAATGTCTTTAATGTAAAGTCGTCCACAATTACCCGGCTGTTCCCGGACAGAATGGAGCACTGGGGGGTGCCTGTCATGTTGTGTGCAGGAGGCGGCACCCGGACGTACCTGTGATTGGCGTTTGGGAAGTAGCAGAGTGGTCTGCAGTTCCGCACTGCCTCACCAAACTGTGTGTGGAAGTAACAGTACGGGTAGTGCAGTTGCATTTCTTGCAGAATGTTCATTGCCAGTGGTGGTGGCCGAGGTTCGGTGGCTGCAGCAGGTTTGGTTGCAGAAGGGGGCGGAGCCGGTGACATCCCAGTTGCTTGTTTACTGTTTCCCGGAGCAAGCTGAATGGTCGGCACAGTATGGCCCCAGCTGCGTCCGGCCACAGGACGAGGAGTCTGAACCTGAGACTTGTCAGGTACGCAGTGGCTGGCGAAATAGAGCAGTGATGCATCATGTAGCTTGTCAGCAATTGTCATTCTTTGCTCAACAGGTTCGGGAGACATTTGTGCCAGAGCAAAGCGGATGTGAGGAGATAGTTAATCTGACCAGATGACGAGGAGAGCTGTGTCGGAGAGTAGATCGGCGCTGACCAGGGCACGTAGCCGTCTCCAGAGCTGGGAAGGTTTGTCGTTGACTAGTTGCTTGACGTGGAGCACTTGCCATATTGCTGCCTCAGTTGAGTGTGTAAGCCGACGTAGAACTGTCTTTTTGGCTACAGCGTATCGGGTAGATGAGTCCGGGGTGGCAACCAGGTCAGTAATCAATTCCTCCTGGTCGTGCAGATGGGTGATGAGACACAGAAACCTGGTTGACTCATCGAGTTTGTAATGGTCAAACACTTCGTCCACAATTTTGAACCAGGTTGTAGCTCTGTCAGGATTAAATGGTGGCAGCATCAATAAGCAGTGTAGAATGTTTGGAAGAACAGGCTGAGTTGAGTTTGTCAGGGCACTGCCTGAATCGAGCTGTTGTTGCTGTAGTATTCCAGAAGAGTGTGCCTCTTGGGGATGTGGCAACGACGGCTGTTCAGGTGGCAGCATGAAGGTGACACGTTGTGGTTGAGTGCAATCTGTAGCGAGGCATAAGCCCGCCGCAGGTGAGACACTGTAATGTGTCAATTGCGCTTGCGGAAGCTCAACACATTGCAAGTGTGTTTGGATTGACGCGTCGCGGAACACCGACGCGGATGAGGCACCGAGATGTGCCAAGAACGGTAGTGGAAGCTCGACTGGAGCCGGCGTGGGGGCGACAGGTGAGAAAAAGTTCAAAGTTTGAGAATGCGTGTTAGTCCATGGAAAGCTCGACGTATGATCAGAGCCGGGGCCACCTGTGTTGCAGAGAGGCTGCGGAGGTGCGGGCTGTCCAGAAGCACAGTGTGTGAAATGATGTCAAACGTGGGACGGAATGTGTGAATGTTCACTGTCCATAGTCACACTGCTCAAAACGGTGTGCGGACAAGGTGAATGTCGTGGCACAAAACAGTGAGGCATAGCAGTGGGACAGAGGTGGAGGTCAGGCACAGATAACAAGTTATTGTTCCTGTTGCAGGCCGAGGTATCGAAGTAGGAAGGCATGTGCTGATGCTGAACCGAGGCAGGTGTGGACATGGTC
Source organism: Schistocerca americana (assembly GCF_021461395.2). Taxonomy (NCBI): domain Eukaryota; kingdom Metazoa; phylum Arthropoda; class Insecta; order Orthoptera; family Acrididae; genus Schistocerca; species Schistocerca americana. Next base: position 413,061,655 of record NC_060130.1, on the reverse strand, counting down.
GGATGCTGAGGAGGTTGACCTGTGAACGAAGTAGTTCTGGCCACGTGGCAGGTATCTGCATGGTACTGCATGGATTTCGGCATGGCAAATCGTTGTCCTGGCGATAGTAGGTTGTCTGACAAAGCACTTGGAGAAATCGGCAATGATCCTGCACTGCACGGAGATCCGTAAGAGGTAACTGCACAGACGATTAGGGAGGGCACATGTGGCAGGAACAAAGGCGTTTGATAGCCGGAGTCATGCGCACTCCTAACCTCATGTATTGTTGCAGGCTCGAAAACGTCCGGTGAAATCGGCAGACTCATCAAGTGAGAGGCATCGTGTTGCAGTCCTGGCAGGTGTACATCGCCCGCAACACAATGCATGTCGATCACAAAATCTGGCATTGGGCGCTGGGCCAAAGTCATTGTTCGAATGCTGTGTCGATGTAATACATGCGAAAATAACCAGCACGGAGGTCGCGGACACAGTAAAACGGCGAAAACAGAAGATGTTACAACTCGGGGTCACCAGTGAGGAGGGTGTTCGGGTTGGTTGCACCAAAAGGCACATCCATCTAGCAGTAGTTTATTTATTAACCTTAACACATACAAGGATCACAAAGGTGGATGTGAGTCCATCTAAACTATGGAATTCTTCTATGGGGAAATTCTCCAGGCCCCCAGAAAATTTTTTTTTGGCAGAAGCAAAGAGTCATCATTAAATGTGGACTATAAAGCAATGAAAGTAAGTTATTTGGTTGGATGAGTCTTCTTTTCACTCTGTTTCCAACTTCTGGCTGAGTTTACTCCCAAGAGTGAAACAGGGTGGGGGTTCAGTGATCATTTGGGTAGCCATACTGTGGTATTCTATGGGCTCAATGGGCACTCTACAAGGTCACATTACTGCCAAGGCTTATGTGACCATTTTAGCTGATCATGTCCTTCCCTGTTTGTTCCCTAAGCATGACGTTGTGTTTGAAGATGATGTGGCCCCTGGTTGCACACCTTGTATTACCCATGAGGGGTGAGCACACGGAGGAATTGTCTCATCACCTCATGCCACCACAGTGCCAGATCTCAATATTTTTGAGCCTCTGTGGTCTACTTTGAGAGAAAGGTGCATGATCACTATCTACCTTCATCATCATTACCCAAACTTGCCATTATTTTGCAGGAAGAGTGGTATGAGATTCCCTTGAAAAGATACAATATTCCTGTATTTATTTAGTCTGTAATGACTGGAAACTGTTCTGAATGCCAGTGGTTTTCCTCAACTGTATCAAGCATGGTAATGTGTTGTGTTTTTGGTGTTTTCATATTTTTGTCCACCCCCTGTATCTTACCCACATCATAAATTATGATAACCTATGTGTACACCTCCAGCCATAATTTGCAAACACTTTTGAAGTGCATGGCAGCACAAAGGACCTACTTCTTATTGTCCCACATTTTACATTTTTTTTTGTTTCATTTCCATATTTACTACCTAATACAAAGTTGCCGATATTTATTAGTGGACACTGATATAGCATGCTTCCCCCATTCGCCGTGACAGATTGAACTGTTCTCGGTTTGCTGGGGATATTTTCAATGAGGTGTCTGAACGTCTGTGGAAGAGTAGCGGGCCATTCTTCCTCCAGAGTTGAAACCAGAGAAGGTAGTGATGTTGGATGCTGGGGTGTACAGAAGTAGATGTTCTAACTTAGCCCAAAGGTGTTCCACTACGTTCATGTCAGGACACTGGGCAGGCTAGTCCATTTCAGGAATATTGACATCCACAAACCTTTACTTCACAGAGCCTACTTTACGACAGGGTGCACTGTCGTGCAGATACAATCAATCTTTTTTCCAAACTGTTCCTCTACAGTATGCACTACACAATGCTAACCATGAAAACATCCCTATACCATAGAATGACCTCCTCCACACTTCACTGTTGGCACTACAGATGATGGCAGATAATGTTCTGCAAGCATTCACCATACCCTGCACCTTTCCATCAGATTGCACAGAGTGTGATTCACCACATGACATCACTCGTTTTGTTGTTTCTCTTTACACCACATGATATGTCACTTAGCATTGTCTACAAGTTTATGAGATACTGCTCAACCATCATACTCCATCCTTTTTAATTCCCTACACAGTCTTTTACGTGGACTGCTCATTGCACTTTAACTCATGGCTGATTCATTCTGCTGATTTCATGCAATTTTTTAAACTACCCTTCACAATGCTCAATGGTCCCTGTGCATCAATACGTAAGGTTTGCCTGACATTGGTTAGGCTGCTGCTGTACCTTCGTATTTCCACTTCACCAAAAGTCAAACAAGGGCAACTATAGAAGGGTTGAAATGTAGCTGTGGATTTGTTACTTAGGTGGCATCCAATGACTAGCCCATGTTCGAAACCAAGGAGCTCTCCTGACCAACCCCTTCTGCTGTTACACTTCTCTTCTAACACCACAATGCTCCCTGCCACTTTTTATACTGGCAGGTTAACCTCTCATGGCATGTAGCAGTCAATTACATAGGGGTGTCTGAATACTTTTGATCATAGTAGTATGAGGGAACAATGACTGGCTGTGTGTGTGACAATCAGTATAATCTTACCTTGTAGTCCCTATGGGAGTAATATGTGAGAAAGAACAGCATAGTCCTAGATTCCTCATTTAACAGTGGTTCTTCAAATTCTGTAAGTAGGCATGTTACCTTCAAGTGTCTGCAGGTTTAGGTTTTTTCTCCCATGGGTCACACAAGCCTGCAGTCAGTCATGCTATTCTTCGTACACATACAAAACCCCATATTAGATCTATTTGCTACAGGTCCCACACATTTGAGGAGTATTCTAGGATGGATCATGTGAATGCCTTATATGCAATTTACTTTGGGGAAGGACTGCACTTTCCCAAAATCCTACCAATGAATAGTAGTCTACCATCCACTTTGTCTACAGCTGAGCCTATATAATCATCCCATTTCATAAGCCCACATTCATGTATTCATATGAATTAACTGATTTCATTTGTGACTCATTGATATGGTAGTCATATGATATTATGTTTTTGCATTTTGTCAAGTGCACAGTTTAAATTTCTGTACATTTAAAGCAAGTTTCCAATCTTTGCACCACTTTTAAATCTTATCAAGACTTGCCTGAATATTTATGCAGTTTTTTTTTGTAGTACTTCAGTGTAGATAGCTGCATCAAATGCAGGTTATTATTAATACTGTCTGCCAGATCATTAATAGACAACAAGAGCACCAAGTGTCCCAACACATTTCCCTGGAGAATGCCCGAAGTTCCTTTTACAATTAATGACTTATTTTATTTAGTCTGCTTAGACAAATATAGTAAACACCACTGTATGAACGACACTGGCCCTCAATAAAAACCAATAATCATCTCAAACAAGCATATAGTGACTTCATTTATCACCTCTATTGGCAGTACTTAACAGTGGCACTGTAACTCATCTCTCAAAGAATCAGCAGAATTTCAGGAGAAGGGGAGGGGGGATAAATCTTGTGTGAAACACAGCTTTATTCATATACAGTACTGGTTTCAAATGAATTTTTTTGGAATCAACGAAAGAAAATGCTCAGTCAACTACATGTATTGGCAATACAATTTTAACAAATTATGTTTCTGAAGATGTACATAAATTATGTTTAAATTTAGGAGTTTCTGATCATCCAACATTACTCACTCAGCTCAGATCAAGCAAGGAGTTCTGCCTAAAAATGTCTACATGAAAAGGAACTTTAATCAGGAAAATATGAGTTCATTGCATGACAAGGTGAGTGAGACAGAATTGCACTTTGACTGAAATATTTCAAGCAGTGGAAGTTTTAAAGCATTCTTAAGTAGGTTTTTAAATGTTTTCAATGAAAAATTTCCACCTAAAACTTGTTTTACTAAAGCAAAAAAAATTTGAAATGGATCACTAAAGGTATAAAAATCTGTAGTGCTATGAAAAGCCAGCGACATAAAGAACTAAGATTTAATAAAAACCCTGACTTTGTTGAATATGTTAGACAATATAAAATTACATTTAAGAAAGTTGTGAAGGCAGCAAAGCAAATGGCAAATAATAGTTTAATTTTAAAAGATCTGAATAAATCAGTGTTAAAGCCTGCAGTCATGAAATTTGTAAAATCAAGCTTGAAGATGAAGTTATTGTAAATCCAGCTCAAATTTCAGAATGCTTCACTGAATTCTTCATTAATGTAGGGAAATCAGATGTCAATGCTGCAGTCTGTAACAGCAAAGTATGTGTCTTCAGACTAGATCAAATGTCTGAATGCCTCCCGAAATTTTAAACAGTGTCGGCAACAGAAGTAAAAAGTGTAACATTAACAATGAAAAATGAAAACTCTGCACATTGGGACAGGACACCCACACAAGTTCTCAAATTTGTGCATAAAATAATAGGACACCCACTGTCTACAATAATAAACTAATCTCTTGAACATAGATGTTTCCCAGAGATGCTAAAGCATGCAGAAGTAAAACCGCTGTTCAAAAAAAGGGTCGAGAGAGGATATGCGAAATTATCATCCCATACCTCTTCTTCCAGCCATGTCAATAGTATTAAAAAGGTCAGCTGCCATCCAAACTCAAAACTTCATTGAAAAATCAATTTGGCTTCCAGCATGGAAAAAGCACTATAGAAGCAATTAACAAGTTTGTTGACAAGATTAGCACATCATTAAGCTATAAAACTAAAGCTGCAGGGATCTTTTGTGACCTCTGGCTTGCTTCATACATGTGCAGTAGGAAAGAAAGGGTGGTTGTCTACAAATGCAGGAAATTATTCTTCCAAATGGAAGACTAACACAAGGTATCCCTCGAAGTTCTGTCGTAGTACCTATTTTGTTTCCACTATACATTAGTGATCTGTCAATCAATACAAATACCCCATCAGTTGTATTTGTAGGTGACACATTTGTATTAATTGAGGAGCATGAGCCACAAACTATCGCTGTCTGCATCGTCAGTACAATAGGTCATTTAGAAACATAGTTGCATCTCAATGGATTAACACTGAACATCCCAAAAACACACATGATCCAGTTCAGAACAAACCAGACAGCATCACAGGAAATTGAAATAAACCATAAAAACCAAAATCTAGAAGAAGTGGATTCTGTGAAATTTCTAGGATTAAATTTATATGAGAATTTAAATTGGAACAAATGTGTAGAATATCTAATAAACAAACTATATAGCTTTGCACCTGCAGTGACTGACATGGGCACAAGGAAAATTGCATACCACAGCTCCTTTCAGTCAGTTATAAGGCACAATATTGTTGTTTGGGGAAATTCGAGTAACTTAATGCACGTACTAAAATTACAGAAATTGAGGGAATCCAAAGAAGTCATGTCACTATTTTTTTTCCATACCAATTTAGAATTATGTGAGGAGAACTGCTTTGATCACACTTACAACACAAGAAAATTTTATGCTCCCTGCTCATTGTTTAAACTCATATGCTCAGATTACCCAGTGTGGGGGAATGAAAATTTACAATAAATCAAAAGCCAAGAACATTTTGACTATCAACCTAGATTCACTGAAAGGAAAGCTACATGATACTCTGCTTCAGTGATGATACTTCTCAACTGAAGATTTCATGAATGATGAACTGAATATCTGAGCAGAATGTAGTGTATAAATTGTCTTGTTACGTGAATATGTAAAAATATCTTTTCACAAAAAAGTAGCATTGATGTTTAAATACAACTCCACATTATTAACTATAGCTTTATATCAGTAAAATTGTATTAACCATATTCTGATGTGTCTCCTATAGTCTAATCAAATGATTACATATGTATGTTATAAGACAAGTAAGTCACAGTTTACAATATCATGCAAATAGTAGATGCAGGTGAAAAAGTAAATCCCAAATTTCTTTATTTCCAAAAGGTATTTAACTCTGTACCACAGCATCATCTGATAAGAAAGGTATGATCATTCAATGTATCTTTTGAGACATGCAACTGGCTCAAAGAATATTTCACTAATAGAACCCACTACATTATAATGGATGGCATATATTCCACAGAAGTGAAAGAAACATCAGGTGCACTCCATGAAAGCATAACAAGACCACTAATGTTATCAATATCAGTAAATGAATCACCAGATATGGCTAGTGGAGATATTAGATCGTTTTTATTGGACAATAATAGGGTAATGCCAGTTGGCTTCGACAGAATCACCACTTGGTGTAATAAATGGCAGCTCTCTTTAAATGTGGATAAATGCAAGATAATGACCATGAGAATGAGAAAGAACAAAATACCATAAAATTACAAGATTAAGAGTCAACTTCTGGAACCATCCAAACAGGATATATTTATTGTAAAGCTAAATCATACAAATCAGTAGTAGGGAAGACATCTGGAAACCTTAGGTTTGTTGGAAGGATTCTGGGAAAATCCAGCGCATCTTTCCAGGAAACTTCATAAGAGATGCTAATGTGATAAATTTTATAGTACTGTCCCTGTGACTGTACTCCACATAAAGCAGGCATGACAGAAGGTATCTGTCAAATTAAATGACACACTGCTAGGATTGCAACACATTATAGCCCACATAAATGAGTAGCAAAGATGCTTAGGGAATTTAAACTGGAATCTTTAGAAGAAATGTGGCTTTTTTATTGCTAAATCATTCTAGACAAATTCCCTCCCAGTGTGCATGGAAGACTGTGCAAAATTTCTGCTGCTTCCATTATATGTCCTGCATAGGCATGAGAATAAGGAAGATTATGGCACAGATAGCCATAAAGACAATAATTTTTCTCTTGTTCTATACACAAATGGAATAGGACAAATAATCAGCACTTCTGACAAGAGATATTCTTCACCATGCACTGTATGTTATCTTTCAGAGTATATATGTACATGGAGATGTAAAATACAGATTTTGAAATATCAATTACTTATGGAAATTCTTCAGTGGATAATGTCCACAGAGATCCTCATTTTCACAACAAAGGTAATAAAAATTTAAGTTTACACTGTGTGTGTGTGTGTGTGTGTGTGTGTGTGTGTGTGTGTGTGTTTGTTTGTTTTCATGTTGCAAGCAACTACAAGTGTTTTATGACTCTGATATTCATTGTAACGTAATCAAACCATTGATAATTAAGCAATTCTATGATGGCAGTCAGCAAATTGAGTTCTATTGATTCTGCTAAATAAGTACCAGCAATTGTCTCTGTACTTCTTCACTGTGTAAAGTCTTTGAGGGAAATAGGTATAAATGAAAGTAAACCTGTTTAGTAAGGCTGTATTATTTACTTTGTTTGATCAAACTGTGCCGTCATAATATGTGAAATGTTGCAGAATACAAATGTTTCAAAGTTCAGAAACTTTACTGAATTTAGAATTTCAAGAATTACACGAGTTTCTCAATACTTTCATCAGTTAATTTTCTGTGGACATTGTCATTCCTCTACAGAAGACAACAAAGCCAACATCAAGATAATCAGCTAAGTAAAACTTCTTATTTTCATATGTGGATATGCCCTTTCATGCAACTCACTTCAAAATAATGACTAACATTCAGGTGTAGGAGAAGTAATGAATATTCAGTATCGAAAAGGCACATTATAACATGCATGGAAATACACATTCATATGGTTTACTAACCTGAACTGTAACTTTAAAAAACCCTGCATAATGCAAGCACAGACATATACAAAATTGTATTGCCATCGTGTCTGCTATGATAAAGTTCTACATATTTACTAACAACAGTGTCATCTCCTAGCAGATACAATCAATGCTGTGCATTCATTATGTGTAGCAAACTACTGAAAAACATTATTTAAAAAGAAGTGCATTTTTATAACTGCTGCAGGGAACACATTATAGTGTAAGTAAAATTTCTATTCACTTTGGATTATCAGTGGTGAGTAAATTCAACAGTAGAACAGTTATCAACCAGAAGATTGGTTTGAATACTGTACCACAAACCTTTACTAGATAAGGTCCTACAGCAAAAGTCTAGAACAGGGCCAGTGGCATACTTACATATTTCATGCAGGAATGTTGTCAGTGCTTGGCATGAAGTATGATGGAACAAAAGAAGGTGTGTCACCTGTTTGCGTTACGCAGCCAATGAGAGAGTAGCAGGCAGATGACATGTTTCAAAGTAATACATTCGGAACAAAACGTGAAAAATAGCTGTAAATGAGGATTATAAATTTCATAGCTCCTCGTTTGAGTCACAGCTATTTAAACTGTGCTAGCAGCTGCAAAACAAGGACAATGTCGCAACCCCTGATATTCGAAAAAGCAGTGTAATACTCATATTTCTGCTCTGTATTGCTATGCAAGTGATCTGTGTGAGCACTCTGAGTAAGTGGATCAGTGTTTTTTAATTAAATCATGGGAGGAGGTAGGTGGGTCAATGTTTTTAACTAAATCATGGGAATAGGTAGGTGGGTCAATTTTTAAACATTAAATCATGGGAGAAGGTTGATGGATCGATGTTTATTAATATATCAAATGAATAGTCATTGATCCCCCTGCCTTCTTCCATGATTTAATAAAAAAACATTGATCCACTTACTCAGTGTGCTTGTGCAGATCCATTGCATAGTCATTTCACCACCACATTGTACACATTTTTGTGTCTCTGCAATTAATCCATGAGACATGCACCGATGTCAGTCCACTTTACAGCACTTGCTGCCATAATCACAAAATATCTCTCTTGAAATTCAGTGATACACAAAAGAACAGCCAACAAAACAAAGGTTTCAATTTTGGCACTAGAAATACATTGCCTCTCTCCTCGCCTCTCACTGGTTATGAGAGAGAATCATCTCATCTGCTACGTAAAACTGACATGTTGCCAACCTATGCGTGGTAGGTAAGCACTGCCTTGACTGCCGATGACCCTGATCTAGACTTTAGCCAGGTCCTATTACTGTTGGTATGCTCTTTCCTTCAAACAGTTTGAAAACCCATGCGCTTATAAGATTACCCATATTTTAATGTTGAGTCCAAATCAGGTTGCTTCTAGACATCTTTCATTACAAAAAGCATTGTAATATATTAAATTAACAATAGTGAGAGATGATGCTCTAGAATCAAGACAGGATCAAACATTGATTCTTTGGATTTCTTTTCAGACACTTAAGTGATGTGGCTCCAAACTTCAAAAGCCACATAACATAACTGTTCCAAGTTGAAGCATAAATTTGTATCCATTATAACTGTACCAAAATGTGTGTGAAGTTTGTAATGCAGCTCTTGCAATAATGTTAGTTACAACATAGGTAAACTTTTTGCTTAGTGTTAATGTAGCAATGTTAACCATTTGAACAGACTTGTAAGTAGACACCTCCATCTCAGCATATATATGCTTTAATGACGTTATCACTATTCTCATCTAGATATAAAGAACTGGAATGCAGAACTTCACACCATTCTGAAATACTGAGTTGAACCAGCTGGTCTTGAAATCATACTAGTGATGATTCAATGAAGTGTGCAAAAGCAGAGCAAAGTCTTTTTTTCTGAAAATATGGTTACTAAAAAGCAACATAGATCAAAAGTTGACCATCTTCCAAAAAGTTCTCATACTTGTTGAAATCTAAAGATCTAAAATGAAGTTACTGAATTGTTCAACACCTAAAAGTTGTGTTTGCCTCCAATTAACAACAATTCTCAGTAATGCCTTATGAATCAAGAAGAAAAGAAAGAAAGAAAAATTGTGTGAGAGTGATATTAAGAGGTAAACTATTAATTCAGTTCAGTGCCTAACTTAGTAAATCTATGAACTCAAAGTCAAAGTATAGTTAAAGTGTGAGACACTACACTTGCACAAAAAGCAAGCTCCAAGTGGAGATAATTTGCTACTGTCTTACCCAGACTGTGGAAATTTAAATGAATGTGGTATGGGCTTGTGCATCATAGTATTTCATTTGTGTCATTATGGACGGCTATGGAATTGGGGGTAAGAAATAAAAGAGGAAGCCGCCTGGTAGAATTTTGCACAGAGCATAACTTAATCATAGCTAACACTTGGTTCAAGAATCACGAAAAAAGGTTGTATGCATGGAACAAGCCTGGAGATACTAAACGGTATCAGATAGATTATACAGGGTGTTACAAAAAGGTACGGCCAAACTTTCAGGAAACATTCCTCACACACAAATAAAGAAAAGATGTTATGTGGACATGTGTCTGGAAACGCTTAATTTCCATGTTAGAGCTCATTTTAGTTTCATCAGTATGTTCTTCCACCTACGCTCAATGGAGCACGTTATCATGATTTCATACGGGATACTCTACCTGTGCTGCTAGAACATGTGCCTTTACAAGTACGACACAACATGTGGTTCATGCACGATGGAGCTTCATGCACATTTCAGTCGAAGTGTTCGTACGCTTCTCAACAGATTCGGTGACCGATGGATTGGTAGAGGCAGACCAATTCCACGGCCTCCACGCTCTCCTGACCTCAACCCTCTTGACTTTCATTTATGGGGGCATTTGAAAGCTCTTGTCTACGCAACCCCGGTACCAAATGTAGAGACTCTTCGTGCTCGTATTGTGGAATACGCCATTCTCCAGGGCTGCATCAGCGCATCAGGGATTCCATGCGACGGAGGGTGGATGCATGTATCCTCGCTAACGGAGGACATTTTGAATATTTCCTGTATCAAAGTGTTTGAAGTCACGCTGGTACGTTCTGTTGCTGTGTGTTTCCATTCCATGATTAATGTGATTTGAAGAGAAGTAATAAAATGAGCTCTAACATGGAAAGTAAGCGTTTCCGGACACATGTCCACATAACATATGTTCTTTCTTTGTGTGTGAGGAATGTTTCCTGAAAGTTTGGCCGTACCTTTTTGTAACACCCTGTATAATGGTAAGACAGAGATTCAGGAACCAGGTTTTAAATTGTAAGACATTTCCAATGGCAGATGTGGACTCTGACCACAATCGATTGGTTATGAACTGTAGATTAAAATTGAAGAAACTGCAATAAGGTGGGAATTTAAGGAGATGGGACCTGGATAAACTGACTAAACCAGAGGTTGTACAGAGTTTCAGGGAGAGCATAAGGGAACAATTGTCACAAATGGGGGAAAGAAATACAGTAGAAGAAGAATGGGTAGCTCTGAGGGATGAAGTAGTGAAGGCAGCAGAGGATCAAGTAGGTAAAAAGATGAGGGCTAGTAGAAATCCTTGGGTAACAGAAGAGATATTGAATTTAATTGATGAAAGGAGAAAATATAAAAATGTAGTAAATGAAGCAGGCAAAAAGGAATACAAACGTCTCAAAAATGAGATCGACAGGAAGTGCAAAATGGCTAAGCAGGGATGGCTAGAGGACAAATGTAAGGATGTAGAGGCTTATCTCACTAGGGGTAAGATAGATACTGCCTACAGGAAAATTAAAGAGACCTTTGGAGAAAAGAGAGCCACTTGTATGAATATCAAGAGCTCAGATGGAAACCCAGTTCTAAGCAAAGAGTGGAAAGCAGAAAGGTGGAAGGAGTATGTAGAGGATCTATACAAGGGCGATGAACTTGAGGACAATATTATGGAAATGGAAGAGGATGTAGATGAAGATGAAATGGGAGATACAATACTGCATGAAGAGTTTGACAGAGCACTGAAAGACCTAAGTTGAAACAAGGCCCCAGGAGTAGACAACATTCCATTAGAACTACTGACGGCCTTGAGAAAGCCACTCGTGACAAAACTCTACCATCTGGTGAGCAAGATGTACGAGACAGGCAAAATACCCTCAGACTTCAAGAAGAATATAATAATTCCAATCCCAAAGAAAGCAGGTGTTGACAGTTGTGAAAATTACTGAACTATCAGTTTAATAAGTCACAGCTGCAAAATACTAATGCCAATTCTTTACAGACGAAAGGAAAAACTGGTAGAAGCCAACCTTGGGCAAGATCATTTTGGATTCCGCAGAAATGTTGGAACACGTGAGGCGATACTGACCTTACAACTTATCTTAGAAGAAAGATTAAGGAAAGGCAAACCTATGTTTCTAGCATTTGTAGGCTTAGAGAAAGCTTTTGACAATGTTGACTGGAATACTCTCTTTCAAATTCTAAAGGTGGCAGGGATAAAATACAGGGAGCGAAAGGCTATTTACAATTTGTACAGAAACCAGATGGCAGTTAAGAGTTGAGGGGCGTGAAAGGGAAGCAGTGGTTGTGAAGGGAGTGAGACAGGGTTGTAACCTCTCCCCAATATTATTCAATCTGTATATTGAGCAAGCAGTAAAGGAAACGATAGAAAAATTTGGAGTAGGTATTAAAATTCATGGAGAAGAAATAAAAACTTTGAGGTTCACCAATGACATTGTAATTCTGTCAGAGACAGCAAAGGACTTGGAAGAGCAATTGAATGGAATGGACAGTGTCTTGAAAGGAGGATATAAGATGAACATCAACAAAAGCAAAATGAGGATAATGGAATGTAGTCGAATTAAATCGGGTGATGCTGCAGGAATTACATTAGGAAATGAGACACTTAAAGTAGTAAAAGGGTTTTGCTATTTGTGGAGCAAAATAACTGACGATGGTCAAAGCAGAGAGGATATAAAATGTAGACTGGCAATGGCAAGGAAAGTGTTTCTGAAGAAGAGAAATTTGTTAACATCGGGTTTAGATTTAAATGTCAGGAAGTCATTTCTGAAAGTATTTGTATGGAGTGTAGCCATGTATGGAAGTGAAACATGGACAATAAATAGTTTGGACAAGAAGAGAATAGAAGCTTTTGAAATGTGGTGCTACAGAAGAATGCTGAAGATTAGACGGGTAGATCACATAACTAATGAGGAGGTATTGAACAGAATTGGGGAGAAGAGGAGTTTGTGGCACAACTTGACAAGAAGAAGGGACCGGTTGGTAGGACATGTTCTGAGGCATCAGGGGATCACAAATTTAGCATTGGAGGGCAGCGTGGAGGGTAAAAATCGTAGAGGGAGACCAAAAGATGAATACACTAAGCAGATTCAGAAGGATGTAGGTTGCAGTAAGTACTGGGAGATGAAGAAGCTTGCACAGGATAGAGTAGCATGGAGAGCTGCATCAAACCAGTCTCAGGACTGAAGACCACAACAACAACAACAACAACAACAACATAGAATTGAAAGTATGGACAAGTGTGAAACCCAGTGCTAACACATGCCTTACCCTTCAAGAACAGAACCAAGAGAGTCTCTGAGATTGGTATCCCGCTCCAGGAGAAAGCCTGCCATGGAAGTTTTTCATTCTCATGCCCATATATGTAAGCCTATAAAAAGGTAGATGTGTGGAGTTGGTATTATTTCATACTTCATTTGCGGGCTGTAAGATGTGCTACTGACATTTTCACTAAAATTACATTTTTCATATTTTCAGCATGATTTATTCAATGTAAAACAAATTTGCAATGAAACTAATTTACAATCATTGTAACTATTACGTTACTGCGTAAGTTCATATGTTTTTGTTTTGCATGTTGGCACTCTGGTTGCTATGGGTTTATTTTTCTATTGTCATTTTTTATTTGTAGAACTACTGTTGCTGTTTGAGTTTACATGTTGTCATTTGGAGATAGTCAATGGAGCTGTGGACTCTACACAATGGTGTGCAAAGTGGAGAAATCTGAACATTTCAGACATATTCTTCTGTTTTGAGTTCAATAGAGGGGTGACAGCAGCAGAAGCAGCTAGAAACATTTGCACCATGTATGGGGATAAAGCTATTGGCCACATCACAGCAAGAAAATGGTTTTCTGATTCTAAGGAGGATTTTTTTACACTAGTATCTCTTGACATTCAGGAAGACCTTCAGCGTTTAATGAAGATTGTTTAGACGCATTAATCCACAATGATCCACATCATTGTATTCGGGAACTGGCCAATGTGATGAATGATCATTCTACCATGATGCAACATTTGCATGCAATGGGGAAAGTTCAAGAATTATATATATGGGCACCACACCCTCTAATCCAAAATCACAAAAGTCAGCGGATGGCGACAGTGAATCTCTGTGTGCTCATCATCAATAGACTCATGAACAACACCACCCATACCTATCCTGTATCATTACTGATTATGAGAAATGGTGTCTTTATGACGTGAAATAGTTGAGCCCAAATAAAGCAGCAGCTCACCATACAGACCGGTGCACATCCATGAGAGATAATGTTATGCATCCAGTGGAATGGTGACTGTGTGGTGTACTACAAATTGCTTCCCTAAAGTGTAATCATCACTGCTGACATATACTGCCAACAACTGAGATATATTGCAGATGAAATCCAAGAACAACAACCAGGAAGACTGTATGAAGTGATGCTACTCCAAGATAACGCCCGCTCACACTCTACCAGACTGACAAAAACACTATACATGAGTTGGGTTGGGAAGTCATTCCACACCAGCCTTATTCACCCGATCTTACACCCTCAGATTTTCACATTTTCCATTCTCTATGGAACAACCTTCAAGGAACTTCTTTTCCAGATTAAAATGCACTCAGAATCATGTGATTTCTACAGTTGCAGAATCGGAAAGTACTACAGTGTTGGCAGACTGTTGTAAATATTGAAGGAGGATATATTATTGATGACTAAAGTCTCTGTCATGGGTCTCTTCTGTGTTTATTAAACTTATTGAAAAATTTATTTAAAATCATCTTGAGAGGTAAATTATGTTTAACTACAATTATTACAATCATTTCTGGTTATCTGTGTTAAATTAGCATACAGAAATATGGTATTTCTAGCTTAGCTTCATAAATATCTGAAGATGGTGTGCCACACCAAAATCTGTTGAAGGATAATACATTGTGTATCAAAAAGAATCATCTGATTAAAAAACATCATAACTATTATGTTATTTGAGATATGTGTGTGGACAATTTACTGTTGGAAAGAGCAAACTCTTGAGTTTTACATGTTTCCCACCAGGTAGTAGCAATGTGCACCCACTTCAGTTCTAGTAAAAATGGTGTCGGGACAATAGAAGGCATTTTGTGTTCTACATTTTGTGCAGTGCAGGTCACTAATAACTGTTCGGTGTGACTTTCATACTAGGTATCGAGAAACAGGTTGTTTGTGTAAAGGCAAATTGCCAGAATCTCCCCGAGTGTCTGACACAGACATTGAATACATCCATCACAGTTTCACAAGGAGTCCACAGAAATCTGTTTGTCATGCAGCTTGACATGCCCTTGATGTCCGTCGGGTGAGTGTTGCGTCAACATTTACACATGAAACCGTACAAAATTCAGTTATTGCAAGCTCTTTGTGAAGGTGACAAACAACATGTGGAGTTCTGTAATTTCGTTCTTGGCAAAATGGAGGATGACAGTTTTCTTCCATGCTTAGGGCTTAGTGATGAGGCAATATTCCATTCAAATGGGAAGGTGAACCATCATAATGTGAGAATATGGGGTACGGAACAACATAAAGTTGTACGACATTAGAGGGACTCCCCAAAATTTAATGTATTTTGTGCAGTTTCACGGAAAAAGACATATAGCACATTTTTCTTTACCGAGAATACTTGTTACTAGAAGCATGTATCTCAATACGCTTGAGAACTTTCTTTCCCCACAGCTGGAGATTGATTCGAACGACTTCATTTACAAACAGGATGGGGCACTGGCATCTGGAAGTGTGGGAATTTTTAAATCAAAGGATTACTGGACTAAATGATTTAGCTTTACATTACTGCCCTCCAAAGTCACTGGACTTGACCGTATGTGATTATTCCTTGTGGGGGTTTATAAAAGACTCTGTTTATGTGCCTCTGTTACCAACAATAATGAATTAGCTGAGACATCGCATAACAGCAGCTGTGGAAGCTCTAACTCAAGACATGCTCACTGTAGTGTGGAAACAATTTGAATACCACATCAACATATGCCATGCATCTCAAGGGGGCATATTGAACACCTATGAAAAGGTATGAATAAAGGTTTTTGAGATCCCCGTTCACCAAAAAACAAAATTCATTGTGAATGTTTATTCGTTTCAGAAGTATAGACGTGTAAAATTGGATAATTCTTTTGGATACACCCTGTAAATTATTTGTCACAGTGACTGTTCTATCCAACTTGACTATATCATTTTTTGTCAATTACAATACATAAACATAGAATATAATACAGCAAAAGGGTCGTTTTAGTAACCTACAAAATATTCCATCTGGTTCTTGTAGAAAGAAACAGATGATATCTCCACCAATAACTGAGTTGTCCAAACTACTTGAGATGCCCTTGATTATCAAAGACAAGTACTTGAATAGACATTTACTGTAACTTCTTCTTCCTCACCAAAAACTTTTGAAGTCACTTCTGGTGGCTAAACAGCCTTCTGAATGTAAACAACATGAAGTATTTACAACACTTGTAACATTCATGGAAGAGAATATGACATGCAGCTTATGCCACAAAAAAAGAAACATACTTTTAAATTATGCTTCATATGACATAAGTTCAGATAAACCTGTAAGATTTAGATTTGGAATTCACCTGTATTTACATTAAGTATTGAGCACATTAATACAATGAGACGATAGCCACTGACCCACTGAAAACAATCTTTTTCTGACTTAGTCATATTCCAAAAGGGGTGCAGTTAAAATGTATTATGAGTATCTGGACATGAAAACTATCTTTCTGCTCATAAAGTGGAAAACGCATAATAAATATGAGAAATGTCAGTTTGTTAAAAAGCTATTGGATTACAAGGGCTGTGGGTGACTTCATGATGTTTACAACAGTTCTCCATATATTCCAAAGAATTTGTACAGAGACAGAACAAATTAAATAATACTTCATTCAGAGTGACAAATGTTGTCTTCTGCCAAGCAGGATAAATGAAAACGTGAATGAAATAGCAACCACTCCTGTACAAAATATTTCATTGTTTATTTCCAGCAAGCATCAGAAACAGTCAGGAAAAAAGTAAAAATACTGCTTTCACGAGCCCAGGAAATGACTTGATGGAGTTCATGATTACAAGAACTCAGCAAGAGAGTTCTCTTAGCCTCCATCCCCTCAATTCTACATACATGCAGTGACTTTGTTAGGCCAAACAACACAGCAGGAGGTTGAGTGGCAAACCCCAGCATGAAACTGAGTTGGTAAGCAGAGAACATTTGGATGTCAATGGAAGGCAACGGGAAACCACCACTGAAATTTTCCCATGAGCCCCCATGGCTTTCTCAATCCTAAATTGTCCAGAGCTTTAAGTCCCCCAGTTGGATCTCTGGAAAGGGAAGGGGGAGGGGAGGGGAAGTGCAACATGGAATATTCATGGACTATTTTACATGGGAAAACTTGCTATATTAGAAAGAGAGATGAGTGCAAATGACCTGGATATTTTCAGCCTTGGTGAGACTCACTGGAGAGGAAGTGGCCATTTCATAACTCAATGAAGGAGCACTGTGTATTACTCAATGTGTTGCCACCAAAGAAGAAATGGTGTTGCAATAGTTGTCCCTGGAAATGTGAACAACTGTGTTCTAAGTTATGAGTCCATTAATGACAGGAAGGGTCATATCTATCAAATTAAAAGCTTCTCTCTCTAAACTCAACATCATTCCAATCTATGGCCCTACTGCTACAGAATCAGATGAAGAGATAGAGGAGTTCTATGAGCAGCTGAAACAAGTCCTTAGCAAGAGCCCTAACAAAGAACAGGCAATAATTCAAGAAGAGTTCACTGCAACAATTGTAGATACTAGCCAATACGCATAGGGACAATCTGTGGTTGGACCTTATGGTCAATGTGAGAGGAATGACTGAGACAGATACATACTAGATTTCTGTATGAGTAACAACTTGACTCACTGTAACACTATGTTCCAATATCATCAAGTCAACTTGGATAGCACCTGGTGATAAATGTAGAAACCAAACTGACTTCATCCTAATGTGAAGATGTAAGACTTTGGCTATGGACTGTAAGACCTTTCGTGGAGCTGAGTGTGAAAGTGATAACAATCTGCTGTCCACGATAATGTAGATTACACTCAAATCCACCAAGAGGAGTGAAGAAAGACAATTGCAACTCACAAACAAGGAAGCTCTTTGAGAATTTGGTGAGTTTTTAAGACCAAAACTCCACAACATCAGTCTTCATAAAGATGTACCAACATCACAAACATGGGACCAAGTGAAGGAAGTTGTTTCCGCATCACTCCTGACATCAGAACGATCACAAATTGCAAAATATCCTTGGATACCACAGTCCACACTACAACTATTTTAAGAGAAGCAATCTGAAAGGACCTGTGCGATGAAATACAATGGAATTTCAGAAAGTACAGACTGCATATCATAATCACAATCAAGTATGTGATCTCTTCAAGAAGCTCAAAATCATCACTGGTGAATTTAATACTCATATGTGGGTGGTAGATGATGAGAATGGCAACCCTATTGGAGACAAGGAAGAAACTGTTGCAAGGTGAAAAAAAGTACTGTGAAAAGCTGTATTCTGGGATTAAAAACAGTAAGAAAAGTCAAGCAGTTGAGCAATTTACATTGGAACATACAATCTTACACAGCAAAATAGAGAATGCAATACGACATCTGAAGAACTATAAATCCCCTGGTCTAGAGAGTATATCTGGTGAGACAATCAAGGAGATAGAGCAAGAAAGTTTTTATGTCATGCATTCAATGTGTACAAGACTGTGGGAAATTGGGAAATGGTCAGAAGACTGGTCAAAGTCGCTCTTCATCCCATTACACAAAAGGGTCAATCAGGAACTGCTCCAACTACTGAACTATTGCTCTCATATCCCATGCAAGCTAAATATTGCTTACATCCTGAACCAGTCTTTAAAGTCATACATTCAGCATCACATATCAACAGAAAAAGCAGATTTTGTTGAAGGAAAAGAAACTTGTCAACAGATTCTCAAAATGAGAAATAATTAAGGAATTGCCAGAATTCTGTGTTCCTGACTGATCTGCTTCCTTGATTACAGAAAACCCTTTGATTATGTTGTCTGGGAAAAGATAGCCAGGTGTCTGCAGAGTTTGGTGTCCCATCACACTTGACAGCGTAACACATCTACAGAATAATACCTTGTAGCTGTGAAGGTGAGTGCTGGCTTGTCTGATTTCTTCAGTGCATCAAAAGGTATCAGGGTTGTATTCTGCCCCCCCCCCCCCCCCCCCAACACCCAACTGAACAACATCTGTGCAAAACATGTCATTACAAATGCCTTCATGGATAAACTAAAGGCCTCTAAATTGATGGTAGAACTATTAGCAACCTCAGATTTGCAGACAATTATATGCTTTTAGCCGTCGGCGAAGCTGAACTTGCTGAGCTATTAATGAAAGTAAAGGATATTAATCTATTGTATGGATTTGACCTCAATCTCAGCAAGTCCAAACTCATGATAATTGATCGAGGATTACAGGTTCAACTCACAGGTCAATTAAGGGAACTGGAGGTCGTGCATTCTTTAATCTATCTTACATCGACCATCTGCAACATGGGAAGCTCTAAAGATGAAATATGAAGATGAATCATGCTAGGGTGAGTGACTACAAAGAAGCTCACCAAGATCTGGCAGAAAAGAGCAATAACACATACCACAAAGTTCTGGCTTGTTGAAACATCAGTGTTTTCCATCTTCTTTTATGGCTGTGAGATATGGACCCTTAAAGCCAGAGACAAACAGTGCATCAATGCACAGCTGAGCTTTGGTGGTGGCACAGGATGCTGCACATAAAATGGACTGAAAGAACAACAAATGTGTCCATTACTGAGCAACTCAGTATCTCCATGTGCCTTTCTTCTTGTGTCAACAAAAAAATTCTCCAGTTCTTTGGCCACATTGAGAGAAGAGATGATGAAAACTTAGTGAAAATAATCATGGAAGGGATGATGGAGGGCAAGAGACTGAGAGGAAGAGCAGCAAGCAGGTGGATAGATCAAACCAAGAAGATTTCAGGTATACCTCTTCAACAGGTTGTAAGAGATGCTAGTAATCAAACAGGATGCACATACTTGGTTCATGGGGTCATGACACTCAGTAATGAGCATGACCAGTGATGATGAAGGCTTTCATACTGCATACAGTAAATTCATAAACCCCACGTGATGTGGGAATTGCCTCTCCTTACAGAGGCAAAAGTATGGAGCTGAAACTCCCATTCTACATTAATACATCTGCATCATGCCATTCTTGACTATTATTACAGTTATGGATGTTGCTTGCACTACAGACTGAGATAAATCTTTATTCTAGGCTATTGCTACTGGATTGTATTGCGTTCTGAATATTGTAACTGTACAACAAACTGCACAATGAATAACACATTGGCAACTACGCTATTTAAACTCCATGTATGCATCACTATGGAATCAGTGTTATCAAGTTCCTCTTAAACCAGCTTCTATAGAAGGAACAACAGCAAATCAAAAAGTTGACTGTACCCTCATATGACTCAAGATCCATTGTAAAATGACTGGCCATGCAATACAATCATAAAGGAGGTCATGAATAGTGGACACTACTGGATGGTGAGGGTATCATTAGTCAACAGCCTGCAGACTAGTAGTAGAGTCACAATCAGAAAACAATTGATAGTTTTCTTCTTGACGAAATGGTAGGCTCTAGCAATTGCCACCCATGCTGCCAGAATCAACTACAGGACTAAGGGGAAAAATAATTGCCCAGCTTCAGCTTCTGTGAGATCATATCTTATCTTTTCTGAATCTTTAGAGCCATCATGTATACGATTTCAACACCTTCGGCTTTCTGAAAGGCAGTGAGGAAGTTGTGACATAAAACAACAGGGATAACAGAGAATTTACACCCTTGGATTAGGTCTAGTGTGAGTGGTACACCAGTGTGACCATGACCACGACCAATGGCTGGCTGTGGCTGCAGCTACTACGAACAGGGTTACAGCTGGGCGGCATTGTTGGCAGTCAGTTGGCCACAGCTCAGTCTTACTATGGAGATTATAGAGGTAGCTACAGCTGTGTAACTCTGGAATCATGAGGTGAAACAAAAGAAGAGAAGGTACTGGGTAATCCTGTGTTGCAACCCCAGTCTAAAAACAGACCCTTTTTTATTGAACTTACATTATTCGATTTCACTAGTGTGTCTATAAAAAGTTTTGATGAAATATCACAGGAAATCTCAGACAGCATAACTCGTAACTTTTTAATTACTTACAAAATTCCTATTCCATATATCGTTGTGTTGTGACCAGTTTGTATTAAGACATGGATTAAAATAGTTTAGGCTACCATTAAATCTCTTTCTGCTCAGCCCAGTGTTGTTATGTAAATAACACAATGTCACGTACTCCACTGATTTACAAATCTTTGTTATAGGTATAATCGTTGACTGTTCTGTAATAAATTATGACAACTTCAATTCTACTTGCATTTACTGAGGACACTCTTTCCATATATGAAATCATTTTAACTGTTTAGAATATCTACCTTCTATATATTTATTGTGGATCCACTCAATCAATGAACTTTTGATCAGGTAACTTTACAAATATCAGAGTATACTTGCTTCCCACACCAGATACTAATTGAGTACATGTAAGGTTTTTGTTAATCAAAGAAAACCTGAATTTAATGTCTCTAGGTACTTCAATACACTTTTATTCATGTAAATGTGTGAGGGCCATCAAATGCTACATGTCCACAACACAGAAATTCCGTAATAAAAATAATCAAACAAAAACCCTAAGTGCCACCACCACTTTAAATCTAACTGCAGTGCCTCACTACACCATGCAGTGGGTCGCTCTACTATCAGACCTAGACGCACACCGATATATCCACTTAGTCGGTGAGAGGTTTACATGGGAACTAACTAACTCTTTATGTCATACCATAGGAACCATTTAAAACGAACAAACACGCAGCCCCATGCCAACTTTTGACAATTAATTAATTATTCATTGCTGCTGTCAGTTTTCTACAACAGTGGCCGGCTGCTGTGCATCACTCAGGCAGCATCTCTGGACCCAGTGATGACGAGTTGTTGCATCGCTGAAGTCGCGCACGCTCACCACCTGTTTTTTCATCAATGCTGTCAGATCATCTACAAAATATTTTTTTTCTTAATACATCGTACACATGTATTTACAGTAACCATCAAGTGTTACTATTAAGTTATCGGGTAGGATGCTGAGCACTGGTAAGGGCGAACATAACCCATGCGTTTTGACACAGCACACACTTAAGTACAGGGTGATTCAAAAAGATGGACACCATTTCAGTTGGCTACATTTTGTGAGCTATATGTTGCATTTTAATTCTGTAAACTGCATTTGATTACACATGCATGGAAGTTTACAGATGTTTAATATACCCTCCTTCGGCTGCATGGATAACATTTAAATGGTAATTCTTCCAGTCCATCTGTGGCATGAATCGGCAAACCAGTGTTTAATAGTATTAGTTGAAAACAGTCTTGGCTACATTTTTTTTTTTTATCAACTACACATTTCACTTTATTTTGGTATCTTCAGGCTGATCTACACGGGAAACAGAGAACAAATACATCTGTTTAAGGATCACAATCGCATTTTGCAGATTTGGATAACCTAAAAGCATGAAGCTTCCTGGCAGGTTAAAACTGTATACCGGACTGAGGCTCGAACTCGAGACCTTTGCCTTTCGTGGGCAAGTGCTCTACCAACTGAACTACCCAAGCACGACTCATGCCTCATCCTCACAGCTTTACTTCCGCCAGTACCTCATCTCCTACCTTCCAAACATCACAGAAGCTCTCCTGCAAACCTTGCAGGACTAGCACTCCTGAAAGAAAGGAAGGTCTTGAGTTCGAGTCTCAGTTCGGCACACAGTTTTATTCTGCCAAAGAGTTTCATATCAGCGCACACTCCACTGCAGAGTGAAAATCTCATTCTGGAACCTAAAAGCATGTTTAAACAGATCAAATACTGAAAGAGGAAATACCTTAACTTGGTATTTCTTAGGACGATCCGTTAGACAGTGTAGCGAAAGGGCTTCGTCGAGTACATCAGGCCAACATCAACTTCATTAAACTTAGTAAATACTAGAAATATAAAATAGTAAAAACGGATAAGAGAATTCACAAATGATCGGACACTCAGAAATGCAATCATATTGCTGAAGCCTTATGATAAGGCTTTACCTTTCTAGATGGACATGAGTCACTCCAAGATCTGCACAGTGCAGGCCCCATCTTATTCTATTATTTGCTCCTGTGAACATGAATTTGTTATGCAAGTCTTGGAGTCACTCATGTCCATCTAGAAAGGTAAGGCCTTATCATAAGGCTTTGGCAATATGATTGCATTTCTGAGTGTCCAATCATTTGTGAATTCTCTTATAAATTTTTACTATTTTATATTTCTAATATTTACTGAGGTTAACGAAGGTGATATTGGCCTGATGTACTCGACGATACCCTTTAGCTACATTGTCTAATGGATCATCCTAAGAAATACCAAATTAAGGTATTTCCTCTTTCAGTATTTGATCTGTTTAAACATGCTTTTAGGTTATCCAAATATGCACAATGTGATCGCAATCCTCAAATAGATGTATTTGTTCTCTGTTTTCTATGTAGATCAGCCTGAAGATGCCTAAATAAGGTGAAACGCGTAGTTGATAAATAAAAAAACTAAAATTGCAACCAAGACTGATTTCAACTAATACATTGAAATGGTAGTTGAATTCATCCCACACTAGATGATAAACCTGTAGCATCATTGAGTTCACCACAGCAGTGATACAATTTCTTAGGTCCTTCGAATTTGTGGGAAGACATAAACTGCATTTTATATGAACCTCCACTCGAAAAAAAATGCAGGGTATGAGATCAGGAGACCTTGGTGGCCAGAAGTGAAGTGCGAAGTCTTCATTCACCATGCAACCTCTCCATTATTAAGGTAGAGATTCATTCAGAAAACATCAAAAATTTAGATGCTAATGGGATGGAGCTCTGTCCTACTGGAAAATGGAATCTCCTGAAGCTTCATTCATTTTAGGAGCAAGACATTTTTGCATCATTCTGAGACACATTACTCCAGTAACCATACTGTCACCAAAGAAGATGGGTCCATAAACTTTTGTCAGTGATATGGTGTGAAAATTTTGGGCTGTCCCTCTCATGTTTTAGTGTTGCATGGAGATTTTATAGCAGCCATATCTGAATATTTTGCCTTTGGACTGTCCCATTTACGTGAAATGTAGTTTCATCACTAAAAATGTCACGAGGCAGAAACAACTCATCTTCTTCCATATTTCAGAGTATGTGGTCACGAAATTATACATTCTTTACCTTATAAATTGCATGAAGAGCCTGTACCAGTTGTATATGGTATGGTCTGTACACTGACAGACACCTCAGTATATGCCATACAGTTGTTTGCAGTAGTCCCAATTCCCTATCCATAATGAGACAATTTCATTTGGCTACATTCAAAGTTTACTCGAATGTGCTCCATGTATTCCTCTGATACATGCAGTCAGCCTTAGGTTTTATCTTTACACTTAGAGCTAGTCTCATCAAATTGTTTATTCCAACAACCCATGCTCTTCTTGATTGGAATTTCAATGTTGGACTTAATATCGAAATGCACACTGCACTGTATTCACAGACTTGCTTTTGCTGAACTCATGGATGCAAAAAACCTTGTGTTGTATAGCAGCTACCTTGCTTACAGATGGAAGTGCTGGGGTATTTTCTTGAAGTCACTGATCAAAGATGAGAAAAAAAGAGCCTGTTCTATCTGTCACAATTTGTGTGCCCATTTTATGCTAGTTTCTGCAGATTTTTGCAGCACACCATCTACCTACATCTGCAACTACATGAATACTCCGTAAATCACAATTAAGTGCCCAGCAGAGGGTTCACTTGGCCGGTTCACCGCCGACGACCTCGTCTGGGTACGGGGATATGGCAGACAGCCAAAATGGAGCCCGGGCTGCATCTTAAGACACCGTGGCAGACGCCTGTATGAAATCCAGATGGACACGGGTGTTGCAGTGCGTCATTCGGACCAGCTTCGGCCTCGGGTGCCAGCAACGCCTGTTCCGAATGCCGCCACATGACCTTTGGCTCTACCTGATGCTTGGGATCTTGGCATCTCTCAATACTCACAACGCAGCCCTCTCACCGTCATCGCGATGCCAGCACCAGAACGGACGCCACCAGGAGACGTGCCCATGCAGGAACCGGAGGACCATCCTCTGTCAGAGTACATCTACTCGCCTCCTCCTCCAACGGATGCTGACACATCGCCCATGTCTCCTGTCATATCAACTGGACTTGCTGCAACGGGCAGATTGGTGCATGGGGCCCCAGCAGATTCGACCCCTACGTCTCCTGTCATCTCGACCCGTTATCATCGGGGACACTTCCGTCCGTACGGGAAGCCTCCTCCTCGAGACTTTACGGCGAGTCAAACAACGCCTATTGACGTTAGCCATCTCCAGGACACCTCCATCAAGACCAGTGCAACAATTTCAAAGGGGGGAAAAGTGTTGTGACTCGCCGATCATTCAAAGTGCCGCCGCGCAATTACGCACGTCCTCTACGTGCGGCGCTGTCTGCCAGCCATGCAGCAGCCGCGCCACCCAAGCGGCCAGCCGAGCAGCGGCCGCTAGACTGAGACTCAGTGCTTATTCGAACGCTAACGTGTACACATGTCAACTTACTCTGTGACTTATATGTGTTGTTGTCATCATCATCATCATCATCATCATCATCATCATCATCATCTTGGACAGTTTCCAGCCACTGGCTGGGTCTGTCGGGAACACAAGCCTCTCCATTGTGTTCTGTCTTTCCACCATTCCCCCTCTTCCACCTTCGTCCAGTTCTCTCCTCTTCTCGTCACACATTCCTTCACTCCCTTCACCCATCTATCTCTTGGTCTTCCCCTGGGCCTCTTCCCCTCCAGTTGCATATCAAACATCCTCTTTGGAATTCTTCCCTCATCCATTCTCTTCATGTGTCCATACCATTGCAGTCTTGATTTTTCTATCCTGTCCTGTACTGGTTCCTCCTTTAGTCTTTCCCTCACATACACATTTCGCAATCTGTCTCGTCTTGTTACACTCAACCTGCTCCTCTGGAACTTCATTTCACTAGCTTGTATTCTACTTTTGTCGCTTTTGTGCATTACCCATGTCTCACTTCCGTATGCCAATATGGGGACAAAGTAGGTTCGGTATATAATTCCCTTGGATTTCTGTGGCACCTCATTGCTCCAAATAAGCCCCCTAATGCATTTGAAGAACTGCCCTGCTTTTCTGCACCTTTCATTTATTTCCATTGCGTTTCCCCCCTTACTTTCAATCATGCTTCCCAGGTACTTGAAGTTCTCTACCACTTGTAGTTTTCCCCCTCCACAAGTTATATCCACATTTGGCCTATTCTTCTTCCTTGTTGTGACAATTATTTCACTTTTCTTTGCAGAGAAATGCATTCCATATTGTGCTGCCGTTGCCTCCCATACATCTAACTGCTCTTGCACCTCCTCCTCGCAATTTCCCCATAACATCAGGTCATCGGCAAAAAGCACTGCTTTCATTTTATGATCTCCAATTGCATCTGATACTTGCTGTAGGATTTCATCCATAACAATAATAAACAATAAAGGCAAAAGTGCACTTCCCTGTCGCAGCCCATTTTCCAGCTTGAACCATGCAGTACGTTCCCTCCCCACTTTCACACAACTCTCACTTCCCTCATACATTTTTCTGGCTTTTCGTGTTATCTCTTCATCTATCCCTTTTGCGTTCAGCACATCCCAGAGCTTGTCCCTATAGATACTGTCATACGCCTTCTCAATATCTAAAAAGGCCATGATTAAGTCCTTCCCGTACTCATAGTGCCTTTCCTGCAGTTGCCTTACCGCAAATATGAGGTCCGTTGTTGATCTTCCCGGTCTGAAACCATACTGCTCCTCTTGCAGTCTACTTTCAATACTGCTTCTTATTCTCTTCTCCAGGATCTTTTCATAGATTTTTCCACAGTGGCATAGCAGGGTGATTCCTCTGTAGTTCTCACATCTCCTTTTATCCCCTTTCTTGAAGATCGGGACTATAATTCCTTTCTTCCAATCCTCAGGAATTCTGTTCTCCTTCCACACCACCCTCAGCACTCTGTACAGCCACTGGGTTCCTACTTCTCCTGCTGCTCGTATCATATCCACTGTTACTTTGTCCCAACCTGGTGCCTTGCCCCCTTTCATCCTCTTTATGGCTTCTTCCACTTCATTCCAAGTTAGATCATCAATTTCCCCACTATTATAAACGTCTGCTGCCTTAGGCTCTCCATCGCTGTTAGTTACCCGCTTGACAGCATTCAACAGATCTTCAAAGTACTCCTTCCAAATCTTTTTGAGCTCATGCATTTCCTCCACAACTCTTCCATTATTATCCATGATCCTCAGGCACTCGCTTCTGTCGTTCCTCTTATTTCTTACCATGGTTTAAAGTACTTTTTTGTTCCCTTCACTGTCCTCTTCTAACATTCTTGTCCATTTTTCCATCCACTTCTTCTTCTCCGTCCTTACTATGGTCTGTGCCGCTTTCTTGCTATCCTTATATTTTACCCTAGCTTCCTCTGTTCGGGTCTGGAACCATTCTCTGAAGGCTTTGTTCTTTCGAAGTACTGCCTCTTTACATATGTTGTTCCACCATGGGGTTTCCTTACTTCTCCTCTTTGTGCTAGTTCTTCCGTACACAGTCTCAGCTGCCTCAACTAGAGCCCTCTTAAAATCTCCCCATTCTTCTTCCACTGTTCTCTGATCTTCCTTTGGCAGCTTCTTCCTGATCAGTGTCTGGTACTGGGTCCTCCGTTCATCCTCTTTCAGCATCCATGTCTTCAACCTTTTCTCCTGTATGTCTGTTGCCCTCCTATCTTTTTTCTCTCTCAGGGTGGCTACCAACAGCCGATGGTCACTGTCTAAGGCCTCAGATGGAATGACCTTAACATCTGTGAGGCTGCTCATCATCTGCCTATCCACTAGTACATAGTCTACTACTGAAGTTTGGGACCAGTCTCCACTGTACCAAGTTATTTTGTGGCTACTTCTCTTCTTGTACCAGGAATTTGTGATCGCCAGCCCATTCCTCTTGCAGAATTCCAGCAACAAATTTCCTTCTCTATTTCGGTTCCCCCAGCCCTCTGGTCCCATTATCTCCTCGAATCATTTCCTGTCTGTGCCAACATGTGCATTGAGGTCCCCTATTATAATCTGATTACCTCCATTTAGCTGCTTTTGCATGTCATCTTCAAATTCCTCCTTCTCCTTTTTTGTACACCCCACCTGTGGGGCATATGCTTGGATTATTTCAATGCTTTTTCCTTTCACTCGTACTCTGGCTTTTATCATTCGATCATTGATACCTTCCACCTCCTCCTGCAGACCCTCTCTGACCACTATTGCCACTCCATTTCTTCCCCTCTCATTCCCTATCCAGTACAGTTTACATCCTTTACTTAGTGGTTTCTCACCAACTCCTCTCCACCTAGTCTCAGCAAGTCCCAAGATGTCCAATTTCCTCCTTTCCATTATTTCTACAATCTCTTCTAACTTCCCAGTTAGAGTCCTTACATTTAAGGTGCCCAGTCGTAAACCATCTCGTAATCCTTTTCCATTGCTTGGTCGGTTTCCTTTAAATCCGTTCCGTGATCCGAGGCATGTTCCCTTTTTGAAAGCAGTTGATTTATCCACTACTGGCTTGCTAGGCCTATCGCAGCTTCACCAGAGCCCCATTAGCCGTCACGTTTCAGGGTTCCCATAGGGCCCTCCCAGCTACCGTAGCGGTCCTGGGGCACACGAAGTCCCCGCTGTACATCGCCCCTATAGGCAGTCCCCTACTTTGTGCCGTTGCCCATCTCCCACGACTTGGACGAGGGGTTGGACTTATGTTGTTGTGTCGTTCCTAAATATATGTGTTAAACTTGAAGTTCTAACATATCTATTATTCCACTCATGAACAGCGTACAGAAAAATGAATGCCTATATATTTTTGTGTGAGCTCTGATTTTCCTTATTTTATTATGACGAACATTTCTCCCTATGTAGGTTGCCGTCAACAAAATATTTTTGCATTCGGAGGGGAAAGTTGGTGACTGAAATTTCATGAGAAGTTCCACCTGCAATGAAAAATGCCTCTGTTTTAATGGTGTCTGTCCCAAATCCTGTATCATATTCTCTACTAATTTTCCGTTGTGTTTTCTTTTCCTTACCCAGCACTCTAGCCTGATATAGTCCACTTGGAACTTCACTTTCTGGTGAGGCCTATGTCCCAGCATTTTCAAATGATAAGCTGTTGTGAATATGTAAGGGGGGGAGTGGTACTACTTACAAACAGCAACAGATTAAAATATAGATACAGCACTGTTACCAGTTAATCTCCATTTTTCTCAGCTGTAAGAATCTTTAATGTTACACCATTTCTTTTGTAATAACATACCTGAAATAATAAAATAATATTTTAACTACTGATAAAGTCTATTATTTGTACATTGAAAATACACACAGTGATATGTTGGACGAGTTTTGGCATGCCATATGTGGTAGAAACTGGCAGGATGCATGCTATTTTTTTTTTTTTTTTAATGATTGGCATATTTCTGCTTATTACATTATCTTAGCACAAGTTTTCAAGAAATTTTGTTCAGAAAAACGTTGCCTGAAATGTAAGCTGTTTCACAGATGTATGACCTAATTTAGTAATTTCTCCTTTTCAGCTATTTAGCAACAGCAGATTCATTTGCTTGATGCTTCTTGACTATGAGTAGCAAAAAGGTAATCTGGACTGTCTTGAAAGATGAATGTTTATCAGAATTGACAAAAACAATTAGCTGCATACAGCAAAAGACCTTGGAACTAAGACTAGTTTTTCAAGCTGTCTCGACACTGTTGATGGAAAGCTTGTGCAGCTGCAGAAACCAGCAAACAGCGCACCAATGTTCTGTAACTATAGGAAGTACTTCTGAGTTGTATTGATGGCTATTTGTGTGGCAAACTATAAATGTATTTCTATAAATGTGCTGACTAAACAATACTTCAATAATCAGTAGTCTCCAAGTGAACACTGCTTAATTACATGGTGATTCTGGAAGATAAACACATTTCAGACATAAACAAAATTCCAGTGTCTTATGTATGTCTTACTGAGGATGTGCTTTCACAGTCACACAGAACTGTGTGTCTATACATAGGGCTACAAAATGATACAGAAAATTTAAGTATTCAACTATTGTCATTTTGGAGCTAGTCTTTTGTAAACTGCACATTCTGGATAAAGGCCAATCAGTGGAGGATCCTTCACACTGTTAAGGTATATTGTATTCTGCACAGCTATGTGTGAAACACAGATACATTGTACTGATACATTGTAATGATATCGCCTGATTCATGAGGATGTTCTACACTGAATATGCAGGCACAGAACCAATTCACAGTACTGAAACACATTGATCAATTACTTTTTAGATGAAGGCACTCGGCCATGGCAGTTGGATTACATTTACTGAATCATATTTACATGTTGGGATAATTAAATAAAAATAAAGGTAAAACAACTTACACAATGTGTTTTGTTCCTGTGGTGCTGAACATTCACTGCCACTGAACATTATACTCATTTCTTTCCATATTCTCATTTTCAGATTTTTATCTGCATATTCTTCAGATGACAAGTCCCACAAAGTAAGTCTCTCCCAATTTTAATAATAAATTTTACTGACCTGAATTTCATGATGACAGAAAGATCCTTTTGCACAAATGCAGCAACAAACAAACAATCAAATGTAAAAAAAAAAAAAAAAAAAAAAAAAAAAAAAAAAAAAAAAAAAAAAAAAAAAAAAACCCACACAGCTATAAATGCATCCAAATGTTCCCAGACAGTGCAGTCTAACATGCATGCTATCCCAAGCAACTGCATACAACTTTGGCTGCAGTGACTGCATGGCTAGAGACTAGTTGCATTGCAAAATACTGGCAGGATGGGACAGCTGCCAGCAGTCAGCTAGTTGAGTGTGTGTGTGTGTGTGTGTGTGTGTGTGTGTGTGTGGCACTTTTTGCCTTCTGTGCAGACTTGGCCACAACTGATCAACCACAAGAATGGCTGTGATCCCACTAGTGTGCTACCACCTCAACCGGACCTGCAGTCTGGGTACACACCAGGGTAGAGCATTTGGGGTCACCCCATAAGAGTGCACTAGAGATGCAGGAGGTGGACTCCCCTATAGTGAATTCCAAACATATTCCAATCTGGAAGTGTGCCTCGGAGTTTTTTTTGTCAGGGGATATACATTTACACCAGGAAAAAAAGAATCTGAGAATTTAAATGGCTAGGAAAATGGCAGATGGTAGTTGCATAATAAATTAGCAGTAGGTGGCATAAAAAGTACAGAAGTAAGATCACAACTCCTGCCAGAAGGCAGTCAAAAGAGCTTATATGAAAGGCACAGGTAGGTGGCCTTACCCCACAATGGTGACCTAGATGTAACAGTTGCAATGCTGGTAGTGCTATCTGACACCTGTAGCCTAGTCACAACAAGACCAGTGCCCACAGCATGAGTGAGTGGCACAGTCAGAGCCCCAAAGAGATATTCCCAGGGAATAAATATGGGTTAACCATGTCAGTTTAGAAGGCGAAGCCTAAAAAACAGGTCCATACAATGGCTTGAGGTACTGATTCTGAATGTAGAACTTTGGGTCTGGATGAAGTGTGGTGTAACAACCAAAATGTACGAAATGTGGTTTAAAGGAGGAAAACTGAGAGACATGGTAGAAGGTCCAAGAATAAGTCTTCCCTATGGCTGCTTGCAACTGACAATCAGCTAAGGCCACAGGCTGAGAGCTGTACCAAATGGCAAAACTGTCAAGAGAGAGAACAAGAGTAATCAATAGATCCATAGAGTCTACAGATTCATTGATGGCCACTAAAAAAAGTTAAACACTCAATGAGTCCTGAGGGATACCATTCTCTTGAAACTAGGGAGAGCTAAGAGAGGCAGCAGCTCTATTTCTTAACAACTGAGATGACAAAAAGTAGAAAATAAAAAAAAAAAATGGTAAAGCACCTCTGAAACCCCAGTTATGGGCCGTGGTCAAGATATGGTGATTCCAGGTAGTATCATACGCTTTGTGCAAGTTGAAAAAAGACAACAATATGATGCTGCTTGGTAAATGACAGTCTGATTGGCATTTACAGCCAGAACAGATGGTCAGTTGAGGAATGCTCCTCTTAGAAGCCACAGTGATAAATAAACAAAAGGTCCCAGGTTTCAAGAACCCAATATACTGAACAGGCCACTATACTCTCCAGCACATTAATGAGATCCATCGGTTTGTAGCTGTCAATGGGTACTGAATTTTTGTCTGGCGTAGAAATTGGGATGATGATACTATGAAGAGATTTCACCTCAAAGCCAGGTATGAGTGAAAACAACGAGCAAGTAGTTTTTATGATTCACATTCAAGTGTTGAACCATTTAACTGTGAGTTGTGTCAGGGCTTGCGACCATGTTGCAAGACAAGTCAAGCGCTCTAAATAATTCCCATTTCTTGAAAGGCTTGTTATATGACTCGTGGCAGTACACAGTAAAGGATAGGCATGCACATTCTGCTCTCCATTATTGTGCCTGAATGGTGGAAGCATAAAAAGTAGATGCTCACAGCATTGTAAAGTGGACAGAAAAGTCTTCAGCAAGGACAGATTGGTCAGCAGAGTCATTAAATTAAGTAAGAGACCAGGGACAGTTTTTGGCTGCTGGTGGTCTTAACAAACCATGCAGCTTGAGGGAGCGGATACATGCTGCAAAAGTTTTAAATTCTATGGGAGATTATTTTTAAGAACAGGTAAGGAGGAAAAATGAACAGCTCTTAAATCTGTGACTCCTTTGGCTACAGTTTGGAGCTACGTCTCCTGCGACCTGCCACCTGTGATTCCTTCAGCCACTGTTTGGAGTCAGGTCATGGACCTGTAGAATTCTGAGTGGTGGATTCCTCAGAGGGTGGCCTACTGCCACGAGATGCTGGAGGAGGGTGAGGCTTCAAGAGTGAGGGATCAAGGTCTCTGGTGTTGGTGAAGAGTGTGTAACGGATGTGCTTGGCCTCATCTCAGGGTGTAGGATACGGTCACAGTGAGTTGAGTCTCAGGTAAAATCTGAGCATGCAATGAGCATTTTGTGAAGACACTCATGACACTAATCACTACATTTACAGAAGGGAGGCATTGGTATTTATTATTATTATTATTATTATTATTATTAATTTTTTCAGATTGATAGCCAATCAAGAGTTTCCACACTTCTATTTTCCACTCTTTTTCATATATAAGGCATACTGGTGAGTGTGAAGGGTGTTGACCCTAGTAATCAACATATTTCAAAGGGTGTCCACATGGTACACCATAGTGTCAGCAGCATCAATGGGTTTGTGCATTCATTGCGACATATGTCCAAAGCAAAAGTATTTAAAACAGTAAACTGGTGATGGTATATTTATTTCTTCATAATCTTACTTTAGCTGGGAGTGTGGTTTCTTCAAATGCCAGAAGGAGTGCTCCAGTGTCCACTCAGTTGTCTTTTGGTATCCAGCCATTCCAGGTTTGCATTCAATGGCTCATCCAATAGTAGGTTCAAACTCAAGGTGCAAAGCAATAATGTTATGAATTCTGTGGGGGTGACATTAACTGTAGTACCACTACATTGAGTAAAAGGAAGACCATAATGCTACCTCTCCCGGTCGATGATTG
Source organism: Schistocerca americana (assembly GCF_021461395.2). NCBI lineage: Eukaryota > Metazoa > Arthropoda > Insecta > Orthoptera > Acrididae > Schistocerca > Schistocerca americana. Next base: position 413,027,898 of record NC_060130.1, on the reverse strand, counting down.
TTGTAGAATGTTTTCTTTTAGATGTTTCATGTCTTACATGCCAATGGCCACCTGTCCGATGAAGCATAAAATTTGATTCATCTGGAAAGGTCACCCAGCCTTCATCTCTGATGAACAGCAGTGCATGGGTGCACAAAACAGATGTCTGCTGCGGAGCTCCATACGCAGCACTGTTTGATGAATTGTCATTGAGGAGATTGAGTTTGTAGCCCCTTGGTTCATCTGGGCAGTCATTTACTCAACAGTTGCACATCTATTCCCCTGTACATATATTTCCATCTATATCTACACCTACATCTATAAAGATATTCTGCAAGCCACCATACAGTGCATGGCAGAGTATACCCTGTACCACTACTTGTCATTTCCCTTCCTGTTCCACTCGCAAATAGAGCAAGAGAAAAACAACTATCTATATGTCTCCATATGAGCCCTAATTCCTCACATCTTATCTTTGTGGTCCTTACACGCAATGTATGTTGGCAGCAGTAGAATAGTTAGGCAGTCAGCTTCAAATGCTGGTTCTCTAAATTTTCTCAATATTGTTTCTCAAAAAGAACATTGCCTTCCCTCCAGGGATCTCCATTTCAGTTCCTGTAGCATCTCCATAACACTTGCATGTTGTTTGAACCTACCAGTAACAAATCTAGCGGCCCACCTCTAAATTGCTTCGATGTCTTCCCTCAATCCGACCTGGTATGGATCCCAAACACTCAAGCAGTACTCAAGAATAGGTTGCACCAGAGTCCACCACAGCATCATCAGCATACAACCACAGACTGCTGCCCACCCTATCCTCCAAATCATTTATGTATATAGAGAACAACAGTGGTCCTATCACACTTCCCTAGGGTACTCCTGACGGTACCCTTGTCTCTGATGAACACTTGCCATCAAGGACAACATATTGAATTCTATTATTTAAAAAGTCTTCAAGCCACTCACATATCTGTGAACTTATTCCATATGCTTGTACATTCATTAACAGCCTGCAATGGGGCACTGTGTCACAACACTTTCTGGAAATCTAGAAATATGGTATCTTCTGTTGCCCGTCATCCATAGTTCTCAGTATATCATGTGAGAAAAGGGCAAGCTGAGTTTCACACGATCAATGCTTTCTGAAATTATGCTGATTTATGGATATAAGCTTCAAGAAAGTTTATTATATCTGAACTCAGAATACGTTCAAGGATTCTACAGCAAACAGATGTGTTGGTCTGCAATTTTGCAGATCCATTCTTTTACCCTTCTTATATACTGGAGTCAACTGCAATTTTCTCTAGTCACTTGGGACTTTGTGCTGGGCGAGAGATTCATGCTAAATGCAAGCTAGGTAAAAGGCCAACGCCATAGAATACTCATTATAAAATTAACCAGGATTCCATCTTTACCTGGCTATTCATTTGCTTCTAAATCTTTCAGTTGTTTCTCTACGCCAGGTATGCTTATTAGTATGTCATCCATATGGGAGTCTGTCTGAAGGTCAAATCACGGTATGTTTGTAAGATTCTCCAATGTGAATGATTTCTTGAAATCGAAATTTAAAGTTTTGGCTTTTGTTTTTCCATGTTCAACTGCCACACCAGACTGGTCAACAAGGGACTGAATGGAAGCCTTAGACCTGCTTAGCAGTTTTACATATGACCAGAATTTTCTTGAGTTCTCTGCCAGATCTTTTGGCTTACACTTTGCCCATAATTCCTCTGCATCCATCTTACTGGAACTAAGTGATGCCAATTCATGTCTAAGTAAGATGTTGGTAACTACTTATCTGCTCTATCTAGCAGAAACACTCTCCTAGCCTTATTGACTGACTTATTAATTTTTGTAATCATAGCTGCTATAATGACATCATGAGTGCTAATCCCCATTTCTATATTGACATGGTCGATAAGGTCCAGCCTATTTGGAGATACAAGGTCTACGAAATTTCCACTGCCTGTGAGCTGCTGAGCTAGCTGCTCAAGACAATTTTCAGTAAATATAATCAAAAGTATTTAACACACCTACCTGTCTGTACCCTCTGCCATGAATCCACAGACATCCCAGTCTATATTTGGCAAGATAAAGTCACCTCAACTAGTGCTGCAAGATCTGGGTACTTACATGCTACTGATTGTAGATTTCTTTGAATGACTCTAAAACTGTCACAGCAGAATCAGGTGGCTGGTAAAAACATCTGACAATTAACTGGATTTCACCTACACCTGTTATACACCACCAGATGACTTCACTGTCACACTCAACTTCAACAGAGACAATATTTGTATCAACTGCACTGAACACTGCCCCTCATATGGCCTCTAACCTGTCTTTTTGATATACGTTCCATAACTTGCTAAATATCTCAGATCTTTCCACATTGGGTTTCAGCCAGTTCTCAGTCCAAAGAATAATTTGAACATGAGAACTTTCCTGGAAGGCAGTAAATTTGGGAAGTTTATTATGAATACTTGGACAGTTTACTGATAAAACTGAGATAGTCGAACTGTCTTTATTCTGAACACCGTTTGACTTCCCTTGCTGCATATTGACTGACGAGTGTCCATCAAAGGACTTCAAACTACTGCCTAGCCTAAGAAAATCCTCATGTGTACGCCACAAGTAATGTGCTACCCAAGTAGCTGCTTCCTTTGCGTAGTGCACCCCTGACCTATCAAGGGAAGTTCTACAAACCCGCACACAATAATGCAGGCTCATAAATCTGCAGCCAAGACTGTCACAGAGTGGACAAAGCCTTTGATTGAGAACTTCTACTCGGCTCCAAACCAAAGGACCCCAATCAACTCTGGGAATGAAGCTGCAAATTGCGAGCTCTGCTTGCACACTGTGCGCGAGGTCAGCAGGCTTCACCACCTCTGACAACTGCCTGTACAAACTGATGATCACCTCAGAATCCACGCGACAGGCATCGTTGGTGCCAACGTGAGCCACAACATGCAGACAACTGCACTCTGCACGCTCAATAGGTCAAGGCTAGGCCACCTACACATCTCAGATGAGGCTCCTTCACAGACATACCGAATGCACATTGGCTTTCTCTCCAGGCCTGAACACTATCTGCCTAAGGGGCTCCATAATGCGCTTAACATTGGAGCCCCCAATAACTAGTAGACCCCACCACCCATGTACCTGCTCGGATCCAGCTGAAGGAATGGCCACCTGTCCACTTACAGGCTGAATGGGTGAGGCCAGGCAGCCAGTCTCCACATTGGCCCTCCACGTCGAGCAACGCAAAATCATTACCACCCGCCACTTACCCTCCTGTGAGGGCGGATCAACCACATTGGGTGCATTAGGAGGTGTCTCAGAAGCAGAGCCCATGGGCAAAACAAGCAACACCTGAGGTGTCCCATGCAATGTGCCACATTCTCTGCCATTGCTACACCCTGAGGCAGCAGTCTGAAGGTGATTGACTGCAGCCAAAAGCACATTCAGCTGAACTCCTCCTGTGTCCACACAAAGCATGCACATATCCAAGCCATCCTAGCAAGACTAACTGACAAAGTGAACTACAAAAGCAGACAATCCTTGATATGTAACTTGATAGCCTCTCAATGTGTCACCAATGGATGCTGATGTGTTAATGAGCTTGTAGCTGGGTTTGCAGTGAGCAACTATTGTGCTACAGACAGAATGAATTTACACATATGAAAACATGAGATTAAACCTCTTAAACAGAGAAACACACATAAAATTTAATAAATATTCTCTGTGGAAGTACAGAAAAAGACAAAAACTTAACTTGCCAGTCTGTAGTCGTATATCAGCCAAGAGCTGGAGCCTGAGTGGCTTACTAAATTAACAGACGGCTGCTTTCAAAACAAAACAAATGAGCACCTACTGTGTTACAGACTGAATGGATACCTGTAGCCATTGTTCATCCTGCCATCTACGGCCTGTTGTCTACCACTGTTGCCTCATAACTGGTATTGGATAGTGCCATTTTGCCACAAACCGTATACTTTAACCACGGCAGCACGCAAACAGTTTACAAACAAAAGCTGTTTCAGAAATACTTCCAGCCTTGGCCCTAAAGCCAATGATCATGTCCTTTTGGGTGCCAGATAAATCGCTTCATTTCCGCATTACAACAACAACTGCACTGTTTTCCACATTCCCTCGACACACTTTATATACCCTCCACTGCTCGTGCTACCACCTACCATCTGTGAGAGATTGCACAAACATAGGTGGTGATCACATTACTGTGATGACCGTGTTTAAGGAACAGGGACTGAGTACGAATTGCAATTTAAAATGTTTGTGAATGCAAAGTAACATAGACTCTCTAATCAGGTATGTTATAATGTGTTTTATCCCCAGTTTGGAAGTGAGGAACCAGGAATTGAGGAAATCTGGTCAGTCTCTAATGGAAATAATGCAAATAGCTCAACCCTATGAAACTGTTGATGCAGCTCTGTGTTTCTTCATGGTCAAAGAGTATATCATGGCAGTCAGATCTCCACAACAGTTATGCTGAACATTACACCACCTCTTTATTTCCTTTGCCATGCATGCAGCAGATGCAACCATCAGCACAGCATGTGCCACTATCCAGGCAGAACATGCCACAGGTGCAGCAAAAAAGGACACTTGCAAAAGGTATGTTGTAATAGCTCCAGTGCAGATATGCTCCCAACCTATGGAAGTGTACCATGTAAGTGATAAATCTACGGAAGTCCTGATTTCTCAGGATGCAATCCAGCAAATGTACTTAGATTTGTTCAGTGAGAAACACCCTGTAAAATTACTCTTGGACAATGGTGGTTGTGTGTCCTTGCTAAACCAATCTACATACTTAAGTTCAGATTATCCAACTGTGCAGGCAGTCGAGACAAATCTTTGGGTCTACGAGCTTCATTAAGTGCCCTCACTACAAAACTTCCAGTTTTATTCACTTATGACCAGTTAAATTCTCTTGTGGTAGCTGATCCCAAAGAGAAAGTGATTTGGGACAGACTCTTCCCACACTTTCAAATGAAACAGAGCATGCCATGCAATCTGAAGGTCATTGCACCACCTTAAACAGGCTCTTTGACAGATATACTGCAATCTTCTCATCTAGATTATGGAAGACAACAGATCTCAAAGCTCATACCACTCTTAAAGTGACAGCTACCCAACACTTCTTCAAAGTCCATCCAGTGCCCTGGGCTCTAAAGAAGGCTCTTAACACAGAATTGTATTAAGTCACTAATGAGGGTGAAATATTGTCTGTCTCCCATAGTCTATCACCCACATTGCTGCTAACACTACACAAACCCAGTGGTTCTTTAACACTTCGTGGTGACTTCAAAATGACAACAAATGCATGACATGATGTGGAATCTTATGCTCTACAGACCCCAATATGAACTCAGCTCTTTTCCAGTAAAGCTGACATCACAAAGACATATTTTCATAACTCCTCAGATACAGCATCAAGGGCTTACCAAGTGCTAGATGTGCCATACTGCCTTTACCATTATAATTGGTTACCTTTTGGTATCCCTCCAGCCCCTGTCATATATCAGCATTTTGTAGATAACTTGCTGTAACATATTCCCAAATGTGCAGCATACCTTGGCGAAATACTGGTTCAGCTGTGACTCTATCACTGCCACAGTCTCAAGCTTTTGTTCCAAAGTTTGGTGGGAAAAGTATTCAAATTCAACCTGCATAAATGTTCTTTCACTCAGTCCTGACTCACATAATTGGCATTCAAAGAGTTGATAAAACAGATTTGCATCAGTGGAGGACTAAGTCATGGCTATCAACCATATGGAAGTGATGTCTAACATCTTACCTTATGCACCCTGTGGTTATCTAGCAATGTAAAGGGCTACCCCACTTGAAGCCCACAGTCTTTGACAACCGTCTTAGGCGATAGTTGACTATGTCACTTGGCTGAATTTCTGTAAGTTATTTGAACATTGTATACACTACAATACAATATGGGGTAAATTAAAACCAACATAAAAATTAATGATGTCAGAACTGATCACACGAAACAATTTTGTTACCTTGGTAGTATGGTCACTGAGGACAATAAATGCTTAATGTAAGTGAAGAGAAGAACTGCACTGGTAAAACAGGCATTTATAACTAAGAAAACATTTTAACCAGCAAACATTTGAATATAGATGTCAGAAAATATTTTGCACATTCATTTGTATCGAGTAAACAGTTATATGGAAGTGAAAGTTGGACTCGGGGTAGACAGAGGTGGAATCAACTTGAAACTGTTGAAATGAGGATATGGTGGACAATGACAAGAGCAAGCTGGACTGAAATAAAAACCAACCTGAAAATCTTAAGGGAAGTAAATGAAGAGAGGAGATTATTAAAGTAAAGAGAAAAATAAAATTTACTGGATGTGTCATCAGACATAAAACCTTCATCATTAAAATTCCTGAAGGGACAGTGCTGGGAAAGAAAGGAGGCGGATGGTCTAGGATGAAGTATTTGGAAGACACTGAGAAGAGGATAGGATGTTGCAGTTATGTGGAAACAAAATGAACAACCAATGACAGATGAGAGTAATTGCACTGACAAGGCATTAGCCTTTAGAATATAAATCAACTAATTTCAAAGTGTGTATACTTCTTTTACATCCTGTAGTTAGGAGCATGTATCTTAAGCAATTTCAAGTGGTACAACAACATAAAACTAATTGTAAGAGAAGCTGATGTCAGATAGAGATTAACTTGAGGTGTTCTCAGGAAATATTATTCACTTATCGTAAGGGCAGCTTACACAACCCTAATTCAACAAATCCCTGATTACTGCTCAGCAATCAGGAATGTTGCACAGTTTTAATTGTGGAGATACAGATAATTCACAGAACAGTTCATTTCGTAAAAAGTTTGTTTCATGAGCACAAGGACATCAAAAGGAGATAATTCAACTCCAGAGGTAGATGAAACAGGAGAGGGATTTTGCTTCATAAAGAAATTTATTGTTAAAATTCCAAGAATGTATGCTCCATAAAGACTCAAGCAACATAATACCTATCCCACACATATCTTTTGCAATAACCATGATGGTACAATCAGAAAACTCTGAGCTTGTGCAAGAGGCTTAGAAACAGTTGTTCTTTCTGTGCACCATTTGTGAATGAAACAGGCAAGGAAACAAATGGAGGGAGGGATGATGTATAAACATGACTCGGCCACATACAATAAGGTATCTTGCTAAGTGTAAATATAAATGTCAATTTAAATTATTATTGTTTTTCTGTGGTAAGCCCACAGGTGCTGCACTGCATAGTTGATCTTATCTTTATTCTGTACTAGCAAATGTGAATTTCAGTTTATGTTTGTTTATGAACACCCAATCTGATTGATTACTGTAAATCATGGAAAATTTTTTTTCTTTGTGTATTCACTTCTCCCAACATATTTCCACATTTTGTGCAGCCTTGAAATTTTACTTGTACATGGCAAGCTCATGCATAGTCACAGACAATTTTGAAATAAAAAGTGTCTACATAATTTTATTGCTTCACGATAATCTGGAAAAATGGTTTTGAAGCTACTTTTACTTCACCACAATAGCATTTTTCATAAGGTAAGCATGATAAGATGTAGTTAATTTGCATTTTCATGTGAATTTTAATGTTACTGGTAGATTATATACTTTTATGTCCCTATAAAACAAGCTACACAAGAAATCAACACATAGCTAACTTTACCATCCCTGTGTCAAAATTTTCATACAATGGCATTAGCAGTCACTATGTTTATCACCTTCATATATAATGTAAATAATAAAATAGGCAGTTCCAGATAAAATCTTATTATATAAGTTTCAATCAGTGTAAGTTCTCCACAGTTTGATCCACAAAAGTCCAAATTTAATGGTCTACCTGCTTTTCTGTTGTACGTACGTTGTACAGTATTTACTTGCTTTTTTGTACTCACTATTCATGGACACTTGCACAACAACAACTAACTTTATTCTTGGCAACTGAGATCAGTAGTATGAGCTAAAGATTATTAATGGCACATATAGTTCAAAGCCTTCTATTGCAAAAATAGTTCTGAACATAATTGCTGTTACTGGCACACCACAAAGTGAAATAAACTGTTATTGAGCTCCCATTGATGTATACTTTTTTAACATACAGACAAAATGCATTATAAAACATTTGCAGAAGAATTGGTCTTGAATGCTGGACTTGGCACTTACACTGCATACTGTTTACTAAATATACCATTAGCATACACAGCAAGTGTTAGCTCAAATGGAAGTGAACACTTCCTTTATAAACTGCTACACCATACAGTGTTGCCAGGTTGCACAAATTGCTGGCCTTAGAATTTCAAGTTTATCATCACATTAACAGACAGTTCAGAATTATTACAGTAGTTTCAGTGATGATTTGGTAGCCAGGCTCTTTAGTCAGAGCCTTTATGTCAGTGGTGCTAGACAACAGACTTTGTGGATCCCTTAGACAGTAGACACATCACAATATTGCAAGATAAAACATTTATCTGATTCAATAGGTATGACATTTTAGCTTTGCCATTTTCTCAGAGACTATGAGAATGTTCTCAGTGCAGAATATCGTGTTGTTTACCTTTCTGTTGTTGTGGCGTCCTGGTTAGTGTCTGTGGCTGTAGACAGCCAGATATTACTGTCATTTTTTACTGCCAGAGTCAGCAGTTACATTACTGTAAATTTACTCTGCTGCACATCACTGCAGCTACAGTTCTCAAGTACTGCAGCTATCTTCAATTACCTTTGTCTATGTCCCAGAATGAATATTTGTGTGGGATTTTCTGAGGCTAAGGTGAACAATGCACGAGTGGCAGCACAGTGAGTGATGTTAATTGTCTTCTTCCTATGAACTGTATACAGCATGCTCTGAGATTTTAAATTACTGTTATTTCTTCTTTCTAATAAAAAAAGAAGGCACCCCTTCTTCCAATGATTGGTTTTTCAAACAGAGGAAACATACGTTTGGGAAAGGACCTTGTATAAATGGTTGTTGCATAGATATATAATTTCTCTCACCAGCAACTTTGCACTTATACACTGCAGCAATGTGCATAAATGGCTGGAACACATACATATTTGACTAATGCAAATATGTAAAGTATTAGCCTCATTCTTTATTAAATGGAAAAAATAAAAAAAAACTTTGTTAATGTCTTTTTTTAACAGCAGCAGCCAATTGTACCTCTCTCTGTGCATAGGATTTGCTCCCCATTATTACTTATAGCTCAGTGCTTTTATGCCAGCAGGCACCATACCCTAAAAAACACACACACACACACACACACACACACACACACACACACACACACACAAAGTAGTGACCTAGGCATTAGCATTTACTCATGTATCAGTAATGTAGAAAGGAAGACTAGAATTTATCATTCTTTTGATAACCAGATGGTTCGAGATTGTATTACTAACCAGCTGTCATAAAACAATGCCACTAATCTATTTGTTTGGATTACCAGAAAAAATAAATGCTTGAAATATTTCAAATCACTGCCTAAAATTAGCAATTAATATAACTAGTAAGTAATTTCTACATCATCTTGGTATCAAAAGAAACAAATTAGCATTTCTCACTCATTACTGTTCAGCAGGTATCCAATAAAAGAACTGCTTCAGGAAAGTACTGGTGCACTACTGTATTTTTCTTTCTATATAGATATCCCAATGGTAGTTCACAAACAGAATTCTTTAGTTTTAAATTATTCACCACTGACCAGATCTATTGCCCCCTATACAATCTCAAGATCTGAAATTAGTTGCATACAACAAAAAAATACTGTATTAGTTTAAGGAAAGTCATTAAAGTGCCCAAAAGTATGCATGTCCTGACAGAAATAAATACTGCAGATAACAAGATTAAAACTATTAGCTGCATTGTCAAACAGGAGACAAGACAGCCAGTCAGAGTACAGGATTCCATAACAACTAAACTAGATGACAATGGTGTGACTGACAATTCAAAAGTTGTAAATTTTTTAACTATCACTTTCTAAATGAAACAGCAAATGTATTATTAAATAGTTCAGTTGAAGAAGCAAGAGAATATATTGTTCCAACGTAATAAGTAATGTCCTTAGTGATATGTGCAATGCACCACTGGCACAGGGAATTTTTCCAGGCAGGTTAAAATATGTAATTGTTACATCATTCCACAAGAAAGATTACAAGACAGACTTAATCAATTATCATTCAATTTCCTTACCGATATCTTTTTAAACAATATTCAAAAAATTAAGGTGCTCAAGAGTAGTCGCACACTTAACTGGAAAAAATTTATTAGCATTTCACATTTTGGATCCCAGAAATGTTGCTCAACTAAGAAAGATATTTATACATTCACTCATCATACAGTACAAGCCTTACATAATAATGTTTTGCCAGCTGGTGTTTATTGTGATCTTTTCAAGGCATCTGATTGTGTGCATCATGTTTATCTCTTAGAAGAACTTGGGTGTTACGGAATAGATGGCCTTACACACAGTTGGTTTAAATCACTCAACAAACACATTACCAAAACATGTTCTGAGTAATTGAGGCAATGTCAGAAAGGTAAGAAAATTTTAGCGACAAAAAAAAGGGGGGGGGGGGAGTCCAACAGGGTTCAATTTTAGATCCACTCCTATTCCTTATACAAACATTAAAAAAAAATTTAACATTTTACATCACCCCAGTTCCCAGAACTCTAGATAGACATTGACTGTGGATACTGTATCACAGACACAGTGCCTTTGACTGTTCAGAGATGTCACTAAACCCGCCCAAAGACATAAACAACCAAGCATCAAGCATGAGCAGTGCCTATTAGATGGAGGGGGTCCGACAGCCGGTCAGTTCCAGTAATTCCACGAGGAAGGAGATGCATGGCTCGTGTTGTCTGTTGATCAACCATGCCTAGACAGTCAATACTGCAGTTTGATTGCATCCTCATTGTTACTTTGTGCCAGGAATGGCTCTCAACAAAGAAAGTGTCCAGGCATCTCGGAGTGAACCAAAGCAATGTTGTTCGAACATGGAGGAGATACAGAGAGACAGGAACTGTCGATGACATGCCTTGCTCAGGTTGCCCAAGGGCTACTACTGCAGTGGATGACCGCTACCTATGGATTATGCCTTGAGGGAACCCTGACAGCAACACCACCAAGTTGAACGTCATGTTATGACTCAAACTGTGTGCAATAGACTGCATGATGCACAACTTCACTCACATTGTCCATCGTGAGGCCTATCTTTGCAATCACAACACCATGCAGTGTGGTACAGATGGGCCCAACAACATGCCGAATGGACTGCTCAGGATTGGCATCACATTCTCTCCACCGACGAGTGTCGCATATGACTTTGACCACACAATCGTCGGAGATGTGTTTGGAGGCAACTCGGTCAGGCTGAAAGCCTTAGACACACTGTCCAGCGATTGCAGCAAGGTGGAGGTTCCCTGATGTTTTGGGGTGGCATTATGTGGGGCCAACATACACTGCTGGTGGTCATGGAAGGCGCTGTAATGGCTGTACGAAACATGAATGCCTTACTCCGACCAACAGTGCAACCATATCGGCAGCATATTGGTGAGGCATTCATCTTCATGAATGACAATTCGTGCCCCCATCATGCACATCTTGTGAATGACTTCCTTCAGGATAATGACATCGCTCGACTAGAGTGGCCAGCATGTTCTCCTGATATGAACCTTACCTGGGATAGATTGAAAAGTTCTGTTTATGGACGACGTGACCCAGCAAATCGCTGTTGAGGAGTGGGACAATATGGACCAACAGTGCCTTGATAAACTTGTGGATAGTATGCCACTACAAATACAGGCTTGCGTCAATGCAAGAGGTGGTGGTGGTTAATGTTTAACGTCCCGTCGACAACGAGGTCATTAGAGACAGAGCGCAAGCTCGGGTTAGGGAAGGATTGGGAAGGAAATCGGCCGTGCCCATTCAAAGGAACCATCTCGGCATTCGCCTGAAACAATTTAGGGAAATCACGGAAAACCTAAATCAGGATGGCCGGAGACGGGATTGAACCGTCGTCCTCCCGAATGCGAGTCCAGTGTGCTAACCACTGCGCCACCTCGCTCGGTGTCAATGCAAGAGGATGTGCTACTAGGTATTAGAGGTACGGGTGTGTACAGAAGTAGTCATACCAACAACAGATGTAGCACATGAGCATGATCAGAGTACAATGCTCCAGATTTTTGGATGTACAGACTGATGAAAACTTGAACTGGAAGAAGCATATTACTGAGCTTCTCCCGAAATTCAGCTTCACAACTTTTTCTCTTTGTAATGTTGCTAATCTTGGAAACAAACATATCAACCACCTGATAAATCTTGCAATTTCCACTCAATAATGTGGTAACTCATCACTTAGAACGAAAGTATTGATTGCAGAAAAGTGAGCCATAAGAATAATATGTCATCTTCACCCATGGATGTCATGAATGTGCCTCTTCAAGAAGCTAGGAATTTTAATTGCACTGTCACAATACACATATTCACTAATGAAATTCATCATAAATAATCAATTACAATTTTAGAAGAAATGTGATGTCCACATCTACAGCACTAGATGGAAAAATGATATTAATTACCCACTGTCATAATATGTCTGCCAGGTAGTAGAGCAAGTTTTAAATGTAATTTAAAATAATTTCTCCTTGACAGTTCCTTAATAATAATAATAATAATAATAATAGCAATAGCAACAGTAAGTGTAGCTGGATGAGTATGATTCAAAATAATGCGTTCATTAATGTTAACACCAATCATGCATACACATCCTGTCAACTGACGCATTCCACATCATTTCAATAAAATAATCATTCAAATGATGCACGGAATATATAACTACCTAACTAACCAACCCAGAGGTTGTTTGACAATCTAGAGAACCTTTCTGTTCCATCCACCAAAACCATTCAGCATTTGCCTGTTAAGCCCAACATTACACTGTCCTCGTGGGTGTAGACATCATACATATGGTTTTTAAATCTGTGACACATGCTAGTTGCCTAACCATTTAATTCCAATTTTTCATTTGAACATGGGGAGTATTCTGAATATACTCCTTAATTCAGTTGATTTTGTATATGTTCAGCATTGCAGCTTGATAAGAACCAGATACAATCCATTGAAAAATACTATAACTGACCTGTAATTGGTATGTCTGGGTGTGGCAGGTAACTCCAAATACTTTCAGCCAAAACATCACTCATACTTGGATCATGTAAAAGTTCAGAGCATATCAGTCGGAGCAAAATGTAAATGGTGTCTCCCATTGGAATACTCCTTATATAGTCGGCAATGTTGAGTGCGATGTCCTTGTACCAGTACATCCCTCGGCTGCTGACGCTTTCATGATACTCCTGTAGGGAGATAACAAGAGGAGAAGAGAATAAGTAAAACATTAACTTTTGCATATGCAATTCCAGAAACAACAATCTAGAATAAAATGACACGCATATAAAAATACAGTACTGGGCAAATAACATGAAATAAAAAAGAGAAATCTTAAACTTTTATTGTATTAATTACAAATGATCCAGTGTGTTATAAATGACTAATGATCAAACACAAGGTATCTTTCAAGTTAACAATGTGGATCTGATTGCGAGTTATAAAGAGGCTTAATTTTATTCTCCAGTGTTCCCCAATATTATTATTCCATATGTTAGTGAGCTACAGTTCCATTTGAGCAGATCTCTCAAAGTGAAAGTGACAGCATTCCGGCTAATAAAATAAATATTCAAGTAGCAAAAATTCCTCTGAGGTGACACATAAATTCATTCATTCACACATAGTGTCCCAAAAACCCAATTTTGAAAGAGAGCCTTCAGTGATGTTGGAGGAGCTTATGAGTGCTCAATGCTGAGGTTATCAGTGCTCAGTGCTGTAGAATGAGTCGAGTTATACATTAAGTGTGACAGAAAATCGTGAAGTGCCCTATCATAACTTCACAAATACCATCACATCCAAAAGAGATACACGTAAGACCAATTTTCACATAGGTAGCCAACATCAATATATTTTCACACTGGTGTTGTACTGCAAAGAACTGTGTCAACAAATCAAAACAAGCACCAGATTAAACCAAACATAATAATCACTATGTATACCATGGATCCATACCATTCAAAACTGTCATTCAAAAACAAACATGACAGTAATTCAGCACTGAAGAATACCTTTGAAGTATAGAACAAGAAATTAGGAATGTCAATAATAATGTAAATGCATTAGGTTGTGTGAAACCTGGTGCTTGCATGAATCAATTCTTATTTACAAAAAGTGATATTTCTCCTAACACAATGAAGGATGAGCATATTGTGATCTGTGTTGCTAAAAATTATGTTTCACATAATTAAGCTTTGAATATTGTTAATGCCTTAAGAAAGCCTCAACACTTATTGAAACATACCCATTGTTCTTCACATTCCCCAAAGGTATGATTTAATTCAATTTTCATGTGTTAACAGGGCAGTAAGAAAAATGTGGTACCTTCACAGGCATGACATTGTCACATCACTACACATTCAGCATGGATGTTACATGGACCAACAATGGCTCAGTAACAGCTGGGGAACAGAACTCTGTGAGAGGGAAACAAAATCATTACGCAAGTCAATCTACAGGAAGCACAGTGTCTGAGCGGTGCTGAAAAGATCATGGGCAGAACTCAGCACGCAGCTGATGTGGGTGGCTAATAGCTACACACTTGGCACAATACATGGCACCATACACTACGTCAAGTCTGTAATGGTTGAACTCCAAGTAGGCACTAGACCACTCCGTCTTCTGCTGCCCACCAGTAAACATTTCTGCCTTTGGTTCCGCCCATATTATGCGTCATGTGCGACCTCCATGGCAGGTTTCCAGACTATCCTGCTGCACTAAGCATGCCAGATTATCTACCTCCATCATGATTTCTGCTGGTGGGGATACTAAAACCTGAACCAACCACTAAAGGTTGGCAGCCATGCAGCCAGGCAAGCGGGCAAGTTTTGGTGTTCTTGTGAAGATAAGTCATTTTAGATTATAACAACATTTATTTTAGTACTGATTACATGGTAAATATGTGTATTAGAGTGCTTTTTAAGCAGACCATTAAAGTTTTCATTTTTCTTTATGTAATATAGCAGAAAATGTGAAAAGATCATACAGTTGGGTTATAGTTCTACATCTACATCTACATTGATACTCCGCAAGCCACCCAACGGTGTGTGGTGGAGGGCACTTTACGTGCCACTGTCATTACCTCCCTTTCCTGTTCCAGTCGCGTATGGTTCGCGGGAAGAACGACTGTCTGAAAGCCTCCGTGCGCACTCTAATCTCTCTAATTTTACATTCGTGATCTCCTCGGGAGGTATAAGTAGGGGGAAGCAATATATTCGATACCTCATCCAGAAACGCACCCTCTCGAAACCTGGCGAGCAAGCTACACCGCGATGCAGAGCGCCTCTCTTGCAGAGTCTGCCACTTGAGTTTATTAAACATCTCCGTAACGCTATCACGGTTACCAAATAACCGTGACGAAACGCGCCGCTCTTCTTTGGATCTTCTCTATCTCCTCCGTCAGACCGATCTGGTACGGATCCCACACTGATGAGCAATACTCAAGTATAGGTCGAACGAGTGTTTTGTAAGCCACCTCCTTTGTTGATGGACTACATTTTCTAAGCACTCTCCCAATGAATCTCAACCTGGTACCCGCCTTACCAACAATTAATTTTATATGATCATTCCACTTCAAATCGTTCCGCACGCATACTCCCAGATATTTTACAGAAGTAACTGCTACCAGTGTTTGTTCCGCTATCATATAATCGTACAATAAAGAATCATTCTTTCTATGTATTCGCAATACATTACATTTGTCTATGTTAAGGGTCAGTTGCCACTCCCTGCACCAAGTGCCTATCCGCTGCAGATCTTCCTGCATTTTGCTACAATTTTCTAATGCTGCAACTTCTCTGTATACTACAGCATCATCCGCGAAAAGCCGCATGGAACTTCCGACACTATCTACTAAGTCATTTATATATATTGTGAAAAGCAATGGTCCCATAACACTCCCCTGTGGCACGCCAGAGGTTACTTTAACGTCTGTAGATGTCTCTCCATTGATAACAACATGCTGTGTTCTGTTTGCTAAAAACTCTTCAATCCAGCCACACAGCTGGTCTGATATTCCGTAGGCTCTTACTTTGTTTATCAGGCGACAGTGCGGAACTGTATCGAACGCCTTCCGGAAGTCAAGAAAAATAGCATCTACCTGGGAGCCTGTATCTAATATTTTCTGGGTCTCATGAACAAATAAGGCGAGTTGGGTCTCACACGATCGCTGTTTCCGGAATCCATGTTGATTCCTACATAGTAGATTCTGGGTTTCCAGAAATGACATGATACGCGAGCAAAAAACATGTTCTAAAATTCTACAAGAGATCGACGTAAGAGATATAGGTCTATAGTTTTGCGCATCTGCTCGACGACCCTTCTTGAAGACTGGGACTATCTGTGCTCTTTTCCAATCATTTGGAACCCTCCGTTCCTCTAGAGACTTGCGGTACACGGCTGTTAGAAGGGGGGCAAGTTCTTTCGCGTACTCTGTGTAGAATCGAATTGGTATCCCGTCAGGTCCAGTGGACTTTCCTCTATTGAGTGATTCCAGTTGCTTTTCTATTCCTTGGACACTTATTTCGATGTCAGCCATTTTTTCGTTTGTGCGAGGATTTAGAGAAGGAACTGCAGTGCGGTCTTCCTCTGTGAAACAGCTTTAGAAAAAGGTGTTTAGTATTTCAGCTTTACGCGTGTCATCCTCTGTTTCAATGCCATCATCATCCCGGAGTGTCTGGATATGCTGTTTCGAGCCACTTACTGATTTAACGTAAGACCAGAACTTCGTAGGATTTTCTGTCAAGTCGGTACATAGAATTTCACTTTGAAATTCAATGAACGCTTCACGCGTAGCCCTCCTTACGCTAACTTTGACATCGTTTAGCTTCTGTATGTCTGAGAGGTTTTGGCTGTGTTTAAACTTGGAGTGGAGCTCTCTTTGCTTTCGCAGTAGTTTCCTAACTTTGTTGTTGTACCACGGTGGGTTTTTCCCGTCCCTCACAGTTTTACTCGGCACGTACCTGTCTAAAACGCATTTTACGATTGCCTTGAACTTTTTCCATAAACACTCAACATTGTCAGTGTCGGAACAGAAATTTTCGTTTTGATCTGTTAGGTAGTCTGAAGTCCGCCTTCTATTACTCTTGCTAAACAGATAAACCTTCCTCCCTTTTTTTATATTCCTATTAACTTCCATATTCAGGGATGCTGCAACGGCCTTATGATCACTGATTCCCTGTTCTGTACATACAGAGTCGAAAAGTTCGGGTCTGTTTGTTATCAGTAGGTCCAAGATGTTATCTCCACGAGTCGGTTCTCTGTTTAATTGCTCGAGGTAATTTTCGGATAGTGCACTCAGTATAATGTCACTCGATGCTCTGTCCCTACCACCCGTCCTAAACATCTGAGTGTCCCAGTCTATATCTGGTAAATTGAAATCTCCACCTAAGACTATAACATGCTGAGAAAATTTATGTGAAATGTATTCCAAATTTTCTCTCAGTTGTTCTGCCACTAATGCTGCTGAGTCGGGAGGTCGGTAAAAGGAGCCAATTATTAACCTAGTTCGGTTGTTTAGTGTAACCTCCACCCATAATAATTCACAGGAACTATCCACTTCTACTTCACTACAGGATAAACTACTACTAACAGCGACGAACACTCCACCACCGGTTGCATGCAATCCATCCTTTCTAAACACCGTCTGTACCTTTGTAAAAATTTTGGCAGAATTTATCTCTGGCTTAAGCCAGCTTTCTGTACCTATAACGATTTCAGCTTCGGTGCTTTCTACCAGCGCTTTAAGTTCCGGTACTTTACCAACGCAGCTTCGACAGTTGACAATTACAATACCGATTGCTGCTTGGTCCCCGCATGTCCTGACTTTGCCCCGCACCCGTTGAGGATGTTGCCCTTTCTGTACTTGCCCAAGGCCATCTAACCTAAAAAAACCGCCCAGCCCACGCCACACAACCCCTGCTACCCGTGTAGCCGCATGTTGCGTGTAGTGGACTCCTGACCTATCCAGCGGAGCCCGAAACCCCACCACCCTATGGCGCAAGTCGAGGAATCTGCAGCCCACACGGTCGCAGAACCGTCTCAGCCTCTGATTCAGACCCTCCACTCGGCTCTGTACCAAAGGTCCGCAGTCAGTCCTGTCGACGATGCTGCAGATGGTGAGCTCTGCTTTCATCCCGCTAGCGAGACTGGCAGTCTTCACCAAATCAGATAGCCGCCGGAAACCAGAGAGGATTTCCTCCGATCCATAGCGACACACATCATTGGTGCCGACATGAGCGACCACCTGCAGATGGGTGCACCCTGTACCCTTCATGGCATCCGGAAGGACCCTTTCCACATCTGGAATGACTCCCCCCGGTATGCACACGGAGTGCACATTGGTTTTCTTCCCCTCTCTTGCTGCCATTTCCCTAAGGGGCCCCATTACGCGCCTGACGTTGGAGCTCCCAACTACCAGTAAGCCCACTCTCTGCAACTGCCCGGATCTTGCAGACTGAGGGGCAACCTCAGGAACAGGACAAGCAGCCATGTCAGGCCGAAGATCAGTATCAGCCTGAGACAGAGCCTGAAACCGGTTCGTCAGACAAACTGGAGAGGCTTTCCGTTCAGCCCTCCGGAATGTCTTTCGCCCCCTGCCACACCTTGAAACGACCTCCCACTCTACCACAGGTGAGGGATCAGCCTCAATGCGGGCAGTATCCCGGGCAACCACAGTCGTAGTCCAATCAGGGGATGCGTGGGACGAGCTGGCCGTCCTCGACAAACCCCCATCCGGACCCCCACAGTGATGCCCATTGGCAACAGCCTCAAGCTGTGTGACCGAAGCCAACACTGCCTGAAGCTGGGAGCGAAGGGATGCCAACTCAGCCTGCATCCGAACACAGCGGTTGCAGTCCCTATCCATGCTAAAAAATGTTTTGCAAAGAACGTCTGAACTAATCTACAGAGAGCGCAAACAAATCGACAAAATTTAAACGGTTATTAAAATACAAGATTGCCTAGTAAATGCAGTAATGCTGCTACTTGCGCACTGCTGACACTGCTCGGCGGCGGAAGGAGACTAAGCGAAATTACACTATTCAGGTACTAAAACGCGATGCTACACTCTCAAATACTATAATACGCCCGAAATTTATGAATTAAACAATGCAAGTACCAAAAACACGCAAAGAAATTAAGAATTAAACTATGTAACAAATGAGTGAGCTAGGAGTATACGACTTGCTGCTCAGCTGCTTATCCAACGGCGGCAGGGAGCACACTGACTGTGACCAACCGACACTGGCCGTTCAAAACAAAAACAGTAGACAAACGACTACGCGAATTTACACTATTCAGGTACTAAAACGCGATGCTACAACTCTCAAATACTATAATACGCCCGAAATTTATGAATTAAACAATGCAAGTACCAAAAACACGCAAAGAAATTAAGAATTAAACTATGTAACAAGCGAGTGAGCTAGGAGTATACGACTTGCTGCTCAGCTGCTTATCCAACGGCGGCAGGGGAGTTGTATTATCAGTTTACATTTTGCCGCAGTAAATCTACAGAATTTCATTTAATTGTTCTTTGCTCTCGCTAGCAATTTAACTGTAGTGTACCTCTTCATTATTTAAGTCACATTTCCAAAAAGTAGTGTGAAGTTTAAGTTGTTGTTTCGAAAACTTTGCACTGATGTTTTTGTTTACATACAATTTGCGTACAGGCCAAATTTGTGGAATCATATTCTCGTGTTTATCTGTAATTTAACTGACTTATTCTTAATAAATTATTATGTTTATCATGAGTGAAAAGTGTTTGACTTGCCACAGAATTGTTGGGTTGGGGCTTTGGTGTGACGACTGCTGTAGTTTTTTCCATGTGGGTGATTGTAGTGGCTTGGGAGGCGGGAAAGTAAATGAGACTCATCAGTGTTTTTGTAGGATATGTAGCAGAGATAGTAAGATACTAGAACAGGAGGTGAAAATTGCCACCCTTCAGGCTGAGTTAGACAAAGCCAGGGGAGATCTTGACAGGT
Source organism: Schistocerca americana (assembly GCF_021461395.2). NCBI lineage: Eukaryota > Metazoa > Arthropoda > Insecta > Orthoptera > Acrididae > Schistocerca > Schistocerca americana. The sequence goes on along the minus strand of NC_060130.1, from coordinate 413,007,746 downwards.
TAAGGAGGGAGAAGGATAAACAGAGGTCGGAAGTGGTAATAGGCAACAAGAGGAAGAGGCCCTGAACTTTGTCTGACAGCTTCGTGGTGAATGTGGAAAATAGATTTGACCTGTTGCTTCAGTTAGAAGCTGGTGAGCCTCAAGCAGTTGCAGGTGTAGACAGGGCACAACTAACTTTCAGCAGCAAATTGAAAAGTAAGAATATAGGGAAATCAGTAAAGAGAAAGAAAGTGTTGTTGTTAGGTAGTTCCCGTGGAAGAGGTGTTGGCAAACTTTCACACGATTAATCAGGATCAGAATACCAGGTCACCAATTTTTTTAACCGTAGTGCTGGTCTGGAGCAGGTGACATATGATTTAGAATCACTTTGCAAAGATTTCACTCAGGAAGACACCATGGTTATAGTGGGTGGGCCTGGTATTAGTATTGACAAAGATCGTGGGTACAGTATAGAGTGTGACCTGGCAAAGATTGCATCAGCATTGAAGCATAGTAGTGTTGAGTTTTTATCTGTTCTTGGGTGCCATGACCAACCTCATTTGAACTCTTCTGTCAGGAAAGTTAGGATCGGCTGATTATGTCAGGTGCAGGGTCACACATTGGTGTGGTTCCTGTTGACTCTCAATAGGTGGGATTATACTAGGCATGGCCTTCACCTCAACAGGAAGGGGAAGGGTAAAGTGGCTGGGGAAAATAGCAGGAAAGTTAAAGGGGGGAGGCACTCTCATGAGTGATAAAATACCAGTGGTTATAGGGCTCAGAAAACACCATTTTTTAGGGTAGTGACAAAAGAAAGAAACCAAGTTTTAAGAGAGGTTAGGATTGAGAAACCAAAAAACATAATTATAGCTTATTACATCAGCATAAACAGCTGTTGGTTAAGAATTTTCAACAATCAGCAGGAATTTCAGCTCTACCCCATTTTAACTCAGTCAATATGAAAAGTCAGCTATCTCTATTGCATCAAAATATTCGAGGACTGAGAAATAAAATTAATGAATTAATTATCTGCAAAGACGAATCAGGGTCCTCAAACCCAGCTAACATAATCTGCCTCTCTGAACATCATGTCACCACTGGTATAGAACTTTTAAGTGTTACAGGACTTAGGTTAGCATCTCACTTTTGTAGAGCAGAAGTAGAGAAAGGAGAAGTTGCCAAATTCATCAGGAACTATCATAAATTTAACAACAAAGACACTCATAAATTTTGCCTAGAATAGCATATGGAAACATGTGCAACAGAAGTAGAATTTCATAAAAAAAATCCTTCATAATATTAAGAGTATATTGAGCACCTGCAGGTAACTTTAATCTGTTCATAAAGCTCCTTGAAGCTGTACTGGCCCATTTGGCAACCATAAACAAAGAAATAGTGGTTGCTGGTGACTTCAACATGTATTTCCTTGAAGACTCTCCCAATAAGAACTTATCTGAGTTAGTGATACTTTCATTCAACTTAATTCCCTCTGTAACCTTTTCAGACCTGATACACACAATTGTGTGGGTGTGGTTTATTTGCATTGCAGCATCATATTATTCCACTATGAGTTGAGTTCCAAGTCACACGAGTATGCAGGAATTGCTGTTTCGTATACAACTCGATTTATATCGAAATCTCGTTATAGACGCGAGATATTGTGTCTTAATCTTTGATAATTTTCAAGATGGCGGGTCGGAAGCATGTCTGTTGAGGTAAATGTTTATTGTGCTTTATTTATTGTGTTTTGACATTTAGAAAAATGTGTTTGAGATTCCGAAAGGTACAGAAGTAAATAAAATTATGTCTGCCACAATTGTTTGAATACGTTCATAGCTACAATGAGTGTAACATCCACACGCACAATTGTGCGTGTTGGGGCTATTTTACCGGCATATGGTCGTTTTCGGTTGATGTTTGTGGTTACGATTCGGAACAGATTATGGAAAAGGCAAGTCATTTTACTGTTGTATTTATGCATTATTTTCACAGTTCATTTCTTTGTTTCATTTTAGGGCTTACTGATGAGGAAATTCTAGCCATTTTAGATGACTCTGAAGTGGAAGTCTTCAGTAGTGATGACGAATTGTTAGATACAACTGGGACTCTTCCAACAATCAAACCTAGACTTGGAGATAGCTCTGAATCTTCTGTCAAGGAGGAAAATTGTAACAATGCTTCTGCAACAATACAACCAGTTGCTCCAGACGTTCAGGACAATTTTCCCAGTCAACACAGTAGAAAGAATTCTAAAAAAACAGTGGAAACACATCGTCGTTTGTCCACTTGGAGGAAAAGACCATTCACCTCCAAAATTTTTGCGCACTCAGAGAGTGAGGTAGGACAGGAAATTAAAACTACAATGAGCAATTTCAGTGAGTACTACCCAGATTTTTTTCGGTTAGCATCTGACTGCACTAACAGTTACTTCTTTTCGAAGAAATGGAAGTTGCTTCATACAAACCATCAAGAGATAAAAAAGCTGTATTGCATGCATGTACTTATGGGATGCATTAGATATCCTCGTACACATATGTACTGGCAGAAGTCATTGTGTATGCCAACTATTGCAGATTGTATGCCTAGAGACAAGTTCTTCACTCTCAGAACAGCACTGCATGTTGTGGACACTAACAACATTCCATGTGAATCAGAAACTAATAGATTGTGGAAAGTACAACCTGAAATTAATGTTGTACACAGTGCTTGTTTGAGACTTCCACACCCCTCTGAAAATGATTACTCCATTGATGAGCAAATGGTACCGTTTACTGGATGCTGCACATTGTCTCAGTATGTTCCAAACAAACCACGCCCTTTGGGAATTAAAAACTTTGTTTTGGCAACAACGAAAGGTTTAGTACTTGATTTTGAATTTTATCAAGGTAAATAAACTCCTCTGCCAGATGTTAGTCTTGGTCTTGGGCCATCTGTAATACTTTGCCTTGCTCAAACATTACCTCAAAGTGAAAGACTATATTTTGACAGATATTTTACAACTTTGCCATTATTGCAACAGTTACTTGACCTAGGGCTGGAAGGAACAGGAACCATAATGAAAAACAGAGTGAAACCAGTTCACCTGACAGAAGTAAAAAGACTGAAGAGAGGAGATAGGGAAGAATTCTGCAGGGACGATGATAAAATAGTCTTTGTCCAGTGGAAAGATTCAAAAGCTGTGACCCTTGCCTCTACTTGTACAGGATGTGAACCTGTAAGCAATGTTGAGAGATGGAGTAAACCAGAAAATAAGTACATCTTAGTGCCATGTCCTGCAGCCGTAGTGAAGTACAACCTGTGTATGGGAGGAGTGGACCTCTGCGATCAAATGATGCAGACCTACAGGACTTTCTTGAAGACAAAAAAGTGGACTTTAAAAGTTTTGATTCATTTACTTGATTTGGCTTGTGTCAATTCCTGGTTACAATACAAAGTTGAATGTGAAGCCAATAAAGTACAAAAGAAAAACACTTTAGATCTTCTTGGATTCCGATAAGTGATTGGGGAAGCACTAATTTCTTCTTCAGGACAGGAACATGAAACTGAATCCGATGAAGAACCACCAAGTAAAATGTAGAAACCAGTAGACACACCATGTGATGAGAAGTGGCTAGACTGGCCAACTGGCCATCACTGGCCAACTGTTGATGATTTGCCTTCAGCTTGTTGCTGCAGGCAAAAAAATTGCAAGAAGAGGATGAGAACAAGATGTCTGAAGTGTAATATTTATTTGTGTTTGTCAAAAGACAGTAATTGCTTTCGTGAATATCACTGCAAGAAATGACATAAATATGTAAGATAATCCTGACCCCACACAATTGTGTGGGTTCAAAATTTGTATCAAAATTAAAAAATAAAATTTTCTAAGCAATTGGTCCATGATTCTATATTTTTTTTAGTTACAAAAATGTATTATTTCAAAATTTTCATTTCAAGTTTGGGTGGGGGTCTGAAAAGGGTAAAGTTCTCAACTACTGTAGCCAATTACTCACAAACAGCCATTGATAATATCTTTATAGAAAAGTCCAATGAACTAAATTATATTACAAAGCCAATAGTCAATGGCCTCTGTAGCGGTTCCACCTACTTTATTTTCTTGTTTGTCCTTGGTGTCAACGTACTGCACTGCTGCACTGGCTGAAAATTGGGGTTTGTAATTTGGACACTGACTATGGTAAATAATGTAGCCGACAGATGCACAATTGCGTTTCACAGTACTTTAATTTTCACTTTTCACAACCCCCCAATATTACACAGATATATGTGTATGGCCAGTGCACTATTGTGTAATCTTTCCATAAGCCTCATTAATAGTTTGCAGGCGAACCTCCACATATTGCTACAATAGTTTTCTGTTGGACATCTACGAGCAGTAAAAACATAACCACAAAGCTCACAGTTCTTGAAGAATAGAAAGGTACGTATGGAGCAGACACTGTCAGTGTTTTAACACACGGCCTATTGGTGTAACACTTATTTCACTGTTAAAATGATGCATTGTTGTCGTTCTCAGATTCCTCATCTGAAACTCGGCCGTGGACTGACTGTCTCATGACCAAAAATCGGGCCCTTATATATCATCACAATGATAGGTGCTGAAACTAAACATTTTTTGAAGTTTAATTTACAGAAATTACAATTAAAGCTTAACTTATTATATTAACTGAATACATTGAAGATTCCGTCTTTTTAACAGTTTCCCCTACTACAAGAGTTAAGCTGAATTATTTGCTTAAATCATGAAATTAACAAATATTGTTATGCAAACAATACTTCTGACAAAATTGTTAATTACTTCGGAATTAATTAAGGTCTGTTTTTGATAACATGTTTTTGAATAGAGCCAAATAAATACTTTAAGATTACTAATATTTCATATTACAAAAGTTTATAATGAGTACAGAACTTATATTTGTTTATACATCAACAATATAATTTATGTTACAAAACAATTACTGATTCCACCCTATAAAAAAAATACTAACTAGGAATAGTTGAAATAACTTAGAAAATCACTTACATACATAAAACTAAGCACAAAATTAGATCTGATGTTATATTCTTTAAAACTGAGGGCCAACCTTTCTCTTACACGAAAATGCAGATTATACTCATGTATGCTAATAGTAAATAGTTAAAAGTAACAAAACAAATTTAAGGAGGCAGATGTCAAAACAAGAGAGAAATTAAAAATATCTCAGCTTGCTTCGTCACACCTTTCAGCCCATGAAATGCAGTTCCTTCTGTTAAATGTTAATACTGAACAGGATATAAAATCTGTTAAATCTGAACTCAAGAGGGTAGCCAATTAGACCAATTAGCCAAAAATGGATTAAGGACACTCCTCAGAGACATTCACTGCAGTGATGTTTACAGTGATCATGGCATGAACGAAAAATATAACATTTTTGCTAATAAAGTGCTTACCTAATTTGAACACTCTTTTCCCCCAAAACTAACCAATGTTAGAGAAAAGTCTACAAAGAAGCCATGGATTACTCAAGGAATGGAGGTATCTTGGAAAACAAAAAGAAAACTGTACCTGTCAATCCGAAACAGTTCTGATGTTGATGCTATAGCACATTACAAGAAATACTGCAAAATATTAAATTGTGTAACACGGACATCAAAGCAAATATATTACAAAGAAAAGATAGTCATATCTGATAACAAAATAAAGACAATATGGGATATAGTGAAGGAGGAGACTGGTAGAACCAGACATGAAGAGGGGCAATCAGCATTAAGAGTAAATGATACATTGGTGACAGATGTGTATAGCATTGCAGAGCTTTTTAACAAACATTTTATAACTTACTAGAAAGATGGGGTTGTCAGGTTCTGTAGATGCTGCCGTGGGATACTTCACACCAGATATTTCAAGTAACTTCCATAATATGAATTTCACCCTCACTACCCCAGCAGAAGTAATGTCCATAATAAAATAAAACAGAGTTAATTAAAGAATGTGATTCTGAGTTAAGCAATGTATTAAGCTATCTGTGTAACCAGGCCTTTTATCAGTGGAATAGTTCCTGAATAGTTGAAATATGCTGAAGTTAAGCCACTGTTTAAGAAGGGGGATAAAGAAATAGTGTCAGTTTCGCCAGAATTCTCAAAAATTTTAGAAAAGGTAATGTGCAATGTGCTTTATAACCATCTTATCACAAATAACATACTGTCAAAGTCGCAGTTCGGATTTCTAAAGGGTTCTGAGTTTGAGTAGGCTATCTACACTTACAGTGAAAATGTACTTAATTCATTAGACAAAAATTTTTAGGCAACAGGTATATTTTGTGATCTGTCAAAGGTATTTGACTGTGTAAATCACAATATCCTTTTAAGTAAATTAGAATATTACGATGTGACTGGAAATGCTGCAAAATAGTTCAAATCTTATATCTCTGGCAGGAAACAAAGGGTGTTATTAGGAAAGATACATGTATTACGTTATCAGGCATCATCCAACTGGGAACTAATTAGATGGGGGGTCCCACAAGCTTCTATATTAGGGCCCTTACTTTTTCTTGTGTATATCAATGACCTTTCATCAGTAACATCACCAGATGCCAAGTTTGTTTCATCTGGTGATGACACAAACATTGCACTAAATAGCAAATCAAGTGTAGTCTTAGAAAGATCAGCTGATAAAATATTTATGGACATTAATCACTGGTTCCTTGCCAATTCTTTGTCAATAAACTTTGAAAAAACACACTACATGCAGTTCAGAACTTGTAAGGGGTGTCCCACAAGTATATGCCTAACATATGATGACAAGCAGATAGGAGAAGTGGACAGTGTTAAATTCTTGGGATTACAGCTTGATAATAAATTCAACTGGGAGGAGCACACCACAGAACTGCTGAAGCATCTAAACAAATATCTATTTGCAATGCAAACTCTGTCAGACATAGGGGATATAAAAATGAAAAAGCTGGCATACTACACTTACTTTCACTCCACAATGTCATATGGCATTATTTTTTGGGGTAATTCATTAAGCCAAGGTCAAGTTTTCTGGGCACAAAAACATCTAATAAGAGTTATATGTGGTGTGAACTCAAGAACATCCTGCAGAGGCCTGTTCAGGGAACTAGGGATACTAACAACTGCATCTCAATATATTTATTCCTAAATGAAAATTGTCATTAAAACATATCACTTATTTTCAAACCAACAGCTCAGTTCATGCAATCAGTACTAGAAATAAAAATAATCTTCACAGGGATTTAAAGTCACTTACTCTTGTACAAAAAGGTGTGCATTGTTCAGGAACATACATTTTTAATAACTTGCCAACAGCCATAAAAAGCTTAACAACCAATGATTTTCAGTTTAATAGAAGCCTAAAGGATTTTTGGTGGTCAACTCCTCCTACTCCATTGATGAATTTCTCAGCAGAACCAACAGATATTGTGTGTGTAACTTCTGCACCAATTCAGAGCACTAACATGTTCATTGTAAATCAATATTGTAGTAGTTCTATTATATGTTTATTACCTTATAAATAAAAAACAGTTTTTTTTTTAATTTTTAATTCAGTGCATTAATGCGATCTTAGTAAATGAGTGTTGTAAAAGGATCCTTTCATATAGTGTTCATTTAAAAAAAAAAAAAAGACAATCATTCCACTTGGGACCTGTGGAAGATACATTAGCTTATTTGTTTTAGTTGTAAATATTTGTCATGTATTATTGTTTTTCTGACATGTTCTACATCCTGGAGGACCTCCTCACTGTGGATCAACAGGAATGAAAGTAAATTTAATCTAATCTAAAAAGGAGACAATGGTGGCGCCAGTGGCTCCAGAAGAAGGGCATGGATGCTGCAGCAATGTGGGGTCCACTGGTGGCAGTAGAGGTGATGCCTCCTCCATCAGACAGGTGGATATTAGGCTGAGGAGGAGGGGGAGGAGGAGGAGGAGGAGTAGGGTGGATCAAAATCCACGGGCTCCAGAGCAGCAGCACAGGTGTAAGCTTCATTGGGGGCCACTGTCACAACTGACAGGACAGTGGAGCACAGTATAGGGTTGGCAACATGGGAACATATCACTACAAGTGAGACCCCTCACCTGATACAACATTGTGACCCAACTGGTACCCAGTAGACCAATAGACAGTGGCTGTTATGACCCAACAGGATTTGAGCATAGCTAATTTGCATGACACATCGGCCACTCCCTACAAGCATCCACCATAAACAACTGATAACCTTTGTTGCTCACAACAACACCGTGCAAACACTCCTCCTGCCAGCCAAAGGACTGATCCAGCAGGCAGACCTGGGAGGAAAATGTGGCAGTTCGTGGTGCTCCTTGGGTTGAGACTGCACCCACTGAGCAGTTTCGCCCAGTATGTAGCCAGAAAGCTTAATAATGCATCATCATGGGAAGTGGCAGACATGGAGTTCTTCATTTGGGTCTTAAATGTATGCTTGAAGCAATCCACCATCGAGTTAAGAGCCAGGTGAAATGGGGAGCAGTAGCCAGATGATAGATACAACTGCAAATGCAAAAGTACTCAAATCCTCACGAAACTAATTACAAACTGCTGACCATTCTCAGGTACCAGGGATCTTGGGGATCCCTCAATTTCCAAAAATTACTGACAATGCACAAACCATGTCAGTCTATGATGTGGAAGACAGCTTGGCTACATATGGGAAATTGGACAGTGCAATGACCACCAAACACTACATGCTGCCTAAAAAGGGGCCTGTGAAATTGACATTCACCCTGTCCCAAGGGTGCTCCAGAACTGGTGGCCTAAGAGATGACTAGCATGGCAGTGCAGCCTGATTCTGTGCACAATCCTCACAAGAACAAACCAGATGTTTGATGTCACGATTCATTGCCGGCCAGTAGATGTAATGTCATGCCAATTCCGCCACAACTGTTGGGCAGTCCCATCCAGCAGCTTGGAATAAGGCCAAATAAGGAAACCAATAGCTTGTGATCAATGATAAGGAGAGCGTCATACAACAAGACATGAAACATTTTAATGCCAAAAATAATAGCTAGGGTTGCCTTTTCAACCTGTGAATAATTATGCTACACAGCAGAAAGCGTCTTTGATGTGTAAGAGATCGGCTGTTCAGTGCTGTCTGGGTTCCAGTGGAACAGGATGGCACCAGTGCCATAATGGGAAGTATCACAGGTCAGGGTTAAAGGTTTACCTGATATGAAAAAAGCCAGACAGGGAGCACAGCACAAATGCTGCTAGATAGACTGAAAAGCCTGTTAACAAACTGCAGACCAGACAAACTTAATGCCCTTCCGGCAAAGCTGGTTAAGAGGTTGGGAGATGTGTGTGGCCTGGGGAACATACTGAGGATAATAAAAAATCTTACCCAAAACAGACTGGAGCTCCTACAGGGTCTTGGGCACTGCTAGGTTCACAACGGCTTTGATGTGGTCATCTGTGGGGACAAGACCATCTTTACTAAGCACATGATCCAAAAAAATGCACCTTTGGGGAGAAAAAACTGCACTTCTCCAGTTTACAAAGAAGGCCCTACCTCAGCAAGCATTGGGAAAATCAGATGAAGGTTTCTGTAAATGCTCCTCCCAACCAAGATGTAATCAGGGTCATTGAGGCAAGTGGGAATGCCCTAAAAGCTGCTCCAAATACCACAGGTAAACTCCTGGCTCAGCCAAAATTTAGGAAAGATATTAAACTGGTAAAGTCCAAATGGGGTATTGAGGACTGGAAAAATCCAAGAAACGGTGTCCAATGGCAACTGCAGTAAATATTGCGCAAGTCAATGTGGGAAAAATACCAACCTTCTGACAACTTTGCAAACCAACTCTGCCTGCTATGAAAGGGATACATCCTCAACACTGCCTGCAAATATTCTGTACTAGTTAACAGAAAATTCACTAGCAACAAACTTCATCTAAACAAATTATAGTAATTTCCATGTTGACCGTGTTGTGATTGCACACCAAGGTCATCAGATCCAGGAAAGACAATGCTCACACCTCTTAAGTGTTCAAATAGATAACAGGCTTAAATGAGAGAATCACATTCTCCAAATCTCAAAAAAGTTGCGCTCAGCAACATTCACCATTACAATAATATCCAATATTGGAAATACCAGTACTGTATCTCAAAGTGTGCCTATTTTGGTTATTTCCACTCACATATGTATTATGGAATCACCTTCTGAGGAAATATTTGTCAAACAGAAAAGTGTCATCAAAATTATGTGTAGAGTGCCATCAAGAACTTTCTGACATAGCCTTTTTAAAAAAGTAGCGATACTAAATACTACCTCACAATACCTTTATTTCTTGTTGTAGTGACACTATTATATCAACATCACTTCCATGCCTGCATGTAATATCGTTCCAACATCAATTAGATGACAAGCAGTAGCTGTAACCATGTTCCAAAAGTGTACTACCCATCAGACCTCACCTCTGTACAGTCAGCCACAGCAGGGTCAGCCACGGTGCTGCCTGTGTGTAGTCTGAGGCTCATCTCATCTTGGCAGTACTGAATAGGTCTTGGCTTTTCTCGATCCTAGTCAGTATAGCGCGACATGACATTTAGCAGTGTGATGTAACACTTTCTTCCAGTATTTGCCCGGCTTATTTTGGTCAGCATGATTTTCTTCAGTTCAGCAGATTAGTTGTGTCAGCATTGTTTATGCTTCATTATTTATTTGTGGTATAAAAGAAGTTCACAGATGCAGTGACTGTTTGCACAAAAAGAGGCAGTCTAGTGTTCTATAATTATAATCCTCTAAAAATGAATGGGAATCACACAGGAGCAAGATGATAACTCTCAATATCTGTTATGTATTCGCATTATTGACAGGTACTGCAAATTTGCTATGAAACAGCATTACAACACCATGCAGAAATAATTTAGAGATTTTGTTGACAATGAAAGAGCTAAAAATTATAATGATCAACAGGCAATTTGTACAGGATTCACTGTTTTGTACATGAAGATGTAATCTGTGTTACATATGCAAGCACAGTACACGTGATGGAATGTGTGGTGTAAATAGTAAATTTTCTACATCAGCAATTACAACAGTGTCTGATGGAAGTGAATGAAGAGTTTGGATATGTTACACATTACTCTAAAGTACATTGGTTAAGTCAAAGGACATGGCTGGAATGAGTTTTTGAGTTAAGACCCACTATTGTTGAATTTATGAAGGAAAAAAGAAACCATGGACCTAAATTAGAAGATCTGGAATGGATTGCACACCTCGAATTTTAAATAGTCAACTGTCGACTGTCCTTAGTAAGAAATTTCAAGGTGGAAGCGACTTACTTCTGTATCCATGGTGAAAAAGAATGCGTTGTTGAAGGGACAGTTTCTAAAAAGGAACACCACCCATTTCCCTAAACTTAAATTCACTGAAAATGCAAGGTTTCAACAATACATTGTGGCAATGAATGAATTTCAGAAATAGCTTTCTAAACATTTGAGGAGACTGCCAATTGTACATCTACTGCTGAGCTGTTTCTGAGACCATTTGCCATTTCAGTTGAAAGCACCCCTGTGCATTTACAGATGGAACTGGTTGAAACTGCAATGTAACTCCTGTTTAAAAGACAAATTCTTTTACATTATGACTGTCCGGTGTTCTATGTAGTTTTCCTCAGGAAGAGTTTCCATACACCTATAATGAGGTCGCAAACATGATATCAATGTTTTGATCAACATATGTGCATGAAAGGATTTTTTTGATTATGAAATTAAATTAGTCATGATTATGTGGTAAGGTGTGTGACAAATGTCTGCAAAACTGACTGCATCTGTCGATATGCTGACAGTGTTTGGCAGATATAAATTTTACTCCTACAACATGCTGAAAATTATTTAATAATATTTATTAAAAATTTATTTTGCTTGTGATCTACACTCCTGGAAATTGAAATAAGAACACCGTGAATTCATTGTCCCAGGAAGGGGAAACTTTATTGACACATTCCTGGGGTCAGATACATCACATGATCACACTGACAGAACCACAGGCACATAGACACAGGCAACAGAGCATGCACAATGTCAGCACTAGTACAGTGTATATCCACCTTTCGCGGCAATGCAGGCTGCTATTCTCCCATGGAGACGATCGTAGAGATGCTGGATGTAGTCCTGTGGAAAGGCTTGCCATGCCATTTCCACCTGGCGCCTCAGTTGGACCAGCGTTCGTGCTGGACGTGCAGACCGCGTGAGACGACGCTTCATCCAGTCCCAAACATGCTCAATGTGGGACAGATACGGAGATCTTGCTGGCCAGGGTAGTTGACTTACACCTTCTAGAGCACGTTGGGTGGCACGGGATACATGCGGACGTGCATTGTCCTGTTGGAACAGCAAGTTCCCTTGCCGGTCTAGGAATGGTAGAACGATGGGTTCGATGACGGTTTGGATGTACCGTGCACTATTCAGTGTCCCCTCGACGATCACCAGTGGTGTACGGCCAGTGTAGGAGATCGCTCCCCACACCATGATGCCGGGTGTTGGCCCTGTGTGCCTCGGTCGTATGCAGTCCTGATTGTGGCGCTCACCTGCACGGCGCCAAACACGCATACGACCATCATTGGCACCAAGGCAGAAGCGACTCTCATCGCTGAAGACGACACGTCTCCATTCGTCCCTCCATTCACGCCTGTCACGACACCACTGGAGGCGGGCTGCACGATGTTGGGGCGTGAGCGGAAGACGGCCTAACGGTGTGCGGGACCGTAGCCCAGCTTCATGGAGACGGTTGCGAATGGTCCTCGCCGATACCCCAGGAGCAACAGTGTCCCTAATTTGCTGGGAAGTGGCGGTGCGGTCCCCTACGGCACTGCGTAGGATCCTACGGTCTTGGCGTGCATCCGTGCGTCGCTGCGGTCCGGTCCCAGGTCGACGGGCACGCGCACCTTCCGCCGACCACTGGCGACAACATCGATGTACTGTGGAGACCTCACGCCCCACGTGTTGAGCAATTCGGCGGTACGCCCACCCGGCCTCCCGCATGCCCACTATACGCCCTCGCTCAAAGTCCGTCAACTGCACATAGGGTTCACGTCCACGCTGTCGCGGCATGCTACCAGTGTTAAAGACTGCGATGGAGCTCCGTATGCCACGGCAAACTGGCTGACACTGACGGCGGCGGTGCACAAATGCTGCGCAGCTAGCGCCATTCGACGGCCAACACCGCGGTTCCTGGTGTGTCCGCTGTGCCGTGCGTGTGATCATTGCTTGTACAGCCCTCTCGCAGTGTCCGGAGCAAGTATGGTGGGTCTGACACACCGGTGTCAATGTGTTCTTTTTTCCATTTCCAGGAGTGTATATTGTTGAGAAATACGAAACAAAGTCATATGTGGCACTTTCTCAATTCTCCCCCCCCCCCCCCCCCCCCCCTCCTCCCCCTCAGACAACATGGTGTGGTAGAGGGCGAAATGTGCACTCAGGGAACAAGAGAGATTGGCAAGCATGCATGACCACTATTAGTAAGCAGAGTTCTTGGCCATCCAAGAGCTACAGAATATACTTGTCAGCAGACTTAAGTCCAGAAAACTACATTAGCCAATGTGAAATGCGCTTCTTGTATATGATTTGTGCCAAGAGTGGAAAAAGGTATGTCAGAAGTTTCCACCAGCAAATTCGTATCTTATTACTGCTCCTATTAAACATATGAATTGATTTAGTCTTCCCAGGAAACTATGGACAACTCTGAATTGATTTTGTACAGTGCATGGAATGTGTGATGCCTGTTTGTGTGAATGGAGATTCAAGGATGACCTGACTAACTATTCAAACCATGCAGCACCTGACTGAAGGGTGTTTATTATGAAAATTTCTTGGTGGAATCAATGAACTGCACTTGGTGACAACAGGAACTGTGGACTGGTTAAGAGATCTAGATATTCAATTATATAATTACTGTGCATGTGGTTTGTTTATAATAATCATTTATATACACAGTCCAGTCACATTAATGTGACCAACACCTATGTTCAGTATCAACATCCAGTAACTACTCACGGACAGCAAGGATCAAGGGGTGGCACTAGCAGTGGAAGGTATATAGGTCATGTCGGGAGATGGTGGGCAATAGTGCAGTCATCGGCATAATGTGGAAGCAGAGCAATTTAATTTATCTGATGTCCAAAGAACAACATTGGCTTTTGGGCCAAGGGTGGAGGCATTTTTGAAACAGCTAAAATTGTAAACTGTTTGTGGGCCACTGTGGTTAAAATCTATTATGCATGACAAAATGGCACTATCCAAAACCTCTGCCGAGGCAACTGAGGTGCCCAACTGGCCATAGAACAGGGACAAACTATGACTGCAGAGATGTTACAGGAAAATACAAGTGCAATTGTTGAGAAACAGACCACCAAGATGAATCAAGGGGGCTACCAACAGTGTCTCCTCAATGACCATTCAGCGAATGTTCTATGAACTCCTTAAAGAAGAATGTAAAATGACCATCAGCCACAGGCAAGGCCCCCTCCACATCTCAGATTAGGGGACCGTGGCAGACATATCGAGTTCACATTGGCTTTCCGTCCAGTCCTGAACACTATCTGCCTAATGTGATCCATAACATGCCTAATGTGCCAGCTGCCAATAACTCATAAACCCAACCCTCCATGTGCCTGCTCGGACCTTGCTGAAGGAGTGGCCACCCGACCACTCACAGTGTGAATGGGCGAGGCCACGTGGTAAATCCCCACACTGGCACTCCGCCTCGAGTGACGAAAATGCATTACCACCCATCACTCTCTCTGTTGTGATGGCAGATCCACTGTGTCAGGTACACTAGGAGGTGCCTCGGCAGCAGGGTCTGCAGGTGAAACAAGTGACACCTGAGGTGTCCCATGGAATGCTCCACATTCTCTACCACCACTACAACCTGAGGCAGCAGCCTGAAGGTGACTGTCCGTAGCCAAAAGTGCATCCAGCTGTTCATGAACTGCAGCCAGTGCTCCTGCATCCACACATGGCATGCCCACATCCTACTCATCCTAGTAAGACTAACTGAAGATGTAAACTATAAAAGCAGAATCCTAGATATGCAAATTTCTACACTCCTGATGTGTCACCAATGGATGCTGATGCCTCAATGAGCTATGTAGCAGCTGTTCAGAAAAAAATGAAACCTGCACTACAGACTATCTGAATATTTAACTTGCTGCTCTGTAGATATGTAACAGCCAAAAACAGGAGCCTCCTCAACATACATTTGCTACAGAATTCTTGAACAAACAAATATAATAAATTTCCTTCATATGAGAAAGCTTCTGTCAAAATATCAGCACAGGTTTAGAAAGCATTGCTTCTGCAAAACTCAGCTTGCCTTTTCCTCACATGATATCCTGTGGACCATGGATACAGGGTAATAGGTAGAGTCCATATTCCTAGATTTTTGGACAGTGTTTGACATGTTACCCCACTGCAGATTGTTCACAAAGGTATGAGCATATGGAACAGGTTCCCAGATATGTGATTGGTTCAAAAATATCTTCAGTAATAGAACACAGTACATTGTCCTTGATTACAAGTGTTCATCAGAAACGAAGGTATATGATAGGACTGCTGTTATTCTCTATACACATAAATGATCTGATGGACAGACTGAGCAGCAATCTGCAGCTGTTTGCTGATGATGCTGTGCTGGATGGGAAGGTGTCACCATTGAGTGACTGTACAAGGATACAAGATGACTTTGACAAAAATTCTAGTTGGTGTGATGAATGGCAGCTTGCTCTAAATGTGAAAAAATGTGGGTTAATGGAGGTGAGTGGAAAAAACAATACCAATGTTCAAATACAGTATTACCAGTCTACTGCTTGACACAGTCATGTAAATTGAGTATCCAAGTGTAACCTTGCAAAGCAATATGGAATGGCACGAACATGTAAGGACAGTATTAGGGAAGGCAAATGATCAAAAATTTTAGGAATGTGTAGTTCATCTATAAAGGAGACTGCGTACAGAACACTACTGTGAGACATTCTTGAGTCATACTCAAGAGGTTAGGTTCCCACTAGATTGGATTAGAGGAAGACATTGAAGAAATTCAGAAGCAAACAGCTATATTTGTTACCAGTAGGTTCAGTCAACACTTAGGGATTATGGAGGTGCTTTGTGAGCTCGTGGTGGTCCCTGAAGGGAAGATGACACTTTATTAATAGAACACTAATCAGTAAATTCAAAGAATTGCATTTTAAGCTGATTTCAGAATGATTCTACTGCTACCCATGTACATTTCACACAATGGCTAGGAAGATTAAACAGAGAAAGTACAAAGGCATACAGGCAGCAATTTTTCCCTTGCTATATTTGTGATTGGAAAAGGACAAGAAATGACTAGTTGCGGTGCAAGGTACCCTCCATCACACACCACACAGTGGCTTATGGAGTATGTGTGTATGCATAGATATTTATTTCTACAAATTTCTCCTTGATTTCCTCTTCTGCTTGTACAGTGTACAGATTAAGTAACATCAGGGACAGGCTACATGCCTGTCTCATTCCCTTCTCAAATACTGCTCCTATTTTCATGTCCTTCAACTTTTACAGCTACAGTCTGGTTTTTGTATAAGTGGTGTATTTTATCTTTGCTATCTTCAGAATCTCAAAGAGTGTATTCCAGTCAATATTGATAAAAGCTTTCTCTAAATCTACAAATGTCATAAATGTCAGTTTGGCTTGCTTCAACCTTATTGGTGGTATTGGTTTAATGGTTATTAGATCTTGGTCCAAGATAATTCTCTGCCTAACATTTCTTCTTCCAAAGCTGGAGACATAATTAAAAGTCTTTAATGACTCACAAATCAGATACAGGCCCAGCAAGCCTAACTGTTGACATGCACCTACGCAATGGTCAGTTCATGAGATTATCCAATCACTGCCTATGATCGCAGAGTCACACCAACATATGTTATGGAGCTAGTAGTGGATAAGAGTTGGTGCTGTTTCTTTTATTTAGCACTAAGGCCCACAGCTTGTCTGATTTCAATCCTCATTTACTGTTAAAGCTGTTTTTGTGCTTTTGAATTTCTATGGCCTTTCTATACATCCTAGCATAGTAATAATTACATCTTGATTAAACTACAGTGTCAGAGAAACCAATCTGATGGTTCCCTGGTCTCAGTGCATGCTCTGCTACTGCTCATTTATCTGTACTGTCTGGGCAACAGTTGATCTTGTGTTCCTCAAGGCAGGTTTTAATGCTTCTTTTTGCAGTTCCTATGTACACTTTACCCCAAGTTCAAGGTATTTTATATATTCCTGCCATGGCAGGGATGGATGTAGGTTCTTTGCAGTGTTCCAATACCCATGCACCTTTCTTGCTGATTTAAACACTATATCAATATCATGGTTCTTGAATACTCTATTGCTGCAACCTGTGACAGTTCTTACAAATGGAAGGAAAACTTACCCTTTAGTTGTTTTTTTTTTTTTTTTTAATTCAAATCTCTAGATCTTTTAGGGTTTAGAGCCTATTTATCTTTTCGTCAGAGAAGCTGTTTCTTCTGAAGACAGTTTTTAATACTAGAGCTTGTCCTCAAAGTAATGTTTTGATAACTCTTCTCTTCTGTATGTGATGGTGACTGAAATTTCTGTGAAGGTATCTATTCATGTGGGTGGACTTTCTGTAGACTTTATGCCCATAAGTTCCATCAGGTTTTCAAATTACCTGTACACAAAAAAATGAAATTTGACCTTCTTTCACTTTTTTATAGTGAACTTTATATTAGAATTACTATTACTCAGAAAATGTACTAATTATGAGAGTTCTTTTCCATGAGACCATATGACAGAAGTATTATCCACATACTGAAACCAACATGAGGGTTTTCACTTTGCCATCTGCAGGGTTGTTTCTTCAGATTTTTCCATATAAAAATACACTGTAACAGCACAGGGTGGGTTTCCCACAGCCACACCACCAGTTTGCTCACAGAATTTGTTGTCCCATTGAAAGAAACCATCTAAAGTTTCCCTTCCATTTGTAAAAACTATCACAGATTGCATCAGCAGAGTACTCAGAAAACATGATATCAATACATTATTTAAACCGACAAGAAAGGTGCACGAATATTTAAACACTGCAAAGAATCTATGCCCACCAATTGACACAGCTGGAGTATACAAAATCTTTCACAATTGTGGTCAAGTGTAATTGCAAAAAGAAGCATTAACACCTGCCTTAAGGGAAAAAGAGCAATTGCTGCCTGGGCAACACGGATAAATGAGCAGTAATAAATCATGCACTGGGACCATGGAACCACGAGTTGGCTTCTCTGATATAGTGATTTTATCAGTATCTATTCATTACTATGCTAAGATGTATAGAGGGGCCATAAAAATTCAAAAGCACAAAAACAACTTTAAGCAAAAATAAGGTTTGAAATTAGGCAAGTTGTGGACCTTGGTGCAAAATAAAACAATCACCACCAAATCTTCCCCACTAAAAGTTCCGTAACATACGTTGACCTGACTTTGTGATCTGATGACCTCATGAACCAGCCATTGTATGGATACATATAAATAGTTTGGCTTGCTGAGCTTCGAGTCCATAACTGCTTTCCGAATCATTAAAGCCTCTGACAATGTCTCCAGCACTGGAAGATGAAACGATACACAGAGAATTATGCCTTTGACCATAGGCTAATGCCCATAAAACCATTATCACCAAAAATGCAAATACCTACTATGAAATCCTGGATTTTATGATTTCTTCAACCTGTCTACTAAGGTGAGTCACAAGGTCAATAACACTTTGTATGTACTTATATTTCTCCAGAACCTAAACTGATCTTGCCTGAGGTCATTTTTTACCAGTTTATCCATTCTTGTGTAAATATTTTTTATCAGTATTTTGCAACCATGACTTACTAAACTAATGGTTTGGTAATATTTGCACCTCTCACCATCTGCTTCCTTTGGAATTACAATTATTATACTCTTCCTGAAGTCTGAGGATATTTCACCTATCTCATATACCTTGCATACCAGGAAGAATAGTTCTGACATGGCTCTCCTTAAGATACTAATAATTCTGAGATAATGTTATCTGCTCCAGGGGCCATATTTCACATTTGGTTTTTCAGTGCTCTTTCACATTCTTCTCATAATATCCACTCTCTCATCTCATCTCCATCTACTTCCTCTTCTATTTCAGTAATATTGTCTTCAAGCCGTTTCCCTTGTGTTGACCCTATATGTAAATTAATGGAGTGCAAATGATACAAGGGGCGGACAAAAATATGAAAGCACCAGAAACACAACACATTACCATCTCTAATATGGTGTAGGAAAACTGTTGACAGTCAAAAGAGCGTCCATTCATTTTGGAATGGATAAATACACATCCTGTAGGGTCTTCGAGGGAGTTTTATATCATTATTCCTGCAAAATAGTGCCAAGTGCAGGTACCAAGAGGTGGCTAGTGATCTCTTGAAAGTAGACCACAAAGGCTCAATAATATTGAGATCTGGTGAATTTGGTGGTCAGGAAAGAGGAGACAATTCATCCTCATGCTCACAAACATCCCAGTATGATATGAGCTGTTCTTGTCTTGGAATGCAGCATCATCATTGGGACAACAAACATGGTACTGTGGGATGGGCCTGATCAGCCAAATTGGTCACACAATCCTTGGCAGTAATGTGATCTTGCAATACAGTACCATGATATGGCTCCCCAAATTATCGTAGAGTCCCCACCACATTTCCCTTGGCAGTAATGTGATCTTGCAATACAGTACCATGATATGGCTCCCCAAATCATCGTAGAGTCACCACCACATTTCATTCTTGGGACTAAACTTGCCCAGAAGTAGGAAAAAGTGTGAAACAAGATGCATCAAATCAAATGACTTCCTTCCATTGCTCCACAGTCTGGGCTTTATGTCTTCAGCATGATGTTCTTCTTTTATGTGCATTTGCATCACCAATGAGTGGTTTTGGAATTCCAACTCGCCCTACAATTTGCCACTTCAGAAGTTTGGTTTCTGTTCTTGGTGCTGACAAGGTTCAACAGTGCGACATTTGGTTCTGCAGTGACTTTTGCAGCTGTTGTCTTTTTATTTTTTATCACATTACTCTACAGTGACTGTCTGTCATCTTCATGCACCACACAGTTTCATCCATGTTGTGACTTGGTGGATGATGGTTTTTCACTTTCCCTTTATACGGTATAAATCTCTAACATGGTGCCTCTTGAAACACTAGACAGTTTGGCTACCTTGGTTGTGAAAGCACCCACCATATGGAGACCAATAATTTGCCCACAATCAAATTTACTTAGCTCTGACACAACACACTCACAACTACATGGAACAGTGTTCTGATCATGACTGACACTTGCAATATATAGAGGAAATTGCACAGGTGCTTTTCATGGTCAAATACAATAGTGTAGCATGCAGGCTTGGCTAGCATCTGCATTTATGTTCCAGCATGCATTTCTCGCAGAGTTTCCGTATTTCTGTCCTACCCCTGTACATGGTTAAATTAACATTATGGAAATAGCATGCTGTAATAAAATACATGTTCCAACTCATCTGGAAATAGCATGCAGTAATAAAATACATGTTCCAACTCATCACACAATGTTGCATCTACACACATCGCTACAAATAGGCAAAGTTAAAAAGTACCTGTAAATCAATACATTCTATACAGGGATTGATTACTTAGATAATGCAGAGAAGGGGTTTGGTAACACAAGTAAACATCAATGTTGTTGTTTTTGTGGTCTTCAGTCCAGAGACTGGTTTGATGCAGATCTCCACGCAACTCTATCATGTGCAAGCTTCTTCATTTCCAAGTAACTACTGCACCCTACATCCTTCTGAATCTGCTTAGTGTATTCTACTCTTGGTCTCCCTCAACGATTTTTATCCCCCACACTGCCCTCCAATACTAAATTGGTGATCCCTTGATGCCTCAGAACATGTCCTACCAACTGATCCCTTCTTCTCGCCAAGTTGTGCCACAAATTCCTCTTCTCCATAATTCTATTCAGTACCTCCTCATTGATTACATGATCTACCCATATAATCTCCAACATTCTTCTGTAGCACCACATTTGAAAAGCTTCTATTCTCTTCTTGTCTAAACTACACTCCTGGAAATTGAAATAAGAACACCGTGAATTCATTGTCCCAGGAAGGGGAAACTTTATTGACACATTCCTGGGGTCAGATACATCACATGATCACACTGACAGAACCACAGGCACATAGACACAGGCAACAGAACATGCACAATGTCGGCACTAGTACAGTGTATATCCACCTTTCGCGGCAATGCAGGCTGCTATTCTCCCATGGAGACGATCGTAGAGATGCTGGATGTAGTCCTGTGGAACGGCTTGCCATGCCATTTCCACCTGGCGCCTCAGTTGGACCAGCGTTCGTGCTGGACGTGCAGACCGCGTGAGACGACGCTTCATCCAGTCCCAAACATGCTCAATGGGAGACAGATACGGAGATCTTGCTGGCCAGGGTAGTTGACTTACACCTTCTAGAGCACGTTGGGTGGCACGGGATACATGCGGACGTGCATTGTCCTGTTGGAACAGCAAGTTCCCTTGCCGGTCTAGGAATGGTAGAACGATGGGTTCGATGACGCTTTGGATGTACCGTGCACTATTCAGTGTCCCCTCGACGATCACCAGTGGTGTACGGCCAGTGTAGGAGATCGCTCCCCACACCATGATGCCGGGTGTTGGCCCTGTGTGCCTCGGTTCTTATGCAGTCCTGATTGTGGCGCTCACCTGCACGGCGACAAACACGCATACGACCATCATTGGCACCAAGGCAGAAGTGACTCTCATCGCTGAAGACGACACGTCTCCATTCGTCCCTCCATTCACGCCTGTCGCGACACCACTGGAGGCGGGCTGCACGATGTTGGGGCGTGAGCGGAAGACGGCCTAACGGTGTGCGGGACCATAGCCCAGCTTCATGGAGACGGTTGCGAATGGTCCTCGCCGATACCCCAGGAGCAACAGTGTCCCTAATTTGCTGGGAAGTGGCGGTGCAGTCCCCTACGGCACTGCGTAGGATCCTACGGTCTTGGCGTGCATCCGTGCGTCGCTGCGGTCCGGTCCCAGGTCGACGGGCACGTGCACCTTCCGCCGACCACTGGCGACAACATCGATGTACTGTGGAGACCTCACGCCCCACGTGTTGAGCAATTCGGCGGTACGTCCACCCGGCCTCCCGCATGCCCACTATACGCCCTCGCTCAAAGTCCGTCAACTGCACATACGGTTCACGTCCACACTGTCGCGGCAGTGTTAAAGACTGCGATGGAGCTCCGTATGCCACGGCAAACTGGCTGACACTGACGGCGGCGGTGCACAAATGCTGCGCAGCTAGCGCCATTCGACGGCCAACACCGCGGTTCCTGGTGTGTCCGCTGTGCCGTGCGTGTGATCATTGCTTGTACAGCCCTCTCGCAGTGTCCGGAGCAAGTATGGTGGGTCTGACACACCGGTGTCAATGTGTTCTTTTTTCCATTTCCAGGAGTGTGTTTATCATCTACGTTTCACACTCCATACAAATACTTTGAGATAAGACTTCCTGACACTTAAATCTATACTCAATGTTAACAAATTTTTCATATTCAGAAACACTTTTCCTGCCATTTCCAGTCTACATTTTGTATCCTCCCTACTTCGACCATCATCAGTTATTTTGCTCCCCCAATAGCAAAACTCATCTAATACCATAAGTGTCTCATTTATTAATCTAATTCCCTCAGCATCACCTGATTTAGTTAGACTACATTCCATTATTCTCATTTTGCTTTTGTTGATGTTCATCTTACAGCCTCCTTTCAAGACACTGTCCATTCCGTTCAACTGCTCTTCCAGTTCCTTTGCTGTCTATGACAGAATTACAATGTCATCAGCAAACCTCAAAGTTTTTATTTCTTCTTCATGGATTTTAATTCCAACTCCAAATTTTTCTTTTCTTCCCTTTACTGCTTGCTCAATGTATGGATTGAACAACATCGGGGATACGCTACAACCCCGTCTCACTCCCTTCCTAACCACTGCTTCCATTTCATGCCCCTCGGCTCTTATAACTGCCACCTGGTTTCTATACAAATTGTAAAAAGCCTTTCACTCTCTGTATTTGACCCCTGTTACCTTCAGAATTTGAAAGAGAGTATTCCAGTCAACATTGTCAAAAGCTTTCTCTAAGTCTACAAATGCTAGAAACGTAGGTTTGCCTTTCCTTAATCTATCTTCTGAGATAATTCATAGCATCAGTATTGACTAACGTGTTCCAACATTTCTACGGAATCCAAACTGAACTTCCCCAACGTCAGCTTCTACCAGTTTTTCCATTCATCTGCAAAGAATTTGTATCAGTATTTTGCAGCCGTGACTTATTAAACTGACAGTTTGGTAATTTCCACACCAGTCAACAACTGCTTTCTTTGGGTTTGGAATTAATATATTCTTCTTGAAGTCTGAGGGTATTTCACCTGTCTCATACATCTTGCTCACCAGACAGTAGAGTTTTGTCAGGGCTGGCTCTCCCAAGGCTATCAGTAGTTCTAATGGAATATTGTCTACTCCCAGGGCCTTGTTTCAAATTAGATCTTTCAGTGCTCTGTGAAATTCTTCATGCAGTACCATGTCTCTCATTTCATCTTCACCTACATCCTCTTCCATTTCCAAAATGTTGTCCTCAAGTACATCACCATTGTATAGACTCTATATACTCCTTCCACCTTTCTGCTTTCCCTTCTTTGCTTGGAACTGGTTTTCCATCTGAGCTCTTGATATTCATACATGTGGTTCCCTTTTCTCCAAAGGTCTGTAGGCAGTATCTCTCTTACCCCTAGTCATATATGCCTCTACATCCTTATATTTGTCCCCCAGCCATCCCTGCTTAGTCATTATGTACTTCCTGTTGATCTCATTTTTGAGACATCTGTATTCCTTTTTGCTTGCTTCATCTACTGGATTTTTATATTTTCTCCTTTCATCAATTAAATTCAATCTCTCTTCTGTTACCTAAATATTTTTACTAGCCCCCGTCTTTTTACCTACTTGATCCTCCACTGCCTTCACTATTTCATCTCTCAAATCTACCCATTCTTCTTCTATTGTATTTCTTTCCCCTGTTCTTGTCAACCATTCCCACCTTTTTGCAGTTTCTTCAGTTTTAATCTACAGTTCATAACCCATAGATTATGGTCAGAATCCACATCTGATCCTGGAAATTTCTTACAATTTAAAACTTAGTTCCTAAATCTCTGTCTTACCACTGTACAATCTATCCAAAACCTTCCAGTGTCTCCAGCCCTCTTCCACATATACAACGTTCTTTCATGATTCTTAAACCAAGTGTTAGCTATGATTAAGTTATGCACTGTGCAAAATTTTACCAGGTGGCTTCCTCTTTCATTCCTTACCCCATTCCATATTCACCTACTACTTTTCCTTCTCTTCCTTTTACTACTATCGAATTCCAGTCCCCCATGACTCTTAAATTTTCATCTCCCTTCACTATCTGAATAATTTCTTTTATATCAACATACATTTCTTCAATCTCTTCATCGTCTGCAGAACTAGTTGGCATATAAACTTGTACTACTGTGGTAGGCGTGGGCTTCATGTCTATCTTGGTTACAATAATGGGTTCACTATGATGTTCATAGTAGCTTACCTGTGCTCCTATTTTTTATTCATTATTAAACCTACTCCTGCATTACCCTTATTTGATTTTGTATTTATAACCCTGTATTCACCTGACCAGAAGCCTTGTTCCTCCTGCCACTGAACTTCACTAATTCCCACTATATCTAACTTTAACCTATCCATTTCCGTTTTTAAATTTTATAACCTACCTGCCTGATTACTGAACCTGACATTCCATGCTCCGATCTGTAGAACACCAGTTTTGTTTCTCCTGATAACGATGTTGTCCTGAATAGTCCCCACCTGGAGATCTGAAAGGGGAACTATTTTACCTCCAAAATATTTTACCAAGAGGATGCCATCATCATTTAACCATCCAGTAAAGCTGCATACCCTTGGGAAAAATTACGGCTGTAGTTTCCCCTTGCTTTCAGCCATTCACAGTACCAGCACAACAAGGCCATTTTGGTTAATGTTACACAGCCAGATTAGTCAATCATCCAGAATGTTGCCCCTGCAACTGCTGAAAAGGCTGCTGCTCCTCTTTACGAACCACACATTTGTCTGACCTCTCAACAGATACTCGTCTGTTGTGGTTGCACCTACAGTATGTCTATCTGTATCGCTGAGGCATGCAAGCCTCCCCACCCATGGCAAGGTCCATGGTTCATGGGGGAGGGAGGTGGAGGGGTAAATATCAATAACAACCATATATCATTTCACATAACATTTTCCACTATGTTTTTTTTCTTTCAGTTTTTCCCCTGAGAAACATTACTCCAAAAGTTAAGCAATGCATAATACTAACACCTCATGGATGCTGACTCAGTTTTTCAGGTTACTAAATGGTAGGCTGTGGTACCCAAAGTGGAAACCAATGGTCCTAACACTCAGCTGACATTGTGAAATAATGTGTGTTGTGTAGTGTGTGCACGAGTTGGAGTGGGATGGGAGTGAACAGTATAAAATTTGTCTTTTACATTATTAAATAAGTTCTTTGGAGAAAGTATTGTACACTAGGGATAAACAGAATGAGGTAGCATTGTTTCAAACAATGTGACTTGTATTCGGTAGGGTGGAAGTTCCAATTTCCATCTGGTCATCCTGATTTAGGTTTACTGTGGTTTCCATAAATTATTTCAGGCAAATGCTCGCATTGTTCCTACTAGAAGGCCATGGCCAAATTCCATGTCGCATCCTTCTCAAACTAGACCTGTTAGTTTGCAAATGCATGTGTATAAGAATTATAACAACGAAAATAATCAATTTTTGACAACATAATGTAATTGGATAGAAAAAAAGTACTCACCAAGCAGCAGCAGGAGAACACACACATAAAAAGGGGTTTTACTTACACAAGCTTTCGGAGCCACTGGCTCCTTCTTCTGGCAGAAGGGTTGAAGGGGAAGAAAGAGGAGTGAAGGAAAAGGAATGGGGAGGTTTAGGAAAAGGAGCAGAGTTTGGAAAAGTCATCCAAAACCCCGGGTCAGGGGAGACTTACTGGATGGGATGAGAAGGAAAGACTGATTGTTGGGGACTGCACTGGACAAGATTTGAAAATTTGGGAGTTGAAAGGTGGGAGACAGGGTAATATGAAAGACAGAGATTACTGCTAAAACATCGTGCATGAGTTAATAAGAGTGAAAAGCTAAGTGCTTTGTATATAACAGAGGTGGGAAGGGGACGGAAAAAAATAGACAGGTCAGAAAATGAAAGATGTAGAAAACTAAAATGGAGCAAACCCAAAGGAGTAGTTACTGTGAATAAATGCTGAGACACAAGAAATTAACTTAAATTAATGCCAGGTGGATGGCAAGAACCAAGGACATGTTGTTGTGCTAGTTCCCATCTGCGGAGTTCAGAGAAACTGGTGTTGGGGGGGAAGAATCCAGGTGGCATGTGTGGTGAAACAGGCACCGAGCTCATGACTGTCATGTTGTAGAGCATGCTCTGCAACAGGATATTGTGCGTTGTTGGTATACACCCTGTATCTATGCCCATTCATCCTGACCGATAACTTGGTGGTGGTCATGCTGATGTAAAGGCTGAACAGTGTTTACATAACAGCTGGTATATGATGTGTTGTTTCACAGGTGGCACTCCCTTTGATAGTATATATTATGCCAGTTACAGGGCTCGTACGAGTGGTGGTAGGAGGGTGCATAGGGCAAGAATTACAACAGGGACATTCGCAGGGGTCGGAGCCATAGGGTAGGGAGATGGGTGCAGAAGGAGCATAGGGTCTGAAAAGGATATTGCAGAGATTGGGAGAGTGATGAAAAGCTGTTCTAGGTGTGGTGGACAAAATCTCAGACAGAATGAATCTCATTTCAGAGAATGATTTTAGGAAGTCATGGCTTTGTTGAATAGCTAATTAATACAGTCCAGACCAGGATAACACTAAGTGACAAGTGGTGTGCTCTGAAGTTGTTTTGTGGAGGAATCAGCAGTACCAGGACTGGATGTGATGGCCTGGGAAATCTGCTTTTGAACTAGGCTGGTGGAGTAATTATGTCCAGTAAAGGCTGAGGTGAGAATGGTGGTGTATTGCTGTAAAGAGTCTGTATCCGTACAAATCCTCGAATGCCAAGACTGTATAGGAGGGAATGCTTGACATGGAAAGGATGGCAATAAAATGTAAGTACTATTGTTTGTTAGTAGGTTTAATATGGACAGAAGTTTGTAGCTGGCCTTCAGTGAGGATGAGATCAATGTCAAGGAAAGTGGCATGAGATTTGGAATAGGGCTACGTGAAATTTAATTGGGAGAAGGTATTTAGGGAGTCCAGGAATTTTAACAGGTTAGCCTCACCATGAGTCCGTATGACAAAGGTGCCATCAATGAATCTAAACCAAACCAGGGGCTGAAAAGTCTCCTCCAAGTGACCCATGAAAAGGTTGGTATAGGAAGGAGCTATCCTGGTTCCCATGGCCACGCCCCTAATCTGTTTGTATGTCCTTGTATGTCCGATCCTCAAAGCTGAAGTAGTTGTTGTTAAATATAAAGTTGATTAAAGTGAGCAGAAAGGATGTCATAGGTTTGGAATCAGTTGGGTGCTGCCTAAGGAGATGTTCAGTAGCAGACTTACAGACCATGTACATGGGGGATGTTGGTATAGATGGAGGTGGCATCAATGGTGACAAGCCAGGTGTGTGGTAGGAGTGTGTCAGGAACAGATTTCAGCAACAACAACTGCTACTGCTACTACTACTACCACTATTAAAAGCAAACTCCGTCTGAACAGGACTGGGAAGGCCCAACAGTACCGACCGGCTGTCGTGTCATCCTCAGCCCACAGGCATCACTGGATGCGGATATGGAGGGGCATGTAGTCAGCACACCAGTCTCATGGCCATATGTCAGTTTACGAGACTGGAACCGCTACTTGTCAATCAAGTAGCTCCTCAGTTTGCCTCACAAGGGCCGAGTGCACCCCACTTGCTGACAGTGCTCGGCATACTGAATGGTAACCCAACCAGGTGGAAGCCCAGCCTTACAGTGCTTAACTTCGGTGATCCGATGGGAACTGGTGTTTCCACTGTGGCAAGGCCATTGGCACTGCTGCTGCTGCTACTACTACTACTACTACTGCTAATAATAATAATAATAATAATAATAATAATAAAAGGTTAAATCTGCTTTTGAACCAGACTGGTGAGGTAATTAGGTCCAGTGAATGCTGAGGGAGTTTTGTTTCTGAGCAGCTATGGTTGGTAGGACTGGGCCCATGCTTATGGTATGCTTGGACAGGGGAGGGGGGTGGGGGCAACAGGTGTGCCCCTCCACTGTACAATACATAATTATAAAATTTCCTTTTTGTGAAGAAGTCTGAGCAACAAATTTTTTTCAGAGACAGACTGCACAGTTCAGATACCAAACATTGTCAAGGACTCATGTGCTTGCATGGCATAAAGGGTTCAAGGAAGGACAAGAATGAGTGTAAAATCAGTGACACAATCGTTGTGCTCAGACCACCATTACGAACCAAAATATTTGTGCAGGTCAAGACATTCTTGATGATGACTGACAGGCATATGTATCCAAATTACAGAACATGTTGGACTAAGTTATGGGAGCTCTCAAGCAATGACCACAAACGACCTAAAGTTCTGTTAAGGGTTTGCCAGATGAGGCCTTCACTTCTTGACTGCAGATCAGAAGTTCAGACGTTTGGAAGTCTGTCAGAAGCTTATAGCATGGTTTGCCAAAGAGAGTTGCACATTTTTCAATAGGATCTTCACATGCGAAGAAATGTGGGTCCACCACTACACTCCTGAGTCAAAAAAAAGCAGCATGGAGAGGTGGAGGAAAGGGGAGACAGCCCTAGTAAAAGTCAAGACTCAAATGTCAGCTGGAAAGGTTATTTCAACCACCAAGTCATTGATCTTTTGCCTGAGCAACATGAAATCAAAGCTGCTTACTACTGCCAGCTGTTGAATGAGGTGAGGGCTGTGTATCACACAGAAGATGAGACCAACTGATTCGAGAGGCTATCCTCCTCCACAGCAATGCCAGGCCCCATACTGTAGTTCTAATGGACTCAAAACTTGAAAAAAATGACTGGACACAATGTGATCATTATCCCTACAGCCTGGATCTATCACCCTCTGATTTTCATTTGTTTGGGCCACTTGAAGAAATTCTAAGCAACAACAATATGAAGATGAGAAGAGCATGGAGTAACTTGTGTGCAATCATCTCCTAATGCAATCAACTTCATTCTACAATGCTGGGATTAAAAAATCTTCCTTCTTGCTGGTAAGAATGCATTTCTAAAGCAGGAAATTATGTGGAAAATTAATTAAATTTCTTTTTCAATGAATACCAAATATTTAAAAAAAAAAAATAATCCTGTTTTATTTGATTTACCCTCGTACAACTACTATACTTGCAATGCCTCAGTAATGTTTACACTCTTGCTGTGTGTAGAGGGAGTAGTGGAGTGGAGTTTATGTCAAAATGCCACAAAGGTGCTATTTGGATCATTTTTCATGGTAAATTTTAAGCAAGTCAGACCACATTCACAGCAGAAAGTGTCATTTCAAGGGCAGCTCATGGCCAACTAAAAGTAAACATGCAAAAATAAGGCGAATTTATGGCCTTAGCTGTACATTCAATGCACAGATTTCTGTAAGATAATTGTCTACATAGCTTACAACAGCCTCTGGAATTGCATTTTCACAATTAAGTGAATATCAGAGGCTGAAAGCAGCTGGCTGTGTACTAGATATCCAGCAAAGTGTACATTGGCCCCTTAAGGAATAATGTTAATGCTCTGACAAATGGAGAGAGGTGTTGCATCCACACTTACAACTGTTCAAGTGCGGTATATGGTCCAGACTTCCTCTTTATGGACAGCAATGTGTGGCCCAATCAAGTTGCTCTGATGATGATGATGATGATGATGATGATGATGTTTGGTTTGTGGGGCACTCAACTGTGGGGTCATCAGCACATGTACAAAAGTCCCAATTTCCACACAGTCCAAATTTTTCACATTCGAATCTAACCACTGTCATGAATGATGATGATGATGATGATGAAATGATAAGGACAACACAAACACCCAGTCCCCGGGCAGAATCAAGTTGCTCTGTTAGATTAATTACTCACAGAAGAATATTTCTACCTTGTCAGATCTGAAACTACAGCATGCCTGGGATTCATTAGAGGACTGAACTGCTGCCTGCCCATCTCCACAAAGGACTTTTTCAGACCTCCAAACAGCTCACTAACAGGAATGATATCCACAGCTAATGGAGCTCTTGATCAACCTCATATAATGGGTGCCAGGATTGAGTCAAATGTGTGTGGCAGCTCATGATAAACATAGCACCTTTTAAGTTTATCATTTTTTAGGATTTTTTTTTTTTTTACATTGATACTTTTGTTTGTAACTAGGAATAACCATATTCCTTATTTACTTTTGTGGTGTTGTCTGAAGAATGGTGTGCAAAAGCAAGGTTGGCTGCACACTGCACCGACAAATGAGAAACGTCAGCATAGCCATGCCTCCTAAAGCTTCTCCACACCATTGCAATAGCTTGTCTACTTATGCTGAGGAATGCATGCCCCAGTTCACAGTCAATGATCAAGATGACAGCACCATACACACCAGCTCATGATAAACATAGCACCTTTTAAGTTTATCATTTTTTAGGATTTTTTTTTTTTTTTTTACATTGATACTTTTGTTTGTAACTAGGAATAACCATATTCCTTATTTACTTTTGTGGTGTTGTCTGAAGAATGGTGTGCAAAAGCAAGGTTGGCTGCACACTGCACCGACAAATGAGAAACGTCAGCATAGCCATGCCTCCTAAAGCTTCTCCACACCATTGCAATAGCTTGTCTACTTATGCTGAGGAATGCATGCCCCAGTTCACAGTCAATGATCAAGATGACAGCACCATACACACCAGTGTATTAAATTTCTAAGGAAGAACTTTGTGTGAACATTACGTCAGCCATTCTTCAAGTGAAGAATCTTGTAAATTTTTCTGTCTCAAGTGATACTTTAATATTTAGAAACAGTTGTAAATACTCAGAACATTTCTGTGGAAATGGGTTATGGAAAATTTTGATCTTCATATCTACACTGTAACAAAGTGAACTAATATTTTATATGTCGTAGTTTTGCTCAGTCTCTAAACCAAAGAACCCACCATTGTGCCAGTGCGTGTATTTTCATACAGCACAACAACTCTTTTCATGTTGTGGGAGAGATTGTTTATATTGTTACTTTTGTTTGAAAAGGTACGTAACTATGGTTGCAAAAGATTTCTAATTATGTGTTTTGACAGTCAAATGTCTTGTGATTCAGCTTTGTCATATCTTGTAACCTGTCCAGGAAAAATGCTCACTTTTTTCCTATGCAAAACTTTTGGACATTAGTGTATGAACCATATTGTGTACATAAATAGGATGAAAGTTAATATAAACATATTTGATAGCATGACCAGGTATGATCACTGTATGATTCACTAGAATACTTGTTGTGTCATCATGGGGCAGCACTGAAAAATATGCTGCATTATAATTTGTAATTTGTAATCAACAGCCAGATTTCAGCAGACAATTCTATGTAATCCAGTTAATTCTGATACTGTCCACTCAGACTGAAGAAGACCAATTCATTATGTTACTTCTGCATATCCATTTTTCTGATTTATTTTAATTTTAGCACACTGAGCATTCAGCTGCATAAGTAACTCTGTTTGTTCAGCTTCTAATGCCACAATTTGCGCCCTCCACAACTCAATGTGATAACATTTTATATATCTTTATAATATTCAGGTGACAACTGAAGAAAAAATTACAAATAATTTGAATACTGTATTCTGAGAGTCTTATTTCCTTTCCAACAACATATGTACATCCTCTGAAGCATTCCTACTCTTCTTTGGCTCTGTAACAGTTATTGTGGTATTAGAGTACTCTACAACATGATTATGAATGCCCTTATTAACATATTACAATGCAAATGCAAAAACTTTGTCTCTCAATCTGGCATCCACTCACACACTTGCACCCACACATACAGCATTTAAAACTGTTAATAAACTACTGCCACAAAACTGACTTTTTAAAATATGACATAATCACATATTTGGAGGCGCTATTAATCAAGCAGCTGTCAGAGCAAAAGTTTAAATAATATATCAAGAAAGTGTAGCTGACTGATAGCTAATAAAAAATAGAAATTTGGGAAGGACATCTTGCACAAAATACGATTTTAAATACTGCATCAGTTTTACCTAGTCATGAGTTAGAATAGAAGACTGGCCATCAGGTAACATTTCTGTATGTTGAGTTCCACAGCTTTTATAAATTTAAAGAGAGACTTTTTTAATCTCACGAAAGTTGAAATTTATTTTTGAACTTTCTAAAAGTTTGTCTCACCCTCCCCCCAATGGACAAAGAAACAATCTGTGCAACATTTTAGCTCAAACAAACAACTGCTAAATGACCCCCAACATACATGAAGTACTGAAATTTTCACCTAGAAGGTCTTTTTTCAGTATTTTTTAGTTATTTCATTTGCAATTATTTGCAGATACCAAAATAGCATGTGATTTTTATTTCCAGCAGTTTGTGATCTGGTATTGCTAAACTAGTGAGAAGCTATACCAAATGTTTTTGATGTGAATTATGTTACATGATAAATTTATGCAGTTGCTATTACACTGCTATTAATGTCTGATAAATTTATTTTACAACATCTGTATTTTTACAATTTTAAGAGCTTGGTTTACTTATTTTGTTAACCAAAGATGAAATATCTTCCATAGATGCTTTTTTAATTATTGTTTTGAACAATATGTACTGCTGGTGCAAAGGCATTTCTGTGATACGTACACTCCCTAAATTTGTAAGAGGGCAGTTGCTTCTTCCAGCAGTTCATTACACAAACTAAGAATATATTTTTACATCTCTCTCTCTCTCTCATATTCCATGTTTCCAGTCAAATCACTGTAGCTAAACTACCCTCAAACTAGCAAGTTTTAAATCTTTTATTATACCATCCATAAGATTTATAAAATTTATAAAAAGTGCAGTGATTCAAAAATACTGTACATTCTTTTTGTAAAAATGCATGAATTGCTATTAGAAAAACTGACCACACTGCTGATAAGTTATTCCAACTTTACAATGAATCAAAGAGTTCACAGAAACATGTAATTAGAACTGCAGACATAGAAATAGGAAAGAGAGGTCTTTTTCTCAAAATTATGGATGATCTCTGCCCCATGAACCATGGATCTTGCCAAGGCAGGGTGGCTTCCATGCCTCTATCATACAGAATAGACACATTGTAGATGTAACCACAACTGAGGGGTCCCTTTGGAGGAGCAGACAAATATACAGTTCCTGATGGGCAAAAATGTAGCTGAATGACTGATCTGGCCTTTTAACATATGGCCCTCGTGTGCTGGTACTGCAAATGGCTGAAAGAAAGTGGAAATACAGGTGCTTCTTCTTTTGCTCACGGGCATGCAGCTCTACTGTATGGCTAAATGACAATGGCATTATCTTTGGTACAATCTTAAGAAGGTAAAATAGTTCCCCATTTGGATCTCCGGGCAGGAACTAAACACAAGTAAGTTATCACCAGGAAAAACAGAACTGGCATTCCACAAGTTGGAGCATGGAATGTTAGATCCCTTAATTGATTACACAAGACAGAGAATTTAAAAAAGGAAATGGATAAGTTGAAGTTAGATATACTGTTAATTAGTCAAGTGCAATGGCAGGAATAACAGGATATATGACAAGGCTTTAAACACTAAAGCAAATAATGGTAATGCAGGAGGTGGTCCAAGAACATATAAGAAAGCAAGACTGTGTGTAAGGTACTATGAACAGCACAGTTAACACATTATCACAGCCAACACGGATATGATGCCAATACACAGCACAGTAGTACAAATTTGTGTGCCAGCTAGATCCATAGATGAAGACATTGAAAGAATATGAAATGAACGAAAAGAAATAATTCACACAGTTAAGGGAGACAAAAATTTAATGTTATAGGGTACTGGAATTCAATAGTAGGGAAAGAAAGAAAAGAAAAAATAATAGGAGAACATGAACTGGGGGAAAGGAATGAATGATGAAGCCCCCTGGTAGAATTTTGCACCAAGCATAATTAATCTTTGCTAACACTTGGTTTAAGAATCACGTAAGAAAGTTGTATACATGGATGAAACCTGGAGACATTTGAAGATTCCAGATTGATTGTATTCAGTGATTCTTATTAATGTATAAAAACCCTAAAGTGACGTAAATGACACTGATACAAGTAATTTAATATAACACACACGGAGTCACAAATTTTGGGACATACCCCAAAAATGGACACGACAAGTTGAACATGTGACATACCTTGCTGCACATGCAGCAGTTGGGCTTGATCGTGGAAGGGTGATAGCGCCACGCAATGACTGCTTTCAAGCGATTGGTGCAAATTTAAAACAACTTTTGTAAATGTGATCTGTTCTAAATATAAAGTTACAAAATTATTGTCATCGCTGTAACCAAGAAAAAGTGTTCTTGTTTTGTGTTTCTTCCATTTTGTCCCTTCTTGTTTTGTTTACAGACAATTTTTAGTACAGAAAACATACGTCATTTACTGGTAATGATGGAATTTGGATGCTTATACTCATTTACTTGTGAGGCAGTATGGAAGGTTTTCATTGAAATTACCTGTCCTCCCCCGGTAGCTGAATGGTCAGCGTGACGGATTGTCAATCCTCGACGCCCGGGTTCGATTCCTGGCTGGATTGGGGAATTTTCTCCACCCAGGGACTGGGTGTTGTGTTGTCCTCATCATTAGCCTATCATCCTCATCGACTGCAGGTTGCTGAAGTGGCGTCAAATTGAAAGACCGGTACCCGGCGAACGGCCTGCCCGACAGGGGGCCTTAGCCATACGATTAAATAAATAAATCGCAATTACCTTGCAAGTACCTTGCAATTAACCAGCAGAGATCATAAAAACAGTAAATAAAATAATAAATTTTACCTCAATGTCAACACATAACTGACTAGTGCAGTGAAGATAAAAAAATTACTGCCTGTCCGTTGCAAGATTAGAAACCTGAGTCCCATGCACCAAAGTTGGGCAAGTAGGCCTGGAGCTACACCGACATGAATACTTGACTTGGGTTGGGATGATGAGAAGCAACAGACCAACAGATCAACAGCTGCAAGTGTAAT
The DNA here is from genome assembly GCF_021461395.2 of Schistocerca americana. NCBI lineage: Eukaryota > Metazoa > Arthropoda > Insecta > Orthoptera > Acrididae > Schistocerca > Schistocerca americana. The sequence continues at coordinate 412,972,408 of NC_060130.1, read as the reverse complement.
GAAGTACATCATGTACTGACATCACATGTTCAACATTTGTCATCCACTTTTTAGGTATTTCCCAACATTTGCAACCCCATGTGTCTTATATTAAATTAATTGTCTCATCGTCATCTATGTCACTTCAGAGGTTTTTAAATGTTAATAAAAATCACCCTGTATAATGATAAGACATATATTTTGAAACCAAATTTGAAACTGTAAAAAATTTAAAGGGGCATGTGCAGACTCTGGCCATAATTTATTGGTTATGAATTGCAGACAAAAACTGAAAAATTGTACAAAGGTAGGAAATTTAGAAGATGGGACATGGATAAACTGTAAGAACCAGAATGTGTTGAGAATTTTGGAGGAATTAGACAATGATTGACAAACAGCTGAAAGGAATGCTGTAAAAGATGAATGAGTAGCTGTGAGAGATGAAATAGTGAAGGCAGCAGAGGATCGAATAGATACAGCAACAAGGCCCAGTAGAAATCCATGGATAACACAAGAGACATTGGATTTAACTGCTGCAGAAGCAGAAATAAAAATTCAGCACTGGAACCATACAACAGGGAATACATGCATATAAAAATAAGGTTAGCAAGATGTGCCAAAGAGCTAAGCAGGAATGAAAGGCTTTAGAAGCATGCATAAGTAGAGGAACGATAGAGGCTGTCTCTAGGAAAATTAAAGAGATCTTTGGAGATAGAGAAACAACTGTACAAACAACAAGAGCTTGGTTGGATAGCCAATACTACACAAAGAAGGGAAATCCAAAAGATATAATGAATATGCAGATGACCTATACAAGGGAAACAAATGCAAAGAAAGGAAATCCAAAAGGTGGAAGAAACATAGAGAGAGTCTATATAAGGGGAACAAACTTATGGAAGATGATATACAAAGAGATGACAAAGTGGGTGAAAATAAGACAGGAACCATGATACAATGAGAAGAATTTGACGGAACACTCAAAGATCTAAATCAAAACAAGATATGTTCAGCAGACAATGAAAGACAACATATCCTCAGAATTACTGAGATCCTTGGGAGGGCCAGCCATAACAAAACTCCCACCTGGTGTGAAAGATATATAAGACAGGCAAAATATCCTTGGACTTCAAGAAAAATGTAATAATTCTAATTTGAAAGAAAGCTGCTGCTGACCGATGTGGGAATTACTGAACTATCAGTTTAGTAAGTCATGCTCACAAAATATTGACACAAATTATTCATGGAAGAATGAAAAACTGGTAGAAGCTGACCTTGGGGACAATCAGTTTGGGTTCTGAAGAAATGCAGGAACATGTGAGACCATACTGTCCCTATTGCTTATCTTAGAAGATAGACTGAAGTAAGGCAAACACACATATTTACTATTTGTAAATTTAGAGAAAGCTTTTGACAATGTTGACTGAAGGTAGCAAAGATAAAATACAGAGATTAAAACATCGAAAAACATGAAAGAGAAGCTGTGGTTGAGAAGGGAGGTTGTACTCCATTCATAATGTTATTTTATCTGTACACTGAGCAAGCTGTAAATAAAACCTACAAGAAATTTGGAGAGGGAATTACAGTTAAGGGATAAGAAATAAAAGATTGTGATTTGCTGATGACATTGTAATTCTGTCGAGGGCAACAAAGGACCTGTAAGAACTGTTTTAAATGGATAACTTCTTGAAACGAGCTTATAACATGAACATTAACAACAGTACGATGAGGGTAATGGAATGTTGTTGAATTAAATCATGTGATGTGGAGGCAATTAGACTATGAAATGAGACTCTAAAACTAGTAGAAACTATTTGGGCAGCAAAATAGCCATTAATGGCCAAAGTAGGAAGAATATATAATGCTGACTGGCTACAGCAAGAAAAGAATTTTGGAAAAAGAGGCTTCTGTTAACACTAACAAGGGGAGGCCGCCAATTGTGAAATTCAGATTCGATTCATACTGCGCATAATAAAAGCTCATGGCCAGAGGTGTAATGTGGCAAAGCACCAAGATGCACTTCTCAGCCGTTGTCGAGAAAGTCGACAGTTAAAAGAAACCGTTGCGGTGAAATACTCTCTACGATTAATAATTTTTCACAGCGTCGTGGCGCAGCGGTAAGCGCTTGGTTTCGTAATCCGAAGGTCGCTGGATCGAATCTCGCGCCATGCGATTTTTTTAATTATTAGTTTTTTGTAATTCAAATATATACATATTAATGAATTGCTTATGCATGTTGGTGAAGGCGGATTGCTCTCCAATTGTACCGCCTCCATTTTTCCGTTTTTTTAACAGGGTGTACCAAAGCTCTCCCGTCCGCACTGATTTTCGACGATGTTATAAGTTGCGCTAGGGACCGCATCTACCTTCTGTCGAAGTTAGCAGGCAACTACGCTGTTATGCGGTGGCTCGTTTCGGCCCATTCAACATCTGTCCTTCAAGTGTAACGAGCGAGTAATGGAGTTTATATTTCATACCTGCCACAGCGAATTTGTGTTCGTGGGGGTCTCTATTCTAATTCGAACGTTTGACTTACGCTATACGTATTCGTTTCGGAATATCGTTTCTACGTCTTCCGTTAACTATACGTGGTTAACATTATGAAGACAATTAATAACATTTGTGAAATACAACTTTGTTTGCGGAAAACATAATGATGTTCGAAGTCGCCAGTTTTTTCACGACAAACGACATTCAACAACTTATTATATGCATAATTGTTGCAACTGATTGCCGGGAATTATATATATGTGTGTGTGTGTGTGTGTGTGTGTGTGTGTGTGTGTGTGTGTGTGTGTTTGTGTGTGTACACATTTGAATTACAAAAAACAAATAAAAAAAAAAAGTTGCATGGTGCGAGATTCGATCCGGCGACCTTCGGATTACAAACCAGAGCGCTTACCGCTGCGCCACGACGCTGTGGAAAATTATTAATCGTAGTCAGTATTTCACTGCAACAGTTTCTTTTAACTGTCGATTTTCTCGACAACGGCTGAGAAGTGCATCTTGGTGCTTTGCCACATTACACCCCTGGCCATGAGCTTTTAGTATGCGCAGTATGAATCGAATCTGAATTTCACAATTGGCGGCCTCCCCTTGTAAATATAAATTAAAGTGTTATTAGGTATTTTCTGATGATAATTGTGTGCAGTGTAGCCTTGTATGGAAGTGAAAAGTGGACAATGAACAGTTAAGACAAGGAAAGAATAGAAGATTTTGAAATATGGTGCTATAGAAGATTGTAACACATCTACCAATTAGAAGTAGGTTTATAATACGCAACTGTAATTATGAAGTGTGTATTCTTTGTTGATTAAGGTCATTGATTTGTGACAGGAAATTTAAAGTATTGTAATGTATATATGGAAAAAGCTAAATGATGTTTAAAATAATGAAATTTTATAATATGTGAATATTAGAAGAAAAACATACATTGGAAGCTGGTTCATGCTTAGGGCACTTGTATTGTAAAATGTAAAAGATGTAGGAAAGTCCCTCCACAACAGAAGTGGATCAGTGCAATGTAAAAGGTGGTTTTGGCGGTCGAGCTGGGTGGGTACTTGGTGGGAATGATACGCAGCCAGTGGCTGGTCGTTGCACGGTACACATCGACGGTGCCAAGGGAGGTAATTGGAAGCCGTTTTGCAAGGAAATTTGCCTTGGATGTGGATTTGTCTGTTGCTTGGTACTCTCAGCAATAAGGAATGTCTCTAACACATTAAACATTTGATGCCAAGAAGAAATTGTATAGAGCATTCAAACATCAAGAGCCATGAGCACAGTTAGCTGCCACATTGCTTGCCACCACTACTTTGCCACTGCTCCAACAACTTCAAGCATACAAATATGTATCAGAGGACAGACCAGTTAATTTGTGTGAGTAATTTTAATAATAATCCAAGTGATATAAACCTGTGCTTAGAACCATAACTTCTATCCTGATCATGAACCTATGCAGGATCCACTCCTAGGTGTTTATAAAACTGAGGATCCTGTTTCAAATGCACAATTATTGTTTATTTATATTTGCTAGATTTGCAAGGATTATTGAAAGTGAAGCTAGTTAGAATTTTTCTAAAATACTCTCAACTTATTGCAATGCATTGTTTTGCAAAAATTCTGTGTCAGACTGTGTAAATGTAACTGTATAAAATACCTGCTTCACAGGTTATGAAAAAGGCACATAAGTCAAATTTATTTGAAACATAATGTACCCTTGATTACTATCATGAACCATTTATTTGAAGTTAATTGAGCTCAGTGTTGAACAATTTGCCTTGAACAGTAAAAACATAAACTATTCCAAGTGATGCTAAGAATTAACTTTAGTTGAATTAAATTTTGCTACTGAAATAATCATAGAGTTTGACTAGTGATACAATATCAGTTTATGGGTCCCACCATATTCTTCTCATATTAGAAAGGTAATTGGAATATTATTGGCACTAAGGAAATCTGATACATTTCTCTAAATGGGAGCATAAACAGTGTACTGTGGTATTATTTATTTTTAGTTTTTGGTATTTATATGTCAGTTAAGTCAGAACCCCCTCCTGGCCAAATTTAGTTCTGCACTTCTTGCAATAACATTTCAGTACTGACTCAAGGAACAATCTTGAATGTAGCTCTTATTAGTGTGAGTTTGGTACAAATTTTGCTTCCTATGATTACTAGTACATACAGTAATGGTGACTGCTGCTACACACAGCTCAGAGTGCCCTGTGTCCATTTGTATCCTGTGTACAATTCAAAGGGAAATATTAATGAAAGTAACTTCAATAACTAATATTTAATTCTCTTAAATATATATTTCCAAATTCACATGCCTAATTGGGCTGGTGACCGTTCATTTTTTCATTCATATACGAAATTGACTACTTTAATTAAACCCCAAAGTTTAAAGTCTGTTTAGTTTTTCAATTAATAGCATTATATTCAAAATGATAGTCCGATACCTTCATCCATTAGATACATGCACGGTCAACTTTTCCGAATCTTCTCGGAGGGTAACATTAGCAGGCTAGTGTTATACATGGCTTTTCCCGTGACAGGACTTGAGGTTAGGTTGTTAGGGAAGAGTGATGTATAATGAAGATGATGGTTACACTGAGTAATGACTGAGCAAATACTAAACTGAATTGGAAAAACAAAATTTATGGCTCAATCTGACTAAAACATGGGATCAGCATAAATGATAAAATATGGTGGAGACAAACTAGTACGGGTTTTGCATGAGATTATAGTGGAAATATGGCAGAAAGAAAATATGGTGAAACAGTGGAGTACAGCAATACTCTGCCCTATACATAAGAAACATGACAAAGCTGACTGCGGGAATTATAGAGGAACTGCACTTCTCTGTATAGTATATAAAGTATTAAGAAAAATCATGGCTGGGTGGTTAAGAGCATACGTAGAAGAGTATCTAGGAGACTACCAGTGTGGTTTAGAACAAATAGATCCACTATAGATCAGATTTGCATAATCAGACAGATCCTTGAAAAATGTTATGAGTGTAACATTGACGTCCACCAGCTGTTCATTGATTTCAAACAAGCTTATGATAGTATCAAAATGGATCAACTTTGGAAGGCAGTGCAAGAGGCAGGAGTCCCTAACAAACTGATAATATTGATTCAAATGACTTTGAGAAGAACAATATGCAATGTAAAGATCAAGGGCACTTTTTCAAAGGCATTTGAAGTTAATCAAGGACTACGGCCGGGTGATGTGCTCTCCACTGTTCTGTGTAATGTCTCCTTGGAGAGTGTAATGTGTGAGACACAAAGCAACAACCCTGGGGGAACACTGTTTAACAGAGTGACTCAGGAGCTTGCATCTGCAGATGATATTGATTTGTTATCCAGGAGGAAACAGGACCTGGAAAAAAAGCTTGAAAAAGTAGAAAGATATGGTGCAGAGACGGGGCTGACCATTCATCAGTCAAAGACCAAGTATCTGTTAACATCTAGGAAAAGATACAGTGAAGGAGAAAGAAGCATGACTTTGAACAGAAAAGAATATGAATGCTGTGAGACCTTTAAATATCTTGGGTCACTGGTAACTGAGAATAATGATATGCGAGAAGAAATACATGCAAGGACTGCAGCTGGTAACAGGAGCTACTTTCCATTGGTTAAAGTGTTTAAAGCAAGGAACCTTAGTAGGAATCTGAAGCTGACTGGGTATCATACAGTAGTTAGACCTGTGGTGATGTATGGTTCAGAGACCTGGGTTGTGACACAAAATGATGAGGAGTTGTTGCTGAGATGGGAAAGGAAGATACTTAGGAAAATCTATGGGCAAGTGAATGATAGAGGTCTTTGGAGAATTAGAAATAATGAGGTCAGAGAGTGGTACAACAAACCAGATATCGTGACAGAAATAACATGTTGGTTGGGATATGCTGAAAGAATGGTGGAGAACAGCACAGTCAAGAAAGTTCTCAAAGGAAAACCTGATGGACATTGTATAAGGGGCAGACCAAGGACCAGATGCCTAGACAACATGGAGGACGACTTGAAAGGATGGGAGTTAGAAGATGGAGAGCCAAGGCAGTCAACAGAGAAGAGTGGGCAGAGGTTGTCCAGGAGGCCAAGGCCTTACAAGGGCTGTAGTGCCAAGGAGTAAAGTAGTATGGGATCAGTTGAAATGACACATCCAGAGTCATTACGAATTCTCAATTTGGTAATGGAAGGAAAGGAAGGGGTGAGAGAGAGAGAGAGAGAGAGAGAGAGAGAGAGAGAGAGAGAGAGAGAGAGAGAGAGAGAGAGAGAGAGAGAGAGAGAGAGGGAGAGGGAGGGGGAGAGAGAGAGAGAGAGAGAGAGAGGGAGAGAGAGAGTGGGGGGTGGGGGTTATGTGTGTGAGGGGGGGAGGTAAAAATTGTAGAGGAAGATCAAGACTTGAATACAGCAAGCAGGTTCAAATGGATGATGCAAGGTGCGGTAGTTATCCAGAGAGGTAGACAAGAATGACATTTTTCCACCAGACTATCTATAAAAGTTTACTAGAGACACAGTTGAAAATGAGCAAGGCCTGAAACAGGTATATGAAAAATAAGAAAAACTGTACATGGTCTGACAGAAAAATGTCATTCTCCAAATTTAATGAGTCTTTGGGGCCCACACAAAAGAAAGTGAGAGATGAAGAGGCTTGCAAAAGATGGAGTTTTGTGGAGAGCTGCGTGAAACCATTGTTTGAATTGAAGACAACAACAATAACAACAACACTGACGACCTCTCTGACATGACTCACAAAGTTCCTTGCGACGTGTGGAAAAACAAGACGATATCAGTCCCCCAATGCTTCAGTGCCAAACAGGACACCTGTCCTCTGTGTTTCATGTAGGTCAAAATGGAAGATTGTTTTGCCACCCATCAACTACATGTGTCCAATACAAATGATTCACTAAGCAAAACCAGTGATGCTGATACTGCTAGTAAAATGTAATCTGGCATTTTTCACCAACGATGATAACGAGAGCAACTGTTCCAACAAGATGAGCTACTCTGCACATTTTTACTCATTCTATCCCTCAGTTTATTGATGTATGCAAGATCCATGCTACAAATGCAGTTTATATGGTAATGATTGCTGCACAACTTTTAGGTAGGTACTGAACACCTGGTAGTATATCACACCTTACCTCAAAGATTCTGATGCTTTGTTAAGAAAATGATACATGCAGAAATGAGACATAATTTAACATTACTGACTTCAGGGAATATACTTGCAACATTCACAGGTGGTTAAAAAGGAGCAATTGCTGTGAATCTCTCAAATCCTAATATCTTTAGGAGAACAGAAAATCACAGCTGTCTACCAATACTGAATAAGCAAAGTATGGATCATAACCAACAAAATTCAAGAAATTTGTTGTAATACAGCAGCAAGCAATATGGGTCTACTGAATGGTGCTGAGGTGATACATACCTCATTCAATCTTAACTGTCAGTTTTACTGCATCTACTGCAAGTTGTCTGGTTGTACACAGTGAAGTAGCACAACCAGAGTTCTGGCATTTATAGTAAAGCATATGATCAGGATTGTACAGCCGCACTTTCACACAGGGATCCAGCCTTTAAATGTTCTGGCAGCACTGGCATTGCTGAAAACCTTTTGACTCATTTTGTTGTGCCTTTCACCATCTGGGATACTTCTTATGCCATTAATGTCACTCAATGTTTTTATAACATTAAAGGACTTCAATGGGTATTTTCACAAGTGTGACTATATTAAATAACTACATGGTCAGATATGATGAATGTCACTGGTTCAATCAGAAGAGTGTTATTCCACAATCTACTAACACATTTTGATGTTCCTGTAGTTACATAAAGTGTTTCCTAAATATAAAAACTTCCCAAACATTTATTTCTATCTCTTTATGATCATAAAGACATTCTGAATGACATAGCAGGTCCTGTTACTATTCCACACTGTTAGATTCAAATTTTAGTCGCTCAGGTAGGTAGTATACCTGTATGTCTGGGTAAGAGTAATATGAAGATGTGGCAGGAGTCCCATATACAACATCTTAATGAAAACTTCACTTTAACATCTGTTCATCTAGTTGACGTGTTACGCACATTGAGGTTGAGCTTTTCTCCCAGTTCAAAAAACTTGGTTTTAAAAAAAAAACTTGGGATGTGGTGGGTAAGCTTCCTGGTGTGTTTGCCATTTATCACATTTTGCACACATGTAACTATCCCCAACATTATTCAATATCTATACTGAACAAACACTAAAGGAAACCAAAGAAAAATTTGGAATAGGAATTAAAGTTCGGGGAGAAGAAATCAAAACTTTGAGGTTTGCTGGTGACAATGTAATTCTGTCAGAGACAGCAAAGGACTTGGAGGGGCAGTTAAACGGAATCCACAGTGTCTTGAAAGGAGGATATATGATAAACATAAAAAAAGCAAAACAAGGATAATGGAATGTAGTCAAATTAAATCAGGTGATTCTAAGGGAATTAGATTAGGAAATGAGACATAAAATAGTCAATGAGTTTTGCTATTTGGGCACCAAAATAACTGATGATGGCCAAAGTAGAGAGGATATAAAATGTGGACCGGCTGTGGCAAGGAATGCATTCGCGAAGAAGAGAAATTTGTTAACATCGAATATCGATTTAAGTGTTAGGAAGTCTTTTCTGAAGGTATTTGTCTGGAGTGTAGCTGTGTATGGAAGTGAAACATGTATGATAAACATTTTAGATAAAAAGAGAATAGAAGCTTTCAAAATGTGATGCTACAGAAGAATGCTGAAGATTAGATGGGTTGATCATGTTACTAATGAGGAGGTACTGAACAGAATTGGAGAGACAAGTAATCTGTGGCAAAACTTGACCAAAAGCAGGGATTGGTTGAGAGCACACATTCTGAGACATCAAGGGATCACCAATTTCATACTGGAGGGATGTTTAGGTGGTAAAAATCATAGAGGGATACCAAGAGATGAATGCAGTAAGCAGATTCAGAAAAATGAAGTTGCAGTAATCATTCCAAGACAAAGAGGCTTGCATAAGATAGAGAAGCATGCAGAGCTGCATCAAACCATTCTTTGGGCTGAAGACAACAACAACAACTTACAGAACACTAATGATGTTGTACTACTCCCTCTCCTTTGCATTATGCTGATAATAAAAATTGAGGTATCAAGGTTAAATAATAACATTAAGTGAAGATAATTTTTAAATTAACTCTAATATCATATATGGAAGAATATACTTCAGATACTTGAATACTGATACTGATGTAGGTACACTGTGACTCTTGTCCATACAGCTTGAGAAACAAAATATGATTTTTGTATACATAAACTAGTTCAGAATCAGGAAAACAATAATAACTACTATCCAATAACCAGAACTGCTTAACATCCATGTGAAATGGATACAGCGGTGTACATGTTAAGTTTTTCAGCAATATTTTCTCACTCCTCAAGAAGAGAACTCTACAACTCTGGATCTGTAAAAGAAAATACTGACGTAGGTGAAATACATATTCCAAGAGAATGATACAGCAAATGATTCAACAAACTTATTGTGAATCAATTTCATATGGCCATCAATTGTCATTAATGTCTATTCGTCCAGACATGCAAGTAAAGAATGATAAATATTTTAACAATACAGAAGTTGCAAAGAAGATTAGTGTTTAAAATCCTGTTGACAATGAGGTCATAATGGATGGAGCACAAGTTTGGAGTAGCGAAGAATGGGAAAGGAAACGGAACATGGCCTTTCAAAGGAACCATCCTGGCACTTGAGTCAGGATGGCCAGACAAGGGTTTAGCACTTTTGACATGAGCATTCCGTTTCCTATGTTGCATGGATTATACTTCAAAAAGACAAGTGATGTAGGACCTATGCCGTCTGTGTCTCAGCTTCATAAATGAACTGCAATGTTTTCTTTATGTCTGTTATCTGTATAAAGGCACTCTGTGATGCTTTTACTACCAGGAAAAAGCAAAGATGGCAGCACCCATCACTTGTATTGGCAACAAAGAAATACAGACAACATTATGTGTTACTTGCTTTTCGGAGTTCATGTTCCCCTTGTTGTCGCATGCCACACGTTACAATGTTACACACACAGTGCAAAAGCCTTTGATAGTTGTCTGCTACACACTTTGTATTCATTTTCAAGATGAACTTACAGTATAATACTGAAAAGCCTAAAGCTCAAATTCTCAGAAATTGAAAAAAGATGAACCCACATTTTGCACCATATACGTACATGGTTTACCATATAGATACATTTATGCTGTTTTTAAGGTAAAGGTAACATTCAAAGGCAAAAAATTTTGTCCTTCAAAAACCGTTACCTTACTGTTCGTGAAATAGAAGGATACTAGGAATGTATTCCTTCTCGCAACAAACACAAAATGATTGCATAAAATTTCAATGTCAGAACAAAAACAAAAATGATACAAAATTGAAACTTGTCTGTAATTTGGATTACAATAAAAACAACTCTGTTGGGGACCACAGTGACCACCTAATGGACTACTATATTTACCTGATTATAAGACAAGGGTTTTTCCCAAATTCACCATTCAAAAAATATGGGGGTCATCTTATATTCACGGGTCATCTTATATTCACAGATTAAACTACTGCTGCTGCAACATTTTCACGTTGTTTAATAGGTTACTATAGTGATCATCTTACATTTACAAATGAAGCTATGCCTATTGAGGTTTTGTATAAATTTATTTTGCACAATACTTGGTTTTACTTGTGTTCAAATAGACTTGAGGTTTCCTGATATGCTGAAGTGATCAATAGAGTATTGACTTCGCTCGAACAGTCAGGTGACATTTGAGGAGGAGGAGGAGGATATTAGTGTTTAACGTCCCGTCGACAACGAGGTCATTAGAGACGGAGCGCAAGCTCGTGTGACGGAAGGATGGGGAAGGAAATCGGCCGTGCCCTTTCAAAGGAACCATCCCGGCATTTGCCTGAAGCGATTTAGGGAAATCACGGAAAACCTAAATCAGGATGGCCGGAGACGGGATTGAACCGTCGTCCTCCCGAATGCGAGTCCAGTGTGCTAACCACTGCGCCACCTCGCTCGGTGTGACATTTGACCTGCGGCACTAGTGTAAGGGATATGTGAAAAACTATGAACTAGCCACTACAACAATCTGATGCTCTCTTAAACATTAATAATTCTGTGAAACACATGAGGAAATAGGATTAAATTCTATCAACTTACAAACTTTTGTTGTATTTGAGCAGGTTTGCAGTAAAAGTTCTCATACATGTATAGATACCATATACATACATTTATGCTACTTTTAAAGTTAAAGTAACATTCAAAGGCAAAAAATTTTTTCCTTCAAAAACCATTACCTGATTCTGAAATGAAGTCATTATTTTATTCGGTTATGACAAACCAATTATTTACCAAGTGGGTTGGAAATGAGGAATTTGGTTGCTGTTCACATATTAGAATACTAGAGAAAATTGTTACCCGCTTTTAATCAGCTTTAGAACAATATGCTGACACTCAGATGAAATGAGAAGGAAAATTAATCCCGAATGAAATGTGACACAAAAAAAAAAAAAAAAAAAAAAAAAAAAAAAAAAAAAATCATATGAAACTGACTGTAATTGTTGTCACAAGAACAAATTACAGGGGAAAGACCCATTGTGAAGATAGCATGAACAGACATCATTAGATTGCAGGATGAACAGAAGTTTGACAATTGGACTGAATCATGATTGCGATTTTTATCTATATATTGTTTTCTGTTGTTACGTATGACCCACACCCTAGAAGATATTGCCGTCCATGTTTCACTGTTGCTCAAGCACAGCACTATGAAAAGTTTGAGGGGGAGCAGTGACTCATCTTGGCTGATAATTACAACGAGTGTGGAGAGAGGAGTGTTGAAAAGGCAGAAATTCCATTGTGCAGTCAACCATGGGAATGTGTACTGTGTACTTTGCCTTTTCATGAACATCTACCATGTTTAAACAGCAGTTTGCATGAATCCATTTGCATTCAGAATCAAACTGATTTTAAAATTTGACCAATACTCAACATAAGCATATGAGGGTAATCCCAAAAGTAAGGTCTCCTATTTTTTTATATAGTACAGAACTCTGTTTGTGTGGCAGTTGGTCACACTGTTATGAAGAGTGCTTCATGTTCTGTGAGTAAACATGTGCATGCCACACTGAGGCACTCAGTCGTGGCTTGGCAGCCATTGAGAATGGAGCTCTCGTTGGATGTTACCGCTAAGTGTGAACTGCACACAGTTATTTGGTTTTTGAATGCAAAGGGCACTGCGCCAATTGAAATCCATCGCCAATTAATGGAAGTGTATGGTGAATCGTTCATGGATGTCAAAAATGTTTGTAAGTGGTGTAGAGAGTTTGCAGCTGGTCAGATCGAAATTCACAATGATCAAAGGAGCGGGAGACAGTCAATTTCTGAGGACCACAACTAATGCTGACAGGTACTGTGAGACTCTGGAAAAACTCAAACTGGCAATTCAGAACCGGAGAAGAGGAATGTTGAGCAAGGGCATACACATTCTCCATGGCGAAGCTCGCCCACACATCGCTCGGCAAACCGTTGCTCTCCTGCAACAGTTTCAGTGGAACATAACCTCCCACCCACCCTATAGTCCCAACTTGGCGCCCAGTGACTATCACCTGTTCCTTAGGTTAAAAGAACATTTGGCCGGAAAGTGATTCAGCTCTGACAACGAGGTGAAAGAAGAGGTTCATAACTTTCTGAACAACATGGCAGCGAGCTGGTATGACATGGGCAGACAAAAACTGCCACAGCGTCTACAAAAATGCATCGACAGAAATAGTGATTATGTCAAAAAATAGGTAAATGTTCAAGCTGTAAATTGATGTAAACCATTGTAGAATTAAACAGGCCTATATACTTATAAAAAAATAGGAGACCTTACTTTTGGGACTGTCCTCGTACATTTCTGCAGGAGATGCTAACAGTCTATATGGGGCCCAGTGGTGTTCTTATGTGTTTTGCACAGCAATGTTGTAAACACGCGCTGTGAGGTATAACAGAAATGACTGGGGGTGTGTCAGCTGCTGTTTCTACACAACCAATGAGAAAGCAGTGGGCAGACAATATTTTTGAAAGAAAGTAAGAGATGTGGAAACATTCTAATCAGTATAGAGGCAAAAGCTGCTGTGCATTAAGAAAAATACAGCTGTGTTCTCTTGTCCCACAGAAATACCAACATATTCAGAAGAAACACTCAAATATTTTCACAGCTGTGCTGTTAAGATGATGATGATTATTAAAAATATTACAGGCGACATGCTAAGTAAAAAAAAAGGCAGTGTTGATAAAAATTGATGTAAACAATTTATTTTTGTTTATTTTATTTCTGTTTGTATTATCAAAACCTAGATAGTCAATAAATGGTATAAATTTAGATTAGGTGTAATGTTATGTTTTTACACAGACTCCATACAACAATAAAAGATAGTAATTTTGATTAGTCGGAATATCTTAAAATAAATTTTTCTCAAGGAGGCTCTTAAAAAAGGGGGGGGAGGTCATCTATTGTTCAGGGTCATCTTACACACAATAAATATGCTACTACACTTTTGAGACAAAGCAAATAAAGTGGTGGAAGAAAGCTTTTTTCACTTTTTCATGATGTTTCATATGAAAAGTCAAAGTCCACTAGCAAACATCTTGTCGAATTTGTTACTGAACGGGCAATGGCTTCAATAAACAAAGGAGGACTGGTTGAATCAGCTTCCACTCAAATTAGTTCAGCAGTAAACAGACTCAGTGGGAGACATTTACCTACACTGATTCTGACTACAGAAATATCACAATGGTCTCAGAGGCGATGTAAGGTTTTTATAGAATGAATCAAGGCAAGATTGGGGAAAGTGCCAAGGAAAGATACTATGCACTACTGTGAGGAATGTGATGTAGGATTTCGTTTTCCAAAATACTTCAAAACTTTTCATACCAAGGCAAATATAACTAAGTAATTTTCCATAAAAAAACAACATTTTCAAACAACAACTCAAAATTGTATCTCCATTTAGGAAATAAAGATGAAAAAAAAATTATTGTTGTTGTGAAGACAAAACAATCATTTGAACATAGTAAAATGTTCTATGCAGCAGAAACTGCAACACAAAATTCAGAAAAACTGTAAAAAAAGCACAGTATCCATTTGAATTACACCATAGCTGCCCAATCCTAAAAATGTTAAAACTGTCCCCCAAAATGCAAGTTCGGTGTGCTAACCACCACACAACCCTGCTGGGTCAAGTTTGATGAGTATGGTCCTGTAAAATAAAGTAAGTTGGTAAAACGCAGAAAATTGGTAATAAAGGTTACACCAACTTACCCTTAGTTTTCTTAATGGGACTATGTCATTTCCCATAAGTGAAGCAAAAAGTGGGAGATGCTCCTCGGACAGTCTTAACCTGTCTGCTAGGTTCTTGCTATCATAAAGTATTGTAAAAAGTTTAGGAAATTTGATCCTGTCCACTGCAAAATAGTAGTGTATTCCAGCATGTATCATGAAGTCAGTGTCTCGAGCAAGAATGCCAAAACAAGAATGTCTGCGGGCATAGTCGACAATTTCCTCATCACATTCATTAACAGATGCATAAACCTGTAACAAATAGAAGCAAAAGTGCCAGTGATCTATAGAGAAATTTTCAAAAGTTTAACAAGAAATAATAAAGTAACAATAACAATAGTAATAATAATAATAATAATAATAATAATAATAATAATAAAGATTACATACTGCAATAGAATAACAAAGAATTACAGTAGGAACTGAAATTCAAGTGTAACCACCTTTGCAATCTTGAAAGATCTTTATGATAAAATAAGATGTCCATTTTAGTACAATTTCCAGCATGAAAGTAACTCAGACACTAGGAAACATACACATTCACTTTCAGAACAAACCCACGAGTGGAAAATATCCAATATCTAATCCCCCAACATTTCTTCTTCCTCTGGACCTGCTGCTGTTACTATTAACATAAGTGGGACACTGAGAATGATAGATACCCAAAGCACACTATCATGGGGCCCACATTTACGTGAATATCAAAGAAACTGTTGAGACAGCTGTTCATGAATCTTCATGTAAACAATGTGGACCTACAACACAGATAAACCTGACTCACCGTAAGATCAACAGAAGTCAGAAGCATGAATAAATGCTACAGTCTCACAATTGACATTGTTGTGTTTTAGGCCTTTATGATTCTCAGCACCTTAATTGTTTTTCACAGAGCACAGACAGCGTAATATTGGAATCACTTACAGTGATGTTCTCAATTAATTTGGGCATATAAATGTGTAGCAAAAACTCTAACATACTAGCAGTATGAAGTTTGGTCTGTTTGCAGGTCTTGTCACACATAATTCTGAGGAGGAAGGGGGATGGAAGCAAGAATTTTTTAAATATTATCACTGTCTCAATTTTAGTACAACAGTTAATACAATACATATAATAAATTTATCAGTACCTAAAAGACTGTTCATGGAAGCTACTCTTGAAGGTAGTTCGTCAAGACACATAGGTTATCAGTTTGTTATCTCAATTGTGTTTCTATCTTTCCATTCTCCTTATTTTTAATAAAAGTATATAAACCTGTATATGGACACATCAAAAATAATATTGTGCCTATCTAAGTTGATGGTGTACAAATGTACATGATATGGTTGGTTCATAAAATAGTAACTTATCATTAATTAAAGACTGTTTTTACCACTTTTATCTAGCACAAACTGGGAAGCATCTATTCATGGGGCACAAAGTTTTGTGGCTGGAGCAGGGTGATGGTGGTAGTGGTGGTGGTGATGGTGATTGTGGTTGGTGCAAAAAGCTTAGAGTTACATAATGTGAATCTGTAAGAGGTAGATTTTTTTCATTAATACATACAGAATACCATCATTCAGAACTATTAATAACATGTCTAATGCGTGTGTGTAAGAATGGATGACTGTAAAATGTGTATATAAATTGTAGCAATGTGTTTATGTTTCTTATTGATGGTAAAATAGAAAGTGGGCTACTGACACTGGGCATTTCTTCTGAGACCAGTGGAACTGCTAGGCATAGATGAGCTACAGACTCGAACTTTCAACACAGCTCAGGGAAATTCTGCCTGGCATCTGTCTTTCTCACAACTAGTTTTATACGTTTTTTCACTTTAAACTCCTATATATTGTATTCTCTCAATTTGAAGTCCGCAGAACTTTCAGGCGGTGGGTCTTTTGAAAATAGCCAATCCTGTACAATCCATAGGCTCCAGTATTTTCATAGAGCACAGCCTCTTTCCTGTGTTGCTGATGGCCATGAACAGTGAAAGGCACTTCTTCGAGTGTTAGTTAAAGTTTGTATTAACAGATGACGCAAACATGCACTAAGTATTATGGATATTTGAGTAGAAATATATCTTTGCACTAAGGTCAATGCGCAGCTCATTGTAGCA
The DNA here is from genome assembly GCF_021461395.2 of Schistocerca americana. Lineage (NCBI taxonomy): Eukaryota > Metazoa > Arthropoda > Insecta > Orthoptera > Acrididae > Schistocerca > Schistocerca americana. The sequence goes on along the minus strand of NC_060130.1, from coordinate 412,955,451 downwards.
GGGTTGTCAGATCCTTTGAATTTCAGAGGAGCTTCCATTTTTTTTAAGTATTCCAGCAAATACAGAATTTTGTGCAAATCTTAATTTTATTTAATCAAATTAGATAAAGGAACTGTAAAACAACTCTTGTAAACATGGCACAATATGTGACACCACTCAGTTTGTGCTCTCACTGTTGCTTGTGGGAACATCCAGCTTATTGTATCATCAATGTGCATACTGCCAAAGTGGCATTAAATAAGAATTCTCGTACCAAGAGGCCAACCTCCTTGAAAGGGGGCTCCTGGTCAACAATGCCATATGGTATACACATTATTTTTAAAAAAATTCCATCTCAAGTTCCACTGAAAGAAAGAAATGTGCACACATTACTGTTGCCAATTTGTGTGGGGAACACAGGCAAAGAAACTCTGCACCACATGTGGAGCACCACAGAGGAAGCATGGAGTAGAGGAAGCAACCCCCTATTGTCTGAAGTATTTTGCTAGGGGTAAGAGCCATAGCCTGTGTTTCATGCACCAGTAGCGAACATCAGAATCTTTCATGAAGTAACAATTAAATTTTCAAATAAAGTACTGCAGTAGTACAAGCTGCTATATATTTCTTGTCAGTTCATTCAGAACACAACAGAAATATATGTGGTGTTAACAATGACTAACACTATCCGACGTCATGCTTAGATGCAAGGGCAACAAAACAAAGACTTCCCAGCTGAAGCAAGGAAAAGTGTGCGCAAGGCAATGGACGACTGCTGACAGTCACCAGATCACACCATTAGCTTCCAAAAAGTATAGCAGTGTTTTGCACATGTAGATTTGAGTTCCACTTCAGATTCTGAGTTTGTAGTGACAAGAACCAAAAAGGTAAAATATGTTACAAATTAGAATCTCTTATGGAAAAAAGAAACAAGAAACTCCCATACAATACCTACTGCTATGCATGTGATAGTTTCCTAAAATTTAAAAGTGGTTAACAGTGACAGTAAAACACACTAGTGGAAAGAAGCATGGGACACTGAAACTTATCTAGGCAGCATGACTTGATTCACAATATTCATTGTGGCACAACAGAAGTGGCTGGAATCTTAATTACGGTTACAGGCTAGGCTGGTTTGGTGAAGCTAATTGAAATTCTTAAGAAAAATACACTGAAGTGCCAAAGAAACTGGTATAGGCATCCTTATTCAAATAGAGAGATGTGTAAACAGGCACAATATGGTGCTGCAATTAGCAATGCCTGCATAAGACAACAAGTGTCTGGCACAGTTGCTAGATCAGTTACTGCTGCTACAATGGCAGGTTATCAAGATTTAAGTGAGTTCGGATGTGTTGTTATAGTTGGCACATGAGCAATGGGACACAGCATCTCCAAGGTAGTGGTGAAGTGGGGATTTTCTATACGACCATTTCATGAGTGTACTGTGAATATCAAGAATTGGGTAAAACATGAAATCTCTGACATCACTGTGGCTGGAAAAAGATCTTGCAAGAATGGGACCAATGACAACTGAAGAGAATCATTCAGCATGACAGAAGTGCAACCCTTCCGCAAATTGCTGCATATTTCAATGCTGGGCCATCAACAAATGCCAATGTGCGAACCACTCAACGAAACATCATTGATATGAACTTTTGAAGCCGAAGGTCCACTCATGTACCCTACATCTCAGCAGGGGACTGTTCAAGCTGGTGGAGGCTCTGTAATGATGTGGGTAATATGCAGTTGGAGTGATATGGGACCTCTCATATGTCTAGATATGACACTGATAGATGACAAGGACGCAAGCATCCTGTCTGATCACCTGCATCCATTCATGTCCCTTGTGCATTCCGACAGACTTGGGCAATTCCAGCAGGGCAATACAACACACCACACATTCAGAACTGCTATTGAGTGGCTCCAGGAACACTCTTCTGAGTTTAAACACGTCCTCTGGCCACCAAACACCCCAGACATGAACATTATAGAACATATCTGGGATGCCTTGCAATGTGCTGTTCAGAAATCTCGACCCCCTCGTCCTCTTACAGAGTTATGGACAGCCCTGCAAGATTCGAGGTGTCGTTTCCCTCCAGCACTACTTCAGACATTAGTCAAGTCCATGTCGTGTTGCGGCACTTCTGCATGCTCGTAGGGGCCCTACATGATATTAGGCAGGTGTACCTGTTTCTTTGGCTCTTCAGTGTAAATTTAGCTTTATTATTGATGAATAAACGGGTACAGGACCTGCATAAAACATTTGTGCATGGCAGTCCATGTCCAGAGTGAAGGAAACAAAATAACATATGCCTTTTTAAGATTGTTTTCACTTACTGCTAGGACTAGTGAAACACTGATCAGGAAGTTGTCGTGTTCTTCTATCATAATGATATTCCATTCAAACAGAACATGACTGGTTTCACTATGGAAGGGGGGCAAATGCTATATTAGGGGCCTTGCATACCTTGTCCACTTGATTTGTGCAAGATATTCAACTGCTGTTTGTGATGAAATGGAATTGCCATATATTTGCACTTTTTTTATTCATATGTAGGCTTAAACCTTCCATGATACACAGAACATTATTATATTTGCTTACAAATGTGCCTGTTGCCATAATCTTGGCTGTTTTTCCACTATCGGACCAGGTTTTAACAAGGGTAGTCATAAAGTTTTAATTATTAACTTCACTAAATAAAGTTACATAATTAATTTTTTGTTTGTAGCAGGTACATATCTACAGGCCAGGGAAATAATGAACTCCCTGCACTACACCACTACAACACATTACTATGAGAGTCAAAACGAAATGCCAACAGTCCTTTGATAAAATGGAGTATTGTGCGGCAACTCATTTTCTGGATTTAAGGGGGACAACACTGAAACAAAGTGGAAGTTTAAGATAAACCAGCACCATCATATGTCACAGTTCTTAGGTGGCACAGATGTTCCAGTGAGATCAAACATGTCTGAGTGATAAAGAAGGAAGAGGGAGACCATTTCTCTGTAAAGAGTCAGGTATCTTAGGAGAAGTGGAGGGCACAATGCTCAAAGACCAAGATATCACAATAGAGGTGATAGTGGAAAAAGTAAACATTAGTCATGGATCAGTTTACAGCTTCTAATACAACATTTTATTGCCTGATGTGTTCCTTTAACTGCTAACACCTCTTCAAAAAGCCTGCCAAACTAACACAGTTGTGGCTCTATCAGATCGATCCAGACACCTTTACTCTTCTACCAACATAAGAATAATTGTTTTTCAATGATTTCACATTTATTTTGTACTGATGGTCTTTCCTTCCCTTATACACTTCATTAGCAAGCAGCCTATGTCCTATGTCTTCCCATGCATTCTTACCCACATTTGCTTGGTAAATTCGCCAAGTCTAGCTCTTACCTCCTTTGTAAGGCTTTTCCATCATTTCCATGACACTACTTGTCCTGTAGTCCAAGCAGATATTCAGACAAGCTTTGCTACTCTTTCTTTCCTGGTCTCATATCTCTGCATTCTAACATCGATTTTATTAGTCTTGCTGCTTTAGTGTAATAAACTGGGGCTCACAGCAGCTTTATTACTTTTAGTAGAACATTCTTTGCTTCAGATTTCAATGTAATCTGCTTCTGTTCTGATTGTGTGTCAACATCTTTTAATGAAGTTAACCACTGACTGAATATATCAGTTAATACATTTTTATTCCTCCTATATTTGCTTTGTGGTATTCAGCAACTGCACCTTCTTTGTTTTTTGTCTGTCTTGTGCTCTCTAATTCCTTTACTACTGGCTTATGGTCACTTATCTCATTAATTATATCACAAGGCCTTATCAGAAAAAAAATCCAGTAAATTATCACTGCTTGTATTTTCTGAAACAAACTGCACACAGCATGTTCACTAAGAGTTGATTGGTGCCTTATGAGCCTACTTTCCCCTCACCAATATACTGCTGGTATGTTTTGATATCCCCAATTATATTTCCATCCTTGTTATCAGCCAGGTTCCCATAATTTTAACAGTATCTCAACTACACTTTCCTTCCATTCTCCATTTTCCATTCTGTATATGGCCACTACACCCACCTCTTCCTCTCTACAGGTGTTGAGCTGTACTCCTACAATTTCAATGATACTATCACAGAAACTCTGCTGACATAAATATGCTTCAAGCATTAAAATAAATATCCCATACCCCTGATTCCTCTATCCCTAGATCCCTAGCAAGGCACATGCGTAATCATTTCCATTGTTGCCTCTAAATGTCTTGATGAAGTAAAAGAGTTTCAGAATGTTGTAAAGGTAAAAATACATAGACTATTTAATCCCAGCCAGATATGCTGGCTCTCTACACATATGCTTCTACTCAGGCTGCTTGAGCAGTATGATGTACTGAACCTCTTTTAATAGTTCCATATTTTGTGTTTCTCATCTTCAGCACACTTTATCCTAAGGTGAAGAGTCCTACTAAATCCACAACATGCCATGACATTAGCCAACATTGAAAATTGTATTAGAATGTTACATGAAAGAAAATTATCTAGAATCAGTCTCCTTGAGAGATGATTTGTATCAAAATCTCTCTCATTTTAAATCTTTTGATGACATGTATTTAGGAGTAAGGATTTTGTTTAAGACTGATAAAAATACAGACTTGGCTTGTGACCAAATTAAGACGTTTAAACAAGTTTTCATTCTTAAACTTTTTGGTTTAGAGTAACCATTAGATATTCAGTTTCCTTTCAGTGATAAAGTTGTGACATGTGCAGCGAAGTTTCCAAGTTAAATTAAAAACTACATTCAAGAAACTGACACTTAATTGAGACTATTAAGAAATACAGAGGTAGGAATGCTGAATTCTGGAATGTTGTTCATAAACTGATATGGGCATATGGAAAACCTTTATTCCAAAAGGTTTCAGCCATGGTGTAGGTTGGAAAGAACATTTTGGCAAATATAGAGAATGAAAATGACAGTAAGAAACTTACTGAGTCTTAGATCAATAAATGGACGTCTATGTTCCAAGAGGCATATGAGACCTTCCCCCTGCCATGATTTTTCTATTTCTGATAAATAATGACAGCCACAAAAATGTTGGGGAATGAGAGCAATCGATTAGCAAACATTATATAACTTTCTCTTAATGTTTCCTATTAGGTATATTAATGAAATAAACTGACTGTATCGCATTATTGGCTGGGAGACTCAAAAAAATGGTTCTGAGCACTATGGGACTTAACATCTGTGGTCATCAGTCCCCTAGAACTTAGAACTACTTAAACCTAACTAACCTAAGGACATCACACACATCCATGCCCGAGGCAGGATTCGAACCTGCGACCGTAGCGGTCACGCGGTTCCAAACTGACGTGCTTAGAACCGCACGGCCACACCGGCCGGCTGCTGGGAGACTCCATCTGGGGTAGTTTGGTTACCGTGTATATTAATATAAAGATGTCATTATTTATTTACAGAGGCTTTTGAAATTTTTCCTATACCCACCAAAATTTTTAAGGTCTAGCCTTCAAAATTAATCTGCATTTTGAACATTGGATTTTAGGCTGTGAATTGTTCAAGTTGTATCCAATCAGCAACCAGCTGATTTACTTACATTGAGAGAGGTTTTAGATGGTTCAGAGTATGAAAGAGGCAATTCTGAGCTAAATTATGAGTTTGAAGGTACATGACTGGCTACTTATCAATAATAAATAGTTCTTAGTACATGCTTACAAAATATTCCAATTTATGATCTCTTTTAGACTTTCATATGATTACAGAGTCACTGACTAAATAATTTGTTTCAGCAGAACAACAGAATGGTAGTATCTCATCAGAAGGGACTGGGAGTGATGGTAAATTTAAGTACGAGCTGTTTGCTGCTGAAGTTCGAATTTTGAGTGCAGTTGATACCCAGATGTCTATAAATATCAATTCAGTGCCAAAAAAATTCTCATGTACATCAACTCCAGCCATTTTGCATGAGATTGTGCTTAGGTTGTTCTAACTAATGAAGAAATTAGAGATCTGCAGGCATAAACAAATCTATATGCATGGCAAAAAAAAACAACAATGAAATGTAGTAAGAACTTAAACATAATTCATTGTCGATTTCATGGAAGCCATGCGACATTAATTGAAATGAGGTTTTTCTTGGCCTCATTGTCCATGTATGTATCTCAAAAGGGTCAAGAACTGCACATCACAGTAACACTGTTGTTGTTGTTGTTGTTGTTGTTGTTGTTGTTGTTGTCGTCGTCTTCTTCAGTCCAAAGACTTGTTTGATGCAGCTCTCCATCCTACTCTATCTTGTGCGAGCCTCTTTCATCTCTGAATAGCTACCGCAACCTACATCTTTCTCAATCTGCTTACTGTGTTCATCTCTTGGTGTCCCTCTACAATTTTACCAGCCACATTTTCCTCCAGTACTAAATTGGTGATCCCTTGATGTCACAGAATGTATCCTATTAATCGATTCCTTCTTTTGGTCAAGTTGTGCCACAAGTTGCTTGCCTCCACAATTCTGTTCAGTACCTCCTCATTAGTTATGTGACCAACCCAACTAATCTTCAGCATTCTTCTGCAGCACATTCTGAAAGCTCCTATTCTCTTTTTATCTAAATTGTTTATCGTCAATGTTTCACTTCCATACATGGCTACACTCCAGACAAATACCTCCAGAAAAGACTTCTTAATACTTAAATTTATAAATTCTATATCCAATGTTTACAAATTTCTCTTCTTCAGAAATGCTTTCCTTGTCATTGCCAGTCTACATTTTATGCTCTCTCCACTTTGGCCATCATCAGTTATTTTGCTGCCCAAATAGCAAAACTCATCAACTACTTAAAGTGTCTTGTTTCCTAATCTAATTCCCTTACCTTCACATGATTTAAATTTACTACATTCAATTATCTTTGTTTTTCTTTTGTTGGTGTACATCTTATATCATTCTTCCAAGACACTGTCCATTCCATTCAACTGCTCTTCCAAGTTCTTTGCTGTCTCTGACAGAATTATAATGTCATCGGCAAACCTCAAAGATTTTATTTCATCTCCCTGAGCTTTAATTCCTACTACAATTTTTTCTTTAGTTTCCTTTACTGCTTGTTCAATGTACATATTGAATAACACCAGGGGTAGACTACAACCCTGTCTCACTCTCTTCTCAACCAATGCTTTCCTTTCATACCAGTCAACTCCTATAACTGCCATCTGGTTTCTGTACAAGTTTTAAGTAACATTATGCTCCATGTATTTTTCCCCCGGTACCTCCAAAATTTCAAAGAGAATATTCCAGTCAACAATGTCAAAAGCTTTCTAAGTACACAAATGCTATAAATGTAAGTTTGCCTTTCCTTAACCTATCTTCCATAGTAAGTGCTAGGGTCAGTATTGCCTCACGTGTTCCTACATTTTTCCGGAATCCAAACTGATCTTCCTTGAGGTCTGCTTCTACCAGTTTCTCCATTCTTCTGTAAAAAAATTGTGTTAGTATTTTGCAACCATGTCTTATTAAACTGACTGTTTAGTAATTTTCACAACTGTCAGCAACTGCTTTCTTTGGAATTGGAATTATTACATTCTTCTTGAAGTCTGATGGTATTTTGCCTGTCTCATACGGCTTACTCACCAGATCGAAGATTTTTGTCATGCCTGGCTCTCCCAAGGCTATCAGTAGTTCTGACAGAATATCAACTACTCCCGCAGCCTTGTTTTGACTTAGATCTTACAGAGCTTTGTCAAATTCTTCTTGCAGTATCATATCTCCCATCTCATCTTCATGTACATCCACTTCACTTTCTATAATACTGCTTTCAAGTTCATCTCCCTTGTACAGACCCTCTATATACTCCTTCCACCTTTCAGCTTTCACTTCTTTGCTTAGGACTAGTTTGCCATCTGAGCTCTTGATACTCATACAGCTGCTTCTCTTTCCCCCAAAGGCCTCTTTCATTTTCCTGTAGGCAGTATCTATCTTTCCCCTAGTGAAATATGCTTCTAAATCCTTACATTTGTCCTCAAGCCATTCCTGCTTAGTAATTCTGCACTTCCTGTCATTCTCGTTTTTTAAATATTTCTATTCCCTTTTGCCTACTTCATTTGCTGCATTTTTAAATTTTTTGCTTTCATCATTTAGGTTCAATATCTCTTGTGTTATCCAAGGATTCCTTTTAGGCCTTGTTGTTTTACCTATCTGATCCTCTGCTGCCTTCACTATTTCATCTCTTAAAGCTACCCATTCATCTTCTATTGTATTCCTTTCCCCTGTTCTATTCAACCATTGTATAATGCTCCCCCTGAAGCTCCCAACAAACTCTGGTTCTTTCAACTTATCCAGGTCTTATCTCCATAATTTCCTAACTTTTTTCCAATTTCTTCAGTTTTAATCTACAGTTCGTAACCACTAAAGTGTAGTCAGACTCCAGAACACTAATCCAGTGATAATCAAGCAGCCCTGGGGTCAAGGGCATTTCTGTGATATTTATGACAAGTTTCTTTTGAACTCTGTCGAAAGAGATGTGAAATTAGGGAATTAAAGAGATTTATACACATCTCATGGGTTAGTGCAAAGCCCAAAATGGTGTTAAGAGTAAAAAAGAGCATAATCTTCTTCTTCAAATTTTGCAATATTTTTCATCTGACTACCACTGTGTCTTGGTGGGATGATATAGGTTACATAAGCAGCTCCGAAGCACCTGGGACACTATCCACAGGACTGCTGAGCAAGTAATGCTTTCAGAAGGTTCAAAGCCAAATAATGGGACAACAGAGATTGGTCATGTGAGGCGTGCAGGTTGGCCAGCGAGACAGTGGCTGCAGCAATGGATTGCTGTCTTGTCTACCAATCACCCTACCCTGCAGATGTGTTCAACTGCTCCTCTCCTTGAGGGCAATACGTTCTCTGCCACTACGCACAGTTCCCTCCACAGTCATAGCAGATGACAGACAGAATGTAACCCATAGAAGAAGAGTAGGAGAATAAAACTCCATTTTTTGGCAACTCTTTTTCATTCCATATGATAAAGTCAACAGGATCACCCTTAACCCATCCTGATAAAAACAAGTGGTGTCCTGGAATGGGATCGCCACCATTAAGTCCACCCAACCTTTTCTTGTTCAATCACAAGAGCTATTAGACACCCATGAGCCCGCTGGTACCTTGCTGCAGGTTCTGTGCCAGATGCACACCTGGTGTGCTTGTGCATAAGTTTATGTACTGAGTGCACCTGCCACAGCAGTCAGTTGGGATAGCTATGTAACACCACTGAGCACACTATCAGCCACACGCCACTGCTGCCCAAGCCAAGCAGAGGTGAGCCGCTGGCAGTTGCTGGACTTCCGCAGGCTGCATCAATTCAACGGAGACAGCACTCCGCTCCAGGCCACCTCCAATGCTGTTGCCACCTTCATCACCACCACCGGCCCACTAAACACCCCCCCCCCCCCCCCCCCTGGGGCCGACACCATGTAAGTGTCACTGCAATGCATTCTGCTAGTTAACAACTCTGGCGAGCTTCTGCTGAGGTAATATTTCATCACCTAGAATAGAACGAGACCTCTTTTTGTGTTCATCTGTTCGGTCTCAGTCCCAGTTTTGCAGTCAGACATCCTCACCAATCAATGGAGAGGACAGAAATGGCTCCCAATGCTGCAACTGTAGCAACAGGTGAGCCTAGCCACATTACTTCACTGCAATAAGCATCCCGAAACTTGAAAAAATAGTATACGGGAACAGCTTAACACAATAACTCGTGAACGTGAAGCCAGAGCAGTCAAAATAGCCAGTATGCTTCCTGCGGTAAATTTTGTACCTTCTTTTGCTGAAAAGCCAGGCAAAAATGCAACAACATTTTTGCAAACTGTCAAGGAGTAGGACATACATGTGCATGGCCAAACCAGTTTTTGTTAAATGTCAACAAGCTGAAGCTTTCAGGTGATGCAGAAAATTATGTAGAGTCAGTAGATGTGTTGCAGGAAGCACCCACTTTTGAATTCTTGGCAAAGGATTAGCACAGTGCTACTCTGACAAGCATCATGTTAGCTATTATTGTGATCGGTTGTTCATCCTTAGACAGAATAGCAGTGAGGACTTTGAAGCATTTGCAGACAGAATTAGGGCAGTATCTTGTCACAAGAGACAATACATGTAATGAAGTCTTAATTGAAGAAACTGTATCCATATGTGGACTCAATCCACAAATAGGCAGTGAAGTAAAGGTAGCCTCCTCAACCACCTTGCATGAAGCAGTCAGACTTCTTCTACACTCCTGGAAATGGAAAAAAGAACACATTGACACCGGTGTGTCAGACCCACCATACTTGCTCCGGACACTGCGAGAGGGCTGTACAAGCAATGATCACACGCACGGCACAGCGGACACACCAGGAACCGCGGTGTTGGCCGTCGAATGGAGCTAGCTGCGCAGCATTTGTGCACCGCCGCCGTCACTGTCAGCCAGTTTGCCGTGGCATACGGAGCTCCATCGCAGTCTTTAACACTGGTAGCATGCCGCGACAGCGTGGACGTGAACCGTATGTGCAGTTGACGGACTTTGAGCGAGGGCGTATAGTGGGCATGCGGGAGGCCGGGTGGACGTACCGCCGAATTGCTCAACACGTGGGGCGTGAGATCTCCACAGTACATCGGTGTTGTCGCCAGTGGTCGGCGGAAGGTGCACATGCCCGTCGACCTGGGACCGGACCGCAGCGACGCACGGATGCACGCCAAGACCGTAGGATCCTACGCAGTGCCGTAGGGGACCGCACCGCCACTTCCCAGCAAATTAGGGACACTGTTGCTCCTGGGGTATCGGCGAGGACCATTCGCAACCGTCTCCATGAAGCTGGGCTACGGTCCCGCACACCGTTAGGCCGTCTTCCGCTCACGCCCCAACATCGTGCAGCCCGCCTCCAGTGGTGTCGTGACAGGCGTGAATGGAGGGACGAATGGAGACGTGTCGTCTTCAGCGATGAGAGTCGCTTCTGCCTTGGTGCCAATGATGGTCGTATGCGTGTTTGGCGCCGTGCAGGTGAGCGCCACAATCAGGACTGCATACGACCGAGGCACACAGGGCCAACACCCGGCATCATGGTGTGGGGAGCGATCTCCTACACTGGCCGTACACCACTGGTGATCGTCGAGGGGACACTGAATAGTGCACGGTACATCCAAACCGTCATCGAACCCATCGTTCTACCATTCCTAGACCGGCAAGGGAACTTGCTGTTCCAACAGGACAATGCACGTCCGCATGTACCGCATGTATCCCGTGCCACCCAATGTGCTCTAGAAGGTGTAAGTCAACTACCCTGGCCAGCAAGATCTACGGATCTGTCCCCCATTGAGCATGTTTGGGACTGGATGAAGCGTCGTCTCACGCGGTCTGCACGTCCAGCACGAACGCTGGTCCAACTGAGGCGCCAGGTGGAAATGGCATGGCAAGCCGTTCCACAGGACTACATCCAGCATCTCTACGATCGTCTCCATGGGAGAATAGCAGCCTGCATTGCTGCGAAAGGTGGATATACACTGTACTAGTGCCGACATTGTGCATGCTCTGTTGCCTGTGTCTATGTGCCTGTGGTTCTGTCAGTGTGATCATGTGATGTATCTGACCCCAGGAATGTGTCAATAAAGTTTCCCCTTCCTGGGACAATGAATTCACGGTGTTCTTATTTCAATTTCCAGGAGTGTATTATGTGAGGAAGCAGGAAGATTTGTATCCACCCTGCATGTGCCAGCAAATGGTAACATGTGTTCATTAATGACACAAGTTGCCAAAGATGTGGGAATCCTAACTATACAGTTGAGTGCTGCTAGGCTTCATGCTGTAAGAAATGCCATACCGTCAGAAATTAACAGCATCATTGTCTGCAAAATAAGTAGCCAAATTCCCCCAAGAGGAACACGCCAGCAGAAAAAATAAAATGATCAGTCACGCAGGAGTACTCATACACAGTGAAACGAACATGGGGCAGGTCCTGCCACTCACCCTCAACCCCAATGAAATATATGGACCCTACAAAAATGGTTCGTATATTTCACTGAGGTGGCAAATTTAGTTTTAGTGGGTGAGCTCAGAGGGAAGACTGTCAAAATTCTTAAGAATACCAGCACTCAGATTAGCATTCTTTTTGTTTCAGATAATGACAAGTGTGTGCTAAAATTGCCACAATACAATGAAAGTGGACTTGGAGACGAGATAATCATTCCTGCATGCATCTGTACAATATATCTGCACACTGAAGGGGAAGAGTATGTCTTTGGTATGAAAATAGTAAGGAAATGCAGACAGGACTTCAGTGTTATCTTAGGGAATTATTTTCTAACACACTATCAGACTGTGATAGGTTATCGAATGTACCCTGTTCAATTCAGTGGTTCAATACTTCGTTTGAGCAGTGAGCGTGCATTACAATCACGAGGAACTTGTGAAGGGGAGGCCCACCTCACAAGCTCCAACCAAGCCATGTATACAGGTGCTGAAAACTATCATGCCTGTAAAAATCATTGGTTGAACAGAAAGAGTTCTCTGGATTGATATTAAAGACCGAGAACTGCTGAGATCAGACATTCTGGTTGGTCCACTCACCCAACATGAATTTCTTGTCGGGTTGCAATTACATGTTAAGAGAGGTTTGAGTAAACTCAAGATTAAGGGGAACAGGTTTCAAATACCTGTGTGTGTTGTCAAATTTGGTCAACAGTGGCCAGTTGTACAAACTGAAGTGGCAAAGCCAAAACATGTTAAAGGAAAGAATAAGAAGCAGTTATCAGTACGGAAAGTATGCACGATAGCATCTTCATTAAGGGATCAGTTAAAGAATAAGTTGGCACATTTCCTGGAGTCTGAGCAAAATCTTTTATACACAGTTTTAGAGAAATATGCATGGTTGTTTGAGGAAAGGCAATATTGCCAGCTACTGACCTCATACAGCATGAAATTGCATGGGAGATGCAAGACCAATCATGCAGAAAGGATATGGAATACCATACCACCTACAGTCTGTTGTTGAAGACAATATTTAACAGCAGTTGGGTGGATAATTCAACCCTCTGCAAGTCTGTGGTCAAGTCCTACTGTTGTTGTGCCCAGAAAATCAATCAATGGGGAAAAAATCTATCCATTTGTGTGTTGATATGAGGGCAGTAAACAACGTTACCACACCTGATACCTACCCCCTGCCATGTATCAACGAGACCTTAGACAGACTAGAAAACTACAAATACTTTACCATCCTGGACATGCATTCTGAATATCATCAGATTCTGATTGCACCATAGGATAGACCAAAAACTTCTTTTGTGGTTCTTTTTGGACTGTATGAATTCTTGCTCATGCCTTCTGGTCTTTTGGTCTAAGAAATGTGCCTGCCACTTTTCAAAAATTTGTTGACTTGTTATTAAGAGGTTCAAAACTTTCTCTGTGTCTTGTCTGTCTCAATGACATCATAATTTTTGCAAAAACAACTGATGAGCATACCAAGAGATTAAGAAATGTATTATCTTCACTCCAAAATGCAAATTTAAGTTTGAAGTTAGAAAAAAGTTCCTTTGCACAATCGCAGGATCAGTACCTGATGCATGTCATTAGTTCAGAAGGAGTTAGGTCAGATCCTAGGCTAACTGATGCAGTGGATAATTTCCCAGTGCCAAAACATGTTAAAGAGTTACAATCTTTTCTTGGCTTAAACAATTTTTATCACTGACTTGTACAATATTATGCTACAATAGCAAAACCGCTGACAAATCTATTAAAGAAAGGTACAGTGTTTGAATGGACAGAGGACTGTGTGGAAGCAATGAGAAATATCAAAAACATACTGACTAGTTCCCCTCTGTTAGTATACCCAGACTTTGAAAAACTGTTCATCCTTTTGATGGCTGCACCAGATTACACGGTTGGGGCCATTTGAGCCATTAAATTGAGGATGATGGGGGAAGACTAATAGGTTTTGCCTCCAGGTGAATAAATTCTGCAGAAATTACCTACAGCACTTCTGAGAAAGATTTGATAGCTCTCATATTTGGCAAAAATTACTTTAAATACTACTTGTGTGGATGCCAATTCACTGTGGTTGCACGACACAACGCTAAAGTATGGATGCTCAGTTTAAAGGACCCCACAGGTCGTTTGACTTGGTGGACATTAAAAATATGATTACACAGTTTTGCATAAAGCCTGCCATTTGCACGGATATGTTGACGTGCTTAGCAGAAAAATTAGAGCTGCACAAACAGATGATGTTTTGATAAAAGAATCAGAAGAATTACAAGAGAGACATGTGCAATGATGTATGCATCACTCTCTGATTTTGTTACAGAAGACGGTGTACTATATCGCAACACCCCATTGGGTAACAGAATAGTAATACCTAAAGAACTGCAACAACGAATAAGAGCACAGTTGTATGACAGTTTACAGGCCTGCTATAATGGCCGATGAGCCACAAACACAAGAATAGCCTCAAACTACTGGTGGAGGGGTCAACAAACCGACATTCGGAAGTATATACAAAATTGTCTGCCTCGTGTGCAAAGAGTGCCTCCACTTATAAATGTTACCAGAAGCTTCAAAACCATTTCAGATTGTGGTCTTTAATCTCTGTGGCCCATTCCACAAAGCACCAAGAATAATAAATATATATTGTCAATTATTGATCACTTTTCAAAGTATTTAATTTTGATACTACTTGCAGATATGACCACAAACTGTTGCCTGCACCTTTGTCAATTACCTGGTATTGCTGTTCAGAAGTCCCTACACAATACTCACTGACCATGGCTCATATTTCTTGTCGGCAGTGTTTGCACAATTTTGCAAAACATTAAAAATAAAAATTGGTGAACTACACCCTTTTACCCAAATGCCAACGGGCACTTGGAGCATGTGCATAAGACTATTGTGCAAATGTTATTGTATTATCTATCGAAAACACACTTAGCTTAGGACAAATATGTAGGATTCATTATTTCTGTGTACAACAATCATGTCCAGAAGGCAACAGGATACACTCCATATGAAGCTGTTTATGGTGTACCCATGAAATCACCTTTTGAAATTGACAAATTTCCTCCTAGAGTCAATGGAGGTGAAGTGAAAAGGCTAACCCATTGTCTCAAAGCCATTTGGAAACAGGTTAACATAGTAATTCCAAAGCCACACAAAAGCAGTTGGAATGTAGCAACAAAGGTGCTATGCTTTCTCAGAACAAGCCCGGCAATTTATCATTGCTTCAAAAACCATGGTGAAGCAAGGGCAAATCAAGAAGTTCACTCCTCTTTATGAGAGCACTTACTCACTTTTATGGATAACCTCTCTAAATGCTGAAATACATTTACTCAAGCATTCTATCATAGTACATTTTGACCAGCAAAATCCGTATCACAGACCAGCTGCACCATCTCAATTATCTCTTCCTGCTTCTCCTTCTAAAACAACCACGGCACATAAAAATGCCACAATGGCGAAGCCAAAGAAAAAGAAGGACAAGCTGATGTCAACCCATCCCTACTATGCCTTAAGGAATAATCTGTGCTGGTGTAAGCTGCCACCAGCACACCAGGTAGCAAAGAGGTTGCGAGAAGATCGATAGAGGCCAAGGACAGACTAGCAAGAAACATGCCACAAATGCCCTCTTGGCCGCCAGTATTTAGATCACCACCGTGGACCAAAGGCCTCAATCCCAGTCAGTTCCAGACTGTCATCCAGTGAGTCACCGAGACGTCAGTTGCAGCCCAGTAACTTGCAGTCGCAGACAGTTGCAGGCAGCACATAGCGACCAGAGTAATGTTCACAGCGGACTTTTACTTCAACAGCAAAAAGGCTAATGTGATCTGTTATGGAAAGCTTGTACCACAACACCTGGACTATCTTAAGTAATTTTCTGTTCTGATAAATAATGAAACCAGCTAACACGTGCATGCAGTTTGTGTTATAGAAAGAGGATACTGGCCACCAACCAACATCCTCTCCTTGCTTCGCATATACAAGCCTACAGTGACAATGAGACAACACAAAAAAACTGGCAAAAAATATAATTCCTTGCAGATTCTGCTTGCTTCTCTTGTGTTTCAGCTTGTAGGGGTGCTCATTGCTAATTTCTTGTTGTGTTCTTGCATGTATTTCAGGAAGGAAGCTGCAGAACTAATCAAATTTCTCTTTTCAGAGGGTCTGCTTGCTTTTTGCTATAACATATTTGTGTAAACCATGGCTATCCCGCCCACTCCACCCCTGCCCCTGCACCTCAGCCACAGAAGATCAATGTGATGGTTCTAACACAAGCTTTTCAGTTTTAGAACCAACAAATTGCTGCCTTGCTAAAGACAATACAATAACTTCTGGCTGCACAAGTTGCATCGGCCACACAACAACCAACTGACCGACTAGCCCAACAAGTGGTGCCAACCAGCGTACCACTGTTCTGACAATTTAACGACACTGAAGAGGAATGGCTTGAATACCTGACACTACCAAGCACATTGTCAAGCTCATAGTGTACAAAGTGCTATCAAGCTACAATACTTTCTTTTGATTTGGGCTCCCCATTGTTCAGATTAATAAAAAACTATTACCAACTGTGTCTCCCGACGAACTCAGTTATGACAAAGTTATCACTGCATTAACCCAGCACTATGACCTGCAAGTCCAAGTAGCTGCAGCCAGATATCAGTTCTTTCACTTGCAGAAAAATCTGGAACAGATGTACCATCAGCGATACACAGAATTAGTGGGCATGACTATGAAGTATCAAATTAAGTGTAGTTGTGGTACCTTTATGGTGACTTAATGATAGGGATGCTGTAACATTCAATGTCCCAGATAGAAGACAATGGGAACAGATCCTAAGGTACTCTGATCCATCACTTCCTCAAATGTTGCAAATCTTAGAACAATATGATTTGGGTGCCATAGCAGCCAATAAGTTTGACCAGGCCCTGAACTGCAGGCATTGCTAGTCATGATGACATACTACATTCGGTTCATACCGAAAGCCCCTCAGATTGCAGCTGCATTGCATCTCTTGCATCACAAAAATGTACCTTTTGTGTGGACTAAAGACTGTCAAGATGCCTTTCAGAAACTCAAAAATGCCTTGCTTAGTGGCAGATGTTAAGTACTTTTTGACCCTACCAAGCCAGTAGTTTTGCAAGTTGATGCTTCTTCCTGTGGAATCAGCACTGTGCTTTCGCATGGAATTGGTGCACAAGACAGACCTATTGCTTTTACCTTGAAGTTGTTAACTCATACTCAGTGCAATTATTCACAAATAGAAAAAAAAGGCTCTTGTTATTCTGTATGGCGTGACAAAGTTCCATCACTATTTGTATGGTCACAAGTTCTATTTAGTGATAGATCACAAACCTTTACAGCCCTTGTTTCATCTGTCAAAGCTAGTTCCTACATGCACTGCTCAAAAATTGCAATGATGGGCTTTGTTGCATTTGCAGTATCAGTATGAAATTGTGTACAGACCTATGGCACAACATGGCAGTGCAGATGCCCTACTTGCTTTCCAATTAGCCCATACTCCGATTTTGATGCATCTGCCACATCTTTTTGCCAAATTGATGTGCAGGACTCTAAATTGTTAGAATCTATTCCCTTGCACTACAATAAAATAGCACAGGCCACAGAAGCAGACCCAGATCTCAAGATTTTGTTGCATTACATTCGCACATCTTGACCTCGTTCACTGAACAGTATCCACAACTCAGTAGTGCACCGATACTTTGCTCGCCGGCATAACCTTTCCGTATAATAGGGTGGGATTCAAGCTCAAAATGACAGTGGACAGTCACATGTGTTTATTCCCAAAGTGTTGCAAAAGGATGTGTTGCGATTGGTCCACCAAAGACATTGAGGAATTGTTTGCACTAAACACTTAGTGTGCCAGCACTGTACTTGGTAGGGCATGGATTCCCATATTGAACAGATGACATTACAATGTCACACATGCGTGGAGAACCAATCCGCTCCACCACAGACATTCTCAGCTTGACTCATTGACATTCTCAGCTTGACTCATTGCCATGGCAACAAATGTACATTGACTTTGCAAGAAAATTTTGGAACAATCGTTAGTTCACAGTGGTAGACTCTTCTAGCAAGTTTCCACTTGCAGTGCCTATGAATTCAACCACGTCATGTAGCACCATTCAAGCATTGTCCTCCATATTTTGCACTGAAGGTTTGCCAGAAGTACTTGTGTCAGACAACAGGTCACAGTTCACTTTACGTGACTTTGAACAGTTTTGTGAACACAACAACATTCGTCATCTAACAAGTGCTCAGTTTCACCCGCAGTCCAACAGAGAAGGGGAACTCTTCTTACGCACTTTGAAACAACAGATGTCCAAGCTTTGCACCACCCACACATGGGAACAAGTGCTGTAAGTCTTTCTTGTCTCCTACCACTCCTACCCAAGAGACAGACCATCACCGGGACAACTTCCGCACGGCTGCCGCCTTCAGATGCTGCTACACTTGCTACACCCATTGCAGCATCCGGTGTCGTCAATGGTCCACAAGTATCGTTTTGCGCTGTGCGATTTTGTTCTTTTCAGGGTTTATGGCAACCTTGGGCACTGGGAAAGAGGCGTTATCCAGGAACGCATTGGCTCTTATATGTATTCGATTGTAAGTCCTCATGGTTTGCAGCGCCGTCACCAGAACCAAATTCGAGCATGTCATTTGCCCCATGATTCTGCTGCTTGTCTTACCTCAGATTCATGGTTTCATGGGACTGCGCAGCCTTCACAGCCATCCGCTGGTGCCACCATGGCACTCCAGGAGAAGCGGATGGATGATGCACCCCCCCTCCCCCCCCCCCCAAATCCCTCCCGCCGATCCCATGGTCCTGGTCCTGCCACCACCTTTTCTGTCACCATCATTGCCCCAGGACATGTCCTCAGGTCTGGACATATGCCCTGGCAGCAGTTTTTTGGTGGATGTTCCAGTTGCCTCACAAGCCAGTTGGTGGGGTATGGTCGGAAGTGTGCCATCCTCCACAGCTACAGCTCCTGGCTCATCTTTACATCCAGCACCCTGTCAACCTCCCTGTTGTCATTTGCAGCCTCACAACATGACAACGGTGAGGAATTTCGGGGGGAGGGGAAGGGGGGGGGATGTACTGGTGTAAGCTGTCGCCAGCACACCAGGTGACACAGAGATACAGAGGTTGTGAGAAGATCAATAGAGGCCAAAGACAGACTTGCAAGAAATGCGCCACAAATGCCCTCTTGGCTCCTAGTATTTTGATCGCCGCCACGGACCAGAGGCCTCAATCACAGTCAATTCCAGTCTGTCATGCAGTGAGTCACCAAGACATTAGTCGTAGCGCAGTCACTTGCAGTTGCAGACAGTCACAGGCAGCACATAGCAACCTGAGTAGTGTACACAGTGAACTTTTACTTCACCAGCAGTGAGGCTAATATGGTTTATTACAAAGAGCTTGTACCACAACACCTGGACTATCTTGAGTTAGGTAATTTTCTGTTCTGATAAATAAAGAACCCAGTTAATACATGCATGCTGTTTGTGTTATAGAAAGACTATACTAGCCATCAACACACATCCTCTCCTTACTTCCCGTGGTACAAGCCTACAGTGACAAAAGACAACACAAAATAAGCACCCTTATAGCCCAACGCTCCTGGGACTAAATACATTCCATAAGAGAGCAAAATTGCCAATGTTATTGCTGAATGAAGTTTACTGGAAGTTTTATTTATGCAATGTACTGGGAGGACCGTGACAACTGCCAAGGAGATGCATTGCTACCCCCTGTACACAGTAAGAATTTTCTTGTTTATGATCATATGTGTTTGTATTTGTGTCGTGTTATACGTAAGTCATAGTTTTGAAAATTAGCAGCCAGAGCAGAGAGAAATAATTTTATAATTAACAGTAGGAAATGAGGATAAATGTTAAATGGAAGACATAGCAACAGATTTTGCAGTTGTGGCAAAATCATGCCAATTGCAGGAAAGCATGAAAGTGCAACTGTGCTTTTGAAATAGTAATCTCGGAGTTACACAGCCTAGCATTTTCCAATCAATTGTTCCTGGTCATGGATGAGGAGACTTCAAGGTCATTACATTCATAAGTCATGTAAGACAAAAGACTTCTGTGAGGTATATACGAAGTATTTAGTTTACACAACATTTTTGCCACTAGGAACAGATGTAAGACACTGTAAAAGGCCTCTGAAATGCTTACCAATAACCATCATTCAGGAATACATACTCACAAGTCACATCTGAGAATTAAATACATTAAAAGACTAAAAATTACACTCTGTTACAGGATTTATCAGAAACTCCTCCTTGTGCTACACCTTGAACACTTTTGGAGAATAATGGCTGAATTTTATCGAGTCGGCCTTCCTACAGGAAGACCTGACACTGAAGTTATGTACCTGATATTGTGCTAGATTTCAGTCTAACATTTATTTCCAGTTAATTGCTATGTAACAAAACGTTAAAGCTATACGAGCATGAAAACCACACACTTATACTGTACCCACACTTATGAGTATTAACAACAAATAACCCGCAACACAAATGAGTTTATGATTACTTCATTGTATCTCAATATTATGAATGTGCCAAGAACCACACATTTAAGTGAAACATCTGTACATCATTACACCAGTATTTTACACTTTGCTTGAGTACTTTATGTACACTGCAGGTCTACCTGATGGAGTCAGCTACAAATGATTTGAATAAGAGATTTATATTGTCACGAGCAAGCTTTTAAGAATATAACACAACCAAACTTAACACTTATAAATACTGATGTGATTCTTCAACTTATCCCAGCGCATTTCTCACTCGAACAGTCCACTGGTGTACTGCTGGTCCACAGTGACCAACGGGCACAATATTTCAGTGATCAGACATGTTGCCATCGTCAGTTGCGCTGATGAACTGAGCTCCTGAGGGTGGGTGTCCATCCTAAATCCCCTTCCCCTGCGAGGCATTCTCTCCGCGGTCCGTGCCTGCGGCTGCGCATCAGCAATCACTGAGAGGCTGGCGTTGGTGTCTGTGGTGGCATCGGTGTAACTGCCTCGTCCGCCCTGGACACTCGTTTATTTTCTTTGCTGAGCCTCTTTTTAATTAGACTCAGTGCTGATTCCCATGCCTTGCTGAGGTTATAGCCGCAATATCTGTTGATGAGTCTGTCCCTGGTATGAATTTCGATAGCCTCTCTAGCGATGCTGTCCCAGTATTTAGATGTCTGTGCCAAGACCTTGGTATGTTGGCAGTCCATTTTTTGATTTTCGGACAAACAGTGCTCTGTGACTGCTGACTTGTTGGGGCACATAAGTCGAGTGTGCCTCTGATGTTATCGGCAACGATCTTCGTTGTGCGCACTGTCTGTCCAATGTAAGTCTTCCCATACTCACAGGGAATCTGGTATATGCCGGCCTTCCGCAAACCGAGATCATCTTTGACACTTCCCAATAATGCTTGTGTTTTATTGGGCGGGCAAAAGACAGTTCCTACTCGGTGTTTCCTCAATATTCAATATTAGCTGCCACCACCCTTCGCAGAGGAATGGGGAACTAAAAACACTGGTGTACAGGGTGCACACCATCTCGGACGCAGAGAGTCTGCCCCATGAGCTGGAACACCTCAAAACTGTATTTTGGAAAAACGGGTACTCGGAATGGCAGATCAGACGCGCTCTCCACCCCACCTCTACAGTACAGCATGCGGAGATGGACGAGGTCATTGAGGAAGAGATACCCATTGCCTATATACCGTATACTGGCGCACTATCAGGGAAAATAGGACGAATATAATAAGTTGTTGAAAGTCGTTTGTCGTGGAAAAACTGGCGACTTCGAACATCATTATGTTTTCCGCAAACAAAGTTGTATTTCACAAATGTTATTAATTGTCTTCATAATGTTAACCACGTATAGTTAACGGAAGACGTAGAAACGATATTCCGAAACGAATACGTATAGCATAAGTCAAACGTTCGAATTAGAATAGAGACCCCACGAGCACAAATTTGCTGTGGCAGGTATGAAATATAAACTCCGTTACTCGCTCGTTACACTTGAAGGACAGATGTTGAATGGGCCGAAAAGAGCCGCCGCATAACAGCGTAGTCGACTGCTAACTTCGAAAGAAGGTAGATGCGGTCCCTAACGCAACTTGTAACATCGTCGGAAATCAGTGCGGACGGGAGAGCTTTGGTACACCCTGTTAAAAAAACGGAAAAATGGAGGCGGTACAATTGGAGAGCGTTCCACCTTCACCAACATGCATAAGCAATTCATTACTAGTTTTTTTTTTATATATATATATATATATATATATATATATATATATATATATATATATATATATATATATATATATATATATAAAAAAATTACAAAAAAATAATAATAAAAGAAATTACATGGCGCGAGATTCGATCCGGCGACCTTCGGATTACGAACCCGAGCGCTTACCGCTGCGCCACGATGCTGTAGAAAACTATTAATCGTAGAGAGGATTTCACCGCAACGGTTTCTTTTAACTGTCGATTTTCTCGACAACGGTTGAGAAGTGCATCTTGGTGCTTTACCACATTACACCTCCGGCCATGAGCTTTTATTATGAGCAGTATGAATCGAATCTGAATTTCACAATTGGCGGCCTCCCCTTGTAAGACTTAATGAATATAACATCTTCTTTAGAAATGACCATAACTCCACAAATCTTACTATAAAACACATGCACTTCAACTGCATATCAATACGCTACATACTATTATTCAATTAGGCCTACAACAAAAACTCAGTTTCAATTTACTACCCGAAAAGATGTTTTTGCGCACTGTTACTAATATCTCACTCCACTTGATACCACCCGTGCAAATGATGTACCCCATATGGGAATCCACTTTATCTCACTATTATTCAGCTGCTCAAGTACATTTGTTGCAGTCCACTAGCATGCTGCATGCACAGATATTATTACCAATTACCTGTGGCAACTGTGAATTTGAGTGTTACCAATTACATCTGTTCACAGTGCCTGGCCTACAATTCAGAAACATATACTTTGGCAAACTAGTGACACTCTAATACTCAGTAAAGACCATCAACTGCATGCCATCACGCATTTTTATGTACGCATAACAATTACTACATGTGTCCTAAAATGTCACTCAACACTGGTTGAGGAACTGTGAACTTGTATTATTCCTAGAGGAAACCCCTACTCCTTCTCGCCCTCTTATTGTTCTGACAGTGTACTAACCCTGGTTTGCCCTGTTAGCAACAGCTTATTGCATTTTGTACACCAGGCCACTATTGTATTTTTGATTTGTTATCAACTCACTGCAATTTCCCAGATTTTTTAGGTCGCTTTAGTTGGCAGTGGTCTTTTGTTCAATATTCCTTTGTGTTAAGCTCTCAACACATTTAGTTTATATCCATAACATTAGCCTTACACCTTTGCTGCCATTCCTAACTGAAGTGCGAGTCCCCTTGCCACAACTACATAATTCTCTGACATTATCCAACACATCTTATGTCACCTCTTAGAATCTATCAATAAACACCTAGCCAAGGAGCATGGACAAATTTCTCTTGACTGTGCTACCGCACACCCTGCTGAATGGCACATTCAAAATTATTACAGATGAGTAGCTATTCTGAGTGATACACCTGTACCATTAGCTCTACTTGTCATTGACTTTATTGTATTGATTTCATATAAATATGGCTACAGTAAATCACATGAGCCAGCACTGCAGGTTGTACCAGATCCCCAACCAGCTGGTGAATATCAGGGTTAAAAATGTCATTTTATAGGCATGGCCCTCCTTTAGGTTAAGATATGAATTCTATTTTTAGTAATTAGTCCAGTTCTACTGCATGTCTAATCAGACCAGATTTGTAAACAGAAAACCTACCTTTATTTGTTAACTTTAGACATCAAGTGTTTACTAATTATTATGTATTCTGTAAAGCTTCTTTAATTCATTTCTTTTGTAATCACACTTTTAATGGCAAATTGTTGTATTTCTAATGACAGTCATTATTACTTTTCTGTCCTCCTTTTATAAATTGTAAATTACTCGAACCCCTACTATGCGACTCCCGCCCATGAGTGTTGCAGTCACCGACAGCCAACCCACTTGCTCCATGTCAGCCTTGACACTTGGATCTTATCATGGTGCCCATGTAGCCATGGGCTCGCTCAGCTATAGCGCTGCTGACTGCCACTAGCATGCTCACAATGACGCCTAATTGACAACAGGCCATTGCACCAACTCCAAGAACTTCGCTTATTTCAGAAGTAACTTTCTAAATAAAATTGTTAAGCAAGACGTTTCAAGAACTAATACTTGTCAACATGAATTATTGCAATACTGGAACTTTGTACCCCATGTGCCTAGTATGTTTTCAACATTTGGTTTACAGTCTCCTTTAGGATAAGTGCCCCTTTCTTAAAACATTAAATGTCCACCAACTTCCAAGTAGCCATTTCAACAGTTACATTTTTCTTGATTATCAGACTCACTCGACGTAAATCAATTAATGACCTGTAACTGCTTCTCATAGAAGGGGGAGGGAATTGTGCAGTCCAAAGTAGTGTTGAGGGTAAAAAAGAGCATTATATTCTTTTTCAAATTTTGCAATTTTTTTTTCAATTACCACTGTGCCTCAGTGCCATGATGGGGTTACAAAAGCAGCTCCACAGCACCATGGATGGATCCCATGCTCAGTTCTGCTCAGCTAGGAACACTTTTGGGGATGCCGAGCAAGTAATACTTTCAAAAGGTTCAAAGCCAACGAATGAGAGAGCAGGGATTGGTCTTGTGGGGTGTGCAGGTTGGCTGGCGAGACAGTGGCCACAGCAGAGGATAGCTCTCTTGTCTACCAGCCCTCCTACCATACCATGGTTCACTCCATGGTCATAGCAGACGACAGACCAAATTTACCCCATAGAATCGAGAAGGAGAATAAATCTCCATTTTTTGGCAACTCTTTTTCATTCTATATGCTATAGCGAACAGGATCAGTCCTGGATGCTCACTTACACTCCTTAACCCATCCTGACACATATATTAGTAAACAGAAAGAACTTTTTAATATGAAGTATGGAATTTTGTTTTGACTTCATAAATGATAGGCACTGTCTGCTCCGAATTGTGGGGATGAACATAATCTTCTCGATTAGAGGGGTTTTATGAAGAGGTTATCACTATTTGTCACTGCGGCATGAATAAATCTCTGTCATCTGCAACACTGCATTGTATTTGGATGTTGATTATCTTCCTAGTGCACTTTATTACAGTAGTATCAGTTGTTATGTAGTCCTGCAGTTTAATAAAATAAGCCTTGCTGAAGACACAGTAGTTGTACCACACTGTTATTAAGAAGCTGGTTTTAAAATAGATGATGTACTTCATGTGTTCCAGTTAGTAGTAGTAGTAGTAGTAGTAGTAGTAGTAGCTTTATTCATCTGTAGATCTCTTTTTACAAGGACATAGCACATGTCAAAATATTTACAAATTTAGATCAATTTAAAATAAGCTAATTCATATATACATATATTTACAGACTTCTAGTTAGAGACAATCATTAGATTTACTTCTGGTGTACAATACTTCGTTACAAATAACTTATTAAATAATGTAATGCCACATTGTTCACTCATATCTCACTATCAGTCACTGCACACATTATACACACATTGTTTCATAACGCTTCACTCACTACACACACACACACACACACACACACACACACACACACTGGTGATCTCTGAGCCATTTTCTGTACCGCAACTTCCCATCTGCTATCCTGAAAAACTTAAGTCAGCATCCCTCCATAATGAGTGAGATGTTAAGCTCAGAAAGAGGAAGAGGTGTTAGTATTGTGCTATGCATAGCTTGGGAGTAAGTATTTCTAGAAAGGAAAAAAAGAAGGAAAAAACAAAGTGAAAGTGTTATGTGGAATGTTGGATATTTTATAATTATTAATATTATTATTATTAATATTATTATTATTAATATTATTATTATTTATTTGTATAACATTGTTTATCAAACCCCAAGTAATCCATCAATGTATAAAATGTATTGCATAACAGCTACTTTTTAGCTGCCTTTTTAAATAAGTGTATTTTGGCAATTTCTTTAATCTCTTTTGGTAATTTATTGTACAGCTTTATTCCTTGGTAGAAAATGCTGTTTTGAGTTTTATGTTTATTTTTTCTTGGTAAATGTAAGTTGAGTCTATCTCTTGTTGCATGGTCATGGACAGAGGTGTTTGTGCAGTAATTACCGATGTTATTTTTGATGTGTACAGCTGACCGGTAAATGTATTCACATGGAGCAGTTAAAATCCCCAGTGTTCTGAACAGATCTTTACAATGAACTCAACTAATATTTTTGGTTATTATTGTTATGGCTCTTTTCTGGAGTTTGAAAATTGTGTTCATATTTTGTGCATTTGTTCCCCCAAAAAAGAATTCCATAGCTAAGAATTTAGTGTACATATGAATAATATGTAACTAAAAGACACCGCATGTTACACATTAATGATAGGATTCTAAGGGCATAACTTGCTGATGACATTCTGTTTGCAAGTACCTTTGTGTGTTCACACCACTTCAACTGAGAATCAATATTCATTCCTAGAAATTTTGAATTTGTTACACAGTCTATAGAGGTGCCATCTACATTTTATTGAACATTGTCATTTTTCCTATTCAAACTGAAATTCATAGCATTAGTTTTCTTTATGTTCAATGTCACTTTATTGCTTATTGACCAATCAGAAACTTCCTTGAGAGTTTCATTTGCTTTCTCAGCAAGGAGTTCTCTTGTTTTCTCAGTAACTATAATATTGCTGTTATCAGCAAAGAGGATTTTTTCACCATGAGTAATACTACTGGGAAAGTCATTGATGTATATCAGGAACAGTATTGGTCCTAATATGCTACCTTGTGGAACCCCTATATTAATGTATTTTGGTTCTGATAAGTGTTTTACTAAATGTTTAGATCTATTTGAAGTATGTGTCATCTCTACTCTTTGTACCTTATCTGTTAGGTATGATTGAAACTAGTCATTAGCTACCCCTCTTATTCCTAATGCTTCTAATTTATTTAATAGAATCTAGTGGTCGACTGTATCAAACCCCTTAGAAACCAAATTGCGATTCACTTAAATGACTGTATTTATTCCGGTAATTCATTAATCTGTCTTTCATAATTGCTTCATTATTTTTGAGAATGCTGACAGCATGGAAATGGGCTGGTAATTTTCTATGTCTTCTGCATTACCTTTCTTAAGCAAAGGTACAACTCTTCCCTGTTTGAACTGCTCTGGAAATGTCCCTGATGTGAAGGATTCATTTATTATATTTGTTAAGGGGCCTTGTATAATCCCTGTGCATTGTTTCAGTACACCCATTGGTATTTCATCTAAGCCTACTGACTTTTTATTTTTTAGTTTTTGAATTGTTTTACCGACTTCATTCTCTGTGGTTGGACGTAACATCTTTGTATTTAGTGCAACATTATTTACAGGTGTTATATTTGTTCGGGGGAATTTTTGCTGTAACTTCTCCGCAATACTTGAAAAATGTCCGTTTACATAGTTTGCTAAGTGCTGTGGATCATTTATTACTTTATTTCCCTCCCTTAGCAGTATGTTATTCTGCGTTTATTTGCCTCTCCCCGTTTCCTTTTTTATAACAGCCCAGACTGCTTTGCTTTTATTCGCTGCATTATATATTATTTTGTCATTAAATGACTTTTTTGCAGCAATCAGCACCTTCCTATAGATCTTTTCGTATCTATGATAGAAATTTAAGAATTCTGGATCATTGTGAATCTTTTTCATGGAACTGAGGTACTTAAGTGTTTGGGAGGACTTCTTAATACCTGCTGTTATCTATCTGTTTTGGTGAGATGTTGATACAGACATGCATACTTTTCAAAGTGCCTTTTCAAAGTTCAATTTAAACAATGTGGAGAATTTAGAGACTTTCATATTCACATTGGTTTCCTTATACACTTCAACCCAGCTTTGTTTTTCTAGTTCTTTTGAAAAAGCTTTTATTTTGATTTCTGATAGTTATCGTTTGTAGGCTCATAGTTTAGGCAATGATTCTATGCCTGACTTTACTTTTGTTATTTGACAGAGATGGTCTGATAGTCCAAGATCTTTTACAGCTACATCACATTATTCCTGGTCCATATTTGTGGCCACATTAAAATAAAGTGATCCATTACAGAGCTGTTTGACTTCAAGGTTCTTAAAACATTTATTAACACTTGTGACTGCACAATGAGACACTTTTTATTTGTGTTCCAGGTTATCTATTTATCACATTAATAACATTCTGGCATACATATCCACAGTTACTATAGTTGACTTACACTGAGGTGACAAGTCATGGGATAGTGATATGTACATATATAGATGGCAGCAGTATTGTGTACACGAGGTATAAAAGGACAGTGCATTGGTAGAGCTGTCATTTCCACTATGGTGAATCATGTGAAAAGGTTTCTGAAGACATTATGGCTGTACAACAGGAATTAACAGACTCTGAACGAGGAATGGTAGTTGGAGATGCATGGGACATTCCATTTCAGAAATCATTAGGAAATTCAATAGCCTAAAATCCACAATGTCAACAGTGTGCTGAGAATACCAAATATCAGGCATTACCTCTCACCATGGACAACGCAGTGGCTGATGGCTTTCACATAACGACTGAGAACAGCAGTATTAGCATATAGTTGTCAGTGTTAACAGACAAGCAACACTGCTTGAAATAACCACAGAGCAACACTGCTTGAAATAACCACAGAAACCAATGTGGAATGTATGGCAAACATATCCCTAAACAGTTGGAGAACCATGGCCTGGTCAGATTAGTCCTGATTTCAGTTGGTAAGAGGTGATGGTAGGGTTCAAGTGTGGTGCAGACCCAACAAAGCCATCGAGCCACAACTGTTCATGATTGGTTTGAGGAACATTTTGGATAATTCTAGCAAATGATTTGGTCACCGAATGAACATTTATGGCATGTAATCAAATGGTCAGTTTGTGCACAAAATATTGCACCGGCAACACTTTTGCAACTATGCACAGCAATAGAGGCAGCACGACAGTATTTCTGCAGGGGACTTCTGATGACTTGTTGATTTCATTCCACATCAAGTTGTTGCACAACTTCGGGCAAATGAGTTCTGACACAATCAGGAGTTATCCCTTAACTTTTGTCATCTCAGGGTATTTTAACAAACACTCTGTAATGTACCATGAAATTTCTCACAACTGTGTATATTTTTATTCATCAGTCATCTCAATGAGTTAACTAAGATTCGATGAGTCTGATGAACACAAATAGAATCCTAAATGGCAGGATTAACTGATCACAGTTGAGGTTTCACACAAATGTTAAACATTAAATAGATGTTGAATGTGTACAGAGAAGTGAGAAAATAAAACACCTACAGCCATCCTTATGATTTTATTTTATTTTGTCACAACCAGTTTCAACACTTCAATGCATCATCTTCAGGCTGCTGTTGATATGATCCCTATATACCGGGTGATCAAAAAGTCAGTATGGATTTGAAAACTGAATAAATCATGGAATAATGTAGATAGAGAGGTACAAATTGACGCACATGCTTGGATTGACATGGGGTTTTATTAGAACCAAAAAAATACAAAAGTTCAAAAAATATCCGACAGATGGTGCTTCACCTGATCAGAATAGCAATAATTAGCATAACAAAGTAAGACAAAGCAAAGATGATGTTCTTTACAGGAAATGCTCAATATGTCCACCATCATTCCTCAACAATGGTTGTAGTCGAGGAATAATGTTGTGAACAGCACTGTAAAGCATGTCCGGGGTTATGGTGAGGCATTGGCATCGGATGTTGTCTATCAGCATCCCTAGAGATGTCGGTCGATCACGATACACTTGCGACTTCAGGTAACCCCAAAGCCAATAATCGCACGGATTGAGGTCTGGGGACCTGGGAGGAAAAGCATGATGAAAGTGGTGGCTGAGCACACGATCGTCACCAAACGACGCGCGCAAGAGATCTTTCATGTGTCTAGCAATATGGGGTGGAGCGCCATCCTGCATAAACATCGTACATTCCAGCAGGTGTTTATCAGCCATGCTGGGGATGATGCAATTCTGTAACATATTGGCGTACCTCTCACTCGTCACGGTAGCAGTTACAAAACCAGAATCACGCATTTCCTCGAAGAAAAAAGCCCCAATAATGGTAGATGTGGTAAATCCAACCGATACTGTGATTTTCATGTCGTGCAATGGAGTTTCCACGACAGTTCTAGGATTTTCGGTAGCCCAAATTCTGCAGTTGTGGGTGTTGACAGACCCTCGGAGCATGAAATGAGCTTCGTCGGTCCACAACACGTTACTCAACCAATCGTCATCTTTCGCCATCTTTTGAAACGCCCACACCGCAAATGCCCTCCGCTTCACTAAATCGCCTGGTAACAGTTCATGATGCTGATGGTTTTTGTACAGATAGCATCGGAGGGTATGCCAAAGTGCCAACCAAACAGTAGTGTATGGAATGCCGGTGCGACTTGCGACTGCACGAGTGCTGACTTCCCCGTGCTTAGACAAACTCGCTACAGTCTCCATTTCTTCGTGAACTGTCTCAGCAGCATTACGCCTTGCACTCGGTCAGCCACTACGGGTTCTATCATCTAAACAACCCATGGCTTCAAATTCGAAATCATTTTCGCCACAGCTGCATTTGTCAATGGACCTTTACCCGTTCAAAACCCCTTCCTATGGCGATAGGATCATAACGCTGAACTAGCACATTCCCCATTCTGATAATACAGCTTCACTAAAAGCGCCTTTTCAGGTAACGACAACATCCTGCAACTGCTGGCGCATCTGATACTCTCTCTCATTACAGCTCCTTTTATACACGATTGTCATGTGCAGTCACTGACGTTTTGCTGTCCAGCGCCATCTTCAGACATTTTGTGAACTTTTTTTTCCTAATAAAACCCCATGTCATTCCAAGCATGTGTGTCAATTTTTACCTCTCTATCTACATTATTCCGTGGTTTATTAAGTTTTCAAATTTATACTGACTTTTTGATCACCTGGTATATCACATCAGTTGCCAGCATTACTGGATACACAGATAATGTGTCATCACTCCAACCATCAACTGTGAGTTGGTAGTTGGCAGGAGGTCTCTGGGACGACGGCCGTTTACTATTGTGACAAAATAAAACACCTGCAGCCATCCTTATGATTTTATTTTATTTTGTTGCAATCAGTTTCAACGATTCAATGCATCATCTTCAGGCTGTTGCTGATATGATCCCCATATATATCACATCAGTTGCCAGCATTACTGGCTACGCAGATAATGTGTCAGCACTCCAACCATCAACTGTGAGTTGGCAGTTGGCAGTTGATGGTTGGAGTGCTGACACATTATCTGCGTATCCAGTAATGCTGGCAACTGATGTGATGTATATAGTGATCATATCAACAACAGCCTGAACACACTGAAGCGTTGAAACTGGTTGCAACAAAATAAAATAAAATCATAAGGACGGCTGTACGTGTTTTAATTTGTCACAATAGTAAACAGCAGTCATCCCGGAGACTTCCTGCCAAAAGGATGGACATACAAAAACTGTACAGAGAAGGGCTGCACAAACGTTCTTAAGTTTGTTTGACCCATGGGAAAATGTCAGAGATGCAAAAGAAAGTTAGCTGGGAGACACTAGATGACAGACATAAATTGTCTTGAGAAAGCCACGTTACAAAGTTTCGAGAACCATCTTTAAATTATGACTCTAGGAATATACTGCAATGACCCCTATGATGAGAGGCAACATAGTCACTAGGTGACCATGATCTCATGTTTTGACATTTTGTTAATACCGCAAGTCCCTGATCACAAATATTTATTTATTCAATTACCAGTTTCAATCATTATGATCATCTTCAGACTGATCTGTCTTCATGAAGGTAACAGAGTAAGCATATAAATATACAGGGTGAAGAAAAAATGCTGCATGGAAGATCAGCACGCAGTTCCTCACCCAGATTCAGGACAAATGTTTATCTAGCAAAATCAGATCTTGTGCATTTTGAACATATGTATGAAAACAAGGTGCTGGCAGTACTGTCACATCATGCAGGGCATCAAAATGTACAGAGGAATGTGTATCACCCTGCACTTCCCTGCTGGCCTTTGTAGCTCACTAAGCAGACTGCTGGAACATGAAACCCTCATCCAACATGCAGCTATGCTTCGAATGTCAAGTTTCTTTTTTTATTGTTTAGATGTCCATTCCCTATTTCTCATAATTTATAAGCAGAACATCATTTTGTCATGTGGCAATAGCCTATCACATAACAGTGGGCTGCATGTGTCTGCTAACCACACAGTACACAACCATAACTTAGCCTATTAAGTTCATGTAGGACAGCTTCCTGATAGAGTACATAAACAATGAATATGTCAATATGTTTTGATGCTAGGCACGCCCAATAACCAAGCTGAAACTGCTGCTTGTGCATATTCTGAACAGTATCCTCACATGCACCATCCGGATAAGAATGTTTTCCATCAGCTGGAGCAACGCCTCCAGGAAACTGGTAATCTTCGCCCACAAGTAATGGGCACAGGTCATCCAAGGACTAGAAAAATGGCTCTGAGCACTATGGGCCTTAACATCTGTGGTCATCAGTCCCCTAGAACTTAGAACTACTTAAACCTAACTAACCTAAGGACATCACACACATCCATGCCCAAGGCAGGATTCGAACCTGCGACCGTAGTAGTCGCGTGGTTCCGGACTGAGCGCCTGAACCGCTAGACCACCACGGCCGGCAAGGACTAGACATACTCCATAAACAGAGGACATGATTCTTGAAACAGTTCACCAAGCACATCTGCGAAGTACCTGTGATATTAGTAGTGTATCCATCCTCAGCATCTGTAGTCGTTTGAAACGAAATAATAAGAAACCAACTGCATTAAAGAAATTTAATTTTTTTTACCAGTTTTAGGCACTTAGTGCCCTTCTACAAAAGGTTATACCTATTGTACTATTTCTGAGTGTCAGTAAGAAGATGCATACAGCAAAATGCCACAGCCGTGTGGTTCACAGTTGCAAAGTGTTTGCAAATGCAAAGTGGTCGGTTTGAACACCTTCTCTAAAGTGCACGTTGCTCATACATGTACACTATGTGATCAAAAGTATCTGGACACCTGGCTGAAAATGACTTACAAGTTCATGGCATCCTCCATCGGTAATGCTGGAATTCAATATGGTGTTAGCCCACCCTTAACTCTGATGATAGCTTCCACTCTCGCAGGAAGGTGCTGGAAGGTTCCTTGAGGAATGGCAGCCCATTATTCATGGAGTGCTGCACTGAGGAGAGGTATCGACATCAGTCGGTGAGGCCTGGCATGAAGCCAGTGTTCCAAAACATTCTAAAGGTGTTCGATAGGATTTAGGTCAGGACTCAATGCAGGCCAGTCCATTACAGGAATGTTACTGTTGTGTAACCACTCCACCACAGGCTGTGTATTATGAACAGTTACTCGATCATGTTGAAAGATGCAATTGCCATCTCAGAATTGCTCTTCAACAGTGGGAAGCAAGGAGGTGCTTAAAACATCAATGTAGGCCTCAGCTGTGACAGTGCCATGCAAAACAAGAAGGTGTGCAAGCCCCCTCCATGGAAAACATGACTGCACCATAACACCACTGCCTCCAAATTTTACTGTCAGCACTACATATGCTGGCAGATGACATTTACTGGGCATTCGCCATACCCACACCATGCCACTGGATCACCACATTGTGTACCATGATTCGTTACTCCACACAATGTTTTTCCACTATTCACTCATCCAATATTTATGCTCCTTACACCAAGCGATGTGTCGTTCGGCATTCACCGGCATGATGTGTGGCTTTATGAACAGCCGCTCAACCATGAAATCCAAATTTTCTCACCCCCTACCTAACTGTCATAGTACTTGCAGTGGATCCTGATGCAGTTTGGAATTCCTGTGTGATGGTCTGGATAGATGTCTGCCTATTACACACTACGACCTTCTTCAACTGTCGGTAGTCTCTATCAGTCAACAGACGAGGTCGGCCTGTATGTGTTTGTGCTGTATGTGTCCCTTCACATTTCCACTTCACTATCACATTGGAAACAGTGGACCTAGGGATGTTTAGAAGAGTGGAAATCATGCATACAGATGTATGACACAAGTGACACCCAATCACCTGACCACGTTCAAAGTCCATGAGTTCCGCATAGTGCCCCATTCTGCTCTCTCACGGTTTAAAATGACTATTGAGGTCGCTGATATGGAGTACCTGGCAGTAGGTGGCAGCCCAATGCACCTAATATAAAAAACGTATGTTTTTGGGGGTGTCTGGATACTTTTGATCTCATAGTGTATGTACCGGCACTGTGAAGATAAGCCTAGACATCAAACAAATGTTACAGTGTTGCCAGATCCTCATTTTTTAAATCGCATTTCTATTAAACCTAATGGGAGGACTGGGTTTTGCTGAATACACTTTTTTCTAGAACTGGAATGAGGAATCACATGCCAGCCACCAAGTGTGGAATTTTTTCTTCACCCTATATAGCCATGAATGGCATTGTCACATAGAGTAAAATCATGATAAAATGGTACACACTAATTACCTGTGAAGTCAGGTTGTCACTATGCATCACTCCCATAGGTATCTTGAGGACAATATTAGATTAAGTAGAGCACACATACAGGCATTTAAACAGTCATTATTCCATATATGATTGGAATGGGAAAAAGCACTAATAACCTAGACAATGGGAAGTACCTTCTGTGATACACTTCACAGAGGTTTGCAGAGTATGGCTGTACATGTAGTGGTAAACGAATGCTGGGAAGTGTGCCTCCTAAGAACCCATTCATCTCACCAAAAAAAAAAAAAAAAAAAAAAAAGTCACTCACATTAAAGCCATGCAGGATGTTATATCTTTGTTGTAAAACAATGACACCAACACGAGAGTTCTTTCTAATATTGCCTCGAGCTGTGGTGCATGTAGTGTGGTGCTGTGGTTAGCATCGCTGGCTGGCTGGGAGGCTGAGAGTCACCAGTTTAAACCCAACCACCAGCAATTATTTGTTATTTAGTATATACCATTCATGGATTTCTGGAATGTTCAATGGCTGAACAAATACGAGCAATTTCTGGAACATTTAATATTTGTATAAACATCTGCACTCTCTGACCTAGAGTTCAGTTCTGTTCTGGCTGTATGTTGGCGCCATTAATAAACATGCTTTCAGTTCTAAGTGTTGTACTTCATTGACAACTATGACTTCAGATTTGAGCTTGATTGCAATTCTGACATGACAATATAAAACAAATGAAAGAGAGTTGTACTGTGTCTAGTTTCTAGGGATCTGCAGCATAGTTATGTGTCCACCTTCCCTCTTGAGGTTACAAGTACATTTCATCTGTGCCTCCATGGTCACAGCTACTAATGTTTTAAGGCCTATCACAGTGATCAGTGGTTTAACACCTGGGAGTAATTTTGTGCTGAGAAATAATGCCATGAAACACATCTGATTTCATTTTCACAAACATATGTCATATTCAAACTCATATGCATATGATAAGTTTCAATTGTATATAGTTTAAATCATCAGATTTCTTTAAAACTCTCCATTCATAAAAAATCACAATAAAGTAATCAACAGTGGTGGCTAAACTGAAATGCTCTACAAGAAGTGTAATTTAGCTGTAAGCTGGATATACTCACATTGGTAAAACACAGTTTGAATGTTTTATTCTTCATAGCTTAAACAATACTCTTTCTGATCTTTTAAGAAAAGCAGTTATTACCTTTAAGGATATTTACAACAAAATACGAGGTTCATATTCTAATCTGTGGCTAGCTCACTCAGGTGTTTGTAGGCCATAAATTTGAGTATGGATTGCAAGGTAAGGTATTTTCTGGCATTTATCACATATGTAAAGGTTTTCCAGAGATTAAAGTCACATTAAGAACCAGGATTTCTTGGAACCAATGAGGACTTATGCTTTGTATAACTGTACATAACCGAATGAGCTACTAAGCCTTGTATGTTAAAAATAAACAGTCCAATAGATTCAACAGATTGCAGTTCTTGGTCAGGAAGCTGTGCTTGAAAAAGTTCCAGATAATATGGCAAATAAAATAATAATGTTATTGCTTCATACTCATTAATTTTTATTCAAAAGACTAATACTGACTTATGTCCTCTTAAATTGTCAATAATGTTGACTATTCTCTGCGACACATAAATATGTTTTAATCAATTTATGTTCCTGCTTTGAATTTTCTTAATAATTAATGTTGGTGAGACAACGCAGGCAAATCACAGGAAACATATGACTCCAGCTGACACTGTTCAGAGCTCTGATTAAATGACCACTTGCATAATTTTATGTTAGTAAGCAAAATTAAATGATCAAAGTGAAATACAAATAATTTGTGCAGATTATAATTATAACTTTAATGTTTCTGTTTCCTACCTCACAGCCACAAAAGTGTTGAAAAATATATCTGGCATAATAATGAAGGCCTATAGGCTGCTTCATCCAGTTGGGAAGCTGATCAACCTGTGCATGATTATTATCCAACCAGTAAAAGAACTTTCTATCTGCCTCCTTATCTTTTCTTCTTCGTTCACTCAAAGTTTCTCTTTTTGCATTTAGTGCTGGACCGTCAAAGAAGAAAACTAATTTTATATCTTTGTCTTCAAATGACTTCACAAATTTAATGCATTCCTCCCTAAATTCTTTGTACTGTCCACCACATGTCCAGTTTAGCTGACCATATATTGTTTTAAGACATGATGGTCCATCAACAACAATCACTGGTTTTCTGCCATTCTCAAATCTGAAAGAAAACATTAATAATATGAATATTAATTACATCAGCACACTAACAGTTTTGAATAAATGTAATTGTATCATTCTCGATGTATTAACTCTCAATCTCTGAAATCTATTCAAATTTAATAATGCCTAACACCATAAAAATTATGGTGAACAATTGATCTTGTGAACATTTTTTGAAACAATAAACACCATAATTACAAGCAAGACAATGTATAGGTAGAGGTAGTGCATAACAAATAATGATCTTTCAGTAAATATTAGGATATATGCAAATAAAAAAACATATCCCAATGACTTTAAAATCAATTATTCAATAAAAATTTTGGACCTGACTTATTCACGTCAAATACAGTAATTATTTTCTAAGAAAGTATATATTTTCCCTCAGTAGAAGATTTTACAAGATCACTTTATACATAGTGAGATTACGATGATTCTGAGGGTGCACTGGAAAAGATGGAAATAACATTGGTGCTACAAGTGAGCCTTTGACACCGGCAGTACCACTGCTGAATGCAGTGTGTAGAACTTTCAGCTGTTGGACTAAATGCGCACTGAGAACTGGTCAGTTCATTTCTGTGTCTGTAGTATTATCATCTACTTGAACTCAGTTGCGAGTGTGACTGGACTAGACTCCGATTTGGCTTCTTCCTTTATTGATAATTCACTCTGGCTGGCTACGGGCTTGTGCGTGACTCTTGAGCAGATTTTCACATTACATCTGTGCTAAATTGTCTCTGTTCAGCTTGTCGTTTATTTTTCTTAAATCTGCTGTGCAAGCTAGAATACTGGCACAAGGTTTACTATATGCTATAAAGTGCAAACTTTTGTCATAAAAGTTTGAGTGCAGAAGTGTTCTAGAAGATCAAATGGACAAATAGGCATTGAAAAAGGTATGGAAACACCGAAAACACAACACAACACATTATCATACATAATACAATGTAGAAAACACACTGGCATTCGAAATAGCTTTCATTCATCTCCTGTATGGTTTCCAAGATCTTACACAATTCTTCGTGAAAGGTATGGGCACATTCAGGTAATTATGATGATGAAGGTGGATAGAGATCACTCACCCTCCTCTCCATAGTAGACAAATGCTCATTAAATTGCAATCTGGTGACAGTGGTGGCCAGAGGAGATTCATCCTCATGCTCATAAACCCAGTCTTCAATTATGTGAGCTGTGTGGACATCGGTCCTGTCATCTTGGGCACAAGATCACCACTGGGGAATAAACATTGTACCTTGGGATGGACCTGACCATTTATACTATCACATAATCCTTGGCAGTAATGCCACTGTGCACAGTAACCATGGGGCCCATGAAATATCAAGGTAAGGCTGCCCAAATCAAACACTGAACGCCAGCCATGTTTCACTCTTAGGACATAAAGTCAGCCATAAGTTGGAAACAGAGTGAAACAAGACTCATCCAACCAAATGACTTTCTTCTATTGCTCCACAGTCCAGGTTTTATGGCTTCAGCACCATGTTTCCCTGTTACACAAATTTGCATCAGTGATGAGTGGTTTTGAAAATTCCAGCTCAGCCTGCAATTCCCTGCTTATTGAGCTCCCTTCATGTTGTTTTGGTACTGACAGGGTTTACGAGCCCAATACTCAGTTCTGCAGTGACTTCCGCAGCTGTTGTCCTCTTTTCATCACAATCCCGTTTAATGACCATCTGCCACAATCACTCAACACACACTTTTGTCTGTGTTGTGAGTTCATAGATGATGATTGTTCCACTTTCCCGGTATCCAGTATAAATCACTGATATAGTACCTATCGAAACACCTAACACTTTGCCCCCTTGGTTATATAAGTGCCCACCATATGCGCACCAACAATTTGCCCACATTCAAATTCACTTAGCTCTGACATAATACATTCATAATTACACAGAACAGTATTCTGAGCATGGCTGACACCTGCATTGCATTAAGGACACTGCACAGGTGCTGTTTGTAGTCAATACAACAATGCAGCCTGCAGGCTTGGCTAGCATCTACATTTACGTTCAAGCATCTACCAAAAGGAATGCATTAGGCGCAAAAATGCCACTTACAGTACATGATACGAGGTTTGAGAATGTAAACAAATTTAATATACTCTATTCTAGTAAAAGTATTCCAGTGAATGACTCAGAACTGAAGCTGAATTCGAATGTTAAAGTGACCTTGGCAAACGTTCCAAAATGTGTGAATTTGAATCTTAAAGTGACCTTGGATAACGTTCCAAAAAATGTAAATTGTCGTAAAAAAGTTATGTTTGATTTGCCAAAGTCTGAACTACCAGCAGCAAGAAGTGAAATTTATGCTGAGAATAAAACAGAGCGTGTTCATATTTTTGCTGACAGTCATGGAAGAGGTGTGGCCAAAATTGTAAAAAACAGTTTTAATAGTGCTAATGTTTGTGGAATCATGAAACCTGGTGTGAAAATTCAGGAAGTTGTAACAGGCTGTGATCCTGAAAGAGTAAAAAACGATTACGTGATTATAATAGGTGGTTCAAACAATGTAGCCTGCAATGAAGGTTTTGATGTTACATGATCACTCAAGGAGAAATTAACGGCTCTTCAGCATTCTATGGTATTTGTTGTGAATATTCCTTAGAGACATGACTTAATCCCACAATCCTGTGTAAATGAAGCTGTTATTCAAATGAACTCTAAATTAGTGAAGACTTGCAAACAATTTAGCAATACTTGTGTAGTAGATACGAGTAATTTTCAAAGAGAGTTGTTTACCAGACATGGTATGCACCTTAACAGGTCAGGTAAACAAGCATTACGTACTCTTTTACATGCAGCAATCATGGAAGAAATCAACAAAATATCTCCCCACTCAGAGCCTATTCCCCTTAAATGGCTCCAGCAATCACATCAGACTAATTTTCAAGTTCAGAATTTCAGCGATGCAGTTAAAAATGAGCCTATTGTTTCTAAACCCACAAGTACTTTTTAGGCGAAAGCAACAGTTCTCAGCAAATATGAAAGCTATGACAATTTTTCACCATAATGTAGGAGGACTTACAAAGTTAACGAAATTTCTGTTCTTTTAGATGACCTACAAGAGGTAAATGATGCTGATGTTCTATGCTTTAGTGAACACCACATGAGAGATGTTGAAATGTTACAGCTCAGTGGTTACTGTCTAGCTGCACATTACTGTAGATCTATCATGAAGAATGGTGGAGTAGTACATACTTAAAAAATAACATATCATATACCACATTAGATTTAAAGAGTCGCTGTATTGAACAAGATATTGAAATATGTGTGTAGAAATAACTATAAGTGACCGTACGGTTATAGTGTTAGCACTATACAGAGCTCCCTCAGGGAACACTAATGTGTTCCTGAGGCAGTTAGATTCTGTCTTATCCCAAGTGTACTCAGCATCTAAGAA
This sequence comes from Schistocerca americana, assembly GCF_021461395.2. Classification (NCBI taxonomy): domain Eukaryota; kingdom Metazoa; phylum Arthropoda; class Insecta; order Orthoptera; family Acrididae; genus Schistocerca; species Schistocerca americana. The sequence goes on along the minus strand of NC_060130.1, from coordinate 412,915,091 downwards.
TCTAATAATTACAGGTGATTTCAATGTAGATTTCCTAAATGAAAGCAATGCTAAAGCAGATTTAGAACATCTAGTTGATTCTTATAATCTGATGACAGTAGTAAATTTTACAAGTAGAGTTACCGAGAACTGTCAAAGTCTGATTGACAATATATTTATAGATAAGTCAAGAGTCAACAAGATCAGTGTGTGTCCAATTCTTTGCCTTTCTGATCATGGAGGTCAGTTGCTTACTTTCACTGACATCAATCTGTGCAACAGTTCTGAGAATTCTTGGAAATCTTTTGGAATAATAAATGATGAAACCATCAAAAATTTCAACAACAGCCTGCAAAAGATAGATTGGAGTCCAGTTTTCAATGAAGCAGATGTGAACAAAAAATATAATACATTTCTAAATGAATTTATGTCTATTTTTGAAGCCACTTTTCCTAAAAAAAAATAATAATAATTAGAAACAGTCATGAAAGCTCTATCAATAAGTCATGGATCACTGGACGGATAAAAACATCCTGCAGAACAAAGAGGATGCTATATAATTCCCTCAGAACTTGTAATGATCCAAAAAAAAAAATGTCTGCACTACAAACTTTACTGCAACATCCTAAAGAATGTAATAAATAAGTCAAGAAATATATGCATTAAGTCTGAAATTGATAAGTCTGACAACAAAATAAAAACAACTTGGTATGTAATAAACTGGGAAATGGGCAAAAGAAAAAAAAAAAAAAAAAAAAAAAAAAAAAAAAAAAAAAAAAAAAAAAAAAAAAACAGGGAACTTAAACAAGGTAGCAATATTGTAAAGAAACCTGAAACGGCTGCAGAAATCTTCAACAGACACTTTTTGTCAGCAGCAGAGAAGACAGGCTGCAAAGGTTCTGTGGATGAGTCATTGGCTCTTCTACAGAAAGCTATCAGCAATAGACCCCCCACAGGTATCCTTATCTCATGTTACAGTAAAAGAGATTGAACGAATTAATACTTCATTAAAAAATAAAAAGTCTGTAGGTGTGGACAATATTTCCTGTAAAATATTGAAATGTTGCTATAAATATGTAAGTCCAGTCTTATGCAACATATTCAACACATCACTGCAAGAAGGAATTGTCCCTGACAGGCTAAAACTAGCTGTAGTGATACCACTCTTTAAAAAAGGTGAGAAAGAAAATGTTACAAATTATCGCCCAATCTCCCTTTTAACTATCTTTCCAAAAATTCTTGAAAAACTGATGCACAGGTTGATTGTCAAACATCTCAGCTTCCACAATATCCTAAACAAAAGTCAGTTTGGTTTTTGTGTAGGTCTTTGTACAGAACAAGCAATATTCTCTTTCACCAATCAAGTTCTGGAAGCCATGAACAAAAAAAAGTCTCCAGTAGGTGTTTTTGTGATCTCTCTAAAGCCTTTGATTGTGTAAACCATCTAATTCTTTTGAAAAAAGCGGAATATTATGGTTTGGGTGGTATCGTTGGTTCATGGTTCCAGTCATACCTAAAGGACTGAAAGTAGACTGCAATGCTGAATGGCACATCTGGAGAACCTGCCTCATCTGAGTGGGGCACAGTAAGTTGTGGTGTGTCACAAGGCTCTGTTTTGGGTCCACTGCTGTTTCTCATCTTCATTAATGATCTCCCACTTTGTTCTGATACAAAGAGTAAATTTACTCTTTTTGCAGATGACACTACAATTCTAATTGATGATTTTACAGACAACAATCTTGACCAAACTATAAACGAAGTTTTCAATGATATAGTAAATTGGTTTTCTTCAAATGGTCTCTCATTGAATACAGATAAAACCCTTTATATGAGATTCCATACTCCACAAAGAAATCTGGAAAAAATTAACGTTTAAGAGTAGAGATCAAGCAATACAAAAAGTTGAGGTTACAAAATTCCTGGTTACTTATAAAGACAGCAAATGTAATTGCTCGACACACATTCTTCATCTTTACAAAACACTTAACTCAGCAATATTTGCACGATGGGTTATTGCTTCAGTGGCTGACGCAGATACTATTAAGGCTTCTTACTTCGGCTATTTTCATTCATTGAAGTCATATGCTACTGTATTCTGGGGGAACCAACCTCTCGCAAAGAAAATTTTCACTGCACAAAAAAAAGCCATCAGAATAATGAGTGGTGTCCATCACAGACACTCTTGTAGATGCTTGTTTCGAAAGGTGGGGATCCTTACCACCGCTTCACAGTATATCTTTTCTTTGTTGACCTTTGTCTGTAATAACCCTTATATCCACAAAGATAACAGCCAATTTCATAACTATAACATAAGCACCAAAAACAGTCTGCACATTGAATTGAAAAGTCTCACTATTGTTCAAAAAGGAGCTTACTACTCCAGTATTAAGCTGTTTAATGCTCTCCCACCACACATCAAATGCCTTAATAATAGATTGCGAGCATTCAAATAAGCTCTCAAGGAGTACCTGATAGAGAAATCTTTTTATACAATTGATGAATATGTGAAAGAAAAGCCGCGCAGGATTAGTCGAGCGGTCTAAGGCGCTGCAGTCATGGACTGTGCGGCTAGTCCCGGCAGAGGTTCCTCCCTCGGGCATGGGTGTGTATGACCTTAGCAGTTAAGTCCCATAAGATTTCATACACTTTTTTTTTAAAGAAAATGTATATAATCACTAAACTTGCAAGTGTTGTATAAATAGTGTAATTAATTTTGTTTTGAATAGGCATATGAAAATTGTTTATAGTATTTCTGTATCTCCCTTCGAATAGTGAACTTATCTTGATTCCTGTATATATTACTCATCCTTAACATGTGAAACAAAAACTTTCTGTTAATTGAATGTGCGTTTGTTTAGTTGGTATCTTATTTACATTCTATCTTTTTGTTGCATTTATGTAAGATATGTTTCAGGTCTGTACAATCAGACAAATTCCATATCATATATATATATATATATATATTACTTATCCTTAATACGTGCAAAACAATTTTCTCTTTATTGATTGTGCTGTTGTCTATTGCTTTTATTTACATTGTATCTTTATTGTATGTATTTACACAAGTTATGCTTCAACTATGTACAATTTGACATGTTCCATATCCTTGCGATTCACTCACTTCCAGGATCTACGGGACATGAAATACATAAATAAATAAATAAGCATGCAGTTCTTGATGTGTTTCCATATTTTTGTCCAACCCCTGTACATAAGAGTCAGTATTAATACTATATCCTTTACTTGTTAATAAGGTGAACTTAATGTTCGCCAAGAAGTGCTGCAATGAAACCTAGCATCTCTCAAAGGAAAATACTTACAGTTAAGCAAACAATTATTTCTTTAAATTACTTTGTAGACCACTGAAGACACTTAAAACAAGTAGGTGAAATAAGTTTGGTCAAAAATGAAAGTAAAATTTGTAACACCATAGCTCTAACACTGTACTGATTTATTTTGCCTTTTGTTTTGTTTAATGTTGTAGTGTTGAATTTCTGTAAAATTTGTTGGATTGAATCAATACCATGAGAGTGTTTATTCTTTTCTCTGTTAAAAACTTTGATGTCTTTTAGATTGTAGGAAGTGTAATCTCTGTAATATGTACAATATGAGTAAATTATATGTTTTGTCTTTGCCACATAATCTCTTTGGTTAGCTTTAAAATTAAATAATTTTGTGTAGAACTACCAATATGTGCAAATGTTCTGTTTTATTTAAAGTGTTTGTTTGCTGTTATGTAAACTACTGACCTTCACTTAGGATTATTAGTTATTTTGTATGTAAAAGGTGTTGTGGTTCCCCTCGGGAACAGAAGCATGCAGTGCGCACAAATTGTGGTTGGCATAGGTAGAAAAGGTGGAATCAAGAGTCAGTCAGGGACGAGCTACCAAACAATCAACTGCTCATGTAAAAGTTGTGTATTGTGCTGGTGCCGAGAGAGGCTTTCTGTGCCACTTTCCAATGCCTCAGATAGATGGATAAAGACTAGAGCTATTCTGAAATTGGTATCTATCATCGCCACCAAGAAATGACAAGAGTCCAGCAATTCTACCAGCAAATCCACCTACCAACATGCACTCGCCACCACATTGCGCAATCACTGTAGTAGAACAGAAGAACAATTGTAATGTACAGTGAAGGATCAGCTCATTGGATGTGTTAGTGTGCTCAACTACAAGGTAATTTATAACTGAATTTATGTACCTACCTTAATTTTTTCCTTATCACAACACCTCTCAGGTTCCTCTCCATTAGAACTATGGTTACCGAGTATCCTTTATTGAAAGCATATTAAAATTAATATAGCAACAGAGTGTGCTAAGATTAATAATGTTTGTTGAAAGGATCCAACAAATATCTCAATTTTGTGTACCATAAGCAGTACTGTCTGTAATCATGTGAAATGGCTCACTTAAAATTGAATGACGTAAAATGTTTACCCTTACTAATTCAGTTTTTAAATTTTCAAAATCTTTCTGACATTCAGGCTGTTCAAATGTGTGCTGAGAAAAACTTGCCCCTTCACAAATTTGAGGTAAAACCCACAAAGACCTAAAAACTCTTAATTGTTTCCTGTTCTTTGGAAGAGGACACTTTTCAATAGCATTAAGCTTTTCTGGGTCTTTGCCAATCCCAGATGTGGTTATTATGGGTCCCAAAAACTTAATTTCTTGTCTCACAAATTCACACTTTTTTAACTTCAAAGTCATGCCCCCTGCTTGAAGAACAATAAGGGTTTAACAGGTCACAATGTTCTTCCCAATTATCAGTAGCAATTAATAGGTCGTCTACATATGCAATCAATCTGGCACAAAGTTCTTTTCCTAAAACAGAATACAAAGCCCTAATGAAAACAGAAACAGATGTACTTAAACGAAATGGTGCAACTTTGTATTGGTAACATTTTCCTGCAAACAAAAAAAAGCTGTATATTTCCTAGAATCTTTGTGTAATGGGATTTTCCAATATCTGCCAGTGAGGTCTAGACTGGTCAGATATTTTACATTATGGAACTTTTGTAATAAATCATCTAAATTTTCAGGTCTGTCTACTTCTCTCCTGACAATTTTATTCAGTTTTCGTGCATCAATGACTACTCTTACGCCTCCATCCTTCTTATTGACTATAATAAATGGACTATTGTATTCACTATTGCTTCTCTCTATTACCCCCCATTCCAACATTTTACTAATTTCAGCTTGTACTGCTTCTTTCTTAGCTATAGGTATTGGGTATGGTCTGACAAAGTATGGTTCATGTTCCAGGACATCCATACGGTATTCAAAATTATTTACGACACCTGGTTTATCAGAGAATACTTCCTTATTATTATTCAAGATATTAAATACATCCTCTTTCTGTTCACATGAGATCTCCTGGATAACATCAACAATCTCCCTTAAACTGTCAGTTTTTTGATCATCCTGCAATAAATCTTTCACATGGTATATTTCATATAGTTGGGATAAACCATCATTTTCAGATCTTATTTTTAACAATATGGGTTCTATATCAACATCTTGGACCTGGTTGTGACCTTCAAATTTAATTTCTATTGTATTGGTTTCCCTATTAACAGTTCTACTACCACAATCTAAAATTACTTTTTCCTTGTCTAGCCAATCAATACCTGTTCAAATTTTTGACTTTCTATTTCAAAGTCCATCAATACTTGTTTTCAAATGGGCTTGCTGGACTTACCAGTAGCTCCTATAATTTTTACTCCACTCACAGACATTATTACTAGCCCTGGTTTACATGGAATATGATCAAAGAATGATTCATATATGGCACTGATTTGGGATCCTGTGTCGAAAAGCACTTGCAGCTCAGGGTTATAAACATTTACAGGTATTATGGTTTGTTTAATAATTCTGTGTTCCTTTTCCTCCTGTTCTTTCCATAACAGATCCTACTCAATCATAATGTCTTTCCAAGAAATATTACCTACTGATTTCTGTTGTATATCAGGTGGCTTTTTGGGTTTGTTGACCTCTACATCTTTACAGATTTTCAAGAGATCATGTTCTACTATATTTATATCAGGAGGTTCTTTAGGCTTCTGTAAATCTACTTCTTTCATTACATGAAGTAAAGCTTGCCCTAATATAATGTCATCTGACGGCTCTTTCGGTTTTGTTTCGGTTATGCATTCCGGATTTTGTTTCGAAAACATGTCATTCAGTTTTTTCGTAGCCTCTTTCTGCAAAGGTATAATTACGTTTGTCTACCTCTGAAAACTCATCTGTATCTGAATCTGTAGTCTCTCCTTCATCTGAGCTATCACTAAGCTCTATTTCGTTATCAGATTCGAGCAGGAAAGCAACTTTTAAACAGTGAGGCAGATTATCTCTAGATGTTTCAGCTACCTTGATTTTTGGATTATTTTCTACACAATGCACATCGTTTGGACACTCGGGTACTTCTGTTTGTATCACTTTGAACGATTTCAGCCTTAACTTCATACTTAGTATAATCGTCATTTACTTCGATAACCTTCATTTCATTTTCTTCCTTGCTATCCTTCTCAAGTAATTGTGCGAAATTCTTACTAGACCCTTCTGCATTAGAACTACAAAACACCTTTCCATCAACAATAGCTTCACCTGCACTGCTTATAATGTCATGTTTACTAATGTCCTCCTTTACATCACTTTCACCTATTATTAATTGTGCACATGTCTTTTGCGTGGCATATTCTACCTTCCTTTCCTCTTTACTCATCATAACCTCACCCACGTCTACGTCTTTTACCTCATATACATCATTAACAACACAAATATTCTTCTTTTCACTCGCATTTTCTGGCTCTCTTTCATTCTTTAATAATGCCTTTTCGCATGATTCTGATATTGAGTTATCCTTATCATATGACATATTAACTTTATTTTCAGTTTTACATTCGTCTATTACTAAAACCGGCTAACGGAAGTGTCCGATGCTGCCTTTTACGTTTCTCTCTACGGCAGCCATCTTGTTCTGACCTCGATTTGTGTGTGTTGCTGAGTACAATGTACGGTGCTCCGGCAAGCGCTGCCCCAAGCACAAGCCCACTGGGCTTGCCACTATGTATCACTCTGCGCACGTCACCCCCAGGCTCGTCCTTAAACTTCCTGCCCTGTATTTTACATCCTTCTTTCTCGAATTTATTATCTGACGTCTTTTCTTTTAGCCCAAAACCGGTTTCCACGTGAATCCGGCCCGTAACACACGTGGTTTTCAGTTTTCCACTCCATCTCTATTTTGGAAATTCTGTGCCATGTATCCCCTACCGCGCATCATATAGCTTCCCCTTCCTCTCACGCGACCTCTTTGAATCGTGTTTACACGACAGCTATCATTTTCAGGTCGTTCATTTTGGTCATTACTTTCTCTCGATTAATTGTTGTTATTATTGTGACGAACTTCGCGATTTCCGCGCCAATGGTCTTCGTCTTCGACTCTTTCCAAAAACGCTGCAAAATTCCTATGATTACTACTCACATATATTTTTGAATCCTGTGGTAGTTTCTTCCAAAGTTCCCAAACAATTACGGTTTCAGTGCGCCTGTTTTTCAGGTGTATTAATTTCCTATATCATGATTTACAAACTTCTTTCAAGGTTTGCCTCCCTCTAATATCATACATTCAGGCCATTATACACTCCTGGAAATTGAAATAAGAACACCGTGAATTCATTGTCCCAGGAAGGGGAAACTTTATTGACACATTCCTGGTGTCAGATACATCACATGATCACACTGACAGAACCACAGGCACATAGACACAGGCAACAGAGCATGCACAATGTCGGCACTAGTACAGTGTATATCCACCTTTCGCAGCAATGCAGGCTGCTATTCTCCCATGGAGACGATCGTAGAGATGCTGGATGTAGTCCTGTGGAATGGCTTGCCATGCAATTTTCACCTGGCGCCTCAGTTGGACCAGCGTTCGTGCTGGACATGCAGACCGCGTGAGACGACGCTTCATCCAGTCCCAAACATGCTCAATGGGGGACAGATCCGGAGATCTTGCTGGCCAGGGTAGTTGACTTACACCTTCTAGAGCACGTTGGGTGGCACGGGATACATGCGGACGTGCATTGTCCTGTTGGAACAGCAAGTTCCCTTGCCGGTCTAGGAATGGTAGAACGATGGGTTCGATGACGCTTTGGATGTACCGTGCACTATTCAGTGTCCCCTCGACGATCACCAGTGGTGTACGGCCAGTGTAGGAGATCGCTCCCCACACCATGATGCCGGGTGTTGGCCCTGTGTGCCTTGGTTCTTATGCAGTCCTGATTGTGGCGCTCACCTGCACGGCGACAAACACGCATACGACCATCATTGGCACCAAGGCAGAAGCGACTCTCATCGCTGAAGACGACACGTCTCCATTCGTCCCTCCATTCACGCCTGTCGCGACACCACTGGAGGCGGGCTGCACGATGTTGGGGCGTGAGCGGAAGACAGCCTAACGGTGTGCGGGACCATAGCCCAGCTTCATGGAGACGGTTGCGAATGGTCCTCGCCGATACCCCAGGAGCAACAGTGTCCCTAATTTGCTGGGAAGTGGCGGTGCAGTCCCCTACGGCACTGCGTAGGATCCTACGGTCTTGGCGTGCATCCGTGCGTCGCTGCGGTCCGGTCTCAGGTCGACGGGCACGTGCACCTTCCGCCGACCACTGGCGACAACATCGATGTACTGTGGAGACCTCACGCCCCACGTGTTGAGCAATTCGGCGGTACGTCCACCCGGCCTCCCGCATGCCCACTATACGCCCTCGCTCAAAGTCCGTCAACTGCACATACGGTTCACGTCCACACTGTCGCGGCATGCTACCAGTGTTAAAGACTGCGATGGAGCTCCGTATGCCACGGCAAACTGGCTGACACTGACGGCGGCGGTGCACACATGCTGCGCAGCTAGCGCCATTCGACGGCCAACACCGCGGTTCCTGGTGTGTCCGCTGTGCCGTGCGTGTGATCATTGCTTGTACAGCCCTCTCGCAGTGTCCGGAGCAAGTATGGTGGGTCTGACACACCGGTGTCAATGTGTTCTTTTTTCCATTTCCAGGAGTGTAAATTCATGCCATAAATGGTCTTGCTTTTCTTCTGACCAGTATTCATCAATAAATTTTTGTTTAAAACTTTCAAAGAGCATCTGGTTAGTATTGAGGTTCAATGCCCGCCTTTTTGCATTCCTGTTAATGCAGTGATCATAACATTAATTTATTCCTGATCAGATAAATACTCAGGAAAGTTCCTTTCACAATTTTTCACAAAATCAAGTGGGTGCCATCCGTTACGTCTCTTTGCAAGGTCGAATTTTTCCTCGCCCTCTAATATTTTACTGAAAGGTATTCTTTCAGTAAAATGTGCAGGTCCTCTTTGTAATTTTCTTTCTAAGTCGTACATTTTGCCTTGGATTTGTGAAGTGTTATGGTCACACTGCTTTTCGCAAGTAATGATCTGTTTGTTTAGTTCTTTACTTGTTTCTGTTAAAGATTGTTTAATCAGTGCAAATTCCATGTTAGTTTCTGTTTGTATTTCGGATTTAGTACCGAATACCTTTTCGTCCACTTTAGTACTGACTAAGGGTTGTATTTGATCTTGAATTTTAATTACTTCAGTGTCAAATCTTTCGTTAATGTCATCAATCTGTCCTTGTACACTAGCAATATTGCCATTGATGACAGTAATTTCGCTTTTAATGCCTTTGATTTCATTACTCACTATTCCTACCCCTGAATTGACTTCTTCAATTTGTTTGCTAAGTCGGGTACTCTGCATTTTGATTTGTTTACTTTGTGCAATAATCTGTTGGTTTTGCTCGTCAAGTTGATTATTTTTCACTCTTGGTTTCCATTGCATTTTCATGTTCAAGTCCTACTTCCCTTGCTGTTTCTTGTGATACGAACATATTCCTCGATTCGCTAGCATAGCCACTGTCTTCGACAACATCGCCTATTTTGTCTTGTTTAGTACGAGCGACATTCACAGCTTCGATCTGTTTGTTTATGTCCGCGTGATATTGTACGTAGTTTAATTCGTGTGTAGTGCCATCTGTTGGTGTGTTGCCTGAACTGCTCTCGGTTGCATTCTGGTCTCCTGTGTCTAGATTTATTTCTAGTTTTCTGTCCCTTTTAGTTACTATTAAGTACTGATATCTTTTTACCTTCAATTTACGCTGACTTTTCACTATTCGTTCTGTCAAATAATTTACAGGTTCACACCGCTGGACTTTTCTGTTCACTTTAAGTTTGAAAGATGCTTAATACTTATACTTTTTCCATTGGTAGCTTTCAAGCATGGTGTAACCAGTGGCTCCTGAAAATCAATCCTTCCAAGACCCAGGCAATCATCGTAGGTCATACCACTCTCTCCTTCCGGCTCCTGGATTTCTCACTTACCGTCTGCGCCCGTTCTGTCCGCCTCACCTACCTTGGCCTCACCACTGACCGTCACCTCACCTGGATCCCTCATCTCCGCTCCATCCAATTCAAAGCCCACAATCGCCTCCGACTCCTCAAACTCCTCTCTGGCGGGAAATGGGGGTTGCACCCCTCTACTACCCTCCACACCTACAAATCCTTAATCCGTCCCATCCTCTGTTATGCCAGTCCTGCCTGGATATCTGCCGCCCCCCCCCCCCCCCAAAATTCTATAAGTCCCTCCAGATCCTAGAGCGTCATGCACTCCGCCTTGCCTTCCGTATATGCCTCCTGTCCCCCACGCAGATCCTCTATGACCTCATTCCTTTCCCCCATCTGCTCCTATTCCTCAAACATATCCACATACTCTACACCTCCTGCCGCCTTGATCCGCCTCACCCCCTGGTTGCTCCTCTCCTCTCCTATCCCCGCCCCCTGCCACATCTTCACTGTTTTGTCCCACCTACCCTCCATCTCTACACCTTTCATCTCCTTTCCCAAGGTGGCTTCCATCAACTCCCCCTCCTGGATGATGCCCTCTCTCCCTCCATTTATCCCTCCTATCAACTCTGATCCTCACCCCCCCTACTTTCCTCCGTCCTTTTCCTGGGCTCCCTCTATCCCCTTCCATCCTCTTTTTTCCCCACCTACCCACTCTCTGCCCCCTTCTCTCCCCCGAGTCCTTTTGCATTTCCCTCCTCTGCCTTTTCCCATTCCCTCTCGCGTCTGCCCTGCCCCTCCCCTCCCCCCCCCACTATGAGTCCTCTACCTCCTTCGGTTCCCCCCCCCCCCCCCTCTTGTTTTTCCTCTCCTCCCTCCTTGTTTTCCCCCTCATCTGTCCAGGTCACCCCTCCCCCCCCCCTCCATCTGCCCTTGGCTATGGTGTGTCATCTTTGTGCGGACATTTTAGTGCAGTGTTTACAGTGAGTGTTCAGTGTTGTGTGTCTTTTCCGAAGTGTTGCAAACGGACATCATACTGTTGCTGGGTGTGATTTTTATATCTCTTGCGAACAGAAACCAGACTGTTGCCATGTTTTTTTAATTGTCTGTCTACTATGTTACCTATCTGCTTCCTGTGTATTTTATTAGCATTGCCAACCCTTTGTTTTATGTTTTAACTTTCCACAATTTTCTGCTGTTTTACAATTTAAGTCACTGTTTTATCGCCTGTTTTTATTTGTTTCTTATCTTCTTCTTAAGTTTTAAAAAGTCTGTAGGCTGCAGAGCAGCGTACTAGGCTGCTGCCAGCCCCCCCCCCCCTCCCCCCTTAGGGGGGAATTGAAATTCAACAACGGAAAAAAAAAGTTGCCGTCAACTGATTAACGTCCTGTCAAGCGGCGCCACGTGTATCGCACGTCTGCTACTATTATACCACAACCTCAAAACTGGAGGCAGTTCGTATCATTAAATTATTTTTATTCAAGCAATTATGGTATAAAGCAACAGAGCAGTGTTACCCTCTGAGAGGAATTTTGTTATGTTGACCGTGTTGTACCTAACGGAGGTGGCTTATCGGAACTGAAAGAATTATGTAAATATTTAAACAACAACAAACAATATTTTACCTATCTACACTGTTCAAAGAATAAAGAAAACGGTCGCCAGCCTAATTAAGCAAAAGAATAATTGACATTCTTGTTCAAGAATATAGGTATGAGTAATTTTAATGGACAAACACAACCTATACTTCGCCACACACGAGTGCAATGAACTCTGGCACCTGAATACAGTATGTTCACATTGAGGTTGGAGCTAACAGATCAGAACAAACTATAACAGATAACAAAACACACTATTATCTTGAGGACTTAGTCAAACTTAATGATCTCAATAACATTACTCTTAATATTCACTATAGAATCGTTAATTGGACATAGGTTTAGTATCACTTTTCAAACAAATTCCTATCTGACATGAAATATGGATATAGTTTACAGCAAATTTAGTTACTGTGCATAGATAAAATCTCTTATTCCTAACACCTTTCTACTTAGAATGAAAATTAAATGGAGTTCACTAACAAATTACTTCTCACTGTCTTTTGAATAAAGAAGTTACTATTTTCATAGACAGTGGCCTTTCTATTAATCGTTATCTAGCATGAGCACAATAGACAAACTGTTGATCCTCTTACACCATTAACATGCACTTTTAATGCACAAGAGGAACCCACTATTGTACAGAATTTGACTTGAATAGCAAGAGTAATTGAAACTTTCTATAATTAAGTAACTTTCTTTGTGCCTTTGAACTACTTTCAATGGAGAGGGGGGGGGGGGGGACGGCTTAATCTTGACCACTGTAGCAGAGCAAACTAAACACACTTTCATTACATCAGTGAAACACTTAGCAAGCATGAACATATAACTCTAAATAGTTGCAGTTCTGAACTTTTACTGCATTGAAACACAAAATTGAGATATTTGTAAAATCCTTTCAACAAACAATATTAAATTTAGCACACTCTATTGCCATATTAATTTTAATATGCTTTCAATGAAGGACACTCGGTAATCACTTTAACATGGGAAGGACCCTAAGTGGTTGTGTGACTAGGGATAAAAAATCAAGGTAGGTATAAGAGGTCGAGTATAAGTTACCTTATTTTTGCACACACTAAAACATCCAATGAGCTGATCCTTCACCCTACTCCAGCTTTGAGGTTATGGTACAGCAGTAGCGGACAGTAGTGTTATAAGTTCAGCTGCAGAAAACAAGTAATAGTTATTTATTATCTACAATATAAAGAATGCTGAAGTAGTGAATGAGGATGAATGGCTGCAAGTGTTAATATAAACTGTTATATGTTGACAAACAGATATATAATCTAGATGTTTCATGCAACTGAAACTCCTTTAATACCTCTACTGAGTCTGATCAAACATCTATCTTTATGTAGCTCATATTCCCATACTTGAAGTTGAAATTTGATGTCACACACTTTTTTAAATTTTACTTTCTTTCAAGTATCTTCATTTAGTATATCTTTATGATATACACTGCTGATTTTAATTACAATTCCGTTTTGAGTGGATATGGATGACTTGAAAGACATATATGACATTCTTAAATTACATCAAGTATAATCCCTTACACAAACACCTTTCTTCTCCACAGGGGAAAAAACAACTGCCTTACTAACATGTTCTTTAAACTTAATATGAGTGACATGTTAGTAGCACAATTTTGTGCTCTGTACAGAGGAATAAATGTTCCCTCACTAATAAGTACCAGCTGCTAGTGCAACTGAAGAAAGTAAACAAAATTAAGGTTTAACGTCCTATAGAAAGTGATGTCATTAGATACTGAATTGAAAAGAAAGGCAGGTTACAGATAACTTCTTCTCAATGACAGGATAATCAAAGATGGATCACAAGCTCACACTGGAGAAGGAAATCAGTCACGCCCTTCCCTGCATTCATTGTAAGCTATTTACGGAAATTTCAGAAATCTTACTCTGAATGACCAGATGGGGTTAAGGCCCAAGATCCTCCAAGATGTAAGTCCACTCTCTTAACAATGTGTCACCTGGCTTCATACTGAGGCAGGGTGGAGGACAAAGTTGGACACCTATTAAATAATTTAGCAAAAACACATAAACCTTAAACCGAATGAGTAGATGGTCATTTGAATCCTGCTTCTCTCAAGCAAAGTGTGGCTATAAAATAATGGGACTATTGCTGTAAATTACTTTATTTAAAAAATACATACTGAGTTTTTGTCGCTCTCAATATATTCCCCTCTTCTAACCCAACAACACTCAATGCGAATTTTCCATGGATGGAAACAGTGCTGGAAGCCTTCCTCTGTGAGCTCCTGAATTACATGTGCCACTTTTTCTTTCACTGCTTCAATGGACTGAAATATTGTTTCTTGTAATGCAGGTTTGGACATGGGGAATAAATAAAAGTCACATAGTGTTGGCTCAGGTGAAGAAGGTACCTGGTCTAAAACTGGGGTGCTATACTATGCTAGAAACCTTTTAACAGACAATGCGGTATGAGCCAGTGTGTTGTCTTGAAGCAGAATCCATTACTTCCAGAGTTCGGGATATTTTTTTCTAATTTTCTCACAGAGTTGAGCAAGAATCTCAAGATGGTAATGCTGATTAATAGTTCGACCTTCAGAAAACCAGCGAAGATACACAATTCCATGAATATTAAAAAAAGAAACAATCATCGTCCCTCTGAATCCTCGTTTGCTCATTTGACCTTCTTTTGCTCTCAGTAAAGTTGGACCCTTCCAGTGCATGCATTGGAGCTAAGTTTCTGAATCATAAGTGAAAAACCAAGAATCATCACATGTTATCACTCTTTCCAAGAAATTAGAATCATTTTCAATTGTATTCAAAGCATCTGTACAAACATTTTCATGAGTTTCTTTTTGTATGAGCATGAGAATTTTCAGCACCAGTTTCATATACACTTTTCCCATGTTAAATTTGTTCTGTAAAATTTGAACTCCACATTCTTTGTTAATTTCTACAGTTTCTGCAATCAATCAAATACTCAACTGATGGTCATATTGAATCAGATTACCTACTTTTTTGATACTTTCATCCATTTTTTTATGTTGAAGGGCGTCCTAGGCATGAGTCATCTTCAACATGTTCTCGCCCATCCTGGAAGTGCTTGAACCACTCAAAAACTTGTGTATTTGATAAATAGTCTTCATCATACACTTCTTTTAGCAGAATATAGCTTTCAGTAGCAATATTTCCAAGTTTCATGTGAAACTTCATGACAATTCATTGCCTACTATTACACTTATCATTTTCCCATTGAAACAAAATAACATCTAGTGCACAAACAAACAAACAAAGGCCACAGCCACACTGATTTGCCCACACTGATTTGACTATAGACACCAGAGACACCAAATTTGATTGAAAAGGCTTCACGCTTCACAGCTATTGGTCGTTCATCTTTGGCACACGTGTACTTATATGACAGCATCAGTTCCATTATTTTATAGCCACACGTCGTATGCAGCACTGAAGTCACTGCATCACTTCACTTGATGGGTGCAGAAGGTGTGAGGCCTATTCATCATTTGCAGATTAAGTGTGAGATGAAAAATGATATCCCTTAGTGAAATGGCACCAAGGAATGGGAAGGAGAACCAGGCTCACACAGTGTATACACTTAGGGAAACTCATCAACATCTACATCTAATCATACTTCGCAAGCCACCTCATGGTGTGTGGCAGAATGTGCTTCTGGTACTACTAACTCAACCCCCTACCCCCCTGCTCTGTTCATCTACATATATGTCTACACAGATACTCTGCAAGCCACCATACGTTGTGTGGCAGAGGGTATCCTGCACAACTACTTGTCATTTCCCCTCCTGTTCCACTCACAAATAGAGCGAGGGAAAAATGACTCTCTCTTCCACTCGCGAACAGCATGTGGGAAGAGAGAGTGTCAGTAAGCCTCTGTACTGGCTCTAATTTATCAACTTTTCTCATCATGTTCATTACAGGAGATGTATGTAGGAGGAAGTAATATCTAGTCTGACTCTTTCCAGAGGGTGCTCCCTTGAAATTTCAATAGTAAACCTCTCCGCGTTGCATAATGCTGCTCCCATAATGTCTGCCAACAGTGGTTGTTGACCATCTTGTTAATTCTCACACAGTGCCTAAACTATCCCATGATGGAACACACTGCTCTTTGTTGGACTTTCTCTCTCTCTCTCTCTCTCTCTCTCTCTCTCTCTCTGCTATCAGTCCTGCCCATATTGATGGTCAATACTCAAGAATCGGTCAAACAAGCCCCTTATAAGTGACTTTCTTCATGGTTGAGTGAGTTAGATTTCCTTAAAATTCTCCCTATGAATTTGTCTGACAGCTGCTTTGCCTACTATTTGTTTTATGTGGCCATTTCAGTTGAGGTTGCTCTGGATAATTACTCCTTTGTATTTCATAGTAGATACTGTTTCCTGCAGTTTCTCATCAATTGTGAAGTTGTACAGTAGTGGATTTCTTTTCCTATGTATGCACAATGTGTTACATTTATTTATGTTCATGCTCAACTGTCAGAGCCTGAACCATTCTCAATTCTCTGCAGGTAATTCTGCAAATCAGTACTGTCGTCTGGCACTGCTTATTTTGTATAGACAACTGCATCATTTGCAAATTGTCTTAAGTAGCATCCAATGCTTTCTACTAGAACATTTATATACACTGTAAACAATATCGGTCACATCACCTTTGTTTCACTAAACGGCAGTACAAGTTGGCATCAAATACCTCCTGAAGTCCAGGAACATGGCATCAACCTTAGTGTGTCTGTCTACAGTGCCATGGATCTCATGGAACGAACAGAGCAAGTTGCGTTTCACAAGATCTCTGTTTGGGGAATCCATTTTGATTTCTGCACAGGAAATTTTTGGTCACCAAAAACACCATAATTCTTGAGCATAAAACATGTTCCATAATTCTACAATTGACTGATGTCAATGATATAGGTTAATAATTGTGTGCAACAGTCCTACAGCTACCTTTGAAAATGGGAATGATGTGCACTTATTTCCAGTTGCTAGGTGTCCGTCATTGCTCCAGCAACCTATGATGAACTTCTCCTAGATGGGGAGCAAGTTCTTTTGCAAGATCTTTGTAGAATCTTTTAGGTATCTCATCTGGTTCTGGTGCCTTTCTACTACCAAGCGATTGTAGTAGCTTTACTATTCTGCTACCAGTTATCTCATTATCTGCCATTTTGACATTCATACAGTGATTGAAAGGAGGGGCAGTGTTACAATCTTTCCTGGTGAAACAGTATCAGAAGATCAAATTCAGTATTTTGCTCTTCTCTCTTACCTTTTGTTTTGGTGTCCGTATGGTCTCTGAGTAAATTAATAGGTGATTTCAAGCTGCTTACTGATTTTACATAAGAACAAAAACTTAGGTTTTTGACATTGCCTTCATGAGTTGGTTCTCTAACTATCTGCTCAAAGTAATTTTCGGATAAGATTTTCAGAATAATGTCACACAAACCCCTGCCTCTGGCACCAGTTTTGATAACATGACTCTCCCAATCTACACCTGGCAAATTGAAGTGATCCCCTAATTACAACAGCATGACCTCAAAAATAATAATAATGATAATGAGTGTATGGCATTGGTGGCCAGGAGACCCCTCGCAGCATGGTTCGGCCGCCGCTCCACAAGTTCTTTAACGCCACTACGGCGACTTGGGAGCGAATGAGGATGAAATGATGATGAAAGACACACAACACCCAGTCATCTCGAGACAGAGAAAATCCCTGACCCCGTCGGGAATCAAACAGGGGACCCCGTGCACGGGACACCTCAGAAATTATAAGTTGTTTCTGAAGCACTCTGCCAGTACAGCTCCTGACCCAGACAATATATAAAAGCATCCTATTAGCATTTTTCACTGAACTTTAATGCTTAACTTCACCCAGATTAATTCACATTTGGGATCTGTGAGAACACTAGTTCCGTAATGCAATAAATATGCTGTCACAAGTGGTGACTAATCTATCCTTATGATAAATATTCCAATATATAAATTTAGGATTTTGTTACTGTTCACTTTCAGTTTCAACCAACTTTCTGTTCCTAATCCAACCTGGGCATTAGAATCTTCAACAAGTGATATCATTTTTGAGACCTTTCCTTGGATGCTCCCACAGTTTACTAATATCATATTAACCTTTTCTATATACGATCTGCAAGGACGAGCATTCTCTGAGAACAATGTTGCTGTTGTAACTTCGATTCTGGCTGGCAGTTCCTCTCTGATCCCAAGTGGGGGAAAGGGGGTTTATCTAACCTAAAACACCCACAAAGCCACACATACTCCATTACTCTAGTAGGTGCTCCCAGCATGTAGTGCATGCATGGCCTATTAAGGGGAGCCGACCGTGGTGGCCGAGCGGTTCTAGCCGCTACAGTCTGGGACCGCGCGACCGCTGCAGTCGCTGGTTCGAATCCTGCCTCGGGCATGGATGTGTGTGATGTCCTTAGTTTAGTTAGGTTTAAGAAGTTCTACGTTCTAGGGGACTGATGACCTCAGAAGTTAAGTCCCATAGTGCTCAGAGCCATTTGAACCATTTTATTAAGGGGAACCCTACAATTCTCCACTCAGTAGCAGATGTCAAGGAATTCACATCTGATAACATTGCAGAGTCGTCTGAGCCTCTGGTTTACACCTACCATTCTGCTCCAAATCAGAGGACCACATTCAACCCTGGGTACAATGCTACAAGTAGACAGCTTAGCATGCGACCAGTGTCCAGTTATAGTTGCCTTCACCAAATCAGCTAACCAATGAAAGAAGCCGAGGATGGCCTGAGAACCCAAGCAGCAGGCATCGTTCATGCCAAGATGTGCCACTATTTCCAACTAAATACACCAAGTGCGCTCGATAGGCATCGGCAGGGCCTCCTCCACATAACAGACAATACCACCGGCAAACATACTTGGTGCATACTGGCATTCTTTCCTGCTCTGTATGCTATTTCCCTGAAGGGCTACATCATATACATAACACTGGAGCTCCCAATGACTAGCAAACCCAGCCCTGCACTTGTACAAACTGGGAAAAAGAATTGGCCACTGGCCCAACAGGATAGATATTCGATGCTGGCTCAGAAGCATTATCAACACTAGGCAGTAACTGTTGCTAAGGCGTAAACTGTCAGTCGTGAGGTCTGTTCCCTCTTTTGCCTTCCACCCAGAGACAGGCAAAATCACCACCATCCGCCACTCACTCTTGACTGAGGATGGACCTGTCAGATATTGCATATCAGAAGACACAGTGACAGCCAGGAAACCAGGGGATTCCATTGGCAGCAAAGGTGTCACAGGTCTTATCATTGGTGACTCCAATGTCAACATAGCTTTGAGCATTAGCCAGAAGCCAGAAGCCTGTCAGCTGTAGCCAATGCATCTTCTAGCTGTTCACAGACAGCATCCAATTCTCCTTGTGTCCACTCACAAGTGGCACCTTAGCCATATTGTATTGTGTACAAAAACTTAATAAGTTCTCAAAAAATACAAGAAAAGCAATCAGGAGTAACTTAGAAAGTACTAGTTGACCCCACAAAAGAGAAAATTACTTGACTGTGGTGCTACTGAGGTTGGTACATATGCAAAATAACGAGAAGAGTAAACAAACACTAAGATCTGCTCTGCAGTGTTGTCACTATAGCCTGGGACTCCAAGATCTGCAAGCTTTTAAAACAGATAAAAATTGCTCTACTGAAAATATGTGTATCAACAGTTGCCTTTTACTAGAAACTCTGCTCACCCAAAAGTTACTGCAGGAAATAAATATGCAAACTCCAATGTGCTGATCTAAGCTATATGCTAGCACAAGATTTAAATGTAGAGGCAGGACATGGCACTTCTGACGATGGAAAATTATGTGAGGAATTCACCTCACACAAAAATATGTACCAAGATTTATGCAAAAACAAAAACTTCAGAGTAATTTGCTAAACACTAGTCTACACAGTAGAACAGAGAGATATAGCCCACTTCTTAGTTCCACAGTTTGAAATGCAGCAGTACTCACAAATTGTGCTGTATTAAGAACTAGTTACAAGCATAAACCAGTTGTATGTGTTTGCAGCAGTAGGTAAGTAAACTACACCATCTGAGGTAGGAGTATGGAAAGATCAAATGACCACGATAGGCAAAAGTTGTACTTATATCATTCTACCAGTCATATCCTTGAACTTCTGGGACACTTGCAGTTCACTTGTATGTATGTTCTCCAGCAATGCCATAATAACTGATGGAAAGTTTAACTCTCACATAATAGAATGGAAAAGTTACAACTTTATGAGTGACAGACAAAACAAAACATCCTGAAAAACAGTTTCAAAAGCTTTTTTGGGAAAGTATCTAGAGCACAAAGTTTCAAAACTCTCAGATTGTGGAAGTATATTAGATTTGTTGGTGAAAGACACACCCAATCTCTCTTAATACAATCTGACATGACTGCGATCAGTACACATGATGCAATTGTTGAAACATGCAATAACAATGGCACAAAGGGCTAGAGACACAGCCAGAAAAGTACAGCCAATTTGATAAGGAGGGGACCAACTTGTTTCTCAGAAAGATACTACACTTACTTAATTCAACCAATAACAATGCAGGTCAGATACGTCTCAAATGAATATCACGTCTAGCCCTAGAAAAATATAAAGGGGTCAGCAGAAGAAATTGCTAACTCTCAATTTAGAAAAGATTAGTCTTATCATGGTATCCGTTGTATTTTTGAATGCATGACATGCTAGTGAATAGTATTTCCATATGTAGTGATGGAAAGTGCTGTCTTCTATATAAATTGTTCTGTCTTGCTGTACTTGTGTCCTTAGTTTTGAATTTAACCAAACATATATCATGGAATAACACAAAATATATTCTTGTGGGTTAGCATTTTCTTCCGTTGATCCATTTGTATTTACCCATCAAAATAGATAATGATTATACACATGACCAATTACATACAAGTATTATCATGAAACTCCTTGGCCTTCCACTGGTCATTCCACTGTATTTTGTACAATACCTAGCTTATTTTTCTGCCCATGGTTTCCGGTCAGCTTCTCTGAATACTGACACCAGCTATTCCTCATGACAATACTCTTCTTTCTGCCTGCCCCTCCCCATCCGTTTCTTGCAGTTACATCTCTGCACATAAACAATTTAGTCAGTATGTGTGTGGCTGTCGTATGGAATACAATGCATGACCGCTCTCATTCTGATTGTTTTCAGTCACTTATATTCTTCATTAAGCTGTTTTTGCACTATGCAAGGACAATTCTTTTTGTTTTTCTTATTTTTAATGTTAGTGAGTAGAACAGTACACATCCAGAATGTTCTTATTAGGTGGAGCCCAGTAAAACTTGAATAAATTGCTAGAATTTTTGCAAGAATTAGAAGAAGAAGAGAATGAAAGAAATGAAGACTGTTGACAGTCGATGGTTGGAGAGATAACATCACAGTTACAGATAGTTTGCGTAAAGTAGTTATGTTGGCCACTGATGCATCGTGTATATGGATGGTGTTAACCCCTTCGGCATCAGGCCTGAAGATGGTGCATTGAAGTGCCGAAACTGGTAGCCATAAAATAAATGACATCATAAGGATGGCTGTAGGTGTTCCATTTTCTTATAATAGTGAACAGCCGTAGTCCCCCAGATTTCCAGTCACAAGGATGGACACACACGAAAATGAAAGAAAAGTTGAAAATCAACCAACTCGGAATTTTGAGAATGATTCTATTCTGAGTGAGGAAGAAATAACAAATGATGACCGTGATTCTGAAACTGAAGTTGAGGGTAGTGATGGAGAGGACAAACATGAAACAGGGGCCAAAGATTTTCATGTTGGGAAGGATAAAGTTATGAAATAGTGAAAATCTAGTTTATTGAGATTTTCAAAAATTAAGACAAAAATATGGTAAAAATTTTACCTGGTCCAAGAAGAAAATAAGAGATTCTGCACACCTCCAACTGAAGTATTTTCGAACCATTTTGATGTAAACACAATTAAGGACATTTTAAAACACACTAGTTCAACATTCGAAAATTTATGCCCAACGTATACACAGCCGAGATATTGCACTGATCTAACCAGAGAAGAACTATTGGCCACTATCAGTATCCCTATTCAAAATGGCTTGAAAAAGGAGTGAATGATAAACGTGGAAGATTTATGGGCAGTGGATGGGATGGGAATGACACTTCTCTGAGCAGCCATGAGTTCTCGCACTTTTCTACTAATTTTGAGGAGTCTTCAATTTATGATCATACAACCCAGCAGGAAAGAAGAGCGCTTGATAAACTTCCTGCCATAAGATATACACCCATTTAAAAAAGTTTTGCATCACACTGGTTCCCAGAACTGAAGATAGACAGTGACTGTGGGTATTTTATCACAGACACAGTCCCTTTGACTGTTCAGAGATGTCACTAGACCCGCCCAAAGATGTAAACAACCAATCATGAGCAGTGCGTATTAGACAGAGGGGGTCTGACAGCCGATCAGTTCCAGTCATTCCACCAGGAAGGAGGTACACAGCTTGCGTTGTCTGTAGTTCAACCATGCCTAGACAGTCAATACTGTGATTTGATTGCATTCATATTGATACTTTGTGCCAGGAAGGGCTCTCAACAAGGGAAGTGTCCAGGTGTCTCGAAGTGAACCAAAGTGATGTTGTTCGGACATGGAGGAGATACAGAGAGACAGGAACTGTCGATGACATGCCTTGCTCTGGCTGTCCAAGGGCTACTACTGCAGTGGATGATCTCTACCTCCGGATTATGGCTCGGAGGAACGCTGACAGCAATGCCACCATGTTGAATAATGCTTTTTGTACAGCCACAGGAAGTCATGTTACAACTCAAACTGTGCGCAATAGGCTGCATGGTGCACAGCTTCACTCGAGACATTCATGGCGAGGTCCATGGAGACATGTTTGGAGGCAACCCAGTCAGGCTGAACGCCTCAGACACACAGTCCAGCTAGTGCAGCAAGGTGGAGGTTCCCTGCTGTTTTCGGGTGGCATTATGTGGGGGCGACGAACACCGCTGGTGGTCATGGAAGGCACAGTAATGGCTGTGCAATATGTGAATGCATCCTTCAACTGATAGTGCAACCAAATTGGCAGCATATTGGCGAGGTATTCATCTTCATGGGCGACAATTCAAGCCCCCATCATTAACATCTTGTGAATGACTTCCTTCAGGATAACAATGTTGCTCGACTAGAGTGGGCAGCAAGTTCTCCAGACATGAACCCTATCAAACATGCCTGGGATAGATGAAAAAGGGCTGTTTGTGGACAACATGATCCACCAACCACTCTGAGAGATCCATGCCAAATCACCATTGAGGAGTGGGACAATCTGGAGCAACAGTGCCTTGATGAACTTGTGGATGGTATGCCACAACCGAATACAGGCATGCGTCAATGCAAGAGGACATGCTACTGGGTATTAAAGGTACTGGTGTGTACAGCAATCTGGACCACCACCTCTGAAGGTCTTGCTGTATGGTGGTACAACATGCAATGTGTGGTTTTCATGAGCAATAAAAAGGGCAGAAATGATGTTTATGTTGATCTCTATTCCAATTTTCTGTACACGTTCTGGACCTCTCGGAACCAAGGTGATGCAAAACTTTTGATGCCTGTATTTTTCACAGCTTTGTTCAAAATATGAGAAAACCTTACAGGATGAGTGAACTTGTCACTGTTGATGAAATGTTGCATCCATTTCATGGACACTGTTCATGGATTCAATACATGCAATCAAAACCTGCCATAATGGCATAAAACTGTATGCAATGGCAGATGCAAAGACAGTTTATTGTGAAAATTTGGAGGAATATGTCAGTAAACAGCCAATAGGTCTACACTCTGACTCAAACACAACAGGGTAAGTTGTAAGGGGTCTTGTTGAGGGCAGAGTCAGTGCAAACAGAAATTTAACCATCAATAATAGGTATACCTCTACGCCCCTAGCCACATACCTCACATAAGAAAGTATTACACTTCTAGAAGCTGTGAGAATAAAAGAAGGCAATATTCCTCCAGAGTCTTTACCTAATAAGACAAGCACTCTAAGTGCTTCAATATTTAGTTACCAAAATATGTAACAAAAAGGCTGTTGTTTTGATGTCTATGATGCATAGTAGTGGAGGGATAAAATCAGAGAGTAGAAAACCAGATATTATTTCAGATTATAATACAATCAAAGGTGGAGTGGATATGCTGGACAAGTTATGCACTACATAAAGTATATACAGAACAACCAAGAAGGCAGATTTTACTGATTCTTTTTTTATCCTTATAAATAAATAAATAAATAAATAAAGTTGGAGTGAATACCCACGTGATGTCTGTAATGTTGAAAGGAAATGAAAGACCCATCTTACGTAGAATTATTTTGAAAATGTTTCTCTCAAACTAACGAAGGAAACATGGATTGTAAGACTATCTGCCTACCAATGGACCTCAAACATTTCTAGATCTCCAATATCCACAATTTTGACTTCAGCTTCATCAAATCTTCACCATGTAGTATGTGTGCTCACTTTCTATGTAAAACTCACTCTTCAAAGAAAATTGTTTGCAATAACCATCAATAAAAACAATTTATAGTTATAAATAATTAGATTCAGTTGCAATACAAAGAATAATAAATGTTTCTCATTTAAAAATTTTTCTTGTTTGTGTTTTTATATCATAAACATATTCACCGAGAAAGCCTGCACTTGCATATATTCTACAGGGTGACCCAAAAGTCCGTTCACATTAGAAATTTCATGAATTCATGAGGCAATGTAGAGAGAGAGGTAAAATTTCACACACATCTCAGGAATGCCATTAGGTTTCACTGAAACCAAAATCAAGTGCAAAAACTGGCCAGCAGATCACACAGGGCAGCAACACATCAGTGAAATCACATGTGAGTAACGTATAAAATGAGCTGTAGTGAATGAGAGAGTCAAACCATCTCTAGCCTGGTTGATAAACACCTGCTGGAAGGTACAGCTTTTACACAGGATGTTGCCTCACCCCATATTGCTACATAGGTGAAAGATCTCTTGTGCACATCGTTCAGTGAGGATGGCATGCTGAGACACCACATCTGACATGCTTGGCCTCCCAGGTCAACAAACCTCAATCCGTGCGATTATTTATTGTGGGGTTACCTGAAGTTGCAAATCTACTGTGATCGTCCGACCTCCTCAGGGATCTGATGGCTTTTATCACCATACCTACTGACATACAGTACAGTGCTGTTCACAACACTGTCCCTCAACTACAGGTATTGTTGATGAACGATGGCCAACATGTTGAGCATTTGTTATTAAGCACACCGTCTTTGATAAAAATCAATTGTTACGCTAATTATTGCTTTTGTATCACATGAAGCACCATCTCTTGGTCATTTTGTGCACTTTCTGGTTTTGATAAACTTCCATGTCATTTCAAGCAGGTGTGTCAATTTTCACCTCTCTACCTACAGTATACAATTAAGTACCGAATTTTCAAATGTTAACGTACTTTTGGGTTGCCCTGTGTTTTGAACACAAAATGGTTACTGTATGTTGTTTAATACATTTCATCTAAAACAGGAGCAATTATTTACGTAAAATAATTTGTTTTATTTTGTGCAATAGCTGACTGCTCAAGTGACAGGTACTTCACAACCAGTGGAAGGTTAAGAGACAGGCCTGTTATACAGTAGCATGAAGCGAAGCATAGAACAACAGGTATGCAGAGATTAATTGAAATACATTTAAGCATGAAAAGAGCAATATGTGAAGCCTTCAGTAAGTACCTTAACAAAATCCTATCATAGCACACCTTCCAGAACCCTGATAAATATTTGACATTAACAAATGCTGTAACTGGCTCAAAATTTGTGCCCAGACACAGGGACTGAATCAGGCAGCAAATCATAAATTTTATCTCTGTATAACATAGAAAAATCTGAGGAATATTGCTACTCTTCAATTCCTGTACCACTGTAAAAAAGTTATATGGCAATAAATGCTAGTGATATTTAAAAGCAGTTGAAATAATGCAGCAAGGCACTAGAGTCCATTGTAATCCCTGCCAGATTTTGTACACCATTTGTAACTGAATTAACTTCACTCCTACCCATAATGTACTAGAGATCCCTAGAGTGCAGATGGTTCCCATTGATTAGTACAGAGCACAGGCCACCCTCATGTTAAAAAAAAAACAGCAACAGAACTGATCCACAGAATTACCTGAGATATTCAGAGTTCATCCATAATGATCCAACTACAACAAAATCACCTTCTCCACGGCAGACTTCCAAAATTAAGAATTTTAAGTAACACAACTCACACTCCTTGGGCAATATCTTAAAAGGAATGGGTAGATGCAACAAACTGCACTTTGTGTTTACAGTCTTTGTAAAGTCATCCATACAGTACCAGTACTATCTGCTGAAAATGTTTGTCTGGCATATATAGCCAGATATGTGATGGACTGAAATTTTTTGATGGACAGAATGCAGTATGTTGTCATGGACGGAGAGTTATCCACATACAAACAAGTAATATCAGGTGTGGCCGAGGGAAGTGTGATAGGGCCATTACCATTCAGACTAATGTATTAATGATTTGGTGGATATTGTTACATGCAATCCCACACTTTTTGATGGTGACAATAGTATCTATGAGGAAATATCATCTGATAAAATGTGCAGTAGAATCCAGTTGAATTCAGACAAAAGTCAACCTGATGTAAAGCCTTGCAGTCATCTCTTAATGGTGAAAAACATACAGTTGGCAGAAATCAGGAAACATAATATTGTGTATGTTTTTGACTACACAATGAACGAGACATGACTGCCGTAATGATCTTCCTACAAATCCTCACACTAACTGTGTGTGTGGGAATGTGAAAAAGAAGAATCATGTGGTCTCACTAGTACGTAAAGCAAATGAAAACTTTGATTTATTGCTGAAATTCTGGGAAACTGCAGTTCGTCTATGAAACAGACTGTGCATAAAAAGCTTCCATTACCTGTACTGGAATATTGCTTAAGTTTATAAAATCCATATCAAGTTGAACTAACAAGGCATACTTAGCATGAACACATAAGGACAAAACAAACGGTCTGTTTAATTTAGTTTTTGCATGTTCCATGAATCATAATAGCGATTTCTCACCAAGATGTAGAATGAGTCTGATTTACAGTTATAATGTATCGTGTAAAGTATGGAAATAGCTGGTCATTTCCGTTACTGTGTTATTTTAATATAAGGGTGAATCACTAACTATTGCCACCAAGAATAACTCTGAAAGTGTGACAGTAGTTGAAAAGTTTGTGGGACAAAAGTTGCATGGGACAACAGGGTCCATAATATGACGTAGGTTTCTTGTTGCTAGATGGGGTTGCTTCAGATATATAAGGTCAACTTTGTATTTTTAAATGGGATGCTATAGTTTGGTACTTATTTTCTGATAGCACCTATCAAGACGAATGGAATGATGTGTAACAGTAAGGTCTTTGAAGGTCAACGAACGTCACAAAGGTGGCATGAACGTCCATTTACAGAAGGTGTTCGAAGTGATGACCATTGGTATCAATGGAGTGCTGCATTCATGGATTGAGTGGTATCCTTATCACATCAGCACTTATGAAAGCCCATGCTCTGACAATTCTCTCTCACTTATCTTCAGGTGTAGTTGGAACGTCTTTATAAACAGTGTCTTTTACGAATCCCCACAAGAAAAAATCCAGAGGCATCAAGTCTGGCGAACAAGTTGGCCATGACAAAGCTCCTCCACGTCCAATCCAAAGATTTGGGAAATGTCTCTGCCACTGATTTCTAGCAATCAGTGAAAAATGTGCCAGACACCCATCGTGTTGATACCACATTCTGTTCCTTGTTCCTAAAGCTATTTCTTCCAATAACAGACCTAATGTTTCTTGCAGGAATGTATTGTACTTCCTACCATTAAGATTTCCTTTGATGAAATAGGGGGCTATAATTCTGTCCTCCAGAATCCCTCACCATACATTCAACGACCACGGTTTTTGGTGTGCATCTTGCCGCAGCCAACATGGATTTTCAGTTGCCCAATAATGCATGTTACTCAAATTAACATTTCCATGGTTTGTGAATGTAGCCTTGTCAGTAAACAAAATCAAATTAATAAATGTGTCATCCCTCTGAATCTGAAGTTGAGCTCATCAGCAGAATTCAATGCGACGCATACAATCCGTACCAGTTAATTCTTGGTGGAGATTGATACGATAAGGATGATATTTATGTCGAAGCAGAACATGAACAACACTACTCTGGCTCATGCCAGATTCACTGGCGATTTGACGCGAACTAACACAAGTATCTCGAACCATAGTGGCAAGAGTACCAATTTCCGTTTCCTCGTTAGTAATTTTCCTTTGCCGGATATGTTTCCGATGCGATAAAGATCCAGTTGTTCTCAATTTATCATACACATATTTAAATATACAACTTGTACGGTGAGTACATTGAGAACACCGTTCAGCGTATAAGTCTCTAGCTCTCACTGAAGTTCGTTGGCATTCTCCATAAATGAGAAACATATCAACTTGTTCTTAGAAGGAATACTTCATTCATATTTGCTTGATTCAACGATACTAGTCTTACCATTCCTATTAGTGTTGTATTGCAGAACTGTTGAATGGTGTTTACATGTCAGTGGCACATTAGATGGATACACCATATTCGGCAAATATTTACTATTTGCACGATATACAAGAGGGAATTGTCAGAGCATGTGCTTCAATAAGTGCCGAAGTGATAAGGAATACCATTCAATCCATGATAAGAAGATTGCAGCACTGCACTAATAGCAATGGTCATAACTTTGAACACCTTCTGCAAATGGACATCCATGCTATCTTTTTGACCTTCGTTGACCTTCAAAGACCTTACTGTTACACATCACTGCATTCGACTCGATAGCCGCTTTCAGAAAATAAGAACCAAACTATAGCATCCCATTTGAAAAAACAAAGTTGACCTTCATATCTTTGAAGCGACCCCACCTAGCAACAAGAAATCAACGCCATATTATCCCCAGTTGTCGCATGCAACTTTTGTCCCACAAACTTTTCAGTTACTATCTTACCTTCTGAGTTATTCTAGGTGGCAATAGTTAGTGACTGACCCTGTATATTTTTACACACTCTTCACATTACTGGCTAAGTGGTCATAGATTCCCTTTTGTGCCCCACCTTGCAATGGACAGGGTAAGAATGAAAGTAACTTTCACACAAGGACCATACCCTGTAACCGCTACAATATGGTACACAAGGTAAATGAAAGAAATACACAATGAGACAAAACAAAATGACAGTTTTATTCAAAGACAATAATTACACGATTTACAATGGTCCCCTGGACATCACAAAACGTGGGATGTGGTTCACAATACAGTGTATGGTCGTCACAGACAGCAATGCATGCTCTGCAACATGCTCCCATGCTGGCCATGAAGTTGGTAAGGAGTTCTAGTGGTAGGGCATTCCATTCCTCCACCAGCACAGTCGACAACTCCTGGATGGTCACTGGTGAATGTGAATGGGTTGAAATAGTCTCCCCAATGCATCCCACTTGTGCTTGATGGGACTTAAGTCATGAGAATAGTCAGGCCAAGCCATTCATCGAACATCGTCTCATTCCAAGAGCTCCTCCAGCTGCACAGTTTGATGCAATCACAAACTGTCATCCATAAAAATGAAGTCAGAGTCGAATGCACCCTGGAAAAGATGCAAACAGGGAAGGAGTACAGAGTCACAACAACACTGGCTGGTGCATATACAGTGTTCAAAGATTTTGAGGTCAGTACGCCCATGCAACAGTATGTCTGCCCACACCATAACATATTGCCTACCAGAATGATCATGTTTGACAATGTTCCTGGCTGCATTACATGTTCCCAGTCCTTGCCATACCATGTTATGTAATGCATACAGGAAAACTGTTGAACATGATCATTTTAGTGGTCCAGATGTTATGGTGAAGGGGGGCATAATACTGCACGAGTGTCCTGACTTCCAAATCTTTGAACACAGTACACTCATCAGTAAGTGTTATTGTGACACTGTACTCCTTCCCCATGTGAATCTTTTCAGGGGCGCAGTCAGGTCTGACTTCATTTTTTTGGATTACAATGCATGACCACATTGAACAGCACAGGTGGAGGAGCTCTTGCAGTGAGAGGATATTTGGTGATTTAACTGAGCCACCTTCTCCCCCAACTTAATTTCCATTTGGCACATGTGAGATGCATTGGGTAGACATATTGCAGCACATATAGGTGCACCAATGACCATCCAGTTGTTGTCAACCATGCCAGTGGAGAAATGGAATGCCCTATCAAAAGAACGAACACCTCACCAACCTTGTGGTCAGCATGGGAGCACATTACAGAGC
Source organism: Schistocerca americana (assembly GCF_021461395.2). Taxonomy (NCBI): domain Eukaryota; kingdom Metazoa; phylum Arthropoda; class Insecta; order Orthoptera; family Acrididae; genus Schistocerca; species Schistocerca americana. Next base: position 412,884,739 of record NC_060130.1, on the reverse strand, counting down.
ACACACTGCCATCTGTGGTGATCACACACCACATAAAGAACCATGTCTTTTGTAATGTCCAGGGGACCATCACAAATCACAGTGACTTCAATGTAATTATTGTCTTTGTATAAAAGGTGTCATTTCTCTTTGACTCATTGCATATTTCTTTCAGTTACTTTCTGTATTATAATGTAGCGGTTATTTTAATGTAGAGCCCAGATTTCATTGAGCTATGTTACTTGGCAGTGAGACATAATACCGAAGTTACTTTTCTCCTTAAGTTTTGAACACCAGTGTATTTATGAATGTTATTGTTGTTTTCAAATAGCTGCAGATCACTGACAAAATCTTAACAATGGAGTAAATGTCCTGTTAAGTGGTAGTTATTATGGCCAACTATTTGAAGACCTTTCTACAACAGATTCTACAGTGGACATAACACATTATCCTATTTCATACTTGTGTGAAACAAACACCTTCTTCCTCAATAACTTACCACAGGATAGGATCCCATAACACTTTACTGTACAAAAACATGTTTTTGACATTTTCACCTTTAATATCTGTAATGCAAAAGTTGCTGAGTGTAGACATTTAAGAATAACTGTTACATGCAACTTCTAATTTAGGTTCTTATCAATATAAACACCTACACATTTTGAATATTATGCTTCATATATTGATTTCCATCATGAATTATTGCTAATAGTTTGGTGAGGCTTTGTGTGGTATAGAATTACATGTCTTATGTTTTATCCAAGTTTTGTGACAGTCCATCTGCAGAGAGTCAGTTATTAATTTCCAGGAAAATTTTATTTACATTATCAAGTGTTGTAGTTTCTCCATTAGGTTTCATTATAATATTTGCACTATTAGCAAAGGGAACTTTCATGATACAAAGCCTATCATTTATATATAACAGGAACAAGAGCAAAACCAATACTGATCCTCATGGCACATCTGTGGTGATAACTCCCCAGTTTGCAGATACTATGTGCGCTCCCCAGACTTTTTAATATGAGCTCTGCAGTCTTTTAACTAGATAGGATTAAAAACAGTCTCCAGTACTATAATACTTGAGGTTACCTAGGAGAATACTGTGAACTGCACAATCAAATGTTTTGGACAATTAATTGAAAACAACAGTTGACAGTACTCTATCATTTAATTTTGTATAATCTGATTCGTTAATTGAAAAAATTGTGTGTTCTCTGAAGAGACTCTTTTCAAATCTAAATAGAGACTGACTAAGTACCTCATTCTGAAATAGGTATGATCAAAAGAAATTCTTGCATACATGAAGTCTGTCAGCGGCACCAAATTTAGTGTCAGATATTCATGGTTGACACTGGAACTGATATTGAAGGTAGCAAAGAAAATGCAAAAATTCTTCACTCAGTTTTCAAATGTTTCTTTACAAAGAAAATTCCAGCAGTACAGTCCAAGTTTAATTCTTGACCCACAAGAAAGAGGAGTGGTACAGATATTAGTGTCAGTGGCTTTGAGAAAAAGCTGAAATTTCTAAAACTGGACAAGGCTTCAGGGATCCTGGAACTCCTATCAGATTATACACAGAATTAACTGTAATATACTCTAAACTGTTCCCAGTAGTTAGAAGAAAGCAAAGGCCACACTTATCTATAACAGAAAGAGTCACAAAATTAATGTCCAATAACTATAAGTACTTAAGCACAAAATTTTTCAATAAGTTACCATGCTCAGCTCGTACAGTACCACTAAATAAATATAAGAATACATTGCAAACCTGTCTAAAAAAACAACGAATTCTATACAACTGAAGAATTCTTAGAAACTAATCATCAAACTATATGTTTTACCTAAGTTATGAAGAAAATGTTTTGATATTATGTAAGCTAGTTATTTACTGTGATTCTTTTCTTATGTGTGTATTTAATTATTGTATAAAACATTGTTTTACATAATGCTGAAGAAAAGGTCTTTAGTTCCTTTTCCTTTTCTCCCCTTTCTGTAATTATCTGAATATCGTACTGAAACTAAAACCCTCTGTAAACATTGACGAAGCCAATTGTACAAAAAAATACTGAAAGGCTAATAAAAATATTCTTTTCTATTTGACATCCATTTGTTATAGAATCTTTGAACATATTATGAGATCAAATGTAATGAAGTATCTCCAACACAATGACCTCCTCCATGCCAATTGGCATGAGCTACTTTCAGAAAGTGATTCTTAAATATGTTGGCCACCTGACAGTTATCATTCATTATTTAACTATTTTCTTTAATAACAAAGTCGTAACATACTGCTATTTCTCTTATAACTTTTGCTCATATAGATTTAATTTTATCATCCACATTATTAATTTCAGAAATTTTATTGTGGAGGAAACTGTGGCAATGAAAAATCTTAACTGGCAAATATTCAAAGAAAGGAGCACAATATCTGGTGAAAATCTACTTAGAAATTTTCAAAAATTAGTATTCAGAACAGAAATTATGTATATCATGCAGTCTCCTACATATGACTTCCATAGAAGCTGTGAAAACAAAACCAGATTAGCAAATGCACATACAGTAACAATATACAATACTTCTTCCCACCCATCACCTGTCAATGCAGTATAAAGTACCATCTGTCACAAACTTTATAATGTTTTGCAAAACATAGATGTAGAAGTTATTTATCCACTTTCAACTGTGTCTTTCACTTTTAAGAGAAAGCGATGAAGTAGTTTGTCATTACAACTATGTTGTCTAATATTCAAGATCACTAATCAAGGTTATTCACCATTTTTGGCTACTGGCGGTGAATCTAAACCGTGCTTAAGCCAAGGTTATGTGAAAGAATGTTATTCTTATATCTGCATCTACATAATTACTACGAAATTCACAATTAAGTGGCCTGGCAGAGGGTTCTTCGAACCATTTTCAAGCTATTTATCTATTATTCTACTCTCAAACACTTAAATCTTTCTGTGCGAGCTCTGATTTCTCCTATTTTATTATGATGATCATTTATTACTATGTATGTGGGTTCCAACAAAATATTTTCACACTCTGAGGAAGTAGCTGATGATTGAAATTTCATGAGAAGATCCTGCCGCAATGAAAAACGCCTTTGTTTTAATGCCTGCCACCCCAATTCATGTATCATATCTGTGGCACTCTCTCCAATATTTCATGGTAATACAAAAGGTGCTGCCCTTCTTTGAACATCTTTGATGTCCTCCATCAATATTAGCTGATTCAGATCCCACACAATGCAGAAACACTCCATAATAGGGCAGACAAGTGTAGTGTAAGCAGTCTCTTTAGTAGACCTGTTGCATCTTCTAAGTTTCTGCCAATAAATCACAGTCTTTGGTTTGCCTTCCCCACAATATTATCTATGTGATCGATCTGTAATTGTAATCTCTAAGTATTTTGTTGAATTTACCATCTTTAGATTTGAGTTATTTATCATGTAACTGAAATTTAGTGGATTCTTTTTATTACTCATTAGGATGATATCACACTTTTCATTAGAGTCAAGTTCTACTTTTCCCATTAGACAGATATCTTGTCTATATCATTTTGCAATTGATTATGATCATCTGATGCCTTTACAAGATGGTAAATGACAGCGTCATCTGCAAGCAATCTAAGAGGGCTGCTCAGATTGTCTCCTAAATAGTTTATATAGAGCAGGGACAGCAGAGGATCTACAACACCTTCTTGGGGAATGGCAGATATTACTTCTGTTTTACTTGATGACTTCCTGTCGGTTACTATGAACTGTGACCTTTCTGAAAGGAAATCACAAATCCAGTCACACAACTGAGATGATAGTTGATAAGCACGCAATTTGAGTAGAAATCACATGTGAGTAATAGTATCAAACTAGTTGTGTTTCACAAGAATGACATTCTCTGAATCTATGTTGACTTTTTGTCAATAAATCATTTTCTTCAAGGCAATTCATAATGTTTGAACATAGTATACATTCCAAAATCCTACAGAAAATCAACATTAGTGATATGGGACTGTAATTCAGTGGATTATTAGTATTTCCTGTTTTGGGTATTGGTGTGATTTGTGCTACTTTCCAGTCTATAGGTATGAATATTTTGATGATGGAGCTCTTGCAAATGATTGCTAAGTATGGAGTTATGGTATCAGCATACTCTGAAAGAAACCTGAATGGTATACAAGCTCGACTGGAAGCCTTGCCTTGATTAAGTGATTTAAGCTGCTTTGCTACATTGAAAAGTTACTCATGGTGGCAGTTCTTGATTCAAATTCTAGAATATTTACTTCATCTTCCTTGGAAACCATTTTTAGTAACTTTGCTTTAGTGGCACTGCCATCAGTAACATTACCATTATTATCGTGCAGTGGAGGTACTGGTTGGGTCTTGCCACTGGTGTACTTTACATATGACCAAAACCTGTTAGGGATTTCTGGTAGATTTCAAGACAATAATTTCATTGGGGAAACAGTTAAAGGCATCTCACACTGAAGTTTGCACTAAATTTTGAGCTTCTGTAAAACTTTGGTAATCTTGGGGGTTCTGCACTCTTTTCAATTTGGCATGCTTTTTTTGTTGTTTCAGCAACAATGTTCTGGCATGTTTTGTGTACTATAAGGGATCAGTACTATCTCTTATTAATTTATTTGGTATATATCTCTCAGATGTCATCAATACTATTTTTCTGAATTCAAACCACATCTGGTCTCCACTCACATAGTTAGTTGGAAAGGAGTGGAGACCGTCTCTCAGGAAGGTGTTAAGCACATTTTTATCTGATTTGTTAAATAGATATATTTTGCGTTTATTTTTAGTAGGTTTGGATGTTACAGTATTCAGTCTCACTATCACCCTATGGTCACTAATCCCAGTATTGATCATGATGCTCCCTACTTGATCAGGATTCTTTGTTGCTACAATGTCAAATAAGTTTTGGAATCATTTACATTTTGAGTGGGCGCCTGAACTAATTGTTCAAAGCATTCAATATAATTTCAGATGACAGTTTATGTCTACCAACGAATTTAAACATGTATATTCACCCACATACTGAGAGTAGCTTGAAGTCACCACCAACTATAATTTTGTGAGTGGGGTGCCTATTTGAAACGATACTTAGTTTTTCTTTGAACTGTTCGGCAACTCTGTATCATCTGAGTGGGGGGGGGGGGGGGGGGGGGTGTCAGTAAAAGGAACCAATTATTCATTTATTCCAGTTGTGTAGTATAAGCTCTACCAGTACTAACTCACAGGAACTATCTACTTCAATTTTATTACAAGGTAAGCTATTTCTGACAGCAATAAAGACTCCACCACCAACGTTATTTAATCTGTCCTCTCAGAACATGGTTAGGTCCATTATAAAAATTTGGATGAACTTATTTCCAGCTTTCCATACCTATAACAATTTGAGCCTCAGACTTTCCATTAGCACTTGGAGCTCAAATTCTTTCCCAACACAGCTGCAACAATTTACAACTACAGTACCAATTGTTGCCAGATTTAGCTTCCTATGTTTGTCCTGAACCCTTTTAGATTGATGCCCTTTCTGCAGTTTTCTCAATACCCTCTAACCTAAAAATCCACCCAGTCCCTTCCACACAGCCCCCACTACCCATGCAGCTGCTTCCTGTGTGTAGTAGACACCTGACCAACTAAGTGGAACCTGGAAACCCACCACCTTATAGCACAAGTCACGGAATCTGTAGCCCACACAGTTGCAGAACCATCTGAGCCTCTGATTCAGACCCCCAGCTCACCTCTGTACAAAAAACCACAGTCGGTTCTGTAGATGAGGCTACAGATGGTGAGCTCCACCTTCATCTCGCAAGCAAGACTGGCAATTCAGGCACTTCAGCTAGCCGTCTGAAACCAGAGAGAATCCAAAGTGACACGCATCATTAGTATTGACATGAGCCACTGCATGTAGCCGCCACCTGCAGTTGTCTGCACCATGTGCTCTTTATGGAATGGGAAGCAGCCTATTCACATCTGGAATGACTACTCCCAGTATGCACACAGAGCGCACACTGAATTCATTCCCCTCCTTGACTGCCATATTCCTAAGGTGCCTAATTACACACCTGATGTTGGAGCTCCCAACTACAAGTAATTCCACCTTTTGTGAATGCCTTGACCCTGTGATCTGAGAGGATTCCTCTAGAACAGGGCGAGAAATTGTATTTGGCTCAGAGACATTGTCAGCCACAGAGAGCACCTGAAACCTGTTTGTCAGATAAACTGGGGAGTCTCTCCAATTGACACCCCCCCCCCCCCCCAAAAAAAAAAGAAGTCTCTCATTGCCAGCCACACCCTTGAATGACCTCCCACTCAACCATGCGTGAGAGGTCAACCTCAGTGCGGACAATACCTGGAGGGGCCGCATCCTTCCTAAAAACCCAGAATACTAAACCCCTCACCTGGTTCAGATTCATTGATGGCATCTTTGCTATCTGGATTGAAGTGTGGACAACTTATTCACATTCCTCCAGAACCTCAACAACGTCTCCACCATTTGCTTCACCTGGTCCTACTCAACCCAACAAGCCACCTTCCTAGATGTTGACCTCCACCTCAGAGATGGCTACATCAGTACCTCCACCCATATCAAATCTACTAACCACCAGCAATAGCTCCACTTCGACAGCTGCCACCCATTTCATACCAAGAAGTCCCTTCCGTACAGCCTAGCCACCCATGGTTGTTGCATCTGCAGTGATGAGCAGTCCCTCTCAAAATATACTGAGGGTCTCACTGAAGCCTTCACTGGCTGTTATCCTCCCATCCTTGTACAAAAGCAAATCTCCCGTGCCTTATCTTTCAAGTCTCCCACCACCTCTCGAAGCCCCACAGTCCGGCCACAGAGGAGCATTCCCCTCGTAACTCAGTACCATCCAGGACTGGAGCAACTGAATTAATTTCTCCGCTAAGGTTTCAATTACCTCTAGTCGTGCCCTGAAATGAGAAATGTCTTGCCCACTATCCTTCCCACCCCTTCTACCATGGTATTCCGCTGTCCACCGAACCTACGCAATATACTCGTCCATCCTTACACAATCCCAGCTCCCAATCCCTTACCTCCTGTCTCATACCCCTGTAATAGACCTAGATGCAAGACCTGTCCCATACATCCTCCTACCACCACCTACTCCAGTCCAGTCACTAACATCACCTATCCCATCAAAGGCAGGGCTACCTGTGAAACCAGTCATGTGATTTACAAGTGAAGCTGCAACCACTGTGCTGCATTCTATGTAGGCATGACAACCAACAAGTTGTCTGTCCACATGAACGGCCACCGACAAACTGTGCCAAAAAACAAGTAGGCGACTCTGTTGCTGAACATGCTGCTGAACATGATATCCCTCATCTCAATGACTGCTCCACAGCCTGTGCCATATGGGTCCTTCCCACCAATTCCAGCTTTTCTGAATTGTGCAGGTGGGAACTTTGCCTGCAATACATCCTACATTCATGTACCACTCTTGGCCTCAACCTTCATTAGTCACTGTCCTCACCCATCCAGCCCCCTCCCTGTTCCCATTCCAGCACTACACAGCCGTCATTTCACCACCACACCTAGTCTTTTAATTTCTTTTTATTTCTCTCCTTTCCACTATTTACCCCCTCCCCGCTCCACACCTTCTCTCCTGCCCTCCGTCTAAACTGCAACACTTCACTGTCTGCCACTACCATCATACTATCCCCCCCCCCCCAGCCTCCTCCTTACCCCCACCCAGTTGCCACTCCCCTCATGCACTGTTGCTGCTGCTTGCAGTGTGGTTTCAGTTCTCTGAGACTGCAGCCGTGTGTGCAAGTTGCATTTGCGTTAGTGTGTGTGTGTGTGCATATATGTATGTATGTGTGTATACTGCTGACAAAGCCCGTAATGGCCGAAAGCTATAATTGTGTGAATCTTTTTGTTGTGCCTATCGTGACTCAGCATCTCCGCTACATGATGAGTAGCAACCTTCCTTCTCTGGTATTGTTACAAACCCTTCTTATATACAATTCAGCACTGATAGTTAAGTGTTTGACTGTTAGGGAGCATCTGGCTCTACATTTGTAGCCTGGCTGTCATGTTGTGCTTCGGGTGGTTGTCACTAGGTATCATCTTTACTGTGTGTAGCTTTCTATACTTGACAATACAACACATGCTTTCAGTCTCCCTTCTGTATTTTTGTTTAGGAAATGCTTTCAAAAAAAGGATCACTATAGCAATCCTGAATTTTGACATTGAATTTAGGAGCTCAGAAAGTGAAGATGAACGTGATGTTGTGTGGCGTCGCAACTAGTGCGCGATCGCCCATTTGTCTATTAAAAGCTTTACTTCAGAATGTATGTGGGCTGCAATGTAAGCTGGTAGAGTATTATACGGTCAGTAATGGACGAGTTGTGTCCTGCAGACTGACATCACGACCATCTGTTGCAGCTGCGCGTGTGAAAGCAGTGGAGTAGCGCTGGCAGGCCACTTACATTATACGAAACTAAAAATATTAATAACTAATAAAGGAATAACCTGAGGAACATCATATTTGATGTACAACCTTCTGTTGTGAAAACAAACAATATGTCAAAGTCTGAGATCAAAAATAGTTGTATTTTGGAAGTTAGTAAAATTACATAAAAAAACATAATTTTCCGACAGTCAAGAATTTAAATAAATACAGTGATGTAATAGTTCACCTTCAGTGACTATGTACGATGATCTGATAACACTTTCAGTGTTCATATATAAACTTGGAAAGTTTTTAGTTTCAGAAAACCTCTGTAACTTTTCTATAATAATAATTTCAAGAATTATAAGTAAATATGTGTATTGTGTGTTAGAGTGTGTGTGAATGAGAATGCGTGTGTGAGAGTATGTGGGACGTTCAGCATTATTAAAAATCATTCATGTAATTCTCTACAGGAACTGGCAAGTGTTCCAACTCTGTAACGTGGGAACGCATCCACTAGTGGTTCCCCTACTAGTGAATGTCCGATGTCCAAGTATGTATGCTTATGTATAAGACAGCCAGAACATTCGCGACTACATAATAAATTTCCAGATGTAGAGTAAAGCTTATAGTTCATTTTGTTTTGTTTATTTAATTAGAGAGTTTTGTGTTACTTAATTAGATGACGTCAATGAGCCTAGAGAAGTAGTTGGTGCTTGCTAGATTTTGGCACGAGCCGTGCCCTAAAAGTGAGTTCTCATTGGTCGTAAGTGCTGACAGCCAATGAGAAGTGAGACGGTTGGCCGCCTAGCGAGGAGATATAGTTTTGAGTGTGGGAGAGTGAGAGAGAGTCGCAAGCTAGCTTTGATTGGAGGCGGTTATGCTGGATGTGACTTTTCGCATTATATGTAAGATGAAGTCTTGGGATGACTTCCGTGTTATGGTCTAGTGTCAATGGTATCTGGTAGTGACCAGAAACTGTTTACGAAAACTTTAGAGTGTTGTGATAATTCGTACCAACGAAAATCGCGAGTGAACTTTGAATTATATAGCGTGGCGGTACTGAGTATATTCTTACTGAGTATTTTATGGCGAGCATAAGCTTTAACTAAAGACAACCACAGAATATCATGTGCAGAAGTAATTGGCCGATCATTGACTGTGTTACAAGTAATTGGTTTCGGAATTTGGGAAGTTAAAAGTTCTGGCTGTTTTAGGTATGGTGATAACTGTGAGCAGACACTTTAGTAATTTTCGTAAATGTGGGCTGATTATCTTGCTTAACGGCAATAAAGATCTATTGAAGGTTTAAATTTGAACTTCATGTTTAAAGTACGAGTGACATCCCCTTTCCGAATCATTTCTTTAAAGTACATAGACAATTTTCAGCAAATTTTACTTATAGCGGCCTCCGGTGTGTAGCTATGAGGTTACAGTTTCCTCAACACTGCTTTTCTGTGATCTCTTAAGTAGCTGCAGTCAGGAGTTTATGTGCAAAGATCTACCGCTGTAAAGAGGTAGGTGAACAAAAATTATAAAAGAAATTGCATTGCAGCAGCAACGTATAATCCGTCGCAATTGGGGCATCGCATGCACGCACGTAAAAAATCCGTCGCAGTTGGTTCATTAGAGACTAAAAATGATGACAGTTTGTCAGTTGAGTGACAAATGTTCAGCAGTGTTACACAATAAATACATCCACTATGTTCCAGCCAACTCCTGCGAGATTTATGTTCACAGAAAACTGTTGTGAAATACATAGTTAGACTTCATAGCTACACAGAAACTAAAAAAGACTTCCAGTTTCAGGATATTTCCATCAAAGTACAGTGCATGAGTACACTCGGGATTTTATTATTGGTGATCTTCAAAGCTTTGTAACTCATTACTTTGAGTTTTAAAAGCTATCTTTATAAGCCTGTATCTAATTTGATTCATGATAGAATGTTTTTCATTAATAAAAAAATATTTTTGACATTATTTGGAAAAAAAAAAAAAAAAAAAAAAAAGATACTTATGTTACAGGGTTAAATGAAACAAACGTTACTAACGTACTACATCTTAAGATCCTTGCCTCATTTCAAAGAAAGTAAATATGCTGCTACCAACACATTTTTACTTTTTGCACTACACAAACATTTTTTAAAAAAGAGTGGAGGTCATAATTCCTTCTTATATTATAATTGTAATACAGTTCTTTGGCTGCATAGTGAACAGGATTGTTAACTACAAAGCACATGACTGACAAATTGTGAATTAACCTCAAGTTGGGTAAGTGTAAAGGATAGTAAATGAAGGTTCTTGAAGACAATCCATACATGATAACTAATACATTTCTCTGCATAGTAAATACTGTATTATTTAAATACTATCATCATCATCATCATCATCATCATCATTATTATTATTATTACTATTATATTCAATGTTGGTGAACTGATTGAGAAGATTCCATACTCAGCAATGGATTAAGGAATGAAAGCAAGATAAAAACTGGTAGGCTTTTAAAATATGGTGCTACTACTATGAAAATTTAATCTAGAGAAATAATGCTAAACACAAATATTTCTTAACAGTGTGAAGGTCACTGTTCTCCCAGCAGAGCTTGCTTTCTGTAGGAACACCCAAAAATTTGAATCAAATCATTCAGTTATGAGTTGTTACATCTGAATTCCTGGGATTATTTGTTAGCATTAGATTCTAGATTAGGTGATATCATCTTATACACTCTAAAACAATAAAAATGGTGCACCACAAAGGAGCTATGCAAATTGACAACAGACTGATATCCATAGAGGTACTGATGAAAAATGCAAAACTGGAAACTTTGGCAGCCGATGGATGAATATGTGACACTGCAGCACAATTCCACAACTCAGCTGGCAAGGACAGGAAACATGGGAACATGTCAATACCAGGGCATAAGTCCTTTGTGAATTTCATCCCATGAACTCAGCTGAACAGTAACTATGCCTTGCAGACAGGCATGTGAATAATATACGCAGATGTCAGCATTTGAGGGAGGACATGTAGATGGGCTCGAAGATGCTGCTTGGAATAATCTGTGACCCACCTGACAGTTGAATAGGAGCCACTATTTAACAATGTTGGCAGGAATGGGTGAACCATGGCAGAATGCAGCATCAAGAAGAAAGTGATTGACCTAGTGAGACAACAGAACGTGAGGACCAAGCAATCATCAGAGAGGCACTCCGAGCACTGGATTCATCATTATCATTGGTCTGACATGCAACTGGGGCTTCAGTGAGCACAAGGACATTTATTAATAGGTGGTTCACAGAAAGGAAGTTGAGCTCATGGTGCCCTTGCACCAACAACTGTTGACCTCTGTACAGCAACAAGCCCATTTGCAGTGGTGTCAGTCACATTTGGCCTGGAATATCATTAACTGGAGTAGAACTGTCTTCAGTGAAGAGTCCTATTTCAAACTGTGCCTTAATGACCAGCAAAGAAGTGTCTGGAAATGCCCCAGAAAGTGGCGGGACATTAATCTGATTTTTGTCCACCATACGGTCTGACAATCAGAAGTTATGGACTGGAGTGCCCTTTCATCTCACAGCAGGACCCCTTTGGTTCTCATCTGCAGCACCCTTGCAGCACAGCAGTATGTTGACAATATTCTATGACCTGTTTTGTATCCCTTCATGGTAAGCCACCCTGTGCTTACATTTGAGCAAGGTAAAGCCTACCTGCACATGGCACAAGTTTCTACTGCCTGTCTTTGTTCTTGCCAAACCCTACCTTGGCCAGCAATGTCACCATCTCTCTCCCCAACTGAGAATGTGCTGAGTATTATGGGTGGGGGCCTCCAGTCACCTCACGGTTTTGATGATCTATTGTCTCAGTTGGACATAATTTGACGTTACATGCCTCAGGAGGATACGAACAATTCTATCAATTCCAAACACTACTGACTTGTTCAATTTGTGTCACTCTCCCTCTTGAATAAATCATCCATTTTTTTCTGAGATTGTAATCATTTATTTGTCTGTACTTGTACATCACATCTACTGATTTTCGTCCCATTAGGATAATTCCTCTGTGATGTGTGTGGTTTTCCCTTCTTTTTCTTTTGTCTTAAGAGTGTATACAAAAATGTTACTATCATCAGAAAACATTGTCCATTAGTGCACGGGTAAATTACTAGAAGCAGTAGAGAACCATGTACAGATTTCAAAAGCACTACATACCCAACAACGCTTCTGATGCTACCTCCTAAGTTTAAAACTGTTCTTTGAACCCAGACATTGACACATACCCTTGCCTTTCACTCTACCATCATAGTACAATCTGACATTATCTCTCTATATTCCAGATACAAAATGTAAACTAATATTCAGTTCCAGAAGTTTTTCCTACTTTTCAATGATTGTAGATAAATACTGTAGTTGTGGGAAATATGACTGAACTTAAGAATAATATTTATCTCGATACAATGACTATCAAAAATACACTTTTTAAAACTGGGAAACATTCATTGAATCTCCATTTATGAAGCAGTTAATTTACGTTTTCTTTACTAGTATCAGATGCTTGTTCTTTGAAGCACAATTTTTAGGAAGGCTTCTCGTACTGACGCGTCAATTCAGTTCACATCATCTGGAGTTAACCCACAATGAAAGTAAACAACAACCAATACATATACCTTCACCTGTACTAGATGGCATTGATCATTTGTTACAGTTCCATTTTTATGCTTGTTTAACATTTCACTCAAATAACCAAAGAGTAAAGTTTCTGTTTCAGAGAGGTAACAGTCACAGTTGGATGCAGTAACTTAGTATTGATACTTTCACTCTTTGAGTCTAGAAATCATAATTTGAGCCAGACCTCATTAAAATGTGTACATTCTGAAGTCTTTGATGACTGAGTAACAGTAGGTTGTTGTGTAGAACAAGAGGGTGTTTATCCAAGTGTAACAGGACAATTTTACATTCTAGGAGGTCTAGGAGACTGAGCTGATAAAATTCTTCATGACATCATCAGTATCAGTTTTCAGTAATGTCAGACGTTTTCTTCCTATTGAGTAGTGTCATGATTTGGACATCAGTCCCTGTGTAAGTTACACCTATCACCAGAGTAATTGCTTTCTGTGAATATAAAGTTGTTCAGTCAGACTTTTATGACCACCTACCTATAGTACAGTGGAAAATTTTATGAAATGTCTGATGGAACAGGCAAGAGCTCTCCACTATCTGGTGTTTCAGATCTTCAGAAGTTTCTTGATCCCCCCAACGTATTGTTGAGATGGGGGAAAAGGAAAAATTGTCTGAGATATTCTGGCTGCACGTAAATTTGACAGGTGGCTTGATCTTTCCATATACCACAAGTTCACATTCACCAACAAATGTCTTAGTACACAAGGCTTCCATGGAACAACTCAGAAGAAAGCAGTTTCAACACATAGCTAAAACTGTTTTGACATGGATCACTTAATTCCAGGATAAAAGGTCAGTAGTTTATGTTCTGTAAGCCATGTGAAAGAAGATACCAAGTTAGTGCTTTCCAAGAAATGAAATGAGATGATCCACAATATATTTAGTAAAGTAGATGGAGTCCCAGACAGAAAATGCGTAAGACTTCAGCACAAAGTTAAAGGAAGTCTTTGGCTCAACATCACTGGAATTTATTACTTCCCAGTTAATGTAGATATACCTGTATGGGTCAGTCTATCTGAATAGTTTCCAAATTTTGTGCAGAACACCAACTTTAAAATAAAATTTGAGGTCTGGAAAAATCTGTGATTGTTGAGCACAAGCTTATGAAGGAATTAAAGTTATGTTTCATGAAAGATATAAATTTTGAAAGAAATGAATTAATGACATTAGCTGTCAGTGGGAATAGATTTAAATCAATGGGTAAATTTGAAAATTTGTGCCAAATCGGAATTTGAAACCAGGTCTCCTACTTACTAGGCAGATGTGCTGATCATTGCACCATCCAGGCATAGTGGGCATTGAACTGCACTAATATCAGACCCAAATTCTCAACTTACCCACACACTACTGATGTAGTGCCCCTTGACCATAACCTCATTACTTGTGTCATTTTACTGTGTCCCATAAGAGTTCAAGCATGATGTGCATCCACATTGAAGTGATTACTGGCCATTCTCATCTTAATGTCTGAAAGAACAGGCACCACATACATAATTAAGGTGAGGGTGGCCACTGATAGCTTTAGTGCAAATGCACACCACACTCGAACTCTTATGGGAATTGGCGAAATGCCATGAGTGAAGAGGATAATGGACAAGGGGCACTACATCAGTGGTGTGTGGATAAGTTGAGAATTTGGCTCTGATGGGAGGCATGCTAGGGTAGTCGGTGCAGTTGCAATGGCCACTGTGTCTCGATGGCGCTGTCGTCAGCACATCTGCCGAATAAGAAGACGACTCAGGTTCAAATACCAGTCTGGCACAAATTTTCAGCTTTCTCCACTGACTTAAATGAATGTCCACTGGCATCTAAGGTCATTAATTCCTTTGCGTCTTGATTCATAGTGGCTGCAGGATCCAAATCACCTCTTCTTTCAGACATGTCTGAAAGGACACCGTATATATATTAGACACACACACACACACACACACACACACACACACACACACCAGTCACAAATATGAAAATGTGTAACAACAGCTCTCTCTGGGACAACAGCTACAATGTTAGTGGTGTACGGTTGCTTGCTTGTGATGTTGAAAGACTACTGAGAATTTCACTGGGATGCTTATATTTTAATGTAAGCAGTAGCAACACTAGTGTTCCTCCATCAAAGACATCAACGTGATCTCTGGTTGCATCTCATCACAATGAGTTAGGTCATTAATTTAACATTTATCTTCCACTAATGTTGTCTCATTGTTTTCACGTTTAATTTGTACAAATACCATCCCATCAGTTATTATTTTTTCTAGTAAAAAAGGTGCATATTCCCTGACAAAAGCTACAATATTATTGTATAAATAGTCATTAAGCAACCTAAAAAGAAATTATTTAGTTTCGTTTGTTTTGTAATAAAAATCTCATCCAACAACAGTAAGTGATTTTGGGACTTTGTCATTCATTCGCAGCAGATAAGACAATGGACAGCTGAATTCAAACATTAGCGTACTTCTCTTGAAGATAAGTCATGTGAAGAACATTGCAAAACCGAAATCACAGATGAACACAAGAATATTAAACTATGACATTGGATGATGAGTGTGTGAAATAGCAGACATCATATACATATATCAGAAGGAAAAAACTGAAATTTTATCTCATGATAACAGAAAGTTTTCAGCAAGACTGATCCCTTATTTGTTGTAAGTCTCCAAAAACCAAATATGTTTTGATCAATTTAAAACATAACCTGAATGATTTTTTGCTGTAATTTGTCACTGTGGATGATTCAGAGGTCCACCAATTCATCACAAAAATGAAACAGCAATTAAAGCAATGTGTGGAAGCCAGTAGCCATGCACTAGAAAAAGTGAAACTCATATCATCTCCTATGAAGGTTACAGCTTTTTTTCCTGCAATGAAAAGGGAACTCTTATTCAAGTGAAACAGCAACTAAGAGACCTTGTATGCAAAAGAGAAAACCATATTTTATCAGCACAATGAATCTGTTCACTGGAAAAATGGTGGACAAAGTGCACATATCTAAAAGGGAACTACATCAAAAAATACGTGCATGTTGACCGCATATAAAACACTTGCACGACACCTTTGCTTGAGTGTTTGAATCCTCATAAGGTCAGGTTAATGGGAGACATCAAAGCAAATCAGAAGCATGCTGCTCAATTTGTTACCAGTAGGTTTTGCAAAATAGTATTGAGAATATTTAATGAACAGGGCATTTGCAGCTGGCTGCAAAATGATTCAACTGACACCAATGTCCATATTGTGTAAGCACAGCAAAGACAAGATAAGAGAAATTAGGGCTTGCCCCATTTGTGAGTGGAACAGGGAAGGAAATGACTAGTAGTGGTAAATGGTCCCTCCACCATATGCCATATGGTGAATTGCAGACATTTTTTCTTTGTCCTTGGAGAAATGTACATCAGGTTTTATACATGTAGGCATACACAAATTAATGAAGGTGCTAATACCACATTCACACAGCAGCATTGGCAAGCTGGTCATTTTCAGAACAGCAATTCTCTTTTCCATTTACCCTCCTCGTAATACCGGTGAGTTGACTATTGTTTTTTCTTCATCTCTAGGCTTTTCACATAAACTGCATTTCCATGATATTCAACTCCTGCTAAAATCAATAATAATAATAATAATAATATAATAAAATATTTCTATGTTTTCTCAAAAATGTCAGCAGTTTTTCAAATGTCTCATCTCTCCTCACAATTTTACACTTTTAATGATGGGCTTGTGTTTTATAGGTTTGAATGAAGCTGTATCAATTGGGCTCTCAAATTAGCTTCTTTAAGTAAACTCACTATTACTACTTAAATTTTCTTCATCATGTTTGATGAGTGAACAGCCTTTGCCGTGTATGGTAAAAACCTTAGATAGTTCAAATGAAAAAAGCAAATTAAAAGTTAGAGGATTAAAAACCTGTTACTGGGTTAGAAAGTCGTGTGGGGCACTCCTGATTAATTACCCTAAACATTGTTAGTTTTATTCCAGTTATCATCGTTTCCTTACAAAATTAGTTTTTCCATTTAGTTACATACCTTCTTACAGCCTAGTTATTATTTCTCTCCCTAAATCTGAAGCAAATAGAACTGACAACAAGAACCAAATATGTAACTTTCCACTTTTTTATGTTTTAAATGTTTTGTTTAGAAAAATGCTCATGTGTTTCAACAGGCATATTTTAATCATATTATGGGTAAAATTATTGGAAATAACTCTTTTAATCCTATCACATTAATTATTAATTCCCTTGGACAAACAAAGTTTTTTCATCAGACATTTAAACAGCATTTTCCACTTGTCCAAAACGCAAATCAAGGTTTTCGTCCATGTAAGTGTATAATGCAGTTCTTTATGAACTTTTCCCCATTAGTAAAGCTCTCTCTGTCTGGCACCTTATAATTAGTTTTAGAATATGAGCTTGTTTGAGCAAAAATATCCTCCATATATAAAATCATGTCCTGGCACTCTTCGCTGCACAGTATTTTGTTTATTCTGACATAAATACCTTAAAACTGACACAAGACTTCATGTGTTTACTCAGTTTGACCAATTTCCAAATACAGAATAAAAATTAGTACCCTTACTTGAATTATCAAGGTTTTATACAATAGATATATTCAGTATTGCAATCAATCTCTAACTGTCACTGTAGCCAGTTTCTATCTTCTCAATGTGGCTTGCAGGGCTGTGACCTATAGCAGCTTCAACCTGATTGGTTGAGCACAGACCAGCCTGCATCTATTACCATATAGCAAGCTCTCAATGAAATATGCTGTAGACACAAGTCAACAAACTTTTTAATTTATACTATGATCCTTTGTTATCCCTTCTTAGTTTTTACAAAGACCAAATCATTCAATCCTGATGTTACTGCTTTTAGTTTCCTGTCATATTTTTTTCCTTCCATCCTGCCACTTTCTTTTCATCCTGTCTGGTGCTTCACGTGTGATTTGTACCATAGTTAATGTTTGCAGCATGGATGAACCTGTCTTATCTGCAATGATATTCATGGGCTTTTGTCCAGACATCAATTCACATGGAGCAAAACTGTTGTTGTTGTGGTCTTCAGTCCTGAGACTGGTTTGATGCAGCTCTCCATGCTACTCTATCCTGTGCAAGCTTCTTCATCTCCCAGTACTTACTGCAAACTACATCCTTCTGAATCTGCTTAGTGTATTCATCTCTTGGACTCCCTCCACGATTTTTACCCTCCACGCTGCCCTCCAATGCTAAATTTGTGATCCCTTGATGCCT
Organism: Schistocerca americana; assembly: GCF_021461395.2. NCBI lineage: Eukaryota > Metazoa > Arthropoda > Insecta > Orthoptera > Acrididae > Schistocerca > Schistocerca americana. Next base: position 412,866,416 of record NC_060130.1, on the reverse strand, counting down.
CAGAACATGCCCTACCAAACGGTCCCTTCTTCATGTCAAGTTGTGCCACAAACTCCTCTTCTCCCCTATTCTATTCAATACCTCCTCATTAGTTACGTGATCTACCCATCTAATCTTCAGCATTCTTCTGTAGCACCACATTTCAAAAGCTTCTATTCTCTTCTTGTCCAAACTATTTATCGTCCATGTTTCACTTCCATACATGGCTACACTCCATACAAATATTTTCAGAAACGACTTCCTGACACTTAAATCTATACTCAATGTTACCAAATTTCTCTTCTTCAGAAATGCTTTTCGTGCCATTGCCAGTCTACATTTTATATCCTCTCTACTTCGACCATCATCAGTTATTTTGCTCCCCAAATAGCAAAACTCCTTTACTACTTTAAGTGTCTCATTTCCTAATCTAATTTCCTCAGCATCACCCGACTTAATTCGACTACATTCCATGATCCTTGTTTTGCTTTTATTGACGTTCATCTTATATCCTCCTTTCAAGACACTGTCCATTCCGTTCAACTGCTCTTGCAAGTCCTTTGTTGTCTTTGACAGAATTACAATGTCATCGGCAAACCTCAAAGTTTTTATTTCTTCTCCACGGATTTTAATACCTACTCCGATTTTTTTTTTTTTTTTTTTTTTTTTTTTTTTTTTTTTTTTTTTTTTTTTTTTTTTTTTTTATACTGCTTGCTCAATATACAGATTGAATAACATCGGGGAGAGGCTACAACCCTGTCTTACTCCCTTCCCAACCACTGCTTCCCTTTCATGTCCCTCGACTCTTATAACTGCCATCTGGTTTCTGTACAAATTGTACATAGCCTTTCGCTCCCTGTATTTTACCGCTGCCACCTTTAGAATTTGAAAGAGAGTATTCCAGTCAACATTGTCAAAAGCTTTCTCTAAGTCTACAAATGCTAGAAAGGTAGGTTTGCCTTTCCTTAATCTTTCTTCTAAGATAAGGCGTAAGGTCAGTATTGCCTCACGTGTTCCAACATTTCTACGGAATCCATACTGATCTCCCCCGACGTCGACGTCTACCAGTTTTTCCATTTGTCTGTAAAGAATTCGCGTTAGTATTTTGCAGCTGTGACTTATTAAACTGATAGTTCGGTAATTTTCACATCTGTCAACACCTGCTTTCTTTGGGGTTGGAATTATTATATTCTTCTTGAAGTCTGAGGGTATTTTGCCTGTCTCATACATCTGGCTCACCAGATGGTAGAGTTTTGTCATGACTGGCTCTCCCAAGGCTGTCAGTAGTTCTAATGGAATGTTGTCTACTCCTGGGGCCTTGTTTCGACTCAGGTCTTTCAGTGCTCTGTCAAACTCTTCATGCAGTATCATATCTCCCATTTCATCTTCGTCTACATCCTCTTCCATTTCCATAATATTGTCCTCAAGTACATTGCCCTTGTATAAACCCTCTATATACTCCTTCCACCTTTCTGCTTTCCCTTCTTTGATTAGAACTGGGTTTCCATCTGAGCTCTTGATATTCATACAAGTGGTTCTCTTTTCTCCAAAGGTCTCTTTAATTTTCCTGTACGCAGTATCTATCTTACCCCTAGTGAGATAAGCCTCTACATCCTCACATTTGTCCTCTAGCCATCCTTGCTTAGCAGTTTTACACTTCCTGATGATCTCCTTTATGAGACGTTTGTATTCATTTTTGCCTGCTTCATTTACTGCATTTTTATATTTTCTCCTTTTATCAATTAAATTCAATAAAAACTAGTTGCCTTTAATGTTTGCAGCATGGATAAACCTGTCTTATCTGCAATGATATTCATGGGCTTTTGTCCAAACATCAATTCACATGGAGCAAAACTAGTTGCCTCATGCCACATATTATCAAGGATTTGTTCAAAGATAACCAGTGACTCTCCCAGCTTGAGTTAACTTATGAAAATACATCCTTTATGAGTTGCAATTTCATAACACGTCCTGTTTCTGTTCATCAGAATTACACAGACAGAAAAGAAATTGCAACACGAAAAAGTAATTAATGTAGAGTAATGAAATTTTGGGAGTACATTTGTGTAGGTAATATATTTAAGCTACTAATGATGCAAGATCAATGCAAGTGCAAGCTAATGCATTGCAAATGTGAAATGCTCATACATTAATAACCAGTGAAACTGACAGAATGTTCAATGCAAGCATACATTGTGTTGTACAGGTGCTGGATGTCAGTTTGTGTCAGGGAGCTCCAGGTCTGTTGCACTTGGTCGGTCAATACAGCAATGGGTAATGCCGTTTGTGGATGACACTGGAGTTGTCATCCCATGATGTCCCATATGTGCACGACTGGAGAAAAACCTGGTGATTGAGCAGGTCAAGGCGACATGTGGATACCATCTAGAGCATATTTGGTTACAACAGCGGTATGTGGGCGAGTGTTAACAAACTGGAAAACACCCCCTGGAATGCTGTTCATGAATGGCAGCACAACAGGTCGTATCACCAGACTGATGTACAAATTTGCAGTCAGGCTGAGTAGGACAACCATGAGAATGCTCCTTCTGTCATATTAAATCATACCCCAGATCATAACTCCATGTGTAGTTCCAATGTGTCTAGCATGCAGACAGGCTGGTAGCAGGCCCTCAACTGTCCTCCTCCTAACCAAAACACAGCTGTCACTTGCATGGAGGCAGAAACAGCTTTCATCAGAAAACACAGCATACCTTCATCATACCCTCCAGTGAGCTCTCGCTTGACACCATTGATGTAACAAATGGCAGTGCTTTGGGGTCAATGGAATGCACGCTACATGCATCCAGCTCAGAGCTGTTCTTCAAGTAACCAATTTGTAACAGCTCATTGTGTCAGTGTGATGCCAACTGCTGCTCAAATTTCTGCTGCAGGCACAGCAAGATGAGCCACAGCCATATGCTGAACACAATGGTCTTCCCTCTCAGGAGTTCCATGTGGTCATTCAGAGCCTGGTCTTCTTGTGACTGTACATTCCCGTGACCACCACTGTCAGCAATCATGTACAATGGCTAAATTCCTGCCAAGTCTTTCTGCAACACTGCTGACGGAACATACAGCATCTCGTAGCCCTATTACGTGACCTTGTTCAAAGACAGTGAGGTGTTGATAATGGTTTCTCGGTCGCCTTAAAGGCATTCTTGACTAACACCAACTCACCGTGTCCAGTCTCAAAGGTAATTAATGGTCACGACCATTACAGCGTGTATTTAAATCAAACCTGATTTGCATCCTCACAGTGGTGATAATAGTGCCACTCTTATGTGGATGGTGTGAAATTTGAACAGACACCATATTTCAGATGGAGAAACATACCTACCAATTTTCGTTTATGTTGCACAATTCCTTCCTGGTGCTGTGATTTTTTCCCCGTCAGTATATGATCGACTGCATAAATCCTACTTCTCATTTCATCCCCTGTCTTATAATTTTCTCTCTGACTAACTGCCTTTGTTGCATAAACATGGCTCTGTGTGATCTCTATACTCAAGCAATACAAAATCACAATTTCAGCTTTTGAATTTGTGTTGGTAACACATCAGTAATATCTGACTTTCCATCTTTCAAAAAGAACTATAATATCCCTTTCCTCAGTAGACACAGCAAATCATTACAATCAAAATCCATTTTTCAGATACATTTTTCCAAAAAATCTACACCAATTGAAACTTTGATGCTTATAGTAGGGTGAATGAGGAATTGTTTTTCTATTTTTTTTTTTTTCTTCCAGTCACCTACACTGAAAGTAAAACACGGTATGTAAAAGTTTTGGATAGTTTTTGTGTAGATAACACTATTTTCAAACCCCTGATAATGGCATTTTAACAGTATCATCCTTTTCTGGAAGTGAATGTAAGAAGTGCTCAATGTTGGAAATTACCAATCTGCTTTCTAACAATGCAGTATTTCTCGCAGATCTCAAATTAAGGTGGCCTGGCTCAAATCTCACAATAAGTGCTTGTACAGTTTTAATTAGTAAACTGTTTCAAAGTTTGTGGTAATCAATCATAAAATGATAGGCCACATTGCCCTATGCCCTCCCACACAGGTTCACGCATGCTTAAGTCACCTAATTCACTGATGCTGCACTTCCGGTGCTGTCTATATTTGAAACCCTCTTTATATATGACTTCATATATTAAATCTTCTCCCTCCACAGACTTCTTCCTCAACAGAGGGTTCACAGTGTTAACACTTACTTCATTTGTTTAACCCCTCTCTCATGAACTCTACCTTCAATGAATTTCTGTTTCTTTATTAACAAGCCCACAGGTGTAAGTACTTAAAGTTCCCTTACTTGCTCTCATTCTGTAGTTGCCTTCTTTTTGGCATCTTTACCACAACTGAAAATGTTATTTAGTTTTACTGTCACTTTGCCACTAACTAGATGTCTTTAGTTTGAAAAATCTTCAAAGGCTGTATTCTCTACTGTACTTGGCACAATCACCGTAGCCCTCCACACTGATGTGGCAGCATCATTACCTGCTTGGTCAGCCATTACTTCATTCTCACTGCCTGTTTCCATATTTTCTATTACTGAAAGAGGTGGCTCATAATGACAGTGTTTCTTGTAATGAATCTTACCTCTTCAGAACTTTCATATGACAACTGAAATGTTTGATTCTGTATAATTAAGACACGGCATGTGTTAATTATTATACTTATATATATTCCACATCTGAAGATATTTCTGCATATATTTTATCACCAAAACACTATTTTTCTAATAATACACTTTTATTTTTCATATTGATTCATTTTGCAACATCAGTTTTGATCCATGAAAATTAGTAATCACAATTGTAAACTTATATGATCCAAGAACTACTTTACAATAAAGATAATATTATTATGTTTCAGTTTTCATACAAACAAAATTTCTGTTCTCATTTATAATTTTTCTAATTTTATTATCAACCATAAAGTCAAATTTGAACAATTGCAGGAAGCTGCTATTTTTCATACTGTGAAAAATTTGCAATCTCTGTTATGACCCTTTAGATGCATAAGTCTTCTGGTAAATAATCATTTCCAGAAGTCCGGCCCTGGTAGCTGAGTGATCAGCGTGACAGAAGGTCATACCTAATGGCCTGGGTTTGATTCCTGGCTGGGTTGGAGATTTTCTCTGCTCAGGGACTGGGTGTTGTGTTGTCATCATCATCGTCATTTCATCCACATCAACACGCAAGTTGCCGAAGTGGTGTCAACTCGAAATACTTGCACCAGGCGAACGGTCTACCCGACAGGACGCCCTAGCCACACGGCATTTCCATTTCCAGAAAACACTATGTACACTATATCAATAAAGCATTTCAATTAACGCAGTCATGTTAGTAACAGTTTGAATTTCATCCTGTTCTAGAAGGATCTGGAAGCTATAGAGTTGCTGTATACATGTTAAGATGGCCAGTGCAGTTTCAGTAGCTACTGAGGATGGCTGATGTGATAGTCTGAGGAATTATATTCTTTGTCTTGTGCAAAAATATTACACAGTGTTGGTGATATACAAGTATGGTTGCATAAAGTGTTTCAAGGACTTATAAATAAATACAGATGACGATTAAAAAGCAAACATATTTCAGAGAATTGTCATTGAAACACCTTGGACCCATAATTTTTGAAAACTTACACAGGGACAAAGAAGACACCACAGACAACAAGACAGCCATAGCAAGTTAAGTAACATTTATCTGCTAGTATATTGTTCCAGCCTTCCTTCTTATACAAATATTGGCCAAACTACAGGAGGAATAAATGGTTCAATGTTGCAAATTTTGATTCTGTATATCCACAAAAATTTTAAAGAACAAAGGTGCATTATACTCTGTTTGAGCCCTAGTTGAGACTCGTCCTATTTTAACTGATAAGCCTCATTATTTGAATCATAGTTTTAACAACAGAGTTCAATATCTCCTTCTCTACTATAAACAGTGTCTGTTCACGACTTAAGTGTGGGACATTGTCATTTCCAATCATTATCTTACTTGGTACTTCATCTGCACAGATGATTCTGATACTATTTTGGCTGTCATTTTAAGCACACCCTAAACTATTTGCAAACTGAAAAATTTGTTATAGGTATCTATGTGCTGACAAAAACCACAACTCACATTAAGTGGAAGTTAGAAAAACTTTGCTGGTAATAATGTGTCTAGGTACTTAAGTTTCCACCAAAAATATTTACACAAACTTTTTAATAAGCCTTGGTACAGCTGATACTTTCACCTATTCTAGAAACCCATCATTCATTTCTGCTGTGTTTCTCACAGGCAATAGTCTTGTAAAGAAATTTTTTTCATATATCACACATTTCTGTGACTTTGAGTGCCCACGCTGCAGCATCACCTATCATATGACCATTAACAAGAAATTTGTTCCTGCAGTCTCCAAAATTTAGGTGGAATGTTATAAATTACTGAATACATGCTTTTGGGTGACTCAGTCCCTGTGGTTAAAAATGATTAAATTTCTAATACTTTATACACAGGGACTTCAGACAGTAAGTTACACATCTCATCCCACACTAAGACCATTGTGCAACAAGGTAGCGCATCGTCAGAAGAGAGTACATGTTCTCGGTCTGCTACAGAGACAGTTCTGGAGTGGTATGGATAACACGTGCATCACAGAAATTTGGAAACATATTCCAAAGTTGAAGTTCATATCACAGTACGTATACTGTATGCAAAACCTCAGAACTACATATACAGGGTGGTCCATTGATAGTGACCACGCCAAATATCTCACGAAAGAAGCATCAAACGAAAAAACCACAAACAACGAAACTCGTCTCGCTTGAAGGGGGAAACCAGATGGCACTATGGTTGGCCTGCTAGATGGCGCTGCCATAGGTCAAACGGATATCAACTGCGTTTTTTTAAATAGGAACCCCCATTTTTTATTCCATATTCACTTAGTATGGAAGGAAATATGAATGTTTTAGTTGAGCCACTTTTTTCGCTTTGTGATAGATGGCGCTGTAATAGTCACAAACATATAAGTACATGGTATCATGTAACATTCTGCCAGTGTGGATCATATTTGCTTCATGATACATTACCCATGTTAAAATGGACCGTTTACCAACTGCGGAAAAGATCGATATCATGTTGATGTATGGCTATTGTGGTCAAAATGCCCAGTGGGGGTGTGCTATGTATGCTGCTCGGTATCCTGGACGACATCATCCAAGTGTCTGGACCGTTCTCCAGATAGTGACGTTATTTAAGGAAACAGGAAGTGTTCAGCCATATGTGAAACATCAACCACAACCTGCAACAAACGATGATGCCCAAGCAGGTGTTTTAGCTGCTGTTGCAGCTAATCTGCACATCAGTAGCAGACAAATTGCACGAGAATCAGGAATCTCAAAAATGTCAGTGTTGAGAATGCTACACCAACATCGATTGCACCCGTGCCATATTTCTATGCACCAGGAATTGCATGGCGACGACTTTGAATGTCGTGTACAGTTCTGCCACTGGGCACAAGAGAAATTACGGGATGAAGACAGATTTTTTGCATGCGTTCTATTTAGCGGCGAAGTGTCATTCACCAACAGCGGTAACGTAAACCGGCATAATATGCACTATTGGGCAATGTAAAATCCACAATGGCTGCGACAAGTGGAACATCAGCGACCTTGGTGGGTTAATGTATGGTGCAGCATTATGGGAGGAAGGATAATTGGCCCCCATTTTATCGATAGCAATCTAAATGGTGCAATGTATGCTGATTTCCTACGTAATGTTCTACCGATGTTACTATAGGATGTTTCACTGCATGACAGAATGGTGATGTAATTCCAACATGATGGATGTCTGGCACATAGCTCGCGTGCGGTTGAAGCGGTATTGAATAGCATATTTCACGACAGGTGGATTGGTCGTCGAGGCACCATACCATAGCCCGCACGTTCACCGGATCTGACGTCCCCAGATTTCTTTCTGTGGGGAAAGTTGAAGGATATTTGCTATCATGATCCACCAATAACACCAGACAAAATGCGTCAGCGCATTGTCAATGCATGTGCAAACATTACGGAAGGCGAACTACTCGTTGTTGAGAGGAATGTCGTTACACGTATTGCCAAATGCATTGAGCTTGACGGACGTCATTTTCAGCATTTATTACATTAATGTGGTATTTACAGGTAACCACACTGTAACAGCATGTGTTCTCAAAAACGATAAGTTCACAAAGGTACATGTATCACAGTGGAACAACCGAAATAAAATGTTCAAATGTACCTACGTTCTGTATTTTAATTTAAAAAACCTACCTGTTACCAACTGTTTGTCTAAAATTGTGAGCCGTATGTTTGTGACTATTACAGCACCATCTATCACAAAGCGAAAAAAGTGGTCCAACTAAAACATTCATATTTCTTTACGTACTACACGAATGTGTAATAAAAAAGGGGAGGGTTCCTATTTTTAAAAAATGCAGTTGACATCTGTTTGACCTATGGCAGTGCCATCTAGCGGGCCAACCATAGCGCCATCTGGTTTCCCCCTTCAAGCCAGACAAGTTTCGTTCTTTGTAGTTTTTTCGTTTGACCCTTATTTCATGAGATATTTGGCCATGTCACAATCAATGGACCACCCTGTATATTCAACATGAAATTCTGGTGGTATAGGGACCAAATATAATGTCATGTTCAAATGTAGTGTAATGGAGCCAAAAATCTGACCAAGGCTGCATAACATGAATAATGCTGATTGGGAAGGAAGGAAGATCTTGCATCACTCAATTTCCAGAGAACTGAAATAACATTGGGGTGAAGGGGAGGGCAGGAAAGAGATTTTCCAACAATGATTCTTAAATGGCCATGAACAAGGAGAAGGTTTCTGTCATAGAGGAACTGAATGATTGATAGAATGTTCCAACTGTTATTTACAGAGACTTGGTGACTACATTGAAAACTAGGGTCATGTATTTGTGTCACTTTGAAGTGCAGTGTAGCTTTCCGAATAAGCTACTTGCTCAGCCATACTAATGTGTCACTTACTTTTTGAAGGTCTGTTGTTAAAGCAGCCTCCACTGGGATGGCAGGTGCTTGCTGTGCAATCATTCTTTAAATTTTTGTAAATTCTTGTGCATAATCATTAGCAAAATTATCTTTTCAGGCATGTTTGTTAAATCCCAAAATATTTCATGAACTTGCTATTAATCATTTTGATCACATGAATTGTCATGGATACTCATTGGTCATGCAAAAATACACAGTGACTCAAAAGAACAGGAAATTATGGAATGGAGATTAATGGATGAGCACAATTACTTTACAAGTATTTATTTATGCCAATGTATAGTACAAAGTATGGCATTATTGAATGTCACAAGTATTTTTTTGCTTTTTGACTATCACAACTGACAATGAGCTTCTCCTCAGCACACACATTCCTGCAGCCTGATACGACCATTATGCATGGCTCGACCTAACATTTCAATAGGAATCCTGGAGATTCTCTCTAGGATTCCTACTTTAAGTTCTTTGGTGGTAGCAGATCAGGTATGGTAATCTGCACGCCTAAGAGGGCCCCATAAGAAAAAAATCACATGCTGTCAGGTCAGGTGATCTTGGGGCCCATGCAATGTCATTGTAGCTTGAAATGACATGGTACCAAAGAACTGTCACATAGCTCCGGTCAGTATCCATGCCGTACGTGCCTTTGCTACATAATGCTGAAATCAACTCTTTATAGGAAAATGGGGCACTTCATGCATACTGAACACATGTTATAGAGGTAGCACACCAATCATCATCTTCAAAAAAGTATGAGCCTATAATGCCACTCGATGATGTGGCACACCACACAGTAATCTTGCTGCTGTGCAATGGACACTCGTGTAGCTGATGTGGATATTGCTGGGACCAATAATGAAAATTCTGTCTACTGACAAAGCCACTGAGGTGGAAGTGAGATTTGTCTGACATACACAGGTCATTAATGAAATTGTTTTCATTGTGCACTTTTGCTAATAAGCATTTGGCATTGTCTATGCATTAGCAGATCACTAGGTTGAAGCTGCTGAACGATCTGCAATTTGTTTGGATCAAACTTGAAATTCATTTTCAGTATTTGTTGAACTCTTGAACAATGCAACTGTAGAGACTCTGCGTGATGTCAAATGGAGCGCTTGTGGGCTTCTTGCCAAAGCAGTTCGCACAGCCTTGATATTGTCTCCTGAACAAGCAATTTGGGGTCTCCTTGAAGATTGCTTCTCCAACGCAGAACCCACTGCTTCAAAATTACAGACCCAGGTGTTGCTGTGTGCACTGAGGAAACATGATCTAGCTGTCTGATGTTGAAACAACTCTGACATTCTCGATGTGCAGCCTCCACACTTCCATTCTTGTAATAGGCTTTTACTGCAAAGGCATGCTACACACTATTCCATTGCTCCATGTTTGCTGCTTACTAAATGGCAAGATAATGTGAGCAGCATTTTATATGTCATTTGGAGCCACCCACCTCACAGCATTGCCGCAACACATCTCAAAATTTCCCATTCTTTTGAGTCATCCTGTACTTAACCCACGTTTCAAAATTAATATAGTCTGATTCACGAACAGTGTGAGCCTGTGCAGGTCGAGGCATGGATGGTGCTAAATTGCTGCTGATTCAAAAAAACAGTTGTGGAAAATGCATCATGAGGTTCTGCACTTGAAGAAAGAGCGTATCCTGCAAATTATGTCCGTCACTTGCTTACATAGAATTTGTTGCTAACCGCCATCATCAGCCATGACAACTCACAACAACTGGAATAAAAATTCACTAAATAACTCACTATGATCATGTTTAATGCTCTGCCTATAGTAACAGATAACTCAGGGTTAGTTCATCTTCCCCTTTTCTGTTGTTACATCACCAGTATCAGTGGACAGTTTAGTATCAGTGTGTTCAAACTGTACTATGTCTGAAAAGCATGCATTGCTACTCACCATAGAGACGACACATTGAGTTGCAGACAAGCACAACAAAAGGACTGTTACACATTTAGCTTTCAGCCAAAGCTTTTTTCAGAAAAGGAAACACACACACACATCCAAAGAAACAAGTGCACCTCACACACACATCTCCAGCAGCTTATTTATAAACGTACACTGTAAAAAGAAAATGCAACTTACCTGTAAAGGGCAGCTAAAGTTGACATGTCTACCCAGCGGCAGACATCAGAACAGTGCCTTTCCACAAATGTCCGTAGGCCATGAACTCCCATTTCAATGCCTTCACTAAATGCTGAAACAAATGATATTTTACTTAGTTCCCTGTTCCATGGTTCATTTTACAATATAAACTGTAATGATGTGGAACAACACATTTTACGTGCTGAATACACTGAGGTGACAGAAGTTATGGGATAGCAATATGCACATATACAGATGGCATACACAAGGTACAAAAGGACAGTGCATTGGGACAGCTTCCACGTGTACTCTAGTGATACATGTGAAAAGCTTTCCAATAAGATTACAGCCACAATGGGAATTAACAGACTTTCTACAAGGAATGGTAGTTGGAGCTAGACACAATGGACATTTCATTTTGGAAACTGTTCAGGAATTCAATATTCCAGGATCCACAGTGTCAAGCGTGCCACGAATAGCATATTTTAGGCTTTATGTCTCACCGCGGAGAACACAGTGGTCAACACCCTTCGCTTAATGAACGAGAGCAGCGGCATTTGAATACAGTTGTCAGTGCTAACAGACAAGCAGCAGTGTGTGAAACAATGTGTGACGTACAATGAATGTATCCATTAGGACAGTGCAGCAGAAATGTTGTTAATGGGCTATGGCAGCAGATGAATGACACGAGAGCCCTTGCTAACTGTACAATACCATCTGCAGTGCCTCTTCTGGGCTCGTGACCATATCGGTTAGATCCTAGAGAAATGGAAAACTGTGGTCTGGCCAGTTGAGTTCCAGTTTCAGTTGGTAAGAGTGATGGTGGGTTTCAAGTGTTGTGCAGACCCCATGAAGTCATGGACCCAAGTTGTCAACAAGGCCCACAATGTCGTGGGCTGTTTTTACAAGGATTATTAACTGGAAATGGTTATGTCTGGCTGCTTGGAGACCATTTGCAACCATTCATGGGCTTCATGTTTCCAAACAACAATGAAATTTTTATGGATAACAATGCGCCATGTCACCAGGCCACAATTTTTCATGATTTGTTTGAAAAACATTGTGGACAATGTGAATGAATGATTTTGCCAACCAGATTGCCCAACATGAATCCCTTCGAACATTTATAGGACATAACTGAGAGGTCAGTTAACGCACAAAATCCCGCAGCAGCAACACTTTCACAACTATGGACAGCTATAGAGACAGCACGGCTCAATATTCCGGCAGGGGATTCTTTCTGTGACTTGTTGAGTCCATGCCACATTGAGTTGCTGCACTATGTCAACCAAAAGGTGGTCCAACATGGTATTTGGAGGCATCCCATGATTTTTATGACTTCAGTGTATTTCCACATGCTTTTTAAGAAAAAATATACACAGATGTGTGTTAGTAATTCCTACCCATCACATTTCACAGATTAGTATAACAGAAATTCTTCTACAGAATAGCAGTTATCAAAAAGGAACTTTCTCAGTTTGTTTCCAAATTTTACTCTGCTGTCTGTCAGATATTTTATATCATTGGGTAAGTGATAAAAAAATTTTGTTGCAGCATTGTGCGCCCCTTTTTGTGCTAAGGAAAAAGACAGTCTCAATGTGGAGCAATAAATGCCAATTTGTCTTCTGATATTGTAATTATATACCTCTTTGTTCCTTTTGAACTGTAATGGATTAATTACAACGATCTTCATGAGGGAATAAACACTCAGTGAAGCAGTAGTCACAATGCCCAACTCCTTAAACAGATGACTACATGACAATTGTGGGTGAGCACCACATATTATTCTTACAACACATATTTGTGCAATGAAAATTTTCTTTCTTAAAGATGAGTTATCCCAGAACATTATTCCATATGACATTACTGAACGAAAACATTGAAACTATGTCACTTACTGATTTGTCTCTGCTCATGATTTGCAATGATTCTGAGTGCAAATATGGCTGAACTAAGTTGTCATAGCATCTCCAAAATGTGCTTTCTCCTTTTTAATTTATCAATATGAATGGACACCAAAGAATTTTGAAGTTTCTGCCCCATTTATTATTTCTTCGCCATGTGTTACATTTGTCACTGTGCAGTATCCCTAGTTGTGCAGAACTGATTATGTTGTGTCTTTTTAAAATGGAGGGTCACACCATTTGCAGAAAACCAGTCAATGATAAATTTTCAGAACTTAATTTACATTTCTTCTATTTCTGTTTCTATGCTTGGACTGATTACAATAGTAGTGTCATCTGCACAGAGAACTAATTCTGCTTGTTGTATATGGTTGGTTATACCATCAGTCCCATAACATTTCAATTTATCTAGGATATTACTGGGATTCACACAGCAAATGCCTTAGGCAGGCTGCAGAAAATACCAGAAAGCACAATTTTATTATTTAATGCCTAATAAAATTTGGTGAGTGAACATGTAAATAGCATTCTCTGTAGAGCAACTCTTCTGAAACCCAAACTAATTTGCTGAGGACACTATTGTTGCTAAGGTGAGATGCTATTCTAGAAAACATCACCTTCTCAAAAATTTTGGAAAATGGTGTTTGACATGAAACAGGTCAGTAGTTATTGACATGTTTGTTATCACCTTTCTTAATGAGGGTTTAACAAACAGCATATTGCAGTCTGGACAAATGCCTTGAGTTACTGATGCATTACGTATTTCAGATAAGACCAGGCTTATTATATCGGACCAATCTTTAGCACTTTACTGGAAACACCATGAAAATCAGATGAGCTTTTATTTTTGAAAGAATGTGTAATTTTCTCAATTTCAGAAGCAGAAGTTGGTGACACGTCCATGTCATTGAATTTTATGAGTTACATTTTCCACATGCTCTTGTGATTTTTCTCTTGAACTCTTTGTTCCTATGCTTTCCACTATATTTAAGAAATGGTTATTAAAACATCTGCTATCTGTGACTCATCATTTATAATCCTTAGATTCAGTTCAATAATGATGTTATCCTCTTCCTACAAATTTTAAGTAGTTTTTGTAGTGTGCAACTACTGCAGGACCCCTACTTGTTCTTGCCAAAAGGCACATTTCCCTTTTCCTTTCACAAGATATTCAGAAAGGACACTTGTGCAATTAGGTAAATAGTTCTGGCTTTGGTATCCAGTACACTAGACTATACAATTATACATTAACAAAAGAACAAATAAAACAACAAAAATATACACAGAATAAGGAAAAAACTTATCCAAGAACACCAAAATTACACAAAGAAAGATGTGAGCCTACCAGTAACAAATCTAGCAGCACACCTCTGAATCTGTTCAATGTCTTCATTTAATTCTAACTGGTGGAGATTCCAACCACTCCAGCAGTACACAAGAATAGGTTGCAACTGTCTCCTTGTTATTTTTTCACTCCCATGCACAGCGTGTTTGGTGTCTTCCACACCATATAGTATGTTATGCCCAGCAATAAGCTGAGCTCTATGTACTGTACTTCAAAACATCCCTATCTGATAAGACCTAGGACATGATGGAATAAGTTCTATCGCCCTCTGGAAGGTTTTTCTTGTTCCGAGCCTAGATGGTTCAGATTCAGAGCCACATGAGGGATGTCTAGTGCCATTTTCCTGCTCGTTCTTCATAAATTCATCCACTGTTCTTGGTCCTAAATCTGTGAGCATTATGTCCATGTGATTATATAACATTCTGATTGAAGTTTGACTGTGGGCATTCTGTTACAAAGTGTATTGCATCATTCAGAGCAGTGATAACCTGTGTGGCATGAACAGAAATTGTACTGTTAAATGCTGCGTATTCTGCTATGGTGAAACACAGAGCAAGGGTTGACATATGGAGAGTGCCAGAGTGCACACCCCATACTCTACTATTGAGCTTTTAGATGATATCTTTCCCTGCACACAATTCAAAAGTTTGTCCGTGCAGTGAGTTATGAAGGTGTGGCTGTTGTCATGTTTTATTTCTGTGCACTCTGCAGTGTCACAGCAAAACAGTAGCTGTTCTCCCCAGTTTATATTCAAGCTCCTTTGGACTTCCACTCATGTAGAACACACAAAATTGCATTTTTCCAGAATCAGGCTTTAGGTGTTTCACATTATAATAAAATGCCACATCGTTAAGCACTGACTCTCTCATTTCCACCTCCTCAAAACTTTCAGCATGGGCAGCAAATGATGGCATATCCACATACACGAAAATCTTCTATTCCAGAATGCAATCTTGTATTGTTTTTGAATTGTTGGTTGCTCAAGTCAACATTCCACTGTAATGGGGCCACGATATTGCCTTCAGTTACTTTATTATTCTGATTTCTCCACAGACTTGAATCCACACTGCTGCTTTATAGGAGTCTGGTAAACCTGCCCATATATACATGAAATAGGGACCGGAAAATGTAGCACCTATTTTTTGTGGAATTCGCATCCTTTTTTTTCAAATTTTGCATCATTTTTGTCAAAATCTAAGTTTTTTTATTGATTAGATGCACAAATTAAAAGGTTGTAATGCTACATGAGTGAAGACAAACAAAGCCTTAGTTCTTTGAAACTGACTGCTAAAATAAAGTGCTGATTGGAAACTTTTTGACTGAAATGTTTGCTTTTGCAAAATCTTAAACACCTTTTTCTTACAAAATGGTCTTTTTGTCATTTGGCTGCATTTAATGTTTCAAAAATGATTGCTTTATTGAAAAGCAGCAACATTTTCCCATCAGTGAATTGAATGCATCTCCGACTTACCATGTTTCTGGACATTATCTGCCTTTTCCCGCCCAATTCAATGAATACAAAACCAGCAGACTATCAATTTCAATCTTTTATGGGCATTCAGAGCTGTGCGATCCTTGTTGACAGCGCCACAGATAGAACTGACTTAGACCCCTTCCACACTGGAACACTGGTGACGGTCACCAGCTACTGTCACTGACAGAGATACATTCGTCTGAACTGGAGGATTCACACCAGGACACTACACTGCCTCACTGAGCCACTGTGACCCAGCAGTAACTCACCCTCACCACGTGTGATGGACAAGGTCACTTTGTTTGCAGCAGTCACTACCGGACATGCATTAGTTTTAATTGGAGTGTTCACACTGTAACACAAATCACAGACACAGAGCTGCAAATTTGCCAACTGACAGGCAGTCATTTCTGAGACAGTGACGCAAAACATTCATTGTACATTACACTGGAGGCATTGTAGCCATGAGTTTAGATTTGATTATCACAGAAGATTTTGTAAGTCAAGAAGAAAGTCGTCCTGCTATTTGGGATGTGAGAAGCGATGACTATAGCAACAAAATGATGAAAACGAATGTGTGACAAGAAATTATAACGAAGCTTGTGCCTGATTTCAATGAGAAGAGCATGGATGAGAAAAACAAAATTGGTAAGTTGTATGTTCTTTTTTTCAAATTTAACAATTTGTTTTTCAGACCATAAAAGGCTAGTGAAATTTAGTTGCTACCCCTGTACAGGCCCATTTCACTAATTAATCAGTTGGCAATACCTGTGGTGTCGGACTCCAGTGATCCAGGCGTGTTCACCACAGTCACCAGTGACCATCACTGGCAACTGTCACCGTGTCCCAGTGCGAAAAGGGCCTTAGCGTGCAAGTAGAACTGAACATATGGTAACTCTATTTTAACATAGGAGAGAAACTTCAGCGCAGTAAAAAATGTTACAGATTTTATTTTCTAATCGATATAGTGCAGAGTGCAGGCACTGTTGGCTATAGTGGCAGATGGCCGGAAGCGCAAACAAATTAGAATTTTGACCGCCAGAGGGGAGAGGAGCAGCCTACAAGAACTGACACATTGTCACAGGGATCGCCGATTTCTTCTGGTGTTCGTTGTAATCGAAATCCGTGATGGACCAGGATTGGTTGCTTCGCATACTTCAAAATACAAAAACAATAAGAAATGCACAACAGAAAGTAATCGGGGTCGGCTACCGTTCAATTGGTTGTTTAGGTGAGAATTTTTTAATGGCATGGTTCAGGCTCGACCTCTAGCGGTACTTGATGCAATCACCTTTCAAAACGTCTGCCACCTAATCTGCCACGTTGTGTGTGTCCACATTATATAACCATTTGAGCTTTAGGCATTTCTTTGCTCTAACATTCTAGGTCTCACAGCTGAGAACAACATTGCACTACACAGCATGTATCTTAAGTAGATGATCCAACCGCCACTAATGGCATGGCGCCAGGTCATTGAGCACATTGATACATCATTGCATACAATATGTTTTTTTTATTTTGCAAACAAGTTCTTACACACTCTATCTTTCCAAATTGAGCTTCACCAGATGTACAATACCAGTAACTGATAATTGGTTACATTTTCGATATTTATATGCAGAAAATAAAAGGTATTTCTGACTATCTCTGATAAAATACTTCATCTGGACACAATTCGCTATGAAATAATGTCTATTATGTTATTTGGCAATTTGAGACAGAATTCGCATCTATTTCGCATTTATCCCAAAATGCGAATTTCTAGTCCCTATACATGATTACGGAAAATTCTTCCCGAGACTGTGAAAATCACAAAGAAGTGAATGTAGTCAGATATTTTTGAGTACAAAAATAATGCTGCAATACTAATTTTGCACCATTTCATTGAAATATCCAGTTATGAGACATGTATGGTCTCCATATTCCTCTTCTAGCACACTTCCTCATTTTGTAAGGGAATCCTAGATGTTTCGGATAGCATCATGGTGTACCCAAAAGAAAACGAACTTTTTAAATTTGTTTATTCATATCTTAAGCACACATCTTCGGTTCCCTCTCCACTTGCACTAATACACTCGTCTACTCTTTTATTCCATTTTTCAAAACATTATTATATTCATCGTTTGTGTTCTTTGACAATGCCTTCGTGGTTTCCCCCCCCCCCCACCTCAGTAACATCAGCAAAACACTTTTCTTTCGTGTCTCTTTTCATTCTAGGAAAAAAAAAAAAAAAAAAAAAAAAAAAAAAAAAAACACACATGGGGCAAGGTTGGGTGGGGGGCAGAGGGGGGGGGGGGGGGGGGGGGAGAAACAGTGGTCACAACATTTTTAGTCAAGAATTGTGCAGACTGGCTATGAGAGCAGAGACATTGTCATGATCAGAAAACCAATCACATGGCTGCCACAAATCAGGCCGCCTCCACCGCACACTGTTGCGCAATATTTTCAAAACTTTGAAGCAGAAAGCCAGCTTACCTGTCTGAGCCTGCAGAACAAACTCTGAATGGATGACTCCTCTCACATCAAAAAACAAATCATCAATGATTTAACGTTTAATTTCACCTGACGAGCTTCCTTGGGGCAAGGCGAACTTGAAGTCTTCCACTGGCATGATTGTTGCTTTGATTCAGGATCATAAGAATAGTACAAAATTTGGTCACCTGTGATAATTTTTTTTTAAAAAAAGTTTGGATTATTTTGGGATTCTTTATTCACAGCATAGCATGCTTCCCTGTGACCTTGTTTTCGTTGAGCAGTCAGAAGTTGTGGCAAAAGTATGGCAGCTCCCCTTCACAGTACCAAATCTTCTGTTGCAATTCCCTGCACTGAATTCCAAGTCACTCCTGACAGCCCCGCAATGTCTTCAATGGCCCTTCATTGATTTTCGTTGATAATTGCATGAACGTTTTCAACATCTTCATATGTTCAGGTCATGGAAGCACAACCAGATCACTGTTTGTCATCAATAGATATTTCACCATTTTTGAAACAGGAAAACTACTCAAACACTTGAGTTTTTCCCTTAACACCATGTTTGTATGCTTTCTTTTACATTTCAAGAGTTTTTGTTCCACTTTTTCTGAGTGAAAAGCGAAATTTCACCACTGCATGCTGTTTACGAAAATCAGCCACTGTAAACCAACAATCACAAAAAACAGTTGTCACTACAAACTGTGCCAAAACTAGTCCTCTATTTCTTCAGCAACGGAACTTGGCTGGCTGACTGACTGGAAGGTTTGCTCTATGCACTCCTAGTGCTAAAATGTGTTAATAGAAAAGCTATGGTCACCAAAAAATTATTTCAGTTTCTTTTGGGTACTGCCTAGTATATTACTAAACAGCTAAAATGGTCACCTGGCCCCAGTTGCAGGCTTCTTATATAACGGCTTCCAGGGGCATGAAAAATTTGATTTTCAGTATTTCAAATAATTATTGACCGAATTCAAATGGCTTTTGGGTACTGCCTCGTATATTACTAAACAGCTAAAATGGTCACCTGGCCCCAGTTGCAGGCTGCTTATGTAACGGCTTCCAGGGGCATCTAAGAGGTATATTCTTGCTTTAAAAGTTTAACATGATAAGTATTAAGGTGTCTCATGACATGCAAATAGCCCAGACCGTATTCATCCAGTATTTCAGAATTTGACCACTTAGCAACTTCCGACACACTTTACACACAGTTTCAAACCATTCCAAAATGTTTTCTGACTGACATGACCCCACCACCTCCCCACTGAAATAATAAAAATAAAAAATTTTTACCTTTCTACATTTTCACTCTTTATGCAGTAAAACCTCAGCTTCAGGTGCGTTGTTTTATTTTATTACTTCTTTATTACTAACTCTATTTACAGCACACTTTTCAGGCAGTATTCATATATAACAATGAATGTATCCAAAAAACTGTATTATTGTATGATACAGATATAATGCATGAAAAATTAGCTTTTCTTATCCAGACTATTCTCATCCTGTGTTTGATATCAAAGGCACTTAGTGACTATCAGCAAACTTTAAACATAATTTCAAAAATTGTACGACACATGGTTTCTATGTGGAAGTCCGATTCTTTAAAAAATTGGAGGTGCAGTTCTTTCAAGTAATTTGCACAAATGAAGACTTTGCTATCATATATCATCTGAACTAATTCCAGCATCATCAGGTTCCCACATAAATCTGCATTAAACACAGTACACTCTTTTACCATGCCATAAAGGCATAGGCATGGAAAAATCATTGAGCAGCTATGAATGCTCCTCTACAGAATACAATTTATGGTAATCTGTCAAGTTTGAAATGCTCTCAATTCTCAGTAACAACAATGTTGCAAACCCTCAAACATGCATAGCTACATCTCTGTTCGCATATCTAAGCACATATGTTTTCGCTTTGCTCAAAAGTTAAACAGGATTGTTGCTTACAGACATCTACAATATGAGCTCTCTTACACTTCATTGTTGGTGGCAGCTTTATGTTCCTGTGTCATACTGACGCCATTAAACTGTTACGTTTTGCTCTTGGTTTACCCTTTCGGTGTTGATGGACAGTTGAAGAACTTGGAAGTTCTGTGAAGAACTCAGGGATGTATTCCACTTCTTTTCCTCCTCCTCCTCCTCCTCCTCCTCCTCCTCCTCCACCCACACCACCACCAAACATTAAAGGGTAGTCCTTGTTGATGTTGCCATCATTCTTTGCCTCTCAGCACCTGTATCATTTGGCTATAGTTGATTCCACTGATAACACATTGTAATATAGATTTTCCAGGTCTACCTCCAGATTTTTTCCCAAGGGTTCCTTCGAAGATTTTTTATGAAGCTTTTAAGTCAAATTAGGTGTCCAATTGTTTTAATTTTTCTTCTTTGTATCATGTTAATGCCCTTTTAACCTTGATGTCTTTTAGAATTTCTTCATTAGACTATCTTTCAGTCCATGATGCTTTGTAGTTCCTCTCCACATCCACACAGCTACTGTTTATAATTTTTTCTTTCCTTGTTTCCCTAAAGTCCACCCTTCAGAACCAGAGCTCACAAAGCACCTACAAAATGTTTTGATGAACTTTTTCCTTGCGTCTGTATTATGGTGGCTATATGTTAATAAACAACTCTTAGTTCTGAATACTTGTTTAATCACTGTAATTCATCTTTTAGTATTCATTATATGTAATGTCTGTGCACACTAAGTTGACACTCGGCACAGTGGAGTGACCGTAAATGGGAAATGCCTTTACGGTCACTCATATCAGCCACCACGCCAAGTGTCAACTTAATTTACATGGACAGTACTTCTGTTGTAATCTATTATTGTACTACCCAAGTTAGAAAAAGCATTTATTGCATTAGCATTTTATTTCCTGTTACATATTTTCCCTTGCTTGTGTGTTCAATTTATTTACCATAATCATTTTGATCTTTGTTGCATTTATTTTCAGTCTGTGGCTATATGTTGTAGCAGACAAAATTTTTAACATACAGTTCATATCCTTCTCAGAATCTGCTAAGACTACTACATCATCAGCAAATTGAATACAATGTATTTGTTTACCATTGATTTTGATCCCTTTGGAGCTGCTTCACTTTTTTTTTTCTTTTTACACTTTCTATACCTAAAATGAATAAATAAGGAGAGAAAAGGCAGCCTTGTCAGGCACCTCTTCTAAGCCTAGCCTCTCCCTTAATACCACTGATATCAATTTCTGTACTCTGGCTTTTGGACAGACTGAAAATCAGCCTTTTCTCTCTCCAGTTTAATCTCATTTTATTCAGTTTTCCAAACAGTATTTTCCAGTCCACTCAATTAAAAGTCCCCTCTAGGACCATGAATGCAGGACATATTTCCTGTTCACTTCAGTTCTTCTTTCTAAAATGATTCGTGGTGCCATTATAGCTTCTCTGCTTCCTTTTCCTTTCCTAAATCCAAAGAGATCTTCTCCTAAATATTGATTAATCTGTGCTTTTAGTATTTCCTTAACGATACGGAATTGGAATTTTTGAAATAGGGCTTAATAATGCTCAGGTTCTATAATTTAAACAATGATGGGCATTTTATTAATTCCACTGATATTGTTACACACACACACACACACACACACACACACACACACACAACACACACAAGACTTTGTACAGTTGTTTTTTTGCCTTATGTCCAGCACACCTTAATAGCTCAGTAGGGATGTTATCTGTTCCAGTTGCTTTGTTGTTGTTCAGGTTGTTTAAACCATTATTGAATTCTAAGATGGTGACTGGTAGTCTTGCGAATTCAATTTCCACTTCTTCCATTGCTCTTATGTAAACTCAATCATTTATGACATCATCTCCATCATATAGTTCAATGAATTCTCTTTACCTAACTACTATTTTTCCAGACTCAAACACAATGTTCCCTTTTTTTTTATCTTTAACGACATTGCTACGAGCTCTTCACTTCAACTATAATGATTTCATTTCTGAATACACTGAATTTACCTTGTTTGTTTGCTTTGACTGCAAGGTCTTCTTCTATATCCCTAATAATTTGTCTCATCCACTTATCTTTTTCTATGCACCACATTCTTGTTATTTCATTCCTGATTTTTCTGCTTCAGCCAAAATATATTTTTCTCAACCTACTTTATTCTTTTATGAGATTCAGTATTTCTTGTGTCATCGATGGTTTTCTTGGATTTAGTTTCTTCTTACTGAGTACTTACTGCATTCCTTCAGAAGTAAAACTCCTTTCTTCCTCGAAGCTCACATTTTGCTCACGTCTTATCCTCTCCACTCTAAATTTCTTCTCAATAGTCTTTTGGTACACCACTTTGTCTTAGTTGTACTCTGTTCCTTTTTAAATATAATAATGCTCTTGGCTGTAACTATTATGCAATCAATGTCCAAAGCATTGTATGAATGACTAGATTTTTATTTGATTTCTGTATCTTTGTTTGACTACATTGTTCAACTACAATATTACAACTTCTCTCCAACACTAAAACTGATTTTAGTATTGCATTTATTAGCTCTGATAGGATAGCCACCCCAGCATGAGGAAGTAATATGACTATCACGTATGGTGATAAGCAAATAATGTGCTTGTAACCAGATTTCTTGAAGTCTTTCCACAGGTGGTGGTCTTCCTTTTGCTGTATATAATTTTGACTCATGATTGCAGATAACTTGTCACCATATGTGGTCCTTTGGTTTGTTCACAGAATAACTTTTTCTGCTACCAGTGATGATTTTTCTTTTTATTTGTACATGGTATGCCATAAGTCAGTCGTCAAAAATGCATTTGGTGCAATAATACTAAACAAATGAAAATAAACAAAAAACAGAAATAAATGTAGAGTTCAGTGAACCTACAAAAGACTCTCAAAGTGATTTTTAGGCTTTTCTAAGCAAACACTGCAGCTTTTCAACACTGATTCACAAACTTTCTGCAAATCTTCTGTGCCTATAAGTTTCAAACTCTGATTGGATTCATTCCTTTAGTTGTTGAACATCGCTAATCTTTATGAAACAGATGTCATTGTTTGGTACATCCCACACTCAGACAAGGCTCTTGTTGCCAAGCTGTGGAAGGTTCTGACATTTGAGGGGTTCACAACCAAAGTGGACTAAGTCTGTTTTGAACACTTTAGAGAAATAAGAGTCCTGAAATGGGGTCTTAAAGTTTCTGCCTCATTAATAATACCTAAAAATTTAAATTTTCGACAATGCTTAATAACTAAGGAACAGTTTAACTTAAATTTTGGCATACATTGGAAATAATTTATTAAACAGTTTAACTTGTTAAAACAAAAAATGGACTTTGTTCACTAGGGTTGTGAATTTTAATTTATTGGATGGAACAAAAAACTCAATTAAAAAGTGTTTTTAAACAATCACTGTTTTTTGTAACAGACATAAGTCAGACCATTACATTTATGGTTATAACACAATTTACTACCAAAATAGAGATTTGGTGACTTTTTTCCCCATAACTATATCAGCACAATTCAAATCAATCAGTGTACCCATATTCATTGCTCTGATCTTCTTCACTGTTTATTGTTTCAGTTGACCTAGTAGAAATCTCAGCTGGGAGATTGTTGAAGAAGTATTGATGAACTGGAGGTGTACAGGAAAAGAGATCCATCATGTACTTCTATTAGCGGCAGAGATCTTACGTTGAATTCCGTATGGGGGCTCCTAACTGACAGATGACAGTCATAATAATGATCATGCTTCATTTGTTTTGCTTGAGGTTTACCTCCGAGAAAGAATATTTTCATTCAGAGTTTCCTTGACAAACATTTTGAGTGTGGAACCTTTCACCACACTTAACCACCTTATGTTTAGTCAATTGAAGGCTTTACCATCGGTGGTGTTTTTTGCTATTGTTGCTTACTTCCTCCAAAAACTTTGTGACTGAGAATTTCTCTCTCTCTTCATATAAACAAACTTTAAATGTGGAATCTTCCACTTTGAGGATTTGTTAATTTGGACCCAGTGTTCCAGTGTGTACATATGTTGCACCTTTTTGTTTGCAGATTTAATTATTCCAAATTCAGAATCATTTGGCAGAAACATGGCCATATACCAGGCACTTATGATCTATTACATTTGCTGAAAAATGTTGCTCATGAACCAGCTTCAAAAGTGTGGGCAGTATTTTTTATATATATCTTTCTGAACACAACAGCTACCAGAATGTAAAACAATATGTTTGTGGCTACAGACATTATCTTGTAAGTACATCCTGACAACACTGGCAATATCTTGAAATCACATTCCATCACTTGTTTCGTCTCAAATATACAAAAGTTCTTTATCAGTATAAAAGCAATGGACTCCAAAACTGTATATGTATATGTTTCTTTTGTAGTAAGCAATTATGGTTGAACGTGTCAGAAGAGGCCAAGTCTTTTGTAGATCAAATGTGTAAGCTTAAACACTATTTGAAGCCTTCTCCTTGTCAGTGTGGAGTGGTGCTCAAGCTTGCTCAGCTCTCCGAAAGTGGAGTTCCTTCTCTGTAACAATGGCTCTTAATCTGCTGCACGGATTTTCATTTCCAAAGCATCACAAAGACAACAAGTATTTTTATTAGGAGGCTTAAAATGCAAATTAAATTTGTTGCTGAAAATTTTGTAATATATTTTCTCTTTTACTAGTCCCAGTACCTCTCATTCACATTTTCTCAAATAAAGAAGATACATTTTGTGAACTGAAAGTTCAGGATCCATATACATTCTGCCAGGACTATCTATTCTGGTATAATGACTGCAATGTGCTGGAAATGATTTTATATGTGCAGTTGCACTGTAATGATCGATCTTATTTTGTGGGCTACGTTTTCCTCGGTTATCTGTGACCGGAAGAACTTCATCTTTCGATACAAAATGGTAAACACTACTTCAGCTGACTTTTAATGAACCAAAAACGTACTTCTTGCAAACAGTAATATTTTCCCGATTTGCCCAAAGTGTATAGTGGTAGCTGTACGATTTTTCTGTTCCACTAGTATCACGACGGTGGGATCTAATAGCTCTATTCACAAAACGCTTCCTAATATTCTTCTTCCAAATGTGTTTCTGCCTTTTTCGCTTTCTCCCTCTTTCAACATTTTGAGTTAGACCAGACTGAGAATTTATGTTGGGATCTCCTACAATTGGTAGAGATGTTCCATCCGATACTGAAACAAGTAAAAACAAAATAATAAGCTCAGCACAGAACTCAATAATTAGCTGTAATAGTATTTATACAGTAATAAAATGCAATTCTTAATTTATCAGAAGCCAACTGAAGCAGATTAATATAAATGTCCACTTAGCATCAGTAGAACCACAGGCAAAATCACTACTTCTTGCACTGCGAACTTAATGTTTGCTGCAATGGAATTAGGAAATGGTATCTGAAAAATACTGTGTAAGAGTCAAGCATTAGTTGTGTGATCGCTTTTAAAGCACTGTTCTAGACCACAATAACAGGTACATAAGCGACAATATACAATGTATAAGCAACTTGTTGGTATATAAGTCATAGTCTCAGAATGATCAAAGCTATATTTCCATTCTACAAAATAACACTAGGAATAATTCCAGTTGACTTACCTAGGTCTGTATCAGATGATGTGTCAGACAAAGAATTAGGAAATAATCTTCACCAGGATCATAATCTTCTTTGGCAGACATACTATGAACACGAAAAACACACACAAAGTATGTACTTGGGTCACTATCACAATGAAAAACGCTTAGTAACATTCAACTTGCACAGGAAGAGCAGCAATCTGTGAAGTACGTAAAGAGTTATGGATTTACTCCACTATTGCATTGAATAAATAAAAGGATCATACACTATTAATAAAACAGAGAATGTACTTTATACTTGGAATTTCGGAGAACATTCTCAAGTTCACACGAACAAAGCGAGTCAAACAATATACTTCACCTGTAGACGTGGCAAAAAATGACGCAACTGACAGAAATAACCAGATACTGAGAAGTAACGGTTGCTGTGATAACTGCTCATCTGATACTGGCAGATATTTTAATAACTGCCAACAGTGCCCGGCACCATCTGTTGACCGAAGATCGCACTACACTTTCACGTCAACTCATTGGAGATCTGGCTACGAAGGAAAGGTATAGACCATTTTGGATGACAAATAACATGTCAGAAAGTATAACATAAAACATTTGTATATAATACTTATTATTGTCATCATTTGTCAGGAGATTACAGTAATCGCTGATATTTACAGAATTAAGACACTGTTAGAATAAAACAGTTATGCACTTTTAATAAATTTATCATACACATAATACCTGATCTTGACTGTTGTGACCAAGTGTTGTCAAAAATGATATATAGCAGAATTTTTACTCAAGCTGGTCTAACAATCCCTGTTCATCTGTAGAGTAGGAGGAGGAGTCAACGGAAGCGTCCAATTCCACCCGTCTGCTTTGACCCATGACATAAGGGTGTTGTGCTGTGTGGTGCCATTACAGCATGATGTTTATGAGTTGGTTTTGTTTGTAGATGTCGCCTTGTTGTGTTTCATTGTGCCCACCTTTGTATATGTGTTTGGTGTTTTCGTCAGGTGTTATTGGTTTGTTGTTTGTAGTGTGGTAAGGCGTTTAATGTGTGTGTGTGTGTGTGTGTGTATGTGGGGGGGGGGGGGGGGGGGGGTGGAGTAGGGCTCGCCGATCTAGTTTGCAGTGCCAGAATTTGCTGGTGGTAACTGTTGTTTTCTTTCTAGTTGAGATGTTTTGTATATTTATGGTGTATTGAATGTGTTTTACTTTATGTAGGGATGTTTAATTGGTGGATTTTTGAGGTTGTGGTTTCGGTTTTATTTTTCGTAGTTGTAGGTGTTGGTTTTGTGGTATCAATAGTTGAGGTTGGCCTATACAGGTCACTGGAAATGACCGATTCCCATTTTCGTTGTTGGAGGTGTTGGTTTTTTGTATAGTCATCTGTGGTTGATTCATATAGGTCAAAGGAAACGTCCGATTCCAATTTTCGTAGTTTTAGTTTTAGGTATTGGTGTTTTGGCATTGTCACCTGTGGTTGACCTATATAGGTCAAGGGAAGTGTCCACTTACTGCACATATTTAGAATGAAATTTTCAGGAAGTTTCACTGCAGATATTTGTTGGTGTAGCGGAATGTTGTAATTGTTTTTCCACTAAGTTTTTAATGGTTGCTGACTTGCTGGCAGTTTATTGAAAATGTGTGTACCTTAATATTAGACCCCTTTTTGTACCAAGGTAAGTGATGATTACTGTTTGTATTCCTAGTATTAATATTATGTATTGAGCGATTGGTTGGAAACACTTGCAACAAATTTCATTGAGGGCTAAATATACTAGTGGTTAGAACAGGTTTCTACATGAAACTCTTCAGGCTTTCCCGGCGATCAAATGACATCTCGGATTGTCGGGTGTTCTGCCGGATATCAGCGTCGTCCTTGCACGATATTTAGGCAACGTAGCTCGTAACCTTTATCAGGTGCGACCTGAGACGAGCCTCAGGCCACACCTGGTGAAGGGTACGAGCTAGGTTACCGAAATATCGTGCAAGAACGACGCTGATATCCAGCAGAACACCCAACTCAAGATGTCAGGTTTCTACATGATGTTCTTGAATTTATACCACAAACGATTTTTATTACACGCTTTCACATGCTACAAAGTTTTGCTCCGTTCGATGATTTAGACCTACCTCAGAATATGATCCCTTATGAAATTATAGAATGAAAGTATGTAAGCTTTTTTATATTTATGTCTCCTACATCTGACATAATTCTCACTGCAAATACAGAGTTATTTAGGCACTTCAGCAATTCTGTGGTATGCCCTTCCGGACCGAATTTATTACCGAGTTGTAGTCCCAGAAACTTAACACTGTCAACCTTTTCGATCTACATGTCTTCATATGTTATACACATGCTGCAGCTGGAAAAATAGAGCAGTTTTCCAAATCTCACATAAAACTATAGGACTATATTGTACAGCAGTAAACGAATGTCACATTACGTATGTTTTTGTGTTGTATTACAACGCCGTTCACTTATTCTGTTAAGCGAACAGCACAAGAAATTAAGCTTCGAATTTAACCTACATTATTCAGTTTATATAGTACTTCATACTTAAAAGCGCACGTTGTTAACATTTTACTTAAACGGTGCTGTGCGTAAGTTCCGCGTACTTTCTGTTGCAGCTGCGAGTATAATATCTCTAATAGCGACCGATAACATACAAACATGTAATATGAAACACTGAGCGTTCAAACATCAACTGAGATGTACCTGGAGTTAATTAGCTACGGTTATGGCACGATTCATGCGACATTCCTGCGATTCCGCACTACTCGCAGTTATGCTGATAACTAAACAGATGGATTCCAACTATGTCGTTATTCAACTGTAGCCCCGTCGGAGTATTTAGTATTGGGTAGTGAGAAATAGCTTGACAGTCATTGATAACCATTAAAAATAACAGTTATCCAGGAATAACTGGAACCGTGATAACGGTTACTCCAGATTAACCGTTTGGCCCATCTCTATTCACCTGAGAATGTTCTCAGCTTGAGTCAAAGTGTTGCTGAACACGAACAAAATCATCCGTTTTCATGTGAATAAAACTAAAGAAGTTTCTCACAAGCGAAGAACATTTTCAGTTTTCTAAAGTAAGATCTGTATCATATTACAGAGTGTTTTTAGTGAATATGGCAGAATATATGCTGATTGAAAGGGAAAAAGATATACTCAGCCCTATGAAATACTGAAGAGAGAAGTTGTAGAAAACATTATGAGGCTGGCTTATCATTTTCTTCCCGAAAAATCGTGAAAGCAAGATGAGCACCCTATCAAACAATCAAACGAATATAGTGAAATATATTTGAGCTATTTAGTAGACCCAGATTTTCAGACTGGCATGCGAGAAGACTTTTAGACAGTACTTGATTTGTAAGGAGAAGGAAAAGAAGAAGAAGAGGAGGCGGAGGTTCCGGTACTGCGACATTCCGCAGTTCTTTAATTATTATTTAGACGGCTTAAAACGTTATATTAACGCTGTTTTTTCGTCAGAGATACTGGTACAGCGTATCGGTGTGAACCGTCACAAATCAAGCACTGGACTTAGGCACACACTAGACAACTGTGTCACTGACATTTTCAGATGTTCTTCATCATGTTAATTGAAATGCACCTTTGTGGATTAGGTTTTCCAGAAACGTAGGCAAACTAGAAACAGCAAAAGTTAATTAGAAATCAAGATATCAGTTTCCATGTGTGGTAGGAGCCGTTGATTGGACGCAAATACCGATCATAAAACTTTCTACACGGAGATGAAGACATTAACCGAAAGGACTTTCTTAGTATCAATGTGCAAGTGACATGTGTTTACAGTGAAATGTTTCATAGCTTGGCCTGTAAGTGATGCTAGGCTGTGGAGAAACTCTGATATATGCCAGATACTAAGAGAGAGCCAAACAAGAATTGCCCAAATAAAAATCTCCCAAGTCTTACAGACTGTTTTGTTCTGCACAGATAGGGGAAGAGGATTTTGAGGCACCTAGTTTCGGTGACAATGATCTTTCTGTAATGGGAGAAGAAGAAGCAGTAGTGAATACACATATACGTGGCACAAACAGAAAACGAGAAATTGTCAGTGTTATACATCAATTGTAGTGCATGGGGGGTTTGTACCTAAACTTTTTATAAATGAGCCTAAGTCATGCAACTTTCTCGCAATTCCATAGTAGTTTGATTTTTCTAGGAACCTGCTGACATTTGATTTGGATATTTTACTTGCAGCAAAAATTGTTTCACAGGTGTGGTGAAAGTATTTGCCAGATTCTACAGTAGATAAGTGTGCAAGCTGTTTAACCTGTAACATTTCAAACTGGAACAGTTAGCCTCACTTTCACTTACTGAATCATTTCAGCAAAATGATATGGAGTTGTGATAATACAAAATTTAATAAACGTTAATTAAAAAATAACCTTTAATTTTACACATGATGCATTAAAAAATATCATTCTGATGAAAATAGAGACAGTAGTCTTCTATTAAAAAAGAAAAATCAGTTTTCGCTGTTTCGTCTTCAGTAAGTCTAACAGGTACCGCAAAAAAAATTTAAAAAAAAGAGGCGCTGTAATTCTGCATTAATAAACTGCTTGTCTCCTCAGTTTCCATAACTAAACGCTGTCATTTCTGCGCCCCCCGAGGAGCCATAACAGGTGATCATGACGAAGAAATTTTGCGAATATTGCAACAATGCCTGTGACTCAAACTATGTAGTGTCAAAACCATTTAGCTCTACAAATTCCAAACAAGCATCTGGAAAAGAGACGTCCCTACTATGGAAGCGCATAAAACAAATAAAAATACAAGTGTGTGCCATGACTCCGTTTTTTGAAGTGAGTATATACAAGGTGTGTGAGAAAAGTAATGAGACTGATTTTTTTATGTACGAAAGTTTTTATTTTTTTCAAATAATGATATTGTCTCCTTCAAAGTAGTTCCCTTCAGCAGCTATACACCAGCAGAGTCGTTCTTCCCTGTCTTGGTAGTAGCACTGAAAGGCTTCAAGTGGTACGGCCTTTAACAAAAAATGGTTCAAATGGCTCTGAGCACTTCCATCACGGAATTTTTAGCTCAGATTTAACATCTGACGTCATCAGTCCCCTAGAACTACTTAAACGTAACTAACCTAAGGACATCACACCCATCTAGGCCCAAGGCTGGATTCGAACCTGCGACCGTAGTGGTCCAGACTGAAGCGCCTAGAACCGCTCGGTCACAATAACCGGCAGCCTTTAACATTTCAGTCACATTCTTTGGAATGTTTTCCAGAATCCAAAAAGACCTCCTTTTAAGATATTGTACGATTTAGGGGAAAAAAATGTTAACAGGACTCAGATCAGCCGAATAGGGGGGGGGGGGGGGGCTGTGGAACGACAGGAATGCCTTTTGAGGTAAAAATTCCGTGATGGAAGTGGCTACTTGACATGGAGCATTGTGATGATGCAGCATCCACTTGTCTGCAGTGTCCAATCTCACTGAATTCACCCTTTTCCTGAGCCTTTCAAGGATATCTTTGTAAAACACTTGGTTGACAGTTTGTCCTAGAGGTACACATTCCATATGCACGATACCCCTGCCTTCAAAAATACAGGTCAGCATTATTTTGAGCCTTGATTTACTCATTCGACCTTTTTTCAGTCGAGATGTCTCATGAGTCACTCCTCACTTTGCTGCTTTGTCTCAGGATTGTATTAAAAAATCCATGTCTCAGGACTGTGCTAAAAAATCCAGGCTTCATCTCCTGTATCACACAACTGAACCATTCGTGATCATTGGCAACCCGCTCAAGAAGATCAATGCACAAAACTTTGTTCAAAATTTTATGTACAATGAAAGTGATTAACAGTTCACCCATCATCCTTATTGTTAAACTTGGGTCTGATCTCACAAAAGCACGCACACGTTCGACGTTCTCGGCGGTTTCTGAAGTTGAATGCCTCCCTGAGCGAGGTTCATCTTCAACGTGTTCTCAGCCTACCAAAAATGATTTGTTCCAGCGAAAAAAATTGTGCTCTTCATAAGGAATGTTCCTCATAGGCCTGTTTCAACTTAAAAATATCGCACTCACGGAGTCCCTAAGTTCAATACAAAACTTGATGGAGCAATGTTGCTCTAAATTCTGCCGTTCCATTTTCGTAGTCAAGGACACAACGTCACTGATGATGCTCTCAAAAATCATGTGATGGCTGTATGGACATGAAACTCAGAATGAGTATCTGGAAGGGACGAACACATCTGTCTACACAAGTGGAACAACACAGTGTTGCCAGTTTGCTTTCAGTGTTGTCAGTATCATTACTTTTCTCAAACACCTCGTATAGCACCCAAAGTCACAACCACACACTTGTGCAATGGTACTTGATGCTGAGGTAAGCCGGTTCGAATCCTGAAGGTGAAAAAAATTTTCACTGCCAGTAAAGTTCCTGATCAGCAGACTTTGCGCCATTGTCCTGGTTTCAATAACAAACCTCTCTGCAGTGTCCCACGAAGTGAGGGTATGTGACACTGTTGATGGTGATACGTCTGTCACATGGGGACTTAGGGCTTGACAGCCTCCTTGGTGCTATTCTCAAGCTGTAGGTTATTTAGTCCAGTAATGGCGTCACAAAAAAGGCACTTCGTTTGCAAAAAAATGAGGTACAAGATTTTATTTTTGTATCGAATGTATATAGCTGAAAGTATGTAGCATCCAAAATTTCAGTTTTCAAAACCCTCGGGACAACTTTCTGTGGAAAAAAAAAGAAAACACGAAATTGTGGCACTTTTTTCAGATTTTCCCCTATTACTCGGAACTTATGCACCCTACTGAAATTTTTACTATTACCAAAATGAAAGAGCAATAAATGGCCTACTTAAATGTCAAAATCGGTGCAGTCACTTGCTTGAAATTAGTTGTCAAAGTTCGTTCATTTGTATCAACTTGTCTAGAAAGTCATCGCCAGCGCCTGTAACTCAGAAACGACTACTCCAAATGAAAACGTTAAGTTGTCAAAGTTGTAGAGCATGAAATTTCATGTTATAAAAGCATCAGTTTTTTTTCAATTTTAGGCACTATTAAACATTCAAACACTTGAAAGCCAAAAATTATATTTCGTTCTTGTTGTGTAAGTCAAAGTTATTCAGTGAAATGAAATTTCGAACAGGAAGGCACCCTGGGCGTAGAGGTATCTGTAGATCTCCCTCAAGTGACATGTTGTAAACAGCTGAGGCTGCCATCCACTCCATTCCTTTGTTATTGTTTCCACTGTTGGTTGTCCCAGTCTTCCTGTGTTGTGGGTGGAACGCGTTCAAAACTCCTTGTGTCTTCCAAAATTCTCGTTTCCTCGTTTGAGTTTACTTTCGTTGTGCGGTCAGGGCATTTAAAATGAGTGGTCCAGATAGTACGGAAGTGTTTTTTAATATGCTATGGCAATTTGGAAGATAATGATGTGATTAAAGTGAAACGGAAAAGACTGGAAACGCTACTACAGTCCAATAAGAATAGGTGAATCGCAGCACATAGTAACTTATAACTGATCTTGCTGAAGCTGATTTGCACAGTGCTTGTCAGTAGACGTACAACAATCCAAAACTGATTACATCGTCTTTGACAAAAGGCCTTGCACCGTCAACATCGAATCTTCGATGATACAAGAAGGTTCAAATGGCTCTGAGCACTATGGGACTTAACATTTATGGTCATCAGTCCCCTAGAACTTAGAACTACTTAAACCTAACTAACCTAAGGACAGCACACAACACCCAGCCATCACGAGGCAGAGAAAATCCCTGACCCCGCCGGGAATCGAACCCGGGCGTGGGAAGCGAGAACGCTACCGCACGACCACGAGATGCGGGCATACAAGAAGGTACTTGTTTTAATAAACACTGCTTTTACTGTGGCGAGGAAACTGATGCTAATTGGGAGAAACTTAGCAGACTACGCAAAGCGAAATATTGTTCATAGAGCGATGAAACTGTTAATGGGATAAGTGAATGGCGAGATGATGACCGAGTTCGCGAAATGTTGGAATCTATCCGTGATGAGGGGCCTTTGCGCAAAAGATGCTCGGTATCATAGGTTTTGTCAGAGGGATTTTTAACGGACAATCAAGAGTGAAGGAAAACAGGGAAGTCCTAGATCCACAGATAGATTGAAGCAATTGAAATTTCTTCCTACATCGAACTGTCAGAAGAGTGCCAGTTTACTTTGCAAGAGTTGAAGGACGAAATCACGAATAGTTGGAGGCAGAGGTAAGCACCATAAAAAACCCACTCTTCCGGAAGTACGGTTAAGAAATAATTACTGTTGACGGATGTAAGAGAAGAACAGTAGTGTGTTCCAACAGTACAGGCTATAAGATTCTGTCTGATAGTTTCTATCACAGCAGCAGACCGACGAGAAGAGCGTCTGAGAATTACACGCCCTGCTGATGATTTACTCTGTGAGGACATCCATAAACAGGTCTACGATACACTACTGGCCATTAAAATTGCTACACCACGAAGATGACGTGCTACAGACGTGAAATTTAACCGACAGGAAGAAGATGCTGTGATTTGCAAATGATTAGCTTTTCAGAGCATTCACACAAGGTTGGTGCCAGTGGCGACACCTACAAAGCGCTCACATGAGAAAAGTTTCCAACAGATTTCTCATACAGAAACAGCAGTTGACCGGCGTTGCTGGTGAATCGTTGTTGTGATGCCTCGTGTAAGGACGAAAAATGCGTACCATCACGTTTCCGACTTCGATAAAGGTCGGATTGAAGCCTATCGCGATTGCGGTTTATCGTATTGCGACACTGCTGCTCGCGTTGGTCGAGATCCAACGACTGTTAGCAGAATATGGGATCGGTGGGTTCAGTAGGGTAATACGGAATGCTGTGCTGGATCCCAACAGCCTCGTATCACTAGCAGTCGAGATGAGAGGCATCTTATCCGCATGGCTGTAACGGATCGTGCAGCCACGTCTCGATCCCTGAGTCAACAGATGGGGACGTTTGCAAGACAACAACCATCTGCACGAACAGTTCGACGTCGCTTGCAGCAGCATGACTATCAGCTCGGAGACCATGACTGCGGTTACTCTTGATGCTGCATCACAGACAGGAGTGCCTGCGATGGTGTACTCAACGACGAACCTGGGTGCATGAATGGCAAAACATTTTTTTCGGATGAATCCAGGTCCTGTTTACAGGATCATTATGGTCACATCCGTGTTTGGCAACAATGCGGTGAACGCACGTTGGAAGCCTATATTCATCATCGCCATATTGGCGTATCACCAGGCGTGATGGTATAGGGTGCCATTGGTTACACGTCTTGGTCACCTCTTGTTCGCATTGACGGCACTTTGAACAGTGGACGTTACATTTTAGATATGTTACGACCCGGGGCTCTACCCTTCATTCAACCCCTACGAAACCCTACATTTCAGCGGGATAATACACGACTGCATGTTGCAGGTCCTGTATTGCCCTTTCTGGATACAGAAAATGTTCGACTGCTGCCCTGGGCAGCACATTCTCCAGATCTCTCGCCAATTGAAAACGTCTGGTCAATGGTGGCCAAGCAACTAGCTCGTCACAATACGCCAGTCACTACTCTTGATGAACTGTGGTATCATGTTGAAGCTCAATGCCAAGGTGTATCAAGACCGTTATTACGGCCAGAGGTGGTTGTTCTGGGTACTGATTTCTCAGGATCAATGCATCCAAATTGCGTGAAAATGTAATCACATGTCAGTTCTAGTATAATATATTTGTCCAATTAATTCCTGTTTATCATCTGCATTTCTTCTTGGTGTACCAATTTTAATGGCCAGTAGTGTACATTGTAATATCCCCCACCTAACGATTTCTTGTGAGATGGCTCATGCTTTGTCACATCCAGTGGCTTTTGCAGTAAGACCACGGTCATTTCTACCTTCACTATTGATTGCGCTCAGTACATTCATGTACAAAAGATTCGGGTCAGGTCTTACTGTCAACACTTTTAGTGCAACTGGATTTGCAGCTCCATATATGAAAGCTTCCCTATTTAAGATGTCGTAGATTGCATGACCTAAACATCTTAACACAACCAGTGAACGATTTATCCAGCATCTTTGGTAACGTCGATTTTAACACATGCACGACTGACAGGTAGAATACTTTCTGTTCTAAGTTTGTTTGTGTGGCCATCCTCCGCAGCATGCACAGAAATACTTGTTTTGTAAATAATACCGCCTTTTCTTGCTGCCACTTATTTTCCCAGACGCGTTTCGCCTTTTTATTACTCTGAGGCATTTTCAGTGGGATCTACAACGACATAGTTTTGTTATTTTTAGATTACCAAACAGCTGACATCGCGTTTCTTTTGTGTAAATAAGTAATTACTTACAGTTTGTTGGCATCTGTGTTTCCTCTCATCTGGTCTGGAGGTCGCACTACCACTTCATTTCCGAAATTTTATATTCCAAACTTTTTCTTTCACACTATTCGCCACATTTCTCCTTCTCTTTCTGATGCGCTATTATTCTTTTGCCACTAGTTATAGCTATTTGTTCGAACACTGTGCTTTTAACGACGTAAATATTGTGAGTTCATTACGTTGTTCCTCCTGTTTGGTTTGTTGTCACCCTAATGAAGTATATGTTGAAAACTAACGTCTATTCATGAAGTTTATATGTGTGTGTGTGCGCGCGCGCGCGCGCGCGTCTGTGTGACACACAGAGAGAGAGAGAGAGAGAGAGAGAGAGAGAGAGAGAGAGAGAGAGAGAGTCTGAGCGTAAGAGTATTGTTTTTTTTTAGTGTGGGTGGGTGGGGGGGGGGGAGACAGGTGGGGGTGGAAGGACATTAGTGGTTTGAGTTGTAGACTGCTGAATATGAATGTAATAGGTGTTACTGAGTGGTTGAAAGCTTTGGTGATAAGCTGATTTGAGTTTTGATTTAAATGTTCTGTGGAAGGGTTCATGGCCAAGTGAGTGTATATGTGTTGGGTGGTATTATTATTAGTAGTATGGTTCTTTCTTCTCGTACTTTGATAATTTTCAAAGAGTAATTTTAACATGTATCCTGAAAACTTGTAAAGGGGGGGGGGGATTCTCTGAAGAAAAAAAAAAAGAAAAGAAAAAAAGAACATCTACACACTCTTCAGCTCACACACACACTCTCTCTCTCTCTCTCTCTCTCTCTCTCTCTCTCTCTCTCTCTCATATGTACACACACAAACACACACACACACACACACACACACACACACACACACACACACACACACACACACACACAGATACAAACATCATGAACAGACGTTAGTTTTCAACATACTGTAACCTCCCCACTCCTCCCTTCTTCCACCTACTGTCCACATTAAACAATGCCCAGTCCAAGTAATTAATAAGCAAAGTCTTTTATGATGATTTGACATGAGCGAAGATTACAATAAACTTTCAAGGTTACTTAGCTTGTCATGATGAGATGGCTCCAGTTCTTCTTGTCTATGGGTCTCATTCTTGAAGCTGAAAATCTTACATCAGGCCCTCACAGTTGGTTTTAAATAAATGAATTGGAAGGTGGTTGTTGCAGAATTTTTTACTTAAATATATTTCACAATTTAGTATCATACAGCAGGGCTTCCCAACATCTTCAGCTGGCGGACCCCTTCTTCAGCCGAAAATCCATGGCGAACCCCTAGTCAGTCAGGAGCACAGTAACTTTAAATTTCAGAGCGAAACCCATGGGAACTGAAAGTTTTTAATGCAAGTGCCATGTTCCCAATGTTCATATCAGCGCACACTCCGATGCAGAGTGAAAATTCTCATTCTGGAAACATCCCTCAGGCTGTGGCTAAGCCATGTCTCCGTAATATCCTTTCTTTCAGGAGTGCTACTTCTGCAAGATTCGCAGCAGAGCTTCTGTTAAGTTTGGAAGGTAGGAGACGAGGTACTGG
Source organism: Schistocerca americana (assembly GCF_021461395.2). NCBI lineage: Eukaryota > Metazoa > Arthropoda > Insecta > Orthoptera > Acrididae > Schistocerca > Schistocerca americana. The sequence goes on along the minus strand of NC_060130.1, from coordinate 412,828,597 downwards.
CAGAAGTAAGGCCGTGAGGACGGGACATGAGTCGTGCTTGGGTAGCTTAGATGGTAGAGCACTTGCTCGTGAAAGGCAAAGGTCCCGAGTTCGAGTCTCGACCCGGCACACAGTTTTAATCTGCCAGAAAGTTTCAAGAAATAATATCATTAACACATGGCTTTATCAGATTTTCTGCAATAGTATGAGCTTTGCCTGTTTTTGCCACTCAATAACTAACCAAGAATGAAGCTTTTAATGAGTTTTCATTGATTTTTTTTTTTTTTTGCGCGAGTTTTCATGCAATGCTGAGAAGCAGCTAGTTTGGCACTCTTCCTTTTGAAAAAATGCGGGTGAGTACCTTTAAAATGACGGCGCAATTTAACTTGAACCATTGAACAGTTCGGAAGGACTCGCGCACAAATTACACACTGAGCTTTACCGTCCTTTGTCTCCATAAAGCCCATTTAAAAATAGCTTTCTTTGTACTTCCTCTTCTTGTTTATTCCACTTCCACAGGATATTGCAACCAATGGAGTACTTGCAGCATTTTCACATAATAAATCCGGCTGTGGAGCTTCTTGTGATTGTTCTTCCTTTGGTCGTCCTCTCGCCTCATTCATTTCAACTGGAAACATCCCTTGTTGTGAAGGTGATGGAGAAACTGCACCCTTCTTCAATGATCCTGACTTCAGCCACCGATCCATGTTAGAAGTAATAAACTGGTCGAAAATCGACTTACGAAATAGGTAGTGCACTGACAAAGCAAGTTTAACATTTAATGATGCCTGGGGCTGCAAACTGCCTGTGAGCACTGTGATTGGTTGACAAAGCTCGCTCCGCGCATGCGTACAACGTTTCAGCGCATCTAGCGCCGTGAGCCGGCGCACAAACGACCCCCGTATCGTTGCGAAACAGTTGATCAGAGAAGCCGCATTCTCCGTCACTAAACTGTGTATGCGTTCTCACTTAGGAACCGCAAAGGCTGCTTGGGAATACGACGTTAAGTAAAAGTACACAAGTTTTTCACACGAAAAAAACAATGAATTTGATTTTCACATATTTAGTCAATAATTTTACTCATTATTTTACACGATTTGGTGAAACAGCGCCGCGGACCCCCTAGAAAGAGCCCTGTACGTACAGTATGCGCCCGAACACATCAGAGGAAAGCTTATGACTCTCTCGCTCTGCGGAAATCGGAAATAACAATAATCCAAAGCGTTTACTATTTTTCTTAAGAAACTGATTCCTATTTTTCCTCACATTATTCATTCCGATTATTATTCGATAAATGAATCCGGAAATAAACATAGTTAACAGTGTAGGATTGCATAATTAATAAAGGAAATTTTAAGTGTGTAAATAATTCGTAATTTCAAATGTTTCTAAAAAAGAATAATTTTAAATATACATTCAGAACTAGTATTTATCGATTATAACATCGTAGGCTTAAATAAATAAATAAACTAAAATATTTTATAAGGTAATTCATTTTCATAAATTTTGGCTCACAGTATAACATACTGTATATGAAATTATATGGAAGTTTTCAGAAAAGCAACTGAGATGATACTGACCTGTCCAAAATTCGAAAAATAATACTGGTACCGACAACTACTGTTGAGGAAACGTAATGCTAGAGGAAGATGTCCCATTGCAATATACTTCGTAGGTTGGGAACAGGTAGGTAAACATACCAAACAGTAGGAATCACATAATGAACTTACAATATTTACATCGTTAAAAGCACAGCGTTCGAACAAATCGCTATAACTAGTGGCAAAAGAATAGTAGTGCACCACAAAGAAGAAGGAGAAACATGGTGAAAATTGCGAAAGAAATAGTTCAGAATACAAAATTGTGCTTATGTTTCGGAAATGTAGTGGTAGTGCGTCCTCCAGACCAGATGAGAGAAGATGCAGATGCCAACAAACTGGAAGTAATTACTTATTTGCATAAAAAACGAGATGTGATCTTGTCTCGAATGAAAACCAGCCCACAGTTGCAGAGTCATGAGATGCTTTTATGATAACAGTGGTTTGTGTTGAAAAAAAAATTGTGCAACTGTGGGCTGTTTTTCAATCGAGACAATTTCGTAACGGTCGCTGTTGTCGCTGCCATGACGAAAATGATGCAACGTGATCTGTTTGATAATATAAAAATAACAAAAATGTATCGTTCTAGATCCCGCTGAAGATGCCTTAGAGTAAGAAAAAGGCGAAACGCGTCTGGAAAAAATAAATTAACCTGCAGCAAGAAAAGGCGGTTTCATTTACAAAACAAGTATTTCTGTGCATACTGTGCAGGGTGGTCACGCAAACAAACTTCTTATTCAGACCATTCCAGGCAGTTTCATGTGATTTATACCAGAAATTCAGAAGACTTCACCTGAAAGTCCATAAAACTGTACAATGCACACCATATGCAAATGTAACGATCTTGTACGTAAATATATCAATGTAAAGATTAAAAACAGCTCACCAAGTAGCTCAGAAATTGTGGTTAAAATTAAAATACGAAATCAAATCGGTATACTCTACAAAACACGAGTTACACTATGAGTTATAACATACACAGTTACAACTTGCAAACACCATTAGCAATATGGCAGTTTTCTCCTGTGTAGTTAACAAGGTCGAAAGGCACACAAAAACTGATGTACAAAGAATGGAAACAGTTCATAGAAGAAAGATCAGCCAACTCAAAGAACTCCAGTCACAACACAACAACTTTACACACAAAAAGAAACACACAAATACACAAATTCTGCTCAAGATTAGTGAACCTTACAGACATACAATTAAACATAAAGAAAGACAGCCATTGGAGAAATTCAGATACAGATGAAGATTACATAGAAAATCTAATTACAGAATCAGAAAGCGTTTTGACAAGGGAAGGCAGGAATGAAAACAATGGTTTCAACATTGGACTAACTAGAGAACTAGTAAAATCAGAAATTTGTAATATAATAACCAGTATGAAAACACAAAAACAACAAAAAAGAATCTGCAACATTCAGGAAACTTAGGAGAAAACTTCAAAATGGAAATATCATTTCCAAAGCAGACAAGGGGAACACAGTAGTACTCACAGACAAAGAACAATACATTGAAAAAAAAAACACAAGAACTCATCTCACAAAATAACATTACAAAATTGAAATCAGACCCAACAAACAAATTCCAGACAAAAGTAAAACACACACTGAAAAATATAGACATCATACTGGATAACACAAAGAAAAGAAAGCTGACACACTGCACCTTTTGTACAAAGCCAACCAAAAACCCACAAACCAAATCTTCCTGTGAGACCAAAACTGGATTTCAGAAAATCCCCCTCATAAAAATATGAAGGGTACATGTTAAAATTACTGACTCAAAATTTCAAAGTACAAGAAGACAGAACCATTAAAATCACTACACAGCTAATACAACAAATAAAAGATACAAAAATCCCAGACACAGCAACACTCCTCTCATTTGATCCAGAAAGCACATATTCCAACATACCAGTACCAGAAACAATAGAAATTATAGATAAGAACGTGAAAACCTATAGTCGACTCCTTGATGAATGGATTAATGAAATATGCACATTAATAAAGCTCACAACAGAACAAAATTACTTCCAATTCAATAATGAATTTTATTTACAAAAAGATGGATTACTAATGGGGTACCCAGTTTCAGGAGCCTTAGAAAATATTTTTGTAAACCATATTTAAGGGATAATTGTCACAAAAAATAGTGGCAAAGGAATACAATATATTATATTGGTTCAGGCATACAGATGGCATCCTTTGCTTATTGACAAACCACAAACAAAAAATGAAAAATTACATACAAGGTACAAAAAATCTAAAATTCGCATTTTAAATAGAACATAACAACCAAATTAACTTTCTGGATATAACAATCAAAAAACAAAACAATAACCATATATTTGGAATTTACCATAACACCACAGCAATGGTCATTATCATTCCCCAATCCTCAAACCAACCACACCCACAAAAACAAGCAGCACTTTGCCACATGCTACATAAACTCAACACAGTTCAACTCACCAAAGGAAACTACCAAAAAGAACTAGGCATAATAATTCAGATAGTACAATACAATGTTTAAAATAGTAACATAGTCACAAAGCTACAAAACAAAATTAAAAGTAAAATAAAAGCAGAAAGCACCAAACCACAGACAATAGCACAACAGCCGTGTAGTCTCGGGCACCTTGCCACGGTTCTCGCAGCTCTCCCCGTCAGAGGTTCGAGTCCTCCCCTGGGCATGCGTGTGTGTGTTGTCCCTAGTGTAAGTTAGTTTAAGTTGGATTAAGTAATGTGCAAGCCTAGGGACCGATGACCTCTGCAGTTTGGTCCCATAGGAACTTACCACAAATTTCTGGCACAACAGAATCAAACACCAACACTCAGTGCTGTAACAACTACACAGAATAATCAGAAAAATATGAGGGAAAATACAGAATGGTACACAATGACATACGAACACAAGCTCACACATAAAATCACCAACATTTTCGAAAGACAGGGAATAAACACAGCGTACACAACAGACAATTCTATACAAAAATACACCCCAAATTGAGAAGAAACAGACACATATACCAGAAAGCACGTATATATCAACTACAGTGTAACACTTGTGATGGCAGACACATAGGACATCATCCCGAGAACTATACCTATGGAGGACATCATTGCCAACACCGAAGCAGCCATTCGGACCCTTCCTTGTGAAAGGGCAGAGGAAATACGCACTGAAACAGCCAGGATACTGCGCCGAGCAAAACCACCAGCTTGCAACCTGAAGAAAGAAGAGGTACAAGCCATTAAGAATCTCAACGCCGACAAGAGTATATTGGTACTGCCTGCCGATAAGGGGAATGCGACCGTCGTAATGAATACCGAAGATTATGAGCAAAAGATCCGAGACCTATTAGATCAGACGACGTACCGAAAACTAAGCGCAGAACCGACGCAGCGTATCACTCGGAATACGAATCGATTAATCAAGGCGTTTTCTCTGCCGGCGGACATACAGAGAAACCTGCGCAACACTGAAGCCTACCGCCTCGGCTGTATGGATTACCCAAGATCCATAAGAACAACGTTCCACTGAGACCGATCGTTAGTGCTCCTGGCTCACCAACGTATAAACTGGCGAAACACTTGGCCTCTCTGCTCCAGCCACACGTGGGGAAGACCGACACATACATTAAGGACTCAGGACATTTCATTGAGAAGCTGAAGAAACTGAAACTTGCGCCAAACGACATCCTGGTCAGTTTTGATGTTGTTTCGTTATTTACGAAAGTGCCACTCAGTGACGCTCTGGAGCACATCGGTTCCATGTTCCCGCAAGACATCAAAAAGCTCTTCCATGCATGTCTCACCACGAGGCATTTCACGTGGAATGGCGATTTCTACGAACAGCTGGAACGTGTAGCCATGGGTAGTCCTCTCAGTCCAGTGGTGGCCAACTTCTTCATGGAACAATTCGAAGCACAGGCACTGGACTCGGCGACTTGCAAACCTAAGGTGTGGTACAGGTACGTCGATGATACTTTCGTGGTGTGGAGCCATGGTGAAGAACAGCTCGATGAATTCCTGAGACACTTGAGCAGCCTCCATGCCAACATAACATTTACCATGGAAGTAGAAAAGGACAAGAAACTGCCATTTCTAGATGTGCTGGTCACAAGGGACGGCGAAAACCTGGGACACAGCGTGTATCTGAAACCGACACACACGGACCGATACCTGCACAATCTGTCAAACCACCACCCGAGCCAGAAAAGAGGCATGATTAGTACGCTCGTAACGAGAGCAGGACGAATATGTGAGCCTCAACACCTCAAACGAGAAATGCAGCACCTGGAAACTGTTCTGCGGAGCAATGGGTACTCCACAAATTACATTAGAAGTGTAACAGAGCCAAACACTCGGCGAAGTAAGGAACCAGAAAAAGAAATGTCGGGTACGGCCTTTCTGCCATACATTCCCAGAGTGACGGACAGAATCGGCCGTATATTGCGCAAACACGGCGTAAAGACGATTTTCAAACCGACAAGGAAGATCAAAGTGTGTCTTAGATCGGCGAAGGAGAAGAGAGACCCACTTGCAATGTCGGGAATATACCGTATACCATGCACATGCGGAAAAGTTTATGTCGGAATGACTGGACGATCAATTAACACCAGGATCAAAGAGCATAAGCGACATTGCAGGTTGGGGCAGGTGGAGAAATCGGCCGTGGCAGAGCACGCACTGAATGAGACCGACCATGTAATAAAATTCGCCGACACGGAAATTCTGGCTGTAGAGAAGCACTATCACATGCGCTTGTTCAGAGAAGCTGTAGAAATCCAAAAACACGCGAACAGTTTCAACAAGAAAGAAGAAAGCCTTAAGGTACTGCAGCGAACGACCGCCGCAGGTAGCAAGAGGAGAACCGCACCGGAAATGACCGCGGAGAAGCCCTCGGACGTTGGCGCGCCAGGTACATATAGTCTGCGGCCGCGAGCTCGCCTCCAGTTCACCACCGGCAATGGAGGGTGAAACTTTGACAATGCCAGCCACTCGTGCTGTCGAAACGTCAGAAAAATCATTAGATGAACGTCGGCCGAAGAACCCGAGACAGAAGCCAATAGGCAGTTTGTAAACAATTCATTGTTTACACTAATAGATAAAATAATAGAATAAAACTCCAAAAGAAGATTATCATAATAGTAATATAATAATAACACCAACCAACAACTGTTCACTCACTTGGCCATGAACACCTCCACAGAACATTTACATCGAAACTCGAATCAGCTTATCACCAAAGCTTTCAACCACTCTCTAACTCTATAACATATTCAACACTATACAACTCAAACCACCAACCTCGCCCCCTCCACTCCCCCCCCCCCCCCCACACACACACACACACTAAAAATAAAACCATTTTCATCCTTCAGCTCATTCTCTCTCTCTCTCTCTCTCTCTCTCTCTCTCTCTCTCACACACATAAAAACACGCACACGCGCGCGCGCACACACACACACACACAAACACAAACACAAACAGAAATATAAACATCATGAATAGACATTAGTTTTCAACATATACTTCGTTAGGTTGGCAACATGTATGTAAGGAAACCAAACAGGAGGAAACGCATAATGAACTCACAATGTTTACATCGTTAAAGGCACAGTGTTCGAACAAATAGCTATAACTAGTGGCAAAAGAATAATAGTGCATCACAAAGAAGAAGGAGAAACATGGTGAACAATGTGAAAGAAAAAGTTCGGAATACAAAATTTCGGAAATGAAGTGGTAGTGCGACCTGCAGACCAATTAAGAGGAAACGCATATGCCAACAAATTGTAAGTAATTATTTATTTACACAAAAAAACGCTAAGTGAACTGTCTGATAATCTAAAAATAACAAGACTGTACCGTTCTAGATCCCACTGAAATTGCCTTATAGTAAGAAAAAGGCAAAACGCGCCTGGGAAAAATAAGTTGCAACAAGAAAAGGCAGTTTTATTTACAAAACAAACATTACTTTCTATTCCATGGGAGAAATCACAATCACTTCCTACACAGCTATAGAGTCTGACAAGAACATTGATCAGGAAAGAAAACATTCACTTTCTGAATTTTTGTCCACAGTTGGTGTACCTCAGTGGATCACGTATCAAAAAGCAAATTATATTAGCTTAAACAGTATTATTATAAAGGATTTCAGTTTCGACGACCCTGAGTGCTTGAAGGTACCCCTCTCTAGATATGAGATTCTGTGACTTTATGAGAAGTGGAAGAGATTCACTACCATGCCAGAGTGGAAAAGATTCACAGACAGAGCCACAAATCACTGAGAGTTTCTTAGTTCAAAATAATGTGCCTCCCATTATTAAATTATCCTCCCACCTTGAGCAACACAATATGTACATCTCTTCTAACATCACTGAAAAAAATGCATAAAACATGATCAAAGCTGGTATTTTGTCAGTTTCGATCAGACACTTTATCTGAAAGCAATGGATACTGTAAGAAGTAAAGGCGGTGATTTAGGAGATGTCATTGTACAATTAGGTGGTTTCACCTTCTAAAGTCCTTACCAAGGTGCTTCAGTAGAACAATGGTAGGCTTGAGAGACTTACAGTCCACAATATTAGCTGAAAATAGTTTGAATAAAGTTTTGAGTGGGCATGTGTACACGCAAGCGGTAAAAGCTCACACATTGGTTGACATGATATTGTCATATTACATCTTTCAGGACACTGAGTTCAAAGAAAATGACATGAAAATAACTGAGGAATTGTTGCTCCCCATAACAGACCAGGACCAGCGACAGTCTCCCAAATAACCTCAATGGAACTGAAATTTGATAAAATGTGTGTCATATTTAAATTATGATTTTTAAATATCGTCATTTTCTTTTATTTTTTGAATTGTACAAATTTTTATATTAGGCCTACTCATATGTAAATACAAACTGGCCATTAATATGTAGTTGGTTTTCATTTTAGCAACCCACTCTTACTAATTAGGACATTGATAAAAATTAATAAAAATACACTTGAATGAAGACAATTAAAAAGATATATATAGAAAACACACATGTGCCCATTAGAAAACTACGTTCCCACTGAGAAATTGATTTCATTGAATAATTCTGACTTAAAAAAGAGGAATTATTTTGGCCTTGAAGTGTACAAACGCTTAATAGTATCTAAAACTGAAGAAACAAATACTTTTGTAACATGAAATTTCATACTCAACAACTTTGATAACTCTACATTTTTTTATTTAGAGTAGCTGTTTTTGAGTACCTTGCATTGGAACCACCTTTTAGCCAAGTTGGTAAAAATGAACGAACTTTGACATCTAATTGCAGTTTCCGAGTAATAGGTGAAAATCCCAAAAAGTGTCAAAATTTATTTGGTTTTTTACGTACAGAAAGTTGTCCTGAGGGTTTCGAAGGTCGAAGCCTTGGATTCTACATCATCTCAACTACATACGCATGACACAAAAATAAAATCTTCTACTTAATTTTTTGCAAACGAAGGGCCTTTTTTTTTACGCCATTACTGAACTACATAGCCTAGAATTCAACATACTCTCAGCTATTTGCACAAGATAAAAGAATAAAAACCTCTACCTCGTTTTTTAGAAGCAAAAAGTACTCCATTACTGGACTCATGAGTCTGCACCAGATTTCATCCTCTTCCTTCTCTCGCGCACGCACGCGCACACACACACACACACACACACACACACACACACACACACACACACAGAGAGAGAGAGGGAGAGAGGGGGGGGGAGGGAGAGAGAGGGAGAGGGAGAGGGAGAGGGGGGGAGGGAGAGGGAGAGGGAGAGGGAGAGGGAGAGGGAGAGGGAGAGGGAGAGGGAGAGGGAGAGGGAGAGGGAGAGGGAGAGGGAGAGGGAGAGGGAGAGGGAGAGAGAGAGAGAGAGAGAGAGACTACATACATGTACTACTACAGATACTGTAATGGATCATATTGCCAATAAACACCTCATATTACAAAAAGGTTCATGCAAAAACGTGGAAGGAGTTTGTACAATTTTATGCATGCTCCACTGTATTAGTTTTACTGAAAGTGGCCTAATATTAGACGACTTTTACCAAAATTTTTTTTATTTCCTCAGAATAAAAGTAAATAGTTTCCTAATTCATAATTTCAAAACGTTAACAAATGGAGAGAATGGGACTTTCCAGGGATTATGTGTACTGTATGGTTGGTCATACCCAACTAAGAACTTCAAACAAACAGTTCTTCCCTCATTATTAACGTTATTGTCACATTCTTCACCTACTTAAGATCAATCTTAGACTTAAGACGTGTTTTCATATTTCGCAGTTCACTTAATACGAGGATCGTCCACAATTACGTTCCGTTTCTATTTCTATCCGCGGCAGCACTACGATCGCAGTTCCAAGCATGCATGGCAGTTACTCTGACTCAAGGAGAAGACATATATGCCATTTTCAGATCGCTGCTGCCGACGTGTGCTTGGAGTGCTTCTTTATGTTGCGGGGCGTCGATGGTCGAACCCAGGACTCCAGATGGATGAGCTGAAGCCGGGAACCACCGCGCCACTTTTCGTCAGGAGGCTGAGCAAGTTCAATAGCGTCAAGAGGCAGTGCAGAGTGATACAGCAGTATTCAAAAGCGTTTCTTTATTCACGTAAGTTACAGTACTACAATGGGTGTAGTGCAGTGTAAGAGTGCCGCCCACAGCGCTGTTCCATGAGTCCAGCCAGCTCAGCAACCCTGGTATGCTGACACCGCTGCTCCATCATCAAGGCCGCTCAGCTGGGAGTCATCTGCGTCCGCCCAGTCGCCAATTGTTGATGCGTCGCGTCTTCCTGTGTAGCTGCTCACAATTCCTGAGACTGCTACAGTCCCTGGTCCTCGCCGCCTACAGCTCTGCTTGGCCTGCTCTGTCTGACCATGAGACGAAAGTGCATGTACTGGTTACCCATGGCCCTCAGGCTGCCGCTGCTCCCAGGACAGGACGGGACTCAAACCCACACCCTCCTGGACGCCGTGCCGCAACTTGCCACTAGTGGCGCTTGCCGGATGGCAACACCCGCCGCCGACTCTGGTGCTGCTGCAGATCCTGCAGCACATGCCTCAGCCCGGATGCTGGTACACCATCCTGGACCTGCTGCAGACTGTGGTAAAGGTCCCAACCTCTTATTCTGTTCTTCCTGCCTTTCCAACACTTTTGTATTGGCCTTCTGTACCCTCTTCCAGACTCCCTGTATTGTTCGTGCAAATTTCCTCACTGTGTCCCCTTTAGCTTCCGATTTCGGACATAGAACGTCAAACGGTGATCGCATATTTCTTCCATATACCATCTCGAATGGTGACATTCCGACCCCCGAATGTATTTTGGTGTTATTACTCGATACCATGTACGGAAGATAAATGTCCCAGTTGTCATCGTTTCCATTCACTTAATAACTTAGCATTTTTGAAATTGTCTTATGTACTTGCTCCGTTCTCCTATTCACCTGCGGATGAAATGGACTGGTCCATGATTTTTTAATTCTCAATAACCGACACAACTGTGTCATTAATTCGGACATGAATTTCGTTCCCTGATCCATAATTATGATATCAGGCAACCCAAACTTCACTAACCAGTTATTGACTAAAGCTTGTGCTACCTTACTTGCTGTTGGTCTGGTATTGTGTCCACGGCAAGAAACCGCGAAAAGCGATCAATTATAGTTAAAACGTAACTACTCCCTGCTGGTGTTTTGTTATATGGCCCGCAGCCTTCTAGCCTGATAAACTCGAAAGCTTTCGCAGCCTCTGGTAACCATTGCAATGGAATTCTTGCATGCGTCACATCCACTCGCTGCGCACATGGTACACAATTTGCTACGTATTGTTCCATATCCCTTCTCCGAGTGCAACACCAAACTCTTTCTGCTACTCATCTTTCCATTGCTCGACAATCTCCATGCCCTGAAAGCACATGATCATGGGCCTGCTTTAAGACTTCCTCTCTCAAACTCTTTGGTACCACTATCCGTGGTCCACATCTGGTAACTCTACACAACGAATTTCCCTCCACAATGAATTGTGGTTGAGTTCTAAAACCCTGGCACTCCTCATGCTCTGCTTGTGCCCTTTGCCATTCTGCGACACTCTTACCTATTACTTCTAATGCGTCTAACTTGTGACTTAATGCATCTGCATTCCCATGTTTCTTCCCTGGCTTATGAATTACTTCAAAGTCAAACTCACTTAATTTTAGAGCCCACCGTGTTAACTGACTAGGAGGATCCTTGAGTCCCAGTAACCATCTCAATGCCGCATGATCTGTCATGACATTAAACTTCCTACCATAAAGGTAACAACGAAAATACATTACTCCATATATTATAGCCAACATCTCCTTTCCCGTTGTGGAATAATTCCGCTCTGCCGTACTTAACTGTCTAGAAGCATACGCCACCGGATGCTCCTGTCACTTTACCATTTGACCCAGAACACATCCTGCTGCGCTGTTTGAGGTGTCACATGATAAGATCTTCTTCAAAATTCGGAAACACCAACACCGGACCCGAAACTAATCTCATTTTTAATTCATCAAAAGCTGGCTGGCATTCCTCCTTCAATTGAAATTTAACCCCTTTCTTTATAAGCTTTGTTAATGACTCAGATATTTCAGCAAAATCCTTTACAAAATATAATAATATGAACATAACCCAATATATGATTGTAATTGCTTCATTGTATATGGTGTTGGAAAATTTTGAGCTGCCTCTGTTAACCAAGGATCGGTTTGAATCCCTTGTTCACTGATTACATGACCTAAATATCTGACCTGCTTTGGCGCAAAATTACACTTTCTTAAACTTAATGTTAAATGTGCCAACCGCAATCTTCTGAGGACTTCTTTTAAATGCGATACATGTTCTGGTATATCCTTCGAAAATACTAAAATGTCATCCCGGTAAACCATACATGCCTTTGGTTTCAATCCCCTTAAAACCCCATCTAATAATCGCTGAAAAGTGTCCGGTGCATTTTTCAACCTGGACGGCATACGTAGATACTGATAGTGTCCCTCAGGAACAGTAAAAGCTGTCTTTGCCCTATCCTCTGGCGCTACTTCCAACTGGTGGTATCCGCTCTGTAAATCCATCATTGTAAAATACTTACATTGTCCCAGATTGTCCAAGGTGTCCATGATATTCGAAATCAGATATGCGTCCAAAATGGTTTTCGCATTCAGAAACCCTATAATCACAACAAAACCTATATTTCGTTGTACCATTCACCAACTTCTTAGGTACGAAAACTACAGTGCTCGCATACGGACTATCGCTATGCTCTTATGATTCCATCCCGTAGTTGCTGTTCTATAAACTCCTCTAGTAGCGGTTGCATATGACTTGCTACCCTATATGGTTTCCTAAACACTGGTGTATTATCCTACATTGGTATGTGATGCTTTGTAATCAGTGTTGATGGTATCCTACCCTCCCTTCCGAATAAATCGCTAAATGTCAATAACAATTCCTCCAATGCGACCCTGTTGTCTCCCTGCAAATGCTGTAATTTGCCCCTCAATTACGATGCATCGACGTTTTGCTTATGGCTCTCCTCTAAATCCTCCCTATCGAGGTCATCTTCATCAAAAACTCCCAATGTGGCCAATAACAACCCTTTCAACAAGCTAAAAACCGCTATGCCGAAGTTATCTACACTTACAGGAACCCTATAATCTCCTTCTACATAACCTGCGTGAGCTAAATTCCTCCGCACAAAACAGTGCACATTATCCAACTCCTCATTACTCCAGAGTGGCTCCACCATGCACAACGTCTCCTGTGGTAAGTCCATATTTATCGAAACCCAGACTACCTTCCCTGTACCTGCCAGTATGTTATCCTGCTGATCGACCTTTAATGAATCCGTTCACAATTTAGCTGGCATCCCCTTCGCGTTAAGTGCGCCTTGCAACATTCGTCCATTTGCAACCGTTTCCCCCATGCAAAACTTTGTTCCACTGAGTTCCACTGTTTTTTGCCAAAGATCTATCTTCGCGCAATGTTTGTCAAAGTCCAGTCCTAGAATCACCCACCTCTACCTGCTCACTAAACTTAGTTCCTGCAATCACAAATTGAAGTGCCATCATACCCAATGACTCCACTTTATCATCCCCCACCCCACATAACCTATAACGTGGGGGCTCAAGCCTTCTCCTGCTAACCAGGACTAGACTAATAACAGACACACGTGCCCCCCATGTCAACCAGAAACCTCTGTTCCCTTCCGTTCGCCAAGCCTAATAAGCAGCATTCTATCTGTGTACCTACAAGCGCATTACCTAATTTCACTGGGACCGCCCTCCAACAGTTGAAGTGGTCCATTTCTCGTTTAACGGCTGCTGTCGCAAGGTTCCCCCCTTCTTTTACTCCTGCAGTTCACTGCTCGGTGACCCATTTCCCCATATGAGTAACACCGCAACTGATGCTGACACAACCTCCTAATATGCCATACCTGGTCACAACAAAAACACTTAATTTCCACTGCCAGAACTTTATGCTCTACCCTTTGCTTCGTCACATAATCTACCGCCTCCAAGTATGTGGCAATCTTTAGAGCCACCGCGAGATCACTGGGATTCTCCATTCTCATCCACTATCAGGTGTAACTTCGCCACTCTCAACATTACAACATCCGTCCACCCATTGGCCTCAGCCATTGTGATAATGTCATTAAGCAACACCGACACATCCACCATCGTTTTACCTGAAAAAGGGTTAATCAATGCCGGGTCAAACGGTCTATGACACTCCCCGACCTGCAATTTCCTTTCAGTCGACGTCCCTTCCCCTACTCGCCATGCCTCAAATCTCTCTGCTAATTCTTCATATTTTTCTTTGTCATTTATCCTTGCCTCCGACAATACCCAAATTTTCTCAGTTAGAGCGGCTACAGCTTCCGCTGTAGTCACTGCCGCAGCCTCCACTGCTTGATGTGTTTCCACCATTCTTGGTTATAGCTCTACTGTTAGTGTTAATTCCACCCTTCTACACCTGAAACTTAGTTCTTGAGGCGAATCATCGCCCATCTACATTCTGAACAATTGCTTACCAAATGTCCAAATCTGTTACATATAAAACAACTCTTGGCACCCACTTTGTACACGGTAATCCGTGACCTGACAGGTTACAAAAATTACATCGCTTAGGCGCTGTGTTGTCATGTCCCCCATTTCCCCTGAATTCAGATAATTCTACAGGCTCCTCTGGCCTTACAAAAGATACCTTCAAAAAGTCCATCCTAATTGACACTTAACAGCTTAAAACACAAAAAAATGACACATACACAATAAATCAAACGTCAGTCACCCATCCCCATTGTGCTCGTGCACAGGTGACAGTCCTGATTTCCTCCCTATACTGGTATGAACAAACACTTCCCAAACGACAATACATAACAAGAAGTGTACGACCACCAATCACAAACACAACCAAACACCTCAACTACCCCTCTACACAGGCACACCTCAACGCTACTTGCTCTACATAAGATGTGGGAGTGGAAACCTGGTACCAGTGTTATAACCTGCACCACTTCTGACATCACTGTTGCAGGGTGTCGATGGTGGAACCCAAGACTCCAGATGACCAAGCTGAAGCCGAGACCCACAGCGCCGCCTTTCGTCAGCAGTCCAAGCAAGTTCAATAGCGTCAAGGGGCAGTGCAGAGTGATACAGCAGTATTTGGAAGCATTTCTTTATTCACATAAGTTACAGTACTACGATGGATGCAGCGCAGTGTTGGTGTCTGCCTGCAGCGCTGTTCCGCGAGTCCAGCCAACTCAGCAACTCCTGGTACGCTGACACCACTGCTCCGTCACCAAGGCTGCTCAGCTGGTAGTCAGCCGCGCCCGCTCGGTCGCCACTTATCGATGCGTCGCGTCTTGCGCCACGAAGCTCCTCGCGATTCCTGAGACTGTTAGAAGTCCCTGGTCCTCACCGCCCTCTGCCCTGTTTGGCCTGCTTTGTCCGACCATGGGACGAAAGTGGATGTACTGTTTACCTGTGGCCCTCGGGCCGCCGCTGCTCCCAGGACAGGACCAGACTCGAACCCGCGCCCTCCTGGACGCCGTGCCACAACTTCCCGCTAGTGGTGCTTGCCGGACGTCAACACCCGCCGCCGACTCTGGCGCTGCTGTGCCTCCTGCAGCGCACGCGTCGCCCAGACCCCGGTACGCCAGGTGGGAAGCAAATGTGGCCCGTCCTGGACCCACTGCAGACCACTGTCAGTGCCCTCCTTCAGGCAGACCGTGCAATCTCCAAGTACCTGGGTGCCATTCCGTCCTGCCCCAGTGTTGTATCCCCGGAGGTGGAATACAGCCCGAACAAGTACATAGAAAGAAAGAAGAGATTTACATAGAATATTTACATCACCGCCAGACTGGCCCCTATGAGCGTAGACCAGCACAGGTCCGACCCGACTCTTGACTGACCTGGCACAGCCTTCAAGCTAAAAGTGCCTGACTATTTATACTGATTTTCCCCTCCCTTCTGACGTAGTGTCAGAGAGAGAGACAGAAACTATGTCAAGGTTAAATTTCCATACGTCATCCATTTGCACATCACCATTCCCAGCTCTGGCCTACTGCCTCGCCTCATACCTCGCAATAACTTCAAGCAACGCTGCGGTTTCCTGCCTTGTTGTTGTACCACTCAAAACAAATCGTGCATGGAATAACGCCATCGCAGCTCTGCGCCCTGTGTACTCTATCTGGCCTACTAGCTGCTATTACCACACACTGCCAGCGGCCCCAGGCTTCATCGCCCAAGCGCGCCTATACTGAATTTTAACAAAATTCCCCTTTCCTATGACTAAGACTAATACTAGCACAGCATTTATAATTTCGGCCGTAATTGAAAATGGCAACGCGTGTGAAATCAGATCTGTGATTTGTTTTCTAAATGCAAAGAAAGTTAAACCAGAGGAAATTCATCGACAAGTCTGTGAGATTTATGGACAAAATGCTATGAGTGATTCAATGGTTAGAAGATGGGTCAGACTGTTCAATGAAGGACATGATCAAGTGCAAGATGCAGAACAAAGTGGACGCCTGTATGTGGTTACTGATGAACTGGTTCACACAACTGAAGAGAATATTAAGCAAACCATAAGTTTACACTTAGTGTCCTTCCTATGGAAGTACACAAACCTCACGATCACTAATTTATGAAATTGTTACTGAAAAACTGAAATTTCGGAAACTGTTCTTACTGAACAACACAAAAAACAACGGATGGGCTGTGCACTTCAGTTTTTGACACGCTAAAATGAAAAAGGCGATGGTTTTCTTTCTCAGATAGTCGCGGGGGATGAAAGTTGGATATTGCACGACACCCCTGAAACAAAATTGCAATCAGTGGAATGGAGGCACACTTCATTAAGTTAAGCCAAAGCAAATCTTGACACCTCGAAAAGTCATGGGCACCGGTTTTTGGGACAGAAAAGGCATTTTGCTGATTGATTTCTTACCACAAAGCCAATCAATCAATGCACATGATTACTGCGAGACCATTAAGAAATTGCGCCGCGCAATACAGAACAAGCGCTGAGGATTACTGTCAAAACATGTTTTTTTCCATGATAATGCCCGACCTCACATGGCGAATGTGAGCAAACAACTCTTACGGGAATTTCACTGGGACGCGTTTGATCATCCACTGTACAGCCTGGACCTCGCTCCTAGCGACTTTCATCTCTTCTTACACCTAAAATCTGTCCTTGGTCAACACTTCAACGATGATAATGAGCTGAAAGAACATGTTACCACATGGTTGAATACACAGGCGGCAACTTTCTATAAAGAAGGCGTACACAAACTTGTGCCATGCTATGACAAGTGCCTACAAAATTACGGAAGTTATATAGAAAAGTAGTTTAACAGATGTAGATTTTTTTTACAATAAATATTTTTCTGTATCTGTACACGTTTGTTTTATATAACCAAAGGGATCTTACTTTGTGGACATACCTCGTATTTGCCAATCAAGTCATTTCTTTCTCATAATTTGCTCTTTACCAATGCTGAATTTCCTTTAAGCTATCAGCCTTCTGCCTTCTCGTGATCAGAGTTTGTTATTTGCTCATTATCACCAGCAGTGGGACAAAGCGGGTATCAGCATAATTTGTTAGTCCAGCTTACCTACTTCATGAGGAAGCATACATTCAGAGGCATACCTATTGTTCTCTTTTGATTGAAAGGTCCTTAATTTATTGTTCTGTAGGATAATCAGTCCTTTTACTTGAAAGTTTTTAACCTATTGTTCAGTGAAGTGGTTTTCCAAGAAACCCCCACCTCACCCTCTCCTCCTCCCTCGCCCCTCTGGGAACTCCCCTCGCCAATACGAACACACTTTTGATATCAATTTGGTTGACTGATTAATTAAATTGATCAATTAATTAACCCCTCCCCTCTGGGAACCCCTCTCCCCTCCCCACCTGGAAATTGGCGGGAAAAAGACTCAGCTGAGTGGCCATTTGGTGAGAATCTATGGAGGGGCAGGACAGAAGTGTGCTCGTAATACCACTATTGGAAACAATAAATTGATCAATCACCAATTTGATGTTGTGACTGGATTTCTAAAGCACTATATAATCCTTCGCTGGTTCTCTCCACTGCATTCAGAAGGAGGAGAAAGGCCTACTGAATGATAGGATAGAGACGACGACAACAACAACAACAACAACAAATACCACTGCAAGACAGGGTCCACTTCAACATATTGCGAAGCACTGAATACGACGCACTTAAGCCGCAATGCAACCCGTAGTAATAAGCTGTCATGACTAGATGTCACAGATAACTACCAGTTGGGTATTTGACGTGGCGATTCAGTTTTTAAAGCACTATAAAATTCCTAAATCGGTTCTCTCCACTACATTCGAAAGGAGGAAGGGCCTATCACATGATGGAATAGAGACAACCACAATAACTACCTCTGCAAGACAGAGTATACTAAAATGTATTGAGAAGCACCAAACATGACACACTGAAACCATGATCCACTCCATAGCAGTAGTTGTCATGGCTAGATGTTAGAGACCACTGGGACACACACACATCCTGCACACTCTTGTCCTGATGTTCACACAAAGTGCGCCGCTGTCGTCAATGCTCAGAGACTAGCGATAACTACCACCGCAACTGCAGCCACAGTTGAGGACACGCGTGTATACCAGAGTGCATGACCCTCTGCCATGGAGGACATCTCAAGATGACTGGAGATGCAGGAATTCGTACGTTATTAATACATCTAGAGCAAACACCTGTCATTTTGAATCTTCTCTCATGCAACACACACATGCTTCTATTCCCAATCACCCAGCACACTGCTCACTCTGCTACCCATCATTGCCATGTGCAAGATTAGACAGGTTGGCGCATTCTTTGTACCTAATAGCTGCAAGGTGCTGGGGCTAGCAGTGTATTTAACACTACATTCTTCTAGAATCTTCATATGGAAATGATGCTCTAAGCCCCCACCCCCCTTTTTTAACTCCGACTTTTGCTGTTGCACATGGATTAAGAAGAAACACGAACTGACTGTAATCGACCCTGCAAGTAGAGTAGAAGAGAGTTGGGCACCAGCAATAATTTAATTTAATAGAAATTAATTAAGTAAAGGAAAGTTTCATTAACGTAGTGAGAAACGAAAGGGTTGCTCTACCGATTAACAGAATAAAAGTTCTGTCCAAAATAACAATTTGATTTATGACTAAACTCAAAATAATAAACAAAACACACGAAACATTTACAATACATCAAATTGGATAGTCAAATAAATGCTGTGAAGATGAAGTTGTCCATAAACTAGATTGTGACATTTATGACGAAGTGGTATGTGGAGCCAATTCCTTGCAACTCAGCCGGCCGCGGTGGCCGTGCGGTTCTAGGCGCTGCAGTCCGGAACCGCAGGACTGCTATGGTCGCAGGTTCGAATCCTGACTCGGGCATGGATGTGTGTGATGTCCTTAGGTTAGTTAGGTTTAAGTAGTTCTAAGTTCTAGGGACTGATGACCTAAGATGTTAAGTCCCATAGTGCTCAGAGCCATTTGAACCTTGCAACTCAAATATTAAGAGCAACACCCAGCCAACCCAACATTAATTGCTGCTACAGTAGCGAGAACTCAGACAATGAACACCCAAGACAGAACAAAGTTCGAAAAGACAAACAGGCGCGCTCTGCTGAGCTCTGATTATTACCTAGCAAAATTCCCTAATCTGCCGGTGCTGCGGACATACATTAGCAAACTGTCTTCTTAACTGCAAGAACACGATCTGGCGTACCGGAGGCGATGGCTGGTTGCTTCAACGTCCCGTCGTGGTGGTGATAATGTCGCGAGTATAGCGCGAAGCAAATTATCCTGGTCTGGTTGTTCCAGACTAAAGACTTCGTAGCAATACAAATGCGCCTTTGAGGGAGACGAAGAAGGCCCGCCACACAATCACTGACGGTACAGTGATTGATTTTAACAAGCGAAGTCACACAGTAACTCCAATACAGTCATCTTTAGCCAAAACTGATCAAGACAGACAACTTAGGCCGCCTGTACACAGAACGCTTAATTGCCAACTGCACTCGGAAAGTTACGTTGAAGTCGAAACTTCAGCAACTTCGTCAAACAGTTACAATTAAATAAAAGTATATTAGACAGCCAACGGAAGGCAGGCTGTCCAGAGCAGCGAGAGCGCAGTCTTGTAACCTACTCCGACCGAAAGGCGAGAGCCGACTCTCTCAAGAGCACCCGTACAAGCCGAACACAGAACATTCCCGCCCCCACGACAGTGGCCGTGGTTATACGTTCCAATCAGCAACTCGAAAACCGACGGAAAATTCCACTCTATTGCCGAAGCACTACCATTCCGCCAATGGAGATTCTTGGCGCCAATTTCTGGGCCGATTTTGCTACGTCACGGAGCTATGCCCTGAGCAAGCCAATCACAGTTACGATTTTGCAGAAAACGCGGGAATTTGCCCGTCAAGACTGCCTGGGAACACAAGTCATTCCCACGCCTCGCTGGTAGCCCGCCAGAAAGTGTTTTCACAAAGTTTCTGCGAAGTAACGGAATCTCTAGCCCAGCCGCTCCTTCAGGCCCCTGTGGGCGTGTTGCTACCACTCTTATGACAATGTCGGCGTCTGGAAAGCATCCACTCGACTTCCTCACACCTGTCGGCTTAACACTTCCAAGCTCAGCAGAAACCGCCTCTCACCGGACCATCCGGGTGACGAGAGACGCTGCATGGGAAGTCCGCGTGTGAAGGAATAGCAACTTTTCACCGCATGCAATTAGAGAGGAAAATCGAATTACTCTGAGTAAGATAGAAATGTGAGAGGGGGCTCATGCCACCTCTCACAGCCTGTCACAGGCTGAGCTAATCCGCAACTTCTGGTCGTCAAAGTCTTGTGACCACTTCTGCCAATAGCCGCGGTGCACAGCAAACCAAATGCCGCCAGCTGCCGTGTGCTGTGAAACAAACAGCTGCACCTCAGATATATACGTTATTTCTAATTCCACCTCGACACAGACCCACCCAAATTAGCCAAATCCACTTTACGCAATCCAAGACAGCAATATGTTCGCCATACACCCTGAATTTCTCACGTGAAATGCAGAATTCTCCCATTTATACAAGGCAGAAGAAATCAAGACATACGAGCCTTTTTACATTACTAAAGTATCGTTACTTGCTGTGAAAATCCTGTAACAGTACGGCAAAGGTTATATTTCCTCTAAGTACTCTCTCATCAGGTAAAAAAAAAAAATCTCTTCTAATCAGCTTAATATCTGTTAGACACAGGACTAGAATATCAAACTTATTTTTGGTTCATGACAGAGTGCTAAGATCTACTGTTTCAGGACGCCTCCTCCCTTTCAAACTGCCTTACAGTAACCAAATGCTTCACCACATACAAAGTCTCTTAAGGTAACAGCACAGATGTAAATATCAGGTTTATACTATGTATTACTTCATAAATTCGGTAATGCATCTGATATTATTACGATGGACATCTCTTTCTGTGTAAGTGAAAGACCGAAATTTCGTTAAGATATCACCACAAAGAAAAAAATACTTGATTACTGCTCCTACGCCAGAATCATATACATGGTACACGAGCCACTGCTCCCACCCACCAGGTAGGATGTCGTTGATATTAAATGGATAGGCTAATTAATCACTTAGATCATGAGAGTCACTTTGCATGGCGAGCAATTTTTTTTTTCCACCAGCCAGTATACACTCACCAGGTAGCTGAAATGGGAATCCCTGGAGGGAAGACGATGTTCTTTTCAGGGAACACTATTGAGAACCGAACCAAAGAAGGATTCTGCTGCTGGAAACATACATTTCGCGTAAGGACCACGTTATTAAAAGCACGATCGCAATGTCTATGTGACGGTCACCCTGGATAAAAAGCAGTTTTGGTTCTACAGACACATACAAGAGTCGCTGATAGTGTTACGCTACTGGTCGAAATTCAGTCTGCGATTTCGAATGAAGTCTATCCATTCAATGATTACTTGCATTCGATCGTATAGAGACGTCTTTTAATTATTACTGTCACTGGTGAATCATATTTGTGACACTCTCATATTTCAAAACGAGTCACCTTTTTCAAACCTGTCTGCTAACGAGCCCATACAACAAAACTCCAGCGTACATTATTAGACAGTCCCTCTGCATCTTGTAACTGTCCCTCGTTCTCAGCCCCACCCTCCCTGCAGCTTTGTCCATGTGATCGTTCCAGTTTAAGTTGGAACTGAACAGAAGTCGGGAAGTCGGAGAGTGCTATATCTAAAGCCTTCTGCATTCTGTGGAGAAACAGGGTGAGCTGAGTTAATGTGACATTAGCGTGTTTTGATCACTCAGTGAAAATAGGAACATGCTGTCATTGCTCTGCCAACTGTGTACAATGTGTAAGACCAGCGCCAAACGAAGCTTTCTCCTGCAACACGAGGTAGCAGGCAAAACAGTAAACGCCGTTACAGGAACTGGAAGAAGAACAAGGATTAGGTACTGCACTGCGGTGTGTCTCCAAACAACATATAGATACTGCAGTCTGAAGAACATCTGGATCTCTGAAAGTGCATACATGTCTGTCAACCAAGCATTCTCTCTATCCTCGTTATTCTGTACCATCCAACAGAGAAAAACTATGAACTATAAAATCTTCGCTGACGTCAACCTGTAGAGAAATTGATCAGATTTTACCACACCTCTATCTTCCGATATATCGAAAACAAATAATATCTATGTGTTGACATTGATCATATGTGGTAAGCCATAAAAGCCACATGTGTTGGTCCATTGGAAAAGGTGGCCAGTGATTGAAGTCGCTTCCACAGACCAGTGTAAGGTTTCATCACCCGTACTGTAGGATGGTTCAAATGGCTCTGAGCAGTATGGGACTTAACATCTATGGTCATCAGTCCCCTAGAACTTAGAACTACTTATACCTAACTAACCTAAGGACAGCACACAACACCCAGCCATCACGGGCGTGGGAAGCGAGAACGCAACCGCACGACCACGAGATGCGGGCATACTGTAGGAGGACCACATCCCATAGACTATCAGTTGCAAGAGAGGGTCCCTGTGTTGTTGTCTGACACATTGTTTTTTCTCCTATAACATATCCAGGCAGTGTGTGACTGCAGCTTTGTACACTGCCATACATTTTGTTTTTCTACCAAGACTTCGAGGTCTGTGTCAGGTGCTAAACTGACATTAACATGTCTCGATCCATTGTCCCTCACAGAAAGTTAGACACTGCATGACGTAAACTACGATGCTACTGCTCTCACACCACGCATAATTATTGAAAAACGAGGGCTATTTAGAAAGTAGGGAACGTTTCCGTCTGACGCCGCTAGGCACGCGCCGATCGCGTATATTTTGGTATGGATGTGCGTGGCAGCTCAGTTGGCATCCATCAGTGACAGCGGAAACGTCTCTGCAAGTCTAGTTTTTTCGATATGCGAATTTGAAATACGCGCTGCAATCGAAAATCCCGCCAGTTGTGAGGTACGGTCTGTGATACGATTTTTGTTGGCAAAAAACATAAAGCTATAGAAATTTATCGTGAACTGTGCGAAGTGTATGGAAACAACGTTATGAGTGAATGTTCCGTCCGGAAATGGTGCGTTCGGTTTAAAAATGGCCGAACCAATGTTCATGATGAAGAGGAGAGTGGACGCCCGAGCATTGTGACTGACGATCTTGTCGCTAAAGTTGATGAAACGATTCGCGAAAACCGTCGCTTCACAATAACGGAGCTTTTGGTTTCCTTTCTACAAGTTTTACAGACTTTGTTGTTTGAAATTGTCACTCAAAAGCTGACTACCACAAATTTTGTGCACAATGGGTGCCCAAAATGCTTACAGAGCACCATAAAGAACAGTGAATGGGGACAACGTTGACATTTCTGGAGGCCTGCCACAAACATGGTGATTCACTACGGGATCGAATCGTAACCGGTAACGAGACTTGGGTGAAACACGTCAATTGAGAGACAAAATTACAGTCCATGGAGTGGGGGCACACAAGGTCCCCCCAAAAACCACGAAAATGTTTGCAAACCTTGTCAGCAAGGAAGTTGATGGTGACATTGTTTTGGGCTAGGAAAGGTGTGCTTCTTATTGATTTTCTCGAACGTGGAGTAACCATAAATTCTGCATGGTACTGTCAAATTTTGTTTTTGCACGACAACGCCCAACCTCACATGGCAAACCGCACTAAAGAACTCCTTAATTCATTCAAATGCGAAATTTTCCCTCAGCCGCCCTACAGCCTCGATCTTGCACCGAGCGACTTCCACTTGTTTCCCAAGATGAAGAACTGGCTTGCAACGCAGAGCTTTGATGACAACGCGGAACTCCAGGCGGGCGTGACTTACTGGCTGAAGTCTCACACGTTCCACATCATTACGAAGTGTCACATTCATGATCTATGGAACAAGTATTAATCTAATCTAATCTAATCTAATCTAATCTCAGGCAGCAGAATTTTACGACGAAGGTCTTTCAAAGCTTGTCCACCGCTATGATAAGTGCTCCAATGTGTTTGGTGACTATGTGGAAAAGTAGTATGTCAGTCAATGTACATAAATTTTATAGGCAGTCAGTCAATGTACATAAATTTTATAGGCAAATATACTTCAAAATGTCCGCCCCTCGTGGTCTCGCGGTAGCGTTCTCGCTTCCCGAGTACGGGGTCCCGGGTTCGATTCCCGGCGGGGTCAGGGATTTTTCCTGCCTCGAGATGACTAGGTGTTGTTGTGTCGTCTTCATCATCATCATCATTCATCCCCATTACGGTCGGTGGGAGGCAACGGCAAACCACCTCCATTAGGACCTTGCCTAGTAAGGCGGTGCGGGTCTCCCGCATCGTTCCCCTACGCTCTGTAAAGAAGCATGGGACTTCATTTCCATTTCATACTTCAAAATAAAAGAAAAAATTCACTACTAGTTCAATGCTGATAATTTTACGAATATTTCGGTCGTTTAACTTACTATGGGAAAGGGAAGGGAAAAGTTGTCTATGTAACTCATGCTGAATGACTTCTTAGTTAAATCATTAGTTTCCGTCATAACAGCATAAAATACTACCACTTTTGGAGGATCGTGTGTTTTGATTGAAAACATTTTGCAAAAAGGTCTCTCGTACTTATTTTACAGGCATAAGATATTTTTGAGGATTATATTGACTGTTTCCTGATTGACTGTTCACGTCTTCTCGAAGAACCATCTCATGGAGTATCTTTCTGTGCTATAAGGTGATCCGTCACGCAAGGTCATTTATGCATTGAAAAAGTTTATGTTCCGTGATGAAGTTGAATTCCGAGAAGAAGAACAGATTGTTATTTGTTATACTTGTATTGTCCTTACCACTATGCATGTCGAAGCATGGTCCTGTGCAGGTTCAGATGCCAAACCATCGCATTTGGATTTCAGAATTCTTTAAAATCAAGTCGTCGATAGTTATATCTCAAGTGTGGCTTTTCAAAAACCGAAAAATCATTAGAGTTCCTGTCCTCTGTTCTGTCACCTTCATTTTATGAACCAAAAATGAAAACTATGAAGAGTGAAGCAGAACCAACGACGAAAATACGTAAAGATTGAAGTAGAAATCGATAAAATTCCAAAAATTATGAATAATGGGATTGAACAGTTCGTTTATAATAACATGAGAGTATTGAGAGTATAGATTTGCTTTGAGGCACAGGTTTCTTGAGACAGAGTCGTCGCAATGGCATGACAATGGAGACGTCAGTGCTCTGCACCTAGCTACAAAACTAAATGTTGTAAATTATCCAACTGACACAGGCGTCAAGGTCACGAAATACTGTAATAAATAATTTTAAAAAAAATCAGGAAGAGAAGCTATATATACTTCAAGTTGTGTCTGAGTATCCCATCAAGTTGTATGGCAGAAAAGAGATACTTTATCGAAGAATATTTTTAAAAGATAATTTTATTTTCTTGTCGTACTAGGTCAATCTCTTAGAAAATAGTGAATCTATAGGTTGTATTATTAAAGTTAATGCAACAATATAGTATTAATAATGAAGTTGAAAGTAATACAATCGTCACTTAAAAAACTACTTCTGAAGAATATTTATTTAGATAAAAAGTAAATACCCAATTATATAACATTCTACAATTTTCCAAAAGTAGAGGCACCTGTTCCCCTTTTCCTACTGAGCTGAAAGAAACCAAACTAGGTAGCAGGACAAAGAAAAAGCAAAGTCGAAAAATAAGATCTTCCCTAAGTGTCATGTTTTATTTTTGGAAGAAATGCGAAAATCACTACTTCTACGTAAACTTTCTTCATTACGTTTTTTTTAAAAAAGATTAAAAGTTAGCTTAAAAATCAATCATTAAATGAAGCAGACGAAATCTAAAAAATATCTGCGAATAAATAAAAACTTGCTTGTGATATGTGTTCTACAGTTGACCAGAATGACAGGGAGATAGGCGGATTATTATTTGCTGCCTGAGAAAATTATATATATGGCATGCAGCTTAATTTTTACGTCAGTTACATAACTATAAGAAAGTTATAAATCACCGGTTGTAGATGCTGAACTGAATATACAAAATACCAGAAGTAGAGGTATCCGGAACAGTTTGAATAGAATGAGAACAGGCGAGCATAGTGGGAAAAAAAAAGAAAGAACAACAACTTAATACTGAACTATATCCCGTTTCAAGTAGGACGGCGCTTCCACACATATAGGCGGAGCGATAGGGAGGCTTGGAGGGGATAAGACTTGCACGTGCGTGGCGACAGAGAGCGGGCAAACGAAGTCCGTGTTGACGAACTTGTTGCTGCAGACAACAGTCATGTTCATTTGACTTCGGTACATCGTGTTACACGTTCAAATCTATGAGGGAATAATACATTATATAACCGTTTTCGATCATTCGTCTACATGAGAGAAAACTTACTTGTGAGCCTTCAGGCTGTGTCTACTGCTGCTCCACCACAATTGTCTGTGTGACGTCGGAGGGCGAGAACAGCTCATACAACTTTGTGAAGACTTCAAGAACAATTTTTCTCAAAACGACAATTGTCTAACGACAAGATCATCAAAAAATGGTTCAAATGGCTCTGAGCACTATGGGACTCAACTGCTGTGGTCATCAGTCCCCTAGAACTTAGAACTACTTAAACCTAACTAACCTAAGGACATCACACCCATCCATGCCCGAGGCAGGATTCGAACCTGCGACCGTAGCGGTCGTGCGGTTCCAGACTGGAGCGCCTTTAACCGCGCGGCCACTTCGGCCGGCACAAGATCATCGAAAATAGTTGCAATAACTGTCATTTATCGAGATTTGGACTGTATTTTAAGTAAAAATGTAATACACAACAAAATAAACTTCAAACTCAAACCAAAATCATTATATTTGTTTGACAACTGCTTCTACTCCATATAATTTTTAACTGTGTATAATACGCATATGTGCGTGTGTTTCACTGCTGTTCAACGTAAAACTATGCATAAAAAATAATTACTGGCAGCAGACACTAGTACAAAAGACTATCGTACAAACTGTTAATATGTTATCATATTTTTCGGTGTCAACAGCCATTATGAGTTGACACTAATTCATTTGACATTACAGTGGGAGAACGCATTTATGATCCAGTGAACAAGCTAACGATTAACCATCTTCTGTGAATAACTCGACGGAAGGCTAATCGATAATGTCGAAAACGACTGATATCTCGACTGGTAACCCTCCCTTTCATTTTAAGGCATTTTCCATTTCGTGACATGAAAATGACAGGGGTTTACGTGTAGAAATACTGGAGATTTTGACGAATTTATACAGCTGCATTCTCGGAAGTACTACAACGGGCTGTTAAAAGCTTAACTTTTACTTGGACAATGTGTTGAACATTATAGTCTGGATATTTCACAGGCTACATATTCCTAATCAATAAAAGCTAAGAAGTTCTGATGTACAATGTATGCAATTGACAAAAACGTTTTTAAACCATGAGTCTTTAAAACCAGGAAGATTATTACTTTACTTTATTTCAAAATTCTACATCGTAATACCATCTGCCATCTGAGTCCATGTCCGAACCATGTGATTGTAAATTTAGGATGATAAGTTCAAGACTTTTATCCATCTTCACCTCCGTGTGAAAGTCTTATTTTTGAAACTTTTCAGCGCCACGCTGAACGGAAATGCTGTCTATTGCTTCATGCACAAGCCTTTCAGTGCCTGTTATCTTGAATGTTTTTTTTTTTTTTTCCTCCACATAGCTTGTAAACTGTGCGCAAATTAACTCAAATGTTCAAATGTGTGTGAAATCTTATGGGACTTAACTGCTAAGGTCATCAGTCCCTAAGCTTACACACTACTTAACCTAAATTATCCTAAGGACAAACACACACGCCCATGCCCAAGGGAGGACTCGAACCTCTGGCGGGACCAGCCGCACAGTCCATGACTGCAAATTAATTCTATCGAATTATACTGACAGTAATATAGGGATAAACGCAAAACTGTGTGGCCACATTCACATGCAAGAAAGTCAAATTCGTACATTCTGTCGCGTGACTTATAAATTATTGAGCTGCAGGAGTTCAGCACGAGTCCGGCTTATATTGTCCGGAATATTTTTATTTTTCAGCCAGAGCACAATATCCCCTTTCCTGGCGCTCGTACTTGGTCATTTCTCTATAACAGCTGAATGACAACTGGCTCGGTAATTACCGTACAATGACCGACTTGGCAAAAATTGAAACTTCCTGGCAGATTAAAACTGTGTGCCCGACCGAGACTCGAACTCTGGACCTTTGCCTTTCGCGGGCAAGTGCTCTACCAACTGAGCTACCGAAGCACGACTCACGCCCGGTACTCACAGCTTTACTTCTGCCAGTACCTCGTCTCCTACCTTCCAAACTTTACAGAAGCTCTCCTGCGAACCTTGCAGAACTTTTTCCTAATGGAACTTTAAAACTTCAAGTACCATCACTAATTTACCAGTAGGTATTCATGGAATGATTCTAATTCACCCATGTTTCATCAGTGTAGTACACTTAGAACTACCTCCTCCTAACAGACGTGCTTTGTGCTGCTTCTATGTCAGTTCTTTCAGCTGAAAACTCTCCTCTTAACATATTTAAAACCAATGTACTTTAAATTTATTAACATCGACTAAGCGCTACCTTTGAAGCCAATCTGATCAGGCATAATTGTAACGAGTTTTTGTGATGTTGGGTATCCCTTCTTATATACATTTCAAACTCGGAGAGCTTTAAAACGTCAAGACCATCTATTTGTGCTATAGGTTTCTTGCGATTTCGATGATTTTCAGGCGACACGATAACAAATTTTCCCGATTTTTCTACAGCTCCGACACTTTTGTATACTATTCTCTGTACAGTTCTCTTGTCGACACGTGTTTCTGCAGTTCGTTCATGAGTCTTCAAAATGTCAAAAGCAGAAATATCCCTTTCAGATTCACATTTGAAGATGTTATAAATGCGGGACACAAACCACCTCGACTGCTTGTGAAGCATCTACATCTACACGATTATTCTGCAATTCACAATTAAGTGCATGGGAGAGCGTTCAAAGAACCACCTTGAAGCTATTTCTCTACCGTTCCCCTCTCGAACAGCGCGCAGGAAACACGAACACTTTTATCTTTCCTTGCGAGCTTTAATTTCTCTTACTGTATTATGATGAACATTCGTCCCTATGTAGGTGGGCGCCTGCAAAGTATTTTCACACGCTGAGGAGAAAGTTGGCGACTGAAATTTCATGAGAAAATCCTGCTACAACGAAAAACGTCTTTGATTTGATGAATGCCATCCCAATTCGCGTACCATATCCGTGGCAGTCTCTCCTCTGTTTCGCGAAAATACAAAACGAGCTGCCCTTCTTTGAACTTTTTCGATCAATTCTATCTGCTATGGATCCCACACCTAACAGCGATACTCCAGAAGAGGGTGGAAAAGCATACCTGTTGCATTTTCTAAGTGTTCTGCCAATAAATAGCATTCTATGGTTTGCTTTCCACACAACGTTATCCATGTGATGTTGCATTTTAAGTTATTCGTGATTGTAATTCCTAAGTATTTAGTTGAATTCACACCCTTTAGAATCGTGTGTATTCTGTAAACAGAATTTAGCGGATTCCTATCAGTACTCATGTGGACGACTTTTCATTAATTAGAGTCAACCGCCACTTTTCTCACCATACAGATATCTTGTCTAAGTAGTTTTAAACTCTTTTGACTTTTTAAGACGGTAAATCACAGCATCATCTGCAAACAGTCTAAGAGGACTGCTTAGATTGTCTCCTAAATTATTTATTACATCAGGAACAGGGGAGCGCCTATAGCACTTCTTTGCAAAAGCCAGATATCACTTCTATTTTACTCAAATTTTTCCGTCGATTACTACATACAGTGATCTTTCTGACAGGACAACACAAAACCAGTCGCACACTAAGACGATGCTCCGTAGGTACGCAATTTAATTAAAGTTGCTTGTGAGGAACTTCATATTTATTGCTGTCACATGACATTTTCATTTTTAAATCACACTAAAACGTATAAAGATACACATTCACATCTATACTGCTACAAGAAGTAACATCGACATCTCAGTGAATAGTTCGGTCTCTTTGTGAGTGAAACTGCACTGTCGCAAAACACGGCAACACCGCACTATGTGGGAGAGAGATTCTCACAGTCCAGTTTGTACCTCGCGGCTAGCCGCTCGGATGGAGAATGTATCCTCTTGGCTACCAAAAAAAAAGTGCGCGTCATATATCTTGGCGGTCGAGTTTAGGTTCGTTCTGCGCATCTGACGTCACAAAACACAGTCAGCCAATGAACAGAGAACGACGTTGCCAGATCTCGACAGCAGTGCAGAGCACGGACGAGTGTCTTCAGTTTTAGAAACGTTCAGTCATAAATAAAGTAATAGAACAAAAGCAATGTCTTGATAGCAGACTTTCTTTTACAGAAAGTTTGGAAAAAGCATTCTTTATTCCAATTGCTTCATATTCTATTAATTAATTAAACCAAACAAGCAATAAGACTCCTAATTCAGGCGATAGCAAGGAAAGATGTTTGTTTCAATCTCACGAACTGCTTTTTCGCAATAAAGAACAGCGGTAATTGTTTATTTCCTATTGTACTTCTACGAAGCGTGAGTAATTCATAGTCATACCAAGTGTGTCAGGTGTTAGAGTCCTTATAGAGTTACCCTGTTCAATGAGCCGAGGTAGCGGTACGGTTAAGGTGTTGGGCTGCCAAGTGAAAGGTTATGAGTTCAAACCTTGTGTAGTGCTTAATATTTTCTTTATTTAAAAACAATATTGGAGTGCCTTACTTCACGAATTTTATTCGTTTGAATGAAATTTCTAGTGCTTTGCCTCTTCATTTACTTGGTCGCTGCTGCAGACACGTGCTCCCCGCATTCTGCGCTGCGCGCTGTGCGCGATTTTGTCATCACTGCACTTCTCGCCTGTGCAGACACGTGGGGTTCCCACTGCTTTGACACACTTATCATTCGATATTTCACAAAAACTATTTGGCCAAAAAATTTGATTTTTACACGTCTTCTTGCCTGATACCTTCCCCCCATAAATGACTTAATTTTGTTTAGATGTGCAGCATTAAATGTAGTAAACTATTGCACGAAATTTTGAAGAGTTTGCAGAGGTAAAAGTCCATAGCGTATACTTTCCGTATGGTCGATTTTAGTTGCCACAATGTTGAGAATGAAATGTGGACAAGATACCTAAATTTCATATAATATTTACTGTATAACAATATCTCATTTAATTTAAGAACCACATAGGTGTCGTATGTAATATTGAGAAATATTCCGTCTTTCGCGACTGTAATAAAAGTTTTATATACACACGGCGCGTTTGACTTTTATTCTAAAGCACTTCCATCGGTGAAAGATATGGCACATACACAATGGTATTCATGTTCTATTTCTTGTTTTTGTTCCACAGTCGCAGTTTTACCAATGGTATTGAAATATATCCCTCTTCTGCAACTGTAATAAGCGACTTATTTAGACCAGACGCGTTTCTCTCTTTTGAAGCATCGTAAGAGGACTGTATTTTGTGTCCTCCATTGCCAAGTAACCTTTCGTAGTTTTGTGCTGCGGTAGCACAATATTCAGCGTTTGTGTTGGCTCATCAGTGTTTTAGCAAATAAATGCTGTTTGTGTGTGCCACACACAAAATTATGTTTGACATAGCTCTGAGCACTTCACTGACAGACGGTATATTCAAGTCCTAATGTTTTTGTAAGTCCACAGTTTTGTTTAATGTATTTTGTCTACTTCCTTTTGATTGATTGAAGTGCTTTAAAATAAAGCCAAACGTGCCCAGTGTAAGTAAAACTTTTGTTACAGTCGCGAAAGGTGGAATATTTCTCAATATTACATACGACATTTATGCGCGAGCCGCCAAGATAGAAGAATTGAACTATAGGTGTTAAAGCTGGGGGATGCGCAGAACTGCAGATAGGGCCACCTTCCAACATGATGCGAGTTGTAGGAGCGGTGGAAATAGAATGAGGAAAAAGAATGAGACCAGTTGAACGAGAGCGAGGCGGGAACGACGAAAGGAAGAAGTAGAACTGGTGAACTACCATTCCGGGAATGAGACCGACTGCGACCGAAATGAACTGTGAACGACCGTTCTTTAGAGGTGGTTCCTCGGTCTCTCCGTTAACTTTCGTGAACAGTTCCTTTGTACCCGTTCATTTGGGAACATCCCACCCCACGGGTAAACATCGCATTGCCTTCAGAGGAAAGACCTTGCATTAGGATTCCCATAGCCTTACAAGCATTTATACTTACGGCGTAGTGCTTAAAGTGGAGAACAGCTCATCTGATCCATGAAAAGCAGCATGTTGGCGAGGTTATGAACTCCAAAGCGAAGGTCAGACATGCCAACGTCAACTCACAATGTCGGTGTAGAATGCCTAGCTATTGTTAAAACTTATGCTCCCACAATGTGAGAAGCAGTTACGTGGTAATTTGATAATAAAATATGTCTCGTAGACTTGTATATAAATTGTCCTTAACATAAATTTCCACCTTTACAAGTTAACTGCTACGATTACGTCGATGTCTGGACTGACTTACTTGGGTAACCAACTTCTTTTTCTCAAGAACAGAACGAAATCCGTACACAGACGCTCACAGGCAACTTTTTAACCTTGTAGACAGGGCATCCATAGGTGGTACCTGCAAAACAATGAATCATGAAAGAGTAACACAAACTAAAATACTCACTAATATGAAAATTTTTTAAAGGACCTTTAAAAACATATAAAACAGAGGAAATTATTCACACATAGCTAAGTCATAAAAGCTAAGTAGCCCGGAACATGGAACCCAACATTCGGTGTCTGCTCAAACTAATAAACCCCAGATGATGGTACGTCAACGAGTCAAAATCAGTCTGATGTACATGTCCAAGTCCAAAACGGCCGGCGGAGCCTAGACATCTTACATCACCGCAATCGCCTGGTAACACGAAGATACACATAAAACTATATAAAGACCTGATGAGCAGCTAGTTTAAAGAATGGAGGGGGTGCTTACAGCGAAGTAGCACAATAGTCCAAAGAACTGGACAATGTGTATCAAGCAAGTGACTTGTTAACAGAAAAGGAGATACAAAAAAAAAAGATATAATAAGATGAGGATGTGGTTTCCAATCCCACGAAACTGGTTGTGATCTAACAATAAGAAGATTAAATACAGTTGAAGGGGCTTCTTAATCGACAAGGTGATTAACCTCATAAGCTTGCCTTGTGCTCAGAAAGTGGTATGAGACATTCATACTTTAGTGAAAACCAGAGAAACTAGTAGTCATTGACATCCAGTGTTCTTATGTTTAACGTGTGAATAAAACGGCCACGAAATACAAGTAGATGTCAACTGAAACTTCATCCAAAAACTACATTCATCATAAGTTTGCATCAGTCGTAACAAATATCATGTTCGTTCTTAGCTGCCCCATGTCCTTAGTTTCAAAAATTAAAAGATGTCTGCCTTGGTACCTGAGCGGTCAATGCGGCGGATTGCTAACCGAAGGGGCCCTTGGCAAATGGTTCAAATGGCTCTGAGCACTATGGGACTTAACATCTGAGGTCATCAGTCCCCTAGAACTTAGAACGACTTAAACCTAACTAACCTAAGGACATCACACACATCCATGCCCGAGGCAGGATTCGAACCTGCGACCGTGGCGGTCGCGCGGTTCCAGACTGGAGCGCCTAGAACCGCTCGGCCACACTGGCCGGCGAAGAAGGGGCCCTTGTTCGATTCCCGGCAGCGTCAGAGGTTTTCTCTGCTTGGAGACTAGGTGTTGTGTTGTCCTGTTCGTATCGTCATAAATGACATTCCACTGTTGAGATGGCTGTATGGGCACGTCCCGATAGCCAATATATTTTGAAAAAAAAAAAAAAACCAAATAAAATAAATCGAAGTTTCATTTTATTGTCATTTCTCATGAGCTTAGAAAATAAATTTGCCGCAAAAGACACAAATTAGCGATCTTGAAGCGATACATCTCCGTAGAACTACCGTTAGGTGCCATAAAATGACTCACTGACAACAAATTTTTCGCACGGAACTACCTTCTTCCGATTCCTTCCTCCCTGGCCAGACAGTTGCTCCTGCTGTGGAGTGAGTGCGAAGGAAGGGAGGAAGATTTGGAGTGTAACCAGCCCTGGATCTACGATATTTCCGACTCTGGGCAAAAACATGATACTAGCGACCCCCCACCCCCTCGAGGGTTTGAGATAGAACGTCAAAAACTGAAGAAAAATCGATGTTTCAAAAATATGTTCATTTGGTAGCGCACATATTTTTGAAGAGTTTGATATTTAAAACATATA
Organism: Schistocerca americana; assembly: GCF_021461395.2. Classification (NCBI taxonomy): domain Eukaryota; kingdom Metazoa; phylum Arthropoda; class Insecta; order Orthoptera; family Acrididae; genus Schistocerca; species Schistocerca americana. The sequence continues at coordinate 412,793,592 of NC_060130.1, read as the reverse complement.
TACAGGGTGTTACAAAAAGGTACGGCCAAACTTTCAGGAAACATTCCTCACACACAAAGAAAGAAAATATGTAATGTGGACATGGGTCCGGAAACGCTTACTTTCCACGTTAGAGCTCATTTTATTACTTCTCTTCAAATCACATTAATCATGGAATGGAAACACACAGAAACAGAACGTACCAGCGTGACTTCAAACACTTTGTTACAGGAAATGTTCAAAATGTCCTCCGTTAGCGAGGATACATGCATCCACCCTCCGTCGCATGGAATCCCTGATGCGCTGATGCAGCCCTGGAGAATGGCGTATTGTATCACCGCCGTCCACAATACGAGCACGAAGAGTCTCTACATTTGGTACCGGGGATGCGTAGACAAGAGCTTTCAAATGCCCCTGTAAATGAAAGTCAATAGGGTTGAGGTCAGAAGAGCGTGGAGGCCTCTACCAATCCATCGGTCACCGAATCTGTTGCTGAGAAGCGTACGAACACTTTGACTGAAATATGCAGGAGCTCCATCGTGCATGAACCACATGTTGTGTCGTACATGTAAAGGCACATGTTCTAGCAGCACAAGTAGAGTATCCCGTATGGAATCATGATAACGTGCTTCATTGAGCGTACGTGGAAGAATATGGGGCCCAATCAAGACATCACCAACAATGCCTGCCCAAACGTTCATAGAAAGTCTGTCGCATGTCAACACAAGCACCGAAGTCAACATTACCTTCCTTCAATTGGGCCAACTGGCGGTGAATCGAGGAAGTACAGTGCATACTGACGACACTAAAATGAGCTCTAACATGGAAATTAAGCGTTTCCGGACACATGTCCACATAACATCATTTCTTTATTTGTGTGTGAGGAATGTTTCCTGAAAGTTTGGCCGTACCTTTTTGTAACACCCTGTATTTGAGGAAGTGTAAGGCATGTTTATTTGGTCTCAAGTGTGCTAAAGTGCAGTGCCACACCTCTTCACACAGCATTCTTGTTTCGCACGTCGCTGTATTTCGCTCTGTGGAATTCAAACTTGCATACCTTGTAAAGGAAGCCATCAAACTTACATTCAGCACAGTGGACATTAAAATGTCACATGGTGCCTCTCCCGCTCCCTGTTGGACGGTTTGACATCCTACTTCCCTCAAAAAGCTCACAATTAGTACAGGATGGGATTATTTGTACCCGGGAGAATAAGAACTCTTCAGAAAATGCGCACTCTTTATTGTCTATTAGCAAATAATTTTCTCTTTTTTTGTGAAATAAAATTAAATATAGGAAATATAAAACCAGTGAAGGCAAGAGACAAGGAAGACTGTACACATTTCTTCAATTCTTAGGTCCCAGCATTTTTTCTCTAATCTTGCTACAGCTTTACATGGCGTGCTTTCTTTTCTACAGAAGAATCTACTACCTCATCAAAGTTTGTCAAACGTTTTGCTGCATGAAAAATCAAAATGTCGTTGTTTAATAATGAAAAAGCTGTTAATACAAGTAGAACCCAAAACTGGCGTGGTTTCTCGATTTGGTTACGTCTACTTTGTCACTGTCTGCTAGATAAAGCTAAATAGGCCTGACTAATGTTGCAGCAGTTGTAACACACGCCAAATAAGCGAGACTGCTTTGGCACAAATGGTCATGTTTATGTATCTCATTTACATTAATAACATGACAAAATATGATTCATGAAGTGCCAATATCAAATGCCTGTTAGGCCTGCTCCAAACAAAAGGTTTTATGCTAGGAAATAGTTTTACATTTCAAACTTTCATTCATTTGCTCCAGTTTCTCAAGCATGAGATCGAAAAGTAGTAATGCGAAATTTTTACATAAATCTGGAATTGTCATATTCTTCCATATAATTTGTGTGATGAGACCTTTTCTTTTCCCTCCTCATTCTAACAAACAATCTTTTCATCAGTAATTCTGTAACTATTCCTGCCATTGCAATACTTATTCTCCGTATACTTTCCATAACCCTGCCACAATCACCGGTTTATTCTGACTGGGCGTTATTACATGTTTGTACAACCGCGCTATTTTGAGAACAGAACTTAAGCGGCTGCTAACCGGGCGCTGTAAGATTGGCCCTTAGTATATAGCGATCTGGCAAAAATTTTCTGTCAATATTTCATGTTCTTGAATACACCGAGAAGATAATATGTAATCTTTTTACCTGTTATTCCTGTTATCCGTTCATTTCCATTCTGGTAGTCTGAATATTTGGATTTTACTAATAATTGTAACAATGCTGATCATTCGCACACCCAATTAATCACATAAACAAACATGAACGTGTTCAGGTTTATTCGGCTTAGCTCGTATAGCACTGTCCCCTTTTGTCTGCGGGAATGTTCTTTATTTCTAGATGTGATGGGGAGTCCCCTGGCAGAGACATCACGCACACTTTGCACACATTTAAAAATCAACTTACGATTCGTTGAGAACTCAACAGTATGCATTCAAAATCCAGTTGGGATGCGTTTCAAAATCATATGAATAATCGATAGACCAACGTGCGCTGGATGCTGAGCGCTTTGTGAAAAAAGGTTTTTTTATCTTCAAGAATATGGCTTTCGCACTCGCTGCAATTGCTCCCCGGGGCAGATATCCCGGTTTGCCACCGCCTGCCCAACCACCGTAATCTGATCCAGACCTGAGTCTAATGTCCCTCAACACGGAGGTCATTAGAGACAAAGCACAAGCTCCCTGGAGCGATTTAGGGAAATAAAGGAAAACTCAACCCAAATCAGGATGGTTGAAGTCGGATTTTGAAACATCGTCCTCCCAAATGCGAGTTCAGTGTGCTAACCATTGCGCCACCTCGCTCGGTGCCTGAACGCGAGCCAGCGATTATACATTAATGGCAGAATTATATCAATCCCGTTTAGAGCTAGAGACCATTACACTGTACTGGTGTATTATCTTTGACTCAGTGCACAGACACAATTGATTTTGGCATATTTAGCTGTCCTGTATTATAACTTGCAGTACACCATTTCAAGGCACTGGAGCATTGAAGATTTATCAGGTTTATCACAGACAAGTCACTCTTATCGTTAAATGTCAGTTAATCATGCATCAACAATATAAGCCTCCGAGAGAAAATACAATAACCGAGATTACAACAAAAATTGTCACAACACAGTACTAACATAATGGATTTGGTCGTCGATTGTGCAGTTAAAGGATGTAGGTTTGCATACCACTCTGTGCTTGTATTTTTTAAACTAAGCATTGTTGACAAATTCTGGGGCATTATTAATAATATTGAAATAAATATTTGGCTATGTATTTCGAAATATGTGGTTAGGCAGGAAACAATGACGAGAGCTGACATTGCTCCAAGTGATAAGAGGAGCAATAATATTCATATCCTTCCTTATCACAAATATTTGTTTGTTTATAACGAAGTATATAACCAATATAGGTTGTTAGCTGTTTTTGTTTCTAGTGCACACAAAGATCATGAAGAAACTGATACATCAAATGTTACAACCAATGGCTCTTCCAGTTGCCATATTTCTGCCGCTAACGACATGTACCGCTTCACATGAGCAGATTGGTGAATAGGCCTGTAATGGTTTAAAAGGTCATGGAGGTAAGGTGTACTGCTTTCTCTCCGTTCATCGTGAGCTGGACATGGATGTCAACAATGCGCTATACACTGATGAGCCAAAATATTATGACCACCAACTTAGTATCTTGTTTGTCCGTCTTTGGAACAAAATTCATCACTGATTCTGCATGTCAGTGATCCTAAAGTTTGTTGGTAGGTTTGTAGAGGTATGTGGCATTCGACATCTACACAGAGGTCATGTAATTCACGTAAATAGCAGGCCGCTGATTTGCGTACTCTGTGATGGTGCCCCATAGCGACCCAGACGGGTTCCATAGGATTTACAGCAAGCGAATTTGGTCGCCGAGACATCAACATGAGTGCACTATAATGCTGTTCAATCCACTGTAGCACGGTTCTGGCTACGAGACACGACAATTAAACTGCTGAATGACGACATCGCCGTCAAGGAAGACATCAAGAATGAAGGGATGTAGCTGTCAACTTGTCTTTGATTACTACCACAGGTCCCATGCATTCACAGGAGAATATCTCCCTTAGCGTAATACTGCTCCCACCAGCCTGCGTTCATGGCGTGCTACACGTTTGGAGCTGACGTTCACCGCGATAGTGGCGTTTGTGGAGATGACCAGTGACGTAGGGTCATAAAAATGTGATTCACCTGAAGAGCCGACCCGTTTTCATTGATTGATGGTCAAATCTCGATGGTTCCATGCCCACTGCAATCGTAACTGACGATGTCGTTGGGTGAGCATGTGAGCACATAGAGGTGATCTGCGGTGGAGCTCCATGTTCAACAATGTATGATGAACTGTGTGCTCCAAAACACTTGTACGTGCACCAGCATTGTGTTCTTTCGCTGGAGATATCACAGATCACCATCTATCCTACTTTTCGATACAGACAAGCCTCCAAACGCCACGTTCTGTGAAAAGTTATGGATGTCCTACCATTTAGCACCCAATGGTAGCTTCACTGTCCTTTCACATCTTTCTGTAGATGGTCATGACAGTAGCACGTGAACATTGGACCAGCATGGCGATTTTCGAGATACTCTTTCACAGGTTCTGCGTAATAATAATCTGCCCTTTGTCAAAGTCCCTTATCTCAATGGACTGACCCATTTTCAGCTCATATCTTTGCCACAGTGATCCCCTGTCCGTGTATGCTCTGCTTACATGCTATTGTTATCGCGTCACGTCCTCGCAATACCACCAGGTGGCATCCAACGTCGTGGTGGCATCCAATGTCTTGGTCATAACGTTCTGGTTGATCAGTCTGCATTCTTCTGTGAGTGTTGTTATGTCATTGGATTCTCTTCTTCGAACATAGTCGCATATAATTAAGGTGGTTTAGCGCGGTCCAGCGGTAACGAAACGAACCCACTAATTACCGTCGCATTTAACGTGCACCCACCCTGCTATATTGCTGTTGTTTGCTCCGATACACGTTTTCGTATGACACGTCCATATGGGCACAATTGGCCAAATGGAAAAGGACTGTCCAGTGAGATTTGATACAAGAACCACCCGGGTTCAACGTGTAACACAGTGATTAACAAATAAACTTAATTCATTCGATACAGAAATAGCCAAAGTTACAGGATTCACGTTCCATTTAAGTGATGACTAGTTCTGGGTTATCTGAACCCATTTTCAAATCATTCAGACAGACAAAACAGTATTTTCCGAAACAGCATATCAACCACGTCAAGATTATACATATACATAAAACAAAGTCAAGCTTAGCCATGAACAGTGGCAGGACAAACTTATGGCAGTTATATGCTTGTTCTGCCACTGTTCATGGTTAAGCGTGACTTCGTTATATGAGGTGTGTTCAAGAAGTGGTGACTTCATATTTTTATGAAAAAATATTTATTAATTCATCAATATTCACGTATCCCCTTCAAAGTATTTCCCCTCAGATACAATACATTTGTGCCAACGCTTCTTCCAATCCTCGAAGCATTTTTCATAAGCACTTTATGGTACAGCCTTAGAGTACTTCCAGTGATGCAGTTTTTTTCCTCAATCGTTGTAAATCTTCGTACTTTCATGGTCTCTTCAGTTTTGGGAACAGGAGCAGGGGGCCAAATCCAGTGAATATGGTGGCTGAGGCATGATTGTCGTATTGTTTTTTGGAAACATAAAATCTCTCACAAGTAACGATGAATGAGCAGGTGCATTGTGATGCAAAAGCCATGAATTTTTTCTCCACAATTCCGGACTTTTTTTGCGTATTGCTTCACGCAAACGGCAATAACGTCAAGGTAATTCTCCTTATTGACCGTAAGACCTTGACGCAAAAACTCATGGTGCACTACGACACAGTGATTGAAAAAAGAGTGAGTGAAATTTTGACATTTGATCGAACTTGGCATGCCGTTTTTCAGCATTGGCTCTCTAGGGTGCTTCCATTTGGACGATTGGGCTTTGGTTTCGACTTCATAACTGTAAACCCATATTTCATCACCAGTTATGACCCTTTTGAGCAAATCAGGCTAATTACTGACGTCATTCAAGAGCTCCTGAGCGATGCTCATGTAACGGTTCTTCTGATGAAAATTGAGAAGTTTTGGGACAAACTTCGCTGAAATATCTCATGCCTAAAACATCCGAAAAAATTGCATCACACGAGCCGACCGATACGCCAACATCCTCAGCAACTCCTTTTACGGTAATCCGACGATCTTCACAGCTTTGATCTTATCATCTGCTATTGATGTGCTGAGGTGTCCACAGCGGAGCTCGTCATTGGCATCTTCTCTAGCATATTGTAAAAGCTTGTACCACTTGTAAACTTTTTTTTTTTTTTTTTTTTTACTTAGAGCAGACTCACCGTATGCCACTATCAACATTTCAAGTGTTTCAAAGCACTTGGTCCTATTTTTACACAAAATCTGATGCAAATTCATTGCTCCATTTTTTATAATAATCGAAAACTGCCGATCACACTAAAACCATCTAACCTTTCTATCTGTCAAAAACAAAGTATGCTGTACACTTGAAACTGTGAACATATGTGCGGGACATGTGTACCAGCAAAACAAAAAAAAAAAAAAAAAAAAGGATCGATAATCGAACGTACATTGCCCGTGCAATTTGAAAAGTCACCTTACTTTTTGAACAGCCCTCATACATATACACTAATAATCCAAAACATTATGTCCACTGCCCACACCGACGTCGGATGCCACCTGGTGGTATTGCGGGCACGTGACGCGATAACAATAGTATATAAGCAGAGCATACACGGACAGGATATCACTGTGGCAAAGGTATGAGCTGAAAATGGGTCAATCCATTGAGATAAGCGACTTTGACAAAGGGCAGATTATTATTACGCAGAACCTGTGAAAGAGTATCTCGAAAATCGCCATGCTGGTCCAATGTTCACATGCTACTGTCATGACCATCTACGGAAAGATGTAGAAGTACAGTGAAACTACCATTAGGCGCTAAATGGTTGGACGTCGACAACTCTGCACAGAACGTGGTGTTTGGATGCTTGTCTGCATCGAAAAGTAGGATAGGTGGTGATCTGTGGCATCTCCAGCGAAAGAGGACAGTGCTGGTGCACGCACATGTGTTTTGGAGCACACTGTTCATCGTACATTGTTGAACTTGGAGCTCTACAGCAGACCATCCCTGTGTGTTCACATGCTGACCCAACTACATAGTCAGTTACGACTGCAGTAGACATGGAGCCATCAAGATTCCACTGTCGATCAGTGGAAACGGGTCGGCTCTTCGAGTGAATCACACTTACCTCTACTAGGTTGCTGGTAGTCTCCACAAACGCCAGTATCGAGGCGAACAGCGGCTTGAAACGTGGAGCACGACACGGATGCAGGCTGAGGGGAGAAGCATTATGCCATGGGAGACATTTTCCTGCACTTGCATGTGACCTGTCGTACTAATTGAAGACACACTGGCAGGGTCATCCGTGGTGGCCGAGTAGTTCTAGGCGCTTCAGTCCAGAACCGCGCTGCTGCTACGTCGCAGGTTCGAATCTTGTCTCGGGCTTGGATGTGTGTGATGTCCTTGGGTTAGTTACGTTTAAGTAGTTCTAAGTATAGGGGACTGATGACCTCAGAGGTTAAGTCCCATAGTGCTTCGAGCCATTTGAACCATTTGAACACACTGGCACCTGCATCCCTTCGTGTTTGATGTGCTTCCTGATGGTGATGTCATCTTTCAGCAGCATATCTCTCCACGTCTCGGTGCCAGAACCGTGCTACAGTGGTTTGAGCAGCATTATAGTGACTCACACTGATGTCTCGACAACCAAGTTCGCCTGCTGTAAATCCCATGGAACCCATCTGGGTCACTATCGGGCACCGTCATCGCATACGTGAATCAGTGGCCCGTTATTACAAGACCTGCGTGTAGACAGCAAATGCCGCATACGTCCAAAAACCAACCAACAAACTGTTGGATCCCTGATACCCTAAATCAGTGATGTATTTCGTTCCAAAGACGAACAAACAAGCTAGTAAGCAGGTGGCCATAATGGTATGGCTCATCTGTATATGTATAATCATGACATGGTTTATATGCCATTTCGCAAAGTATAGTTTTTTCTAAAAAAAAAAAAAGTACTTGCTCGCGAAAGGCAAAGGTCTCTAGTACGAGTCTCGGTCCGGCACACAGTTTTTATCTGCCAGGAAGTTTCGTATCCGCGCGCACTCTGTTGCTTAATGAAAATTTCATTCTGGAAACATCCCCAGTCTGTGGCTAAGCCATGTCTCCCCAATATCCTTTCTTCCAGGAGTGCTAGTTCTGCAAAGTTCGCAGAAGAGCTTCTGTGAAGTTTGGAAGTTAGGAGACGAGGTACTGGCAGAATTGAAGCTGTGAATGCGGGTCGTGAGTCGTGCTTGGGTAGTTCAGTTGGTAGAGCATTTGCCTGCGAAAGGCAAAGGTCCCGAGTTTGAGTCTCGGTCCGGCACACAGTTTTAATCTTCCAGGAAGTTTCATATCAGCGCACACTTCGCTGCAGAGTGAAAATTTCATTCTGGAAACATCCCTAAGCTGTGGCTAAGCCATGTCTCCGCAATATCCTTTCTTCCAGGAGTGCTAGTTCAGCAAGGTTTGCAGAAGAGCTTCTGTGAAGTTTGGAAGGTAGGGGACGAAGTACTGGCAAATTGAAGCTGTGAAGGCGGGTTGTGAGTCGTCCTTGGGTAGCTCAGATGGTAGAGCACTTGCCCGAAAAAGGCAAAGGTCCAGAGTTCGAGTCTCGGTCCGGCACACAGTTTTAATCTGCCAGGAGGTTTCATATCAGCGCACACTCCGCTGCAGAGTGAAAATTTCATTCATAGTTTTTTCTATATGAATGATTCGAAAAAGGGTTCTGATAACCTGGAACTAGTCATCATTTAAATAAAAAGCTTATTTTGCAACTATATCAATCTTATTTCGAACAGATTAACACAACTTGCTGTACTGCAATTGATCCAGCATGCTAAAAATCTATAATACAAACGTAAGACTTCTAATGCTTAACACATAGGCGTCTATCACTCCTCTTTTTATACTATAAAGATCCACAGTGACAGCACATGATCACCCCAATCACGCCACTTTGTGTGCTAGATATCCAGTTATGTGCAATGTGCAATGACAGAGTAAATGTTTATTTTGTTTATTTGCATGGCTGGATGAACAAGGCTCTGAGCACTATGGGACTTAACAGCTATGGTCATCAGTCCCCTAGAACTTAGAACTACTTAAACCTAACTAACCTAAGGACAGCACACAACACCCAGCCATCACGAGGCAGAGAAAATCCCTGACCCCGCCGGGAATCGAACCCGGGAACCCGGGCGTGGGAAGCGAGAACGCTACCGCACGACCACGAGATGCGGGCTGATGAACAAGGAAACTAAACATCCCTTCCACGTTTTATGCTTGCTTCTTCCTCCATCGAAGCTTGCTCACTCACAAAGGACTTTCTCGCCTCATCCAATGGATATCTAGCACACAAAGTGGCGTGATTGGGGTGATCATGTGCTGTCATTGTGGATCTTTAGAGTATAAAAAGAGGAGTGATAGACACAGCAGGACGCTATGGATGATTCTTATGACTGGAGAATCTATACAATGTTGATACTAACATTGGTAATAATAATTATATCGAAGATGTTATGCTTTTTAGCATGATGAATTTAAATGTGCTCACAACTGGTGCAGGACATTTTTCGAATGAAGAGTGTTTCACTACTTGAAGAACTCTCGAAAATAACGTACAAGAGGCTGAAACCGAGACTTCGCGATTGGTAATATGCGTGCAGAGTCCCTATGTGTATGTGTGTCAGCGGTGGATGGTCGCGGTTCAGATGCAAAACTTGCTAACTGTTCATCTATAAATGACGCTGCCGCGTAGGTACACTTTGTAGGTAGAGATGACTCTGAGCACTATGGGACTCAACATCTTAGGTCATAAGTCCCCTAGAACTTAGAACTACTTAAACCTAACTAACCTAAGGACATCACACACACCCATGCCCGAGGCAGGATTCGAACCTGCGGCCGTAGCAGCCCCGTGTAGGTAGAGAGGGAGAAGGAAAACTCTCATAGCCCAAGATGCTACCTGCAGTCGACATACTGTCACCTAACGAATAAATTATTACTGGGGTAATAAAAATAAATACCCAAAAGCTACAGTTTGTAGATGTCCTGAAAGGGTTGGTTATATGCATCAGAGATGGAAGGTATAAACAGAAAGAACGAAGCACATCTGGTAAGCAATTAGAGCATATTCTTAAGGGGGAAAAAAACTGAGCAGCAACAGAAATCGGCTCTGTACACATGTCATATCCCTGTTCCAGACCCTTACACGATGGAGTGGAAGACAAACAAACATGTATAACTGTTTCCAGACTTTTAAGTTTCCATCACGTGCAGCACTACAGAGTCTGAAGACAACCTCTCTGATGGGTCAGACAGTACACGGAATTCTTTCCAGACTTTAAGTTTCCAAACTATCCATCACCTGCACCAATCGCTGAGCCTCATATAGGTATGAAGCGACTTCTATTATACTTTTCATGATCGCTTTATCCAAAATGCATGCATATGGATCTTCAGGAAGAGAGGAAGTCTTACGATTTTTTAGTAGGTTGGTGCATAAGACATGACAATATTCTCACAGAAAATCAAACAACACATGGGTATGTTAGCGACATGACCATATAAATATGGAAAAACTATCGAAAAATATGAACAATGACATAAAATCAGTAAAATTCGAGGAATACCTGGTATAATCACGATAAAATTGATGGGAAATACGTAAAATCGAGAAAACCTACTAAAATTATAGAAATTGACTGAGAAAACATACAATTAGAGAAAAATAATATGAAATGAGTACTGACTGAAATCAATCAAATTGCGTGTTCTGGAGGATGAGAGTAGACTGATGCTACATATACACACCTTAATAGTGGAAAAAGGAGGCATTCTAGAAACATGGCGTCAAGGCGAAACTCCAATATTATGCTGCACATGAGCAATAGAGCATAACATCGGACCACAACTTCGGTGTGCAAGAGGAAGGTCACTAGGGGAGGTGGCAATCTGTGATAAGACTGGTACATCTTCTCTGTCTAAGATCATGGTGTTTATTTCCTAAGATGCCACTGTTTCTGCATATGCATTTTCGGGTACCGACGATCATTTATAGGACTGTTGTGAACATATCATCACTTCCAAATTGTAATCGGGTCTGAACTTCATAAACAGAAGGTATCATACAGCTCTGAAACCCTATGTAGTGTTTGTGTTACAAAGAATAGATGTTTTCTTTGGTGTGCAAGGTAGCTGTTTTATGACCTTAGCTTGCCACCATAGTAAACTTCCAGGGAGAACGTATGTCATGTGCTGGAAATATATTTCTTACATTCAAATATTAGTAGCATTGCATTCCACATGATTAATAGATCAGAAACCGCACAGCTCTAACATTATAGTGTGTTTAAGTGCAGAACCGTGTGACACTTGGAATGTGTGTATGTCCCACAATAGTTTCCCTGTTTGCAATACGTTCTTGGTATGGACGACAAACACTGTAACAATACTTTAGAATTGTTAGTGCAAGTGATTTACGTAAAATCTTTCAAACTCCGTTCCTAAGTCACTGACACAGGTTTGTAAGGTACTGCAAACCTGGTGTGTGTGTGTGTACAGTCTTAGACATAAAAACTGACCGCCGGCCGGCCACCACAGAGACTAAGTCTGAGTTGTTCACTTAGGGGGGCCAATAAAACCGACCGCCCCTGACAACGCTAAGTCCGGCCATCTGCACGATCTGGCAACACTGCTAGATGCGGAAGTGTCAGGAGGAAGTGTTGTCTACTTCCGAGATGTAGTCGTGTTGGCTGAGCCCGGGGTCTAGTAGTGCCGGCACGGTAGCTCAGTGTGTTCGGTCAGAGGGTTTAGCTACGCTCTATAATTAAAAACTGAGTGCACGGATCAACAAACAACCTGAATGAGTGTCATCGGACGTCCGCCATGAATAAAGTCAACGAACAATATAGAACAAGATACTTAAAAAATGGTAATCGTTGCGAATTCTAAATTATAGTCGCGTGTTTGCGTCCAACTGTTATATTACCACATTTCAGCCCTCGTCTAAAGTTATGAGTCTGGTTGAACATCGAAGATAATTTGTTTCACATTCTACCCACCAGCAGTAACAAGTACTTGCGGAAACAATTCCACAGGACAGCTAGTGGCTGCGTCACGACAGAACAGCTTACGCTCGAACGTTTCCTCGCGCTGCAGAGGCTACCTGCCACCGGCCAGACGCCACCCGCCGCCTGAAATCCGGCGCCGCCCAGGCGAACGCGGCGCGGCGCTGGAATGTATGTATCAACTGTCATTTTCGAATTTGAAATTCTAATTATCATCTTGCAGTTAAGCATTGGATTTTCCATACTCGAAAATCATGAACTACGGTTAAACTTTGTAAAATTGAGTCGCAAGTGGTAAAAAGTGTAACATCTGCAACACAATATTTACGTTTGGTATAACAGAGGGGTGAATGCAGAGGAGGCCGCTAAAAAGATTTGAACTGTGTGTAGAGCGAGTGCTTTTCGAAAAATACGCCATAAAAATATTATTGTTTGAACAAAGATGGTTTTGGCATGAATGATTTTCCACATTAAGCAAGTCTCGACTACTGATATATGTGATGCATTACCAGTTAACCATCAGGCGACATTTGCATTCAACAGGCAAAGTTCAGAAGTCTGGTGTAGGAGTACTGCATGCTCTAATTCGAAACAACGAAAATCAACGGAGTGACTATTATTTAACGTCATCAGGTCGGTCATTGAGCAGTCCTAAGCAGTACTGTTACTGGTGACGAGTTATGACGCCTTTATCGTTAACTTCTTGAGAAGAAATGAAAGGCTGAGCCCCACCAAAAGACGTAAACTCGTGCAAAGAGTAGTGTGAACATAATATTTTACATCTGATAAATCCAAAAACCTGTTTTGGGTTACGAATTCTGCCTCAAGGGGTGTGTGCATCACAGCTGGAATTTGTTGCCAACAGCTGAGACGCCTTGCGGTCGCAGTGTAAGATAATCGACCGACAAAACAACATCACGTGTGCTACTGAATGATAAGGCACTTTGTTGATCTGAGAAACACGACTGTCCAGGAGATTGACAGGAAAGTCATCTCTCAGGCACTTGTATTGATAGGGAAGTCCTCTCTCAAGCACTTGTTCCTCTCATCATACACTCGTAAAATTTTACCTTTCCCAATCTTGATTGATCAACATCGACATCTTTAGAACCAGTAGGTTTCTACATGCGTAGAATTTGTAAACCACCTTAGCCTTGTCAGATTGCTTTAGATATCGTGAAAGAAAATTCTGCTGCTGATTAATTTCTCTTTGATGATTACTTTTGCGTTCAGTAAACTCATGCAAAACGCAGTTAAAATATTCACTGTACTAACACAAATTAAATTCAGCTTAGTACAGAAACATCACGACTGCAGTCTATCTTAAAAAAGCATTAAGTATCTGTAAGACGATGGAGCCTATTTTAACACGAATTAGTAGGATATTAAGGGCATTTGACTTGGAAAAGGTCTGTATTGACTTCATGTCCTGTATCATTCGCAAGTATTATCAAAAAGGGGCAGTTCATACATAAAATTATGTTTTCACAACAACAACAAATATGTCGGCAGAAAACAAAAGTGGCATTATGAATTTTGCAGTACCGTAAGGTTTTCGCTCTGACACTAAGGGGTACTAAAAGTACCAAGACGAATTTTGCTCGAGCGTTATCTTACGATTCCCTTATTGAGCTTGTACCTGCCTGCTTGTAGCTCTGCTACAGAACAATTAAAAATCTGGCTTCCAGCGAGTCTAGAAAGGCGAACGAAAGCAGCTGGCACCTGGTAGCCAAGCATGTTACCTGGGAACTGGTTTTTCCTAAAGTGGGTAGACATCATTTTCAGGTTGAATTGTTGGCAAATGTCAGTCAGACGTGTGCCGTTGGTGTAAGTGTTTCGGTGTAATGAATTTGTGCCAATGATTTATCTATAGCTTTTTCTGTCCCAAATAGATAGTTGAAGTCTCCCATTACTATTTTCACCTCATCTTGTGTTCCAGAATTTTTCGACATTTTCGGTGTTTTTCTTATTTTCTATGGTGGTGGGGGCATGTGAATTGATGAGTGTATATTTTTTTATTAGGGCTCTGAATGATCATAGTCATAAGTCGATTGTTGATGGGTGTGATCTCTTTGACAGAGCTGATGATAGATCTGTGTTCGAGAAATGCCATGCCGAAGGTTGGTACGCCTTTCGCTACCTTTTGTTGTGTTTTGCTCTTGAAGACGCGATAGTTTCCTTAATGCAAGGTTTCACTGTCTGTCAGTCGTGGTTCTTGAAGAGCAAGGATGAGAATTTTTTGTCGGTCGATTTCTTATGTGAGATTATTCAGTTTTCGTGTTTGGATCAATGTATCGATGTTTAGTTTTCAAATGCATGTTTTCTGCTTGTAGGGAAATTTACCAGAGATATCCGATATTCTCTGCCGTGCTAGCCTGGACCCCCCACAATCCGAAAATCCAGCTGCCGCCTGTCGACGAGTGAGTTGTGGGGTAAAGTTGACTTTGCTTGCACAGTTCATGTTTGCTTATGTTTCATTGGTTTGGCCTTGATGATACCAGGACCGGACAGGACCAGAGCGTGTTCAAGCCTTTGGAAGCAAATATTTAAAAAAAAAAAAAAAAATTCAAATGTGTGTGAAATCTTATGGGACTTAACTGCTAAGGTCATCAGTCCCTAAGCTTACACACTACTTAACCTAAACTATCTTACAGACAAACACACACACCCATGCCCGAGGGAGGACTCGAACCTCCGCCGGGACCAGCCGCACAGTCCATGATTGCAGCGCCCCAGACCGCTCGGCTAATCTCGCGCGGCGCAAATATTTTCAGCCGAGCTCATTGAGCTAACAGACGGTGATCAGAGTACCGGTGATTTTTACTCAGACGTGTCTGGATTTTGGGTTCAACGGGTTGAGTAGCCGTTCAGGATTGTGTTAGTATTTGGTTCACCCCAAGTATTTGATTTCCTGGGATCCATCCATATGTGGGAGGCTTTCCCCTATCCGCCAAACGGGATTATTATTATTATTATTATTATTATTATTATTATGTCATCTGCAAATCCCATATGGTGTATTTTCCCACCACTGAAACAGATGTGCATTGTCTGATTCAATATTTCCATCACATAAATATGGGTTAAAATTACGTTATATTGCTGCTAGCAAACATATTCATCACTTTTTCTTAGACAGTTGCTACCTGTTGCTCCATCAAAGGAATTTATGTGCGCGGCGTTGTTGCAATACAGACGTTCAAATTATCCGATTTCTGTAATTTCATTTCGATACCAGATCGTTATAATCGGATGCAGCCAGTCAGTCTTTATGTGGATAACTAAGGAACTGATTGTTGTTCAACACACGGCAGTCGTCGCCCTCACTGGAATCAGTGACTGTGTGTGTGTGTGTGTGTGTGTGTGTGTGTGTGTGTGTGTGTGTGTGTGTGTGTTAATGTTCACGCACAATCTGAATCAATACTATTAACATTAGAGAGACAACCAACAATAAATGTTGCATCAAATATGACTGTAAAGTATTTTAATGCGATGGGAAGTTACAAACTGAACTTTTACCCAACCCACGTCCTGCATATTGCGTTAATTAAGTAACGTGTATTAACTCCATAACATCGATAGGAGAGACAGTGTGCTCTTGCTGTCGTGGCTCGTGACAAGTGCAGCGATTACCAGTGCCCAATGCCACCGCGATTTGTTTATGTTGGCTGAGCGTGGACACTGGCAAACGCTTTGCCATAAACAGAAAGAAATCACCTTGGCTCTGACTGCAGTGAGCGGACATCACTGCCTGCATGTTCTTATAGTAACAAACGTGAGACTCTACTCACAGGTGTCATGGAGGAATTGGAACGGATATCATGTCATTAATCATCAGAATAGTAACCAGTGATGAACTGTCCACTCTATTTGAATCCCAAGAAAATAGGAACCTTCTCACAAAGGAATGTGAGGTGATATCAAAATTTATCCAACGTACAAAAATTAACTGCAGAGCTTTCATGCACGCATTAGTAGCACACAAGGAAATAATATGTCTTCGAAGCGTATATTTCATTTCCTCTTCTCATGTCAACGCCCTTGTTTTACTATGAAGTGAGAAAATAAACACGAAAACCTAAAGTTCCTGAGAAGCATATAAGCCATTTCCTCTTCTCATATCAAAGCTTTTGTTTTAGTATGAAGTAAAAAAAAATAAACAGTCTAGGGTTCTGAAGCATAATATGACACCAGACTCTTATCGTAGGCTCTATCAGAAAGGCAAAAAGCTGGGAGCTGTCCATTCTTTTGTCCAACAGTCTGTTTCCTTTCATGCATTACTACCATTCGACGGCTCTAATTTAAGGACTTGCGGGCATCAAGTTCTTCAGCACAATAAGCCTCATGCTATTGTGCTAATTACAGTATGGAAAAAAATGCAACAAAGTCGAGTTCCACTAGAGCATTGAGGATATTTGGACATGTCTGTATTCAGCAATGACTGCCAGCTGCCACAACACCTAACAGAATCCATGCGGCCGGCCATACAACTGTGAGTGCACTTCAGACATTCAGTAAAGGCGGGTCCACGCTGAGTGCGCCGTGCCGTGCCGCGCTGAGCAAAACTGCTGTGCGCGGGTGAGCGCGTCCAGTGTGGACGGCGAACTGCGCTGCGCAGTGTTCTGGCTGTTGTCGGTACAGCAAAGGGAGTGGCGCGTTTGCGCGCGCTCAGTTTAGACGGGGCTTCGGCTGGCAGGCGTGGTAGTTTATTACGTGCGTCAATTCGCGGTGACAGGTCATGCGTTCTCGCGTAGGTGTCCTCATTATGGAGTGGGACCGGAAGCAAAGTGAGAACCTCAAAGAGCTGTATAGACAAAGGCGGGAACTGTGGGACCCAAAAGACAATAATTACCACATAAAAATCAAAAAAGTGATGCTTGGCAGTGGGTCGCGAGTGGCGTCGGCTGTGAAATCGACGAAAAAAAAAAAAAAAAAAAAAAAAAAAGAATGACATCATTGTTGTCTTCCTACAGAAGGGAGAAAATGAAAATGAATCAGTCTAGGTGCACTGGAAAAGGTAACTACTCATAAACAATGTTTGTAACAACACAGTTTCCCATTTACATTTATTATAACATCGCACTATTGTTTCAGGGCTGACAGACACAATAGTAACTGGTTTGCTTTCCCATTATTTGAATTCCTGAAGGAACGAGACACTCCCACTGGTACGATACACACAGAATATGTGCGTACATGTTATGTAACAATTATCTATAATATAGAGTCAGATTCTATTAGCACTTTAACACACTAGATAATTAGGCCAAAGTGTGGTCTTCACAATGGTGTAGTGATAAACACGTATATGCTTTCATGCTGCCTCATCTGGCCAAGGTATACGTCCATTTTTGATAAAATAGTCGGCTATCTCTTCGCGAATAGCTCGGGCATTTGACGAACTTTTTCTTGGCACTGCCTTTAAATTGCATAATGACACTGGTTGTGCTTCCCGTCTCCATGTTCCTTCCACTAAAGTGCCATCTGGCAGCTCACTGTCCACTGTGCCGCCTGGAGCATACAAACTGGAAGATTTCTTGCTCTGCCTCAAATAATTATGCAAGTAAATAGTTGTCAGTACAATAACACTGGCTTTTTCTGGGTCCAGAAGCATTGGTTTCCTCATGACCATAAAAACGGATGTCAGGATTCCAAAACAATTTTCGACAACTCGACGGGCTCTTGAAAGTCCATAGTTGAATGTTCTCTCTTTTGTACCTTTCGCATAGACGCCTGCGTATGGTTTCCATCACATTCTCATGCAAAGCAAATGCTTCGTCGGCCAATATAACATATGGCGTCATCTGTTCACGTGCAGGAAGTGGTTCAGGTCGAGGTATGTTAAGGGAGTTGTCTTGCAATTTCTCCCACAATTTAGTGCTTCTGAATATTCCGCCATCAGATATACGACCTTGTGAACCTACACGTGCATACAAGAAATTGTACTTTGCATCCACCAGAGCAAATAACACAATGCTAAAAAAGTTCTTATAGTTATAGCACTCGCTGCCGGTATTTATTGGTGCCTGTAACATTACGTGTTTACCGTCCATAGCAGCCAGGCAATGGGGGAATTCCATGTTTTATCAAATTCCTCCGAACATCGTTTCCATTCTTCTGAAGTACTCGGCAACTGAAAAGAAAGGGTTTCAAAGAAGTTACAACATATCTTGTCTTAAAAACTGAAGAATTGAAACATGTCTTTGTTACATAATCGTGTCAAGTGTGGTTGAAATGAGGGTCTACAATGGGCAGTTCTAGAATGAAAGCTTGCGATAACAAGAATTTCTCTTGTGAGGGGCCCACAGTGATATAATATTTTCTGAAGGAAATCATGGCGCCATTGACTGTTGACAAATTTTTAGTATCATGTCACAACTGCAGTTTCGGCGTTAAGCCATAGTCTTGCATTTTGCATAGAATTTTCATTCCATATATGAAATTCGTACCGCAATATTTTATGCTCAGAACAAGTGCATGCCGGTTACAATGATATAACTTAACATACACTCCTGGAAATTGAAATAAGAACACCGTGAATTCATTGTCCCAGGAAGGGGAAACTTTATTGACACATTCCTGGGGTCAGATACATCACATGATCACACTGACAGAACCACAGGCACATAGACACAGGCAACAGAGCATGCACAATGTCGGCACTAGTACAGTGTATATCCACCTTTCGCAGCAATGCAGGCTGCTATTCTCCCATGGAGACGATCGTGGAGATGCTGGATGTAGTCCTGTGGAACGGCTTGCCATGCCATTTCCACCTGGCGCCTCAGTTGGACCAGCGTTCGTGCTGGACGTGCAGACCGCGTGAGACGACGCTTCATCCAGTCCCAAACATGCTCAATGGGGGACAGATCCGTAGATCTTGCTGGCCAGGGTAGTTGACTTACACCTTCTAGAGCACGTTGGGTGGCACGGGATACATGCGGACGTGCACTGTCCTGTTGGAACAGCAAGTTCCCTTGCCGGTCTAGGAATGGTAGAACGATGGGTTCGATGACGGTTTGGATGTACCGTGCACTATTCAGTGTCCCCTCGACGATCACCAGTGGTGTACGGCCAGTGTAGGAGATCGCTCCCCACACCATGATGCCGAGTGTTGGCCCTGTGTGCCTCGGTCGTATGCAGTCCTGATTGTGGCGCTCACCTGCACGGCGCCAAACACGCATACGACCAAAATTGGCACCAAGGCAGAAGCGACTCTCATCGCTGAAGACGACACGTCTCCATTCGTCCCTCCATTCACGCCTGTCGCGACACCACTGGAGGCGGGCTGCACGATGTTGGGGCGTGAGCGGAAGACGGCCTAACGGTGTGCGGGACCGTAGCCCAGCTTCATGGAGACGGTTGCGAATGGTCCTCGCCGATACCCCAGGAGCAACAGTGTCCCTAATTTGCTGGGAAGTGGCGGTGCGGTCCCCTACGGCACTGCGTAGGATCCTACGGTCTTGGCGTGCATCCGTGCGTCGCTGCGGTCCGGTCCCAGGTCGACGGGCACGTGCACCGTCCGCCGACCACTGGCGACAACATCGATGTACTGTGGAGACCTCACGCCCCACGTGTTGAGCAATTCGGCGGTACGTCCACCCGGCCTCCCGCATGCCCACTATACGCCCTCGCTCAAAGTCCGTCAACTGCACATACGGTTCACGTCCACGCTGTCGCGGCATGCTACCAGTGTTGAAGACTGCGATGGAGCTCCGTATGCCACGGCAAACTGGCTGACACTGACGGCGGCGGTGCACAAATGCTGCGCAGCTAGCGCCATTCGACGGCCAACACCGCGGTTCCTGGTGTGTCCGCTGTGCCGTGCGTGTGATCATTGCTTGTACAGCCCTCTCGCAGTGTCCGGAGCAAGTATGGTGGGTTTGACACACCGGTGTCAATGTGTTCTTTTTTCCATTTCCAGGAGTGTATTTCGAAATTTAACTTAACGATGGCTTACGGCCGAAACTGCAGTCGTGACATTGTAATAAGAGTTTGTTAACAATCAATGGCATCATGTCTGCCTTCAGAAATCATCCGATATCAATCCACCGACCATTGTTCACAAATTTCACCATACTTGTCACACTAGTGGAATTTCCGAGTTCGCCAAGAAATATTGCTACTTGTAGAATCGATTTAGCCGTATAAGTGAATTAAAGGAAAAGAAATTACTTCGTACTGTACCATAATGAAATAGAATTCTGGTTGTGGCATTTACTGTAAAACCTTATACATTATAGCCTAATATTTCATTTCAGAGTTCTGGTGATGAAGAAAACCAACAGGATTCTACGGTAAATGTCGCCGAAGAAGTATTACATCTAAATGACACTACTCTGGAGAGTCCTGGCGAGTCACCTCCTATTAACAAAGAAGAAGGAATGGCGTACAGGGGAAAGGTTTTCCAGTCCCCAAAAAAACCGGCCAGTAAACGTAAGAAGAAAGAAGATCCGATGCTCATGAAGGCCTATGGCATTTTGGAAAGTGTGGGAAATGTACGTCCCGACGAGTGTTCCACATTCGGGGAACATATTGCAATGAAGCTCCGCAAATTTGACACCCGCAGGTGATCAGTGCTAATGCACAGAATAAACAATTTGATTTTCGATGCCGAGACTGATTTGTATGCACATCATCTGACATCAGATAGTTCGTCTCCTTCTGTCGTCCATTCTCCCCAAAGCAGTCCTGTTCCCCACCCACCCCTCTCCCCCATGCAGTCCTATTGGCAACTTCTCCTTCGAGTCACTCCCAGTCACTTCTGCTCGTCTCTCATCAAACGGTTGTCCCTACTCAACCAAGCAGCAGCAATGAACAACATGACTATCTCGCTCTGCCTACCAGATTCAGCTCTGCTCCAAGAACCTCCATCATATACTTTTTTGTAGTGCTTCATAAATACATTTGATTAAGCACATTCTGTTAACAATAACGTGTTTCAGACATTTTTATTTGTATGCGGATATTTACGTACATACGTATGTACGATATTTACGTACATACTGAGTGGTCAGCGTGACAGACTGTCAATCCTAAGGGCCCGGGTTCGATTCCCGGCTGGGTCGGAAATTTTCTCCGCTCAGGGACTGGGTGTTGTGTTGTCCTAATCATCATCATTTCATCCCCATCGACGCGCAGGTCGCCGAAGTGGCGTCATATCGAAAGACCTGCACTAGGTGAACGGTCTACCCGACGGGAGGCCCTAGCCACACGACATTTCCATTTTTTTACGAACAACAAAACTGCAGTCAATAAATAACTGTTTGTAAGGAACTTTCTTTGATGTAATGCTATCAGCCCTCAACCCCTTTTACCTTGTAAACATTTGACTTCGGACAGGTAACAACTTTATGCAAATAACTTAACTACAAATCCTTTGAAAAGGATGGTTTCATTTAACGACAATGAACAATAATAACTTCTTACCTTCACAAAGGGTTTCAGTGCATTATTGAGAGTGGTGCAAACTTCGATGACAATCGTTGATATACTTTGTTTAGATAATTTGAACAGATACATCACACTTGTAAAGGAATCTCCAGTTGCCAGAAAGCGCAAAGTTATTGCCAGTCTCTCTTTGGTAGACATAGCACGTCTACAATTTGTGTCTTTCTTCATTATGTCTGGTTCGATCACTTTCAACACATATTCGAAGTCTTCGAAAGACATTCGATAAAAGTTTTCGAACTGTCCACTGTCGCCTGCAAGTAGTTCACTGAAAAGATCATTTCCACCGTACAATGCCCTACTCTTTAACACTGGGGTTACCCAATGACGACGATTCTTCCTCTTCTTCCTTAACTGATGGTACAGCACAATAAATGCGGCACTCACAATCTTGGCTCGCTCCATCTTCAGACGTGCGCGCGCTCCAGCTGGAACTACAGTGCGTGTCTCGGAACGGCGCGGCGCGGACGACGCATCCTACTGTGCTACAGCAGTGCGCGGGCTGCAGCGGCGCGGCGCAGTGTGGACCCGCCTTAAGACGTCAGGAGATGGACGGAAATGTCAAATTAACGTCACTTTCCGAGTCGTATTCAATCCAGAATGAAGTATTATTAAGGTAGTTGAGCATTCTAGCAATTACACTTTGATGATTCCCATATGAGTATTCTGATAGCCAAAAGAACCCGTTAGTCTGAAACCATCGGGAACTGCATTAATATCAAACCGCAAGAAC
Organism: Schistocerca americana; assembly: GCF_021461395.2. Taxonomy (NCBI): domain Eukaryota; kingdom Metazoa; phylum Arthropoda; class Insecta; order Orthoptera; family Acrididae; genus Schistocerca; species Schistocerca americana. The sequence goes on along the minus strand of NC_060130.1, from coordinate 412,771,139 downwards.
TTGAGACAATACGTGGACTCTTCGCTGGGTAGCCTATAACTGTTATTTAGGATTCTCTCCATCCTAGGCATAATGCAAATGGAACTTCACATTGGGTTGGGTTGTTCTGGGAGAAGAGACCAAACTGCGAGGTCATCGGTCTCATAGGCTTAGGGAAGAACGGGGAAGGAAGTCGGCTGTGCCCTTTCAAAGGAACCATCCCGGCATTTGCCTGGAGAGATTTAGGGAAATCACGGAAAACCTAAATCAGGATGGCCGGACGCGGGATTGATAACTTCACATTCACGAGGCGCTTTCTGATGTTCTTGACAAACATCAGCAATTTGCTATCACAGAGAGTTACAACTGTCTTATGATAATGGTACATGTTTCCAGTGGGCGTGGTGGTGTTACGCTATCAAACTGCTTACAGTAACGTTAGTGGTGGCGCACATAATTTAGCGCTGACTACCTACTTAAATAAAGATAGTGTGGTGGCGTCATCGCTTCTCTTTATTTGGCATCAGCTTGGGAAATCCAATTTAACGAACATAGTACTCCATTCACGAGCTGCTAATGATACAGTATGACTACAGAGATCATCGTGCGGGTCTTACATTAATTCTGCAGTGAATTGCTTAACAAATATTACCCCCAGCTATGCAGCTAGAATGACACATTACACAGGTACTCTATGGTTAAGTAATTATACAGGATGTTTCAGGAGGAATAGTAAATATTGTAGGAGATGGTAGTATAGACAAATTGCAGAAAAAATGCCACATAACATGTGTCCAATTTTTATTGAGTACATATAGCTGGGTTCAATGCATTTTCGTTTCGTATGTTGGTCCTTACAGGACCCAGTTGTCTACACTTCCTTGAAAATGAGCTTCCAGCGTTACTGGAAGAGGTTCCTTTAGCTACAAGAACGTGTATGTTCATCCAGCATGACGGGGCTCCTGCACATTTTAGTCCTCAGGTGACACAGTCCAAACCTAACGTTTCCAGGAAGATGGAGCAGCAGATATGGGAACTTTTCTTTTCCACCAAGGTCCCCGGATCTTATCTCTTTGGATTTTTGCCTGTGGGGATGGTTAAAGGCGAAGTCTACAAAGAAAAAGTAAACCCGAGAGCCGATTTGTTCGTTCAGATTATGAATAGTGCAGCCCTCATAAAAGAACGCAAAGACGACCTCAGAAGAGCTACACGTGGTGTTATCAAGAGAAGTCAAATGTGCATAGAAGTTGGTGGGGGAATTTTTGAAAATCAACTTTGGACGTCCTCATCTGCCTTTGCTTTGAGTTTGTTAGGGTTAAGTACTAACAGCTGTATCTCTGCACTCAATAAAAAGTGGATGCATTTATATGTAATTTTTTATGCAATTCGTCTGCACTACCACCTGCTAAAATATCTACTATTCCTCCTGAAACACACTATATATAGATATATGTGTGGTGTCTGTTCTTCCAGACATGTCCGAAAGAAAAGACACTACGAATCCGGGTTCTAACCTGGTCAGGCACAAATTTTCATCTGACACCGTTGTTCTATTTTAGCGCCCATGATAGCCTGGACATCCATCCTTCGATATTTAATTGATTAACAAGTTTTGTCTATTTCGATTTGTAGTGTCTGTTCTTTCGGAAATATCCGAAAGCGTGCACGCGCGCACACACACACACACACACACACACACACACACACACACACACACAGACATTTTTATCTTAAGTGCTGTCGGAAAATGTTTGGCAACTCGGTGATAGTGCCGGATTGGAGATGTATCAACCTACTCATTTCACTAGATTTAATTGTAACTTTCTGAACAATTCATGTTTAATAATTGACAGCGACAGTGTCTCCATTCGTTTACTTTGTCAGAAACCTGCTTCTTTCTGCCCTTGCCTGTACTACAGCAATGAGTGATTGCTCACATTCTTGATGCCTTACTGGACGTGCTACTGCAACTGTAGCCAAAGATTCAAATCCTGCTGGAAAAGTATGTTTCAAGTCAGATGGTTTAGCTCCTCCCCTAGTGTCACTAAAAACGATCACAACGAAATTAAGTATAGGAATCCTATGAAACCCTTGAGTTCATAATGCGGTGCTGTGCACATGAAAAAAGTAGTTTTTCACAATTATCAGATGACAGATGGAATTTCTCAGGTTCCATTAATTATGACTGCATTATTAATTCTTGGTTCACAGGCGCTTTTCTGTCGCTTATTGTAACTGTTTTTTGAATGTTAGAGCTGGAAGAATATGCATCAGATTTTCGTCATATGGAATATTCGAATTCACCTTAAATCTTCAAGTTTCGAACGAAGGCAGAATATCCGTCAGAAAACATGACAACAAGAAGACAGACCATGCCTGTCTTCTGGCGAATGTACCAATGACAGTGATCTCGATAACAATATTGTACAGCAAAGATACGTTGCCAACTCAACCACTGGAGAAGCTCCAAAATTGTAAATCGCGTCTGCTGAATACGCTTTCAAGGTTTCGGTCTGATTAAGACAGCAAAACACAAACAATTGTCGCAGTTATTTATTTATGACATTTAGTTTGCATTCAGTGCATCGATGTATCACAACTAATTACACTCTAGCCCCTAAACCTACTTACAGAAATGCGAATAAGACTCATTGACATATAATGAGGATATTGCGGGCCTTACCACACGCAACATTGAGACGAAGCTATACAGAATACATCAGCTAGTATCCTTCCTGGCAGTATAACTGAAACTTGGCAACAGTGCAGAATATGTTTGGCAACTCTGTGACCGACGAGGAGGAGGAGATTAGTGTTTAATGTCCCGTCGACAACGAGGACATTAGAGACGGAGCGCAAGCTCGGTTGAGGGAAGGATGGGGAAGGAAATCGGCCGTGCCCTTTCAAAGGAACCATCCCGGCATTTGCCTGAAGCGATTTAGGGAAATCACGGAAAACCTAAATCAGGATGGCCGGACACGGGATTGAATGTGACCGACGAGTTACTTCCTTGATGGCACAGAACTATCCTGCTAAATTCACTTGATATTATCGTGTCATTTCAGTTTAATAATGTGAGTGATTTTCTCTTGAGATGTGACGTAAGGATATCAGTTAATGCTTTTGAGGCAACGAAAATCGTTTCACACGGGAAATACAACTATTATCGTGTCTTACGTTGCGAATTATCTGCCATCGCGGCTACTGGGCCAGAAAGTAACTCAAAGGCACCGCACCTATTCGCTAGCTCCTACGTAATGTGCATGCCTGTCAGGTGCACGCTGCATTTGTTCGCCTTTCAAGACTCGCTGAAAGCCAGATTTTTAATTCTTTTGCGGCAGAGTTACAAGCAGGCAGATACAAGCTCAATAAGGGACAACGCTCGAGCAAAATTCGTCTTGCTACTTTTAGTACACCTTAGTGTCAGAGCAAAAACCTTACAGTGCTGCAAAATTCATAATGCCACTTTTGTTTTCTTCCGACATACTTTTTGTTGTTGTGAATACATAATTTTATCTATGAACTGCCACATTTCCATAATACCTGCGCATGATACAGGACATGAAGTAAATACAGATATTTTCGAAGCCAAAGTCGGTAATATTCTACTAATTCGTGTTAAAATAGGCTCAATCGTCTTACAGATACTTAATGCTGCAGTCGTGATGTTTCTTTAGTAAGCTGAATTTAATTTGTATTAGTGCAGTGAATATTTTAACTGCGTTTCCCGTTAGTTTATAATAGTAATTATCAAAGAGAAAGTAAGCAGCTGCAGGATTTTCTTTCACAATATCTAAAACAATCTGACAGTGTTAAAGTAATTTACAAATTCTACGTCCATAGAAGCCTACTGGTTCTAACGGTGTCATTAAATCAGTGTAGTTTGAAGAGTATTTTCGACTAGAAATGAATTGCCTTGACGACTGATCGATCAAGAGCGGTAAATGTAAAATTTTACTAGTATATGATGAGAGGAACAAGTGCTTGAGAGAGGTCTTCCCAATCAATAAAAGTGCCTGAGAGATGACTTTCCTATCAATCTTCTTGATAGTTTTGTTTATCAAATCAACGGAGTGCCTTATCATTCAGTAGCACACATGATTTTGTTTTGTTGGTCGATCATCTTACACTGCGACCGCAAGGTGTCTCAGCTGTTGGCAACAAATTCCAGCTGTGATGTACACACCCCTTAGGGCAGAATTCGTAGCGCAAGACATACTTTTGGAGCTATCAGACGTAAAATATTGTGTTCACACTACTCTTTGCTCGAGTTTACATCTTTTGGTGGGACTCAGCCTTTCATTTCTTCTTAGGAAGTTAACGATAAAGGCATCATAACTTGTCACCAGTAACAGTACTGCGTAGGAATGCTCAATGAGCTACCTGATGACGTTAAATAATAGTCACTCCATTGATTTTTGTTGTTTAGAATTAGAGCATGCAGTACTCCTACACCAAACTTCTGAACTTTGCCACTGAATGCAAATGTCGCATGATGGTTAAATAGTAATCCATCACATACATCAGTAGTCGAGACTTCCTTAATGTGGAAAATCATTCATGCCAGAACGATCTTTGTTGAAACAAGAATATCTTTTTCTGGCATATTTTTCTCAAAAGCACTCGCTCCACACACAGTTCAAATCTTTCTAGCTGCCTCCTCTGTATTCACCTTTCTGTTATACCAAAAGTAAATATTGTGTTACACCTTTTTCCACTTGCGACTCAATTTTACAATGTTTAACCGTAGTTCATGATTTTCAAGAATGCAAAATCCAATGCTTAACTGCAAGATGATAACCAGAACTTCAAATTCGAAAATGACAGTTGATACATACACACAAAGCGCCGCGCCGCGTTCGCCTGGGCGGCGCCGGAGATCAGGTGGCGGGTTGCATCTGCCCGGTAGATGCTGGAGCGCGAGGAAACGCTAGAGCGTGAGCTGTTCTGATCGCGACGCCGCCACGAGCTGTCCTGTGGAATTGTTTCTGCAAGTACTTGTTATTGCTGGTGGGCCTAAATGTGGTTAAAAAAAAAAATTCTGTTGGACGCGAACACGCGACTATAAACTTAGAATTCGCGACGATTACCACTTTTTTTAATTTATTTATTTATTTATTTTTATATATTTATTGAGATCACATAGGACGCCCTCCAGGCGAAAAACAAATATGGGTAATTACAATCAATAACAAACACAATAAAAAGGGAATTACAGAATTTAAAGAAAACGCCCTCCTGGAAGAACAGACAAAATGGCATCCGCATCCCGCCAACTTGTGGGTAGCCGCACACTGAATCCCAAGGCAGTGAGGCATGTTCCAGGCACGTCTTAACGAAGAATATTGCATTTGCCGATACACTGGATCGAGTCCTGGCATTACACAATCTCAGTGAAATCACCTTGTCATACATGGGACACCCCAGCTGCAGGGGGGATCGAAGAAGGCACAACCCAAACAGTTGGCATAGTACTGACGGTATCGCGAATGGTGCACGAGAAAAGTAAAGCAATCTTGCAGGAACGTCCATACATCAAGAACACTCTTATCACCTTCATGGAACAAATAAGAGATCGAGAGTCCTTTTATCCAGATCACAGTGTTGGTCTTCATACGTGGGAAGTAAGTCTCATCTGGGAACAGAAGAGATTTCAGTGTAATGGCATGGGGAGCCGTACATAGAAGAAAGGCAAGCATCTCGTGAATCAGCTGCCATACCTCTGCAGAAGATCCACACATCAGTCGATTTTCGTCCGTATCAAGTTCGTGACAACGAGGACCCAGCGGCGAATCTGTCATTTTTATGGCATGTAGACGCTGTTTTGCCATGTAATTTCCATTAACGACCAGATACCAGGTCGCCTGTGTGCTCTTGTCAAGGAGAATATGTTGCACACAACGCCAAACCACGGGCCATGCGATTGTAGGATGTCAGCTTTCCACAACATTCCTAGTATGATTTCTCATCATTAGGCGGTAAACATCATGTGCGGTAGGGTTTCTGGTACTAGGCAAGTTGGCATGGACATAACTGTATTCGATGAAACAGGTCCTGACATGTGAGAGTGAGGAAGAAATATGGATTACTGCAACAGGTGCCGGTTCGACGGCGGGTCCACGATTTAACCATCGTACTTACATAAGGGGCAGCTGCTCTCGCTTGGACGATGACAAGGCCGTGGCCGCCATCTCGAGGAGGAAATGTCGGCGTGTCATAGCAGACTTTGAGGATGAGACCCGCACTTAAAAAGTAACCGAACGCCGCCTGAAGTCTGTGTGCCATTGCATTTGGCATCGGTAAAATCTGTGCTAAATGGGGCAGTCGCGAGACTCGATGTATGTTAACAAAATCCACCCTTTGTAACATGTCCAATGCTCTTAGGAGGTTGCCACGAACGTTAGTGCAGATAGCTTGAAGCAGGCGTTTGTAGTTAAATGAGATCATGCGCTGTGTATCACGCATGAAGGTGATCCCCAAACATTTGAGCTTGTCCACTAATGGCAATGGAGCCACACTCTCTGTTGGAAGACCTCTACTGACGGACATAGCACTAGATTTCGTCAGATTCATACGGCTGCCCACAGCAGTCCTGTACTGGTTGATCCATGCCAGTGCCTCTCGCACTTCATCGTCTGATAGAACCAAGAACACCACGTCATCTGAATAGGTGCGGCAGATGAAAGCATTCCCCCTCATTGTTAACCCTTTGAGCTGGCTCCTCAAACCGTGTAACAGTGGCTCAAGGGCGATGGAGAAAAGCAGCATTGACAGCCAACATCCTTGACCCACCAACCGCATGACATTAATAGGGCCCGCTTCACGGCCATTGGCCAGCACTCGTGATGTGGCACCTTGGAGGAGCCGCAAGACGATGTGTATAAACCTGTAGGGAAAGGCCATCCGTCTGAGTACGTTTTCTAGAAAGGCATGACTCACTCTATCAAAGGCGTGGTCGAAGTCCACTGTCACTAAGGCACCGTGACAGCGGCAGGTCGTGGCCAGGACTATGGCGTCATGATAATCACTGAGTGTCATCTGAATGTTACTGTCACTACCAAAGCACGTTTGACCCAGAGACATGACTGGAGGAATGACGCGCTGAAGGCGTGCGGCAAGAATCCGAGTAAAAATCTTGAAGTCACAATTTAACATGGTCAACGGTTGATAATGCCCAATCCCTGACCTCCCGATGGCTTGGGGACTGGGATAAGCAAGCCTTCTACGAATTCGGGTGAGAAAGGAAGGTCAGGGTTCATCAGTTCTTCATACATTGCAGTCCAGCATGAGCCCATGTCATCAAGGAATGTATGTAAAACTCCAGCAGGAACCCATCTGGACCTGGGGCTTTATTCGCCCCACCATTATGAAGGGTATCGGCGACATCATCAGACGCAACTGTCACTGTGAGAATCTCCGCAGCAGCCTCATCCACAGTACTCGTCAAGGAAAGGACATCAGTCGTTACCGCTATGTTCTGGTCCCCTGCTGCATAGAACTGGTTGTAGTGACCCACAAAGGCTTTTACAATGTTATTCTGGGACGTCAATCGGCGACCATCTGGCATGTCGAGGGCGTTGACCAGATTTCTCCGACACCGCTGCTTCTCTCGGATAATATGATGCATGGACGGGGGCTCTCCTAGTACACAATCGTGACATCTTGTGCGTACTATTGTGCCTTCAAGGCATTGATGCACAAGAGAAATAATCTTCGCCTTAATACGTTGAATTTCAATCCGCTGTTAAACAGAGGGCCAAGGTTTGAGAGTTCACGGAGAACTGTGAGATAGTATTCCATGGTATGTCGTTGCCACAGCATTTTGTGCATGGAAGGATGGTTGTACCTCCGACGGGGTGCAGACTGGTGCTTTCACCACAGAATCAACCATCAGGGCAACATCTTGATAAATATGATCCTCATTGTCTTGAGTGTCCTTCTTTGACACATCCCAAGCATGTCTTCGGCTGGCTATCATAAATAATAATTGCACAACAGCCACCAACATATAAGTAGGACGGCACATGGTTGGTTAGCTCTATGTGGATCTGTCGTACTCAGAACTGGGTATGTAGTGAACTGAACCCACTTTTCAGCTGTATGACTATATGACTAATCAACTTTCCATATGGACGGAATGCAGATACCACTATCTCTGAAGGTACCTCGAAAGGGAGCTCTAATACAGGTATCATCCGCTGTCCAAGTCCAACATTTTCCACAGTTATGTCACCGATGTGTCCATCAGAGTGACGGACCTGTTGCGGCCACGTGTGGTAAGCGTTGCTTCACACAGTGGAGAATGGCAAAACAGAGGCAGGGCGGCGACCGAGGCGTTGTGAAGTAGGCAGGCACAGATAGCCTTGCTGACAGCAGCAGTCTACCAACAGAATGACGCAAGGACGCACACAGACCGAGCGCCGAGCGAAGCCTGGAGAGTGCTGAGTAAGGAGAAGTGAGGCCAGCACACTAAGTTACGCTGCCATATACTGCGGGAGTAATAACAAAACGCTACCACCAAGGGTAATAAACGTCCTCCTGCCGGATATAAATAGTGGAGGGCAAGCAGCAACAGACAGAAGCAATTAGGAAGCAGTTCGGATCTGAGGACGGATGTGGCCCGTGTCCGAATGTTCAATCTTCGTAGGTGACGATTCCGGAAGTCTGTTCCAGCTCGCAGGAGTCATTCGTTCGCCACCAGATGTCAACTTCAGCTCTAGAGGTCGGTCCGAGTTCGGTCGGCACCATGGCTAACGGTCTTGGTCACAGGCGCCACTGGGGACTGACGCCCGGACTTCACAGCAACCCACCCCCACGGCGCATGGTCCGTCCATGACGGGACCTCGCGGACATCGCGACTGATGGCTTCCCAGCTGCCAGTGCAGCAGGCGTCGGCAGCTGACCTCACGGCGACACGGCTCCGTGGACGTGCCCATACCGGGCGCCGAGCGGCGACGAGTTCATCTCAAGCACAGGGCATCCTGGCTTCAGCGGAGAACTGGTGGCTTGAGGCTCCCGAGTGCATTCAGCGGCGCGCGTTGCGTGTATTGTCAGAGAATTTACACAGCAGCAGCCAGGCGGAGGAATCTGCAGGGCTCGGCAGTGACGACGAGGGAGAAATTGTAAAGAAAGTTCAATAAATAATTGTAAAACTCCACGCCGTCTCAGTCTTTGGCGCAGCCACTGTGTCTGATTCTAATAAGTGGTGCAGAAGTTGTAACAGAACTTAAGACCACTTCGAGTTGCACTTAGAATTGTGTCACATATGTTTTTGTTTACGAATTTCACGTATACCACACTGCTTACTATGGACATGTGGATGCCAACAAGGTCGCTGCAATCAATCTTAACTTCATCTCTGATAAACTGTTCGATTTCTAGTGCTTTTGGTCGGATATACTCTGGTGCAAAGCTAACCTTCAGTGTCGATTTTCTGTGGGCATAAGCCATTCTCAGTCGAAAGAAATATAGCACGCTAAGACAGCAGAATCATGTACACAACTCTGTGAGTGAGCTGTGCGGCGAGGACGTTAACAAGACGCCCATGCCGCTAGCATGCCGAAAGGTGACTGCCACTAGACCACGGGCTCAGCCAACACAACTACATCTCGGAAGTAGACAACACTTCCTCCTGACACTTCCGTATCTAGCAGTGTTGCCAGATCGTGCAGATGGCCAGACTTAGCATTGTCAGGGGCAGTTGGTTTTATTGGCCAGCTTAAGTAAACGACTCGGACATAGTCTCTGTGGCAGCCTGCCGGTGATCAGTTTTTATGTCTAAGACATAATATGCATTTTCCATTGCTTGTGATCATTTTCGAGGACCGATTCGAGCATTGCATATTTTCTGAACCATAAAAAGATGTGAGCACTGAGTGCTATATAGCTCTGGAAAGCTATATTTTGCATATATCACAAAGAATCTATCATCTTAAAGTTTGCCACTATAGTGAATGGGATAGAAAACTTGCACAGTGGATGTATGTCACATGTTGGACATGATGTCCTGCATTAGGGTACTAAGAGCATTGAACTCTGCATGACTAATATGTTGGAAACGACATGGCTTTAACATTATAGTGTGTTAAAGTGCAGAATCATGTAGATTTAGAGTACATGTGTTTATGTTGCACAACCATTGCTCTCTTGGCAGTACCTTCTTGGTGCTGACTCCAGACACTGGAACAACACCTCACAATTGACATCACAGTTGATTTACGTAAAATGCTTTGGACAACATCCACCTGGAGCTCTACCATGCATAAATCATGTTTCTTCTTGACTGTCTGTTTTATCATCACAACACACTCATATTTACTCTACACCAATAAGGGGGCTAACCTCCTCAACATGCATGCATCTGGAGAGATCTTATGCACCACGATGGGTGCCGTAAGACTGGTGCGGAACACTCTTTACCAAACAGCAGTTATAGACTCAGCTCAGTTTGTTCCCTCACGAGACATGGTATGTAGCAGGTATAGTACTTCTGATTAATTGCAAATTAAATTGGCTACAGTGTTGCAGGTAGGACTGGTCGAAGGCAGTGTGGGGGCGGGGGGTGGGGGGGTGGGGGGGGGAGGGGGGGATCTTTCAGTCTTCAACTTTATCTTATGAATTCGAGAATACTCTGTGGTTCCCATCCACATACCGAAAGCAGGCCAATCGTAATCATAAATTCCGCACTATGATTGAAGTACTAGAATATGTAGCTGACCTAACTGCATTGGTATAGGACGCTGTCTGGTATGGTTTGGTGTATATGTCTGAGAATTTACCGTGAATGGACATACTGCACAGTCATCTATCTACATTTGCAGTTGAGTATATGGTACAAAGTACTGGAGAGGCTGTTTAGTGATGATACAGAAATTGGGAAGCATGATGTCAGGTCACTCGTTGGCGTTGAAATTATGGAAAAACAGGTAAAATTGCTAAAATTGATCGCACTTTCAAATGTGGTGCTTATTACAGTATTTCACCCCTATTGAATGTGTATTTTTCATCCCATCCATCCACTGGTATGCTGTTGATTACCACATAATGATTGAATGACAACACTTGTTTCACATGGAGAGAGTCTTGATGGGAGCAACACCTTCCAGGGATGGTAAGCACTCAAATAGTGATTGCGTGCATGGCTGCAATAAGAGTAATCAATCCTCTTGGTGTCTTTGAAATTGAACATCGAGATATCTGCTACCCTGTCACTGTGGAAGATGAAATTAAATGTAGAGGTTATCATCTGCAGGCAGCTGTTTGGAAAGGCTCCACAATGCTGTAAACTGTTCCAGTTTCTGCACTTTGCAATGTTTTCCACAGTTTTGTCAACAAGAATCACCACCTCTGTCTTTTATTTCAACTGTCCTGTGTGTTGTGAGAACAGTGTAGTTTACACGATGCACTGTCCAGTTTTCTGAGAGAGCCAATGGATCAAATCATGTGGATTTTGATATAACATCTGACAAAGGCCTCGAAGTCATGGTAGAAAAACAAAATGTGTGGCTGTGTATACAGCTGTAGTCATATACTGTTCCAATGTGTAACAGCAAAAAACAATCTATCAAACTGCTTATGAAACAACACATGACCCTCTCTTTGCGACTGATAGTCCATATGGTCTTCCTCCAGTACAGGAGACAAAACTTTACACAGGTCCATCAAAGCGTCTTCGATCACTGATCGTCTCCTCCAGTGGACTGATACATGTATATTTAATTGGATCACCACATGTTGTCGATGTCAAACTATGTATCGGAAGTGAGGGATGTGGTAAAATCATATTGTGTTCTCAACCAGGTGACATTAGTGAAGTTTTTACAATTCGTTCTTTTACTCTGTTGTATTTTACAAAAATAATGAGGGAGAGGGATGGAGATTGTGGTATCAGCAAAGACTCTGACACCATTATATTGTAGCATTTCTAGCGCAGTAATCATAGCAACATGATAAACGAGATTAGGGCATGGACAGAGTGATATGTTATAGACCATCATTCGATATTAATGAACTGAAGGCGTTACACTTCTTAATTTCTTTGTACAGTCCATGTATACGAGGCATGGTTGTGAATTTCCTCCTGCACGTTAGTCCAATATTTTTCTCATTGTGATAGCTCTTTACCTGTCAGCCTTCTAACCAATGGAACAGCACTGTCAGAACAAGATTGGATATCGTGAGAATTAGCATGGGTCTATGACTTGACGGGGGACAGCTCTTATTCATGGAAATGATGTGGATTCAAATGCTGTATATTGAAGACTGGAAGATCCGTGAGAAAACTGGAGGTAAACGATACTCTGACGAAAGGGGAGTTGAGAGGTGAGTTCTATAGCGCTTCTTGTAAGTGTTGTGGACAAACATAATACAACCTCTCACATTCGTCTTGGGAAGTGACAACAATAAGAAAATTAGGAGCTAATATGGAGATTTTTACCGAGAGACAATCAGCAGCAGACGTTCCGTCTTTTGTTTTAATAAATGGATAAATAAGACAACGTTCATCCATGAGTTTTGTGTGCCAATAAATGGATGGACTGACAACTTAATAGGTAGACTTAATTTACATTTATGTCTGTTTGCTAACATCACAAGCCATCGTATGATATGTGGCGGAGGTTACCCCCCTTTCCTATTCCACTAGCATATAGAGCAAGGGAAGACTGCCTATATGCTTCCTTACAAGCGGTAATTTCTATCTTGTCTTCGAGGTCTTTACACAAAATGTATATTGGAAGCAGTAGACTCCTTCTGCAGTCAGCTTAAAATGTCGGTTCTCAATAGTGTTTCTTGATAAGATCATCTTCCCTCCAGGGATTCCCATTTGAGCAACCTGGCGAGTGTAATTTGAGTGCTGAATACGAATTACTCGCCATGCAAAGTGACTCTCATTACCAGTTTAACTAATTAACCTATCAATTTGATAATGGGGGGGGGGGGGGGGGGAAGTGATGGGTAGGTTACCACGGATATGTTTCCAGAGTTGGAGCAGTAATAAGGTGTTTTTTCGTTGCGGCGACGTCTTTTAATTAAATTTCTATCTCCTACCTAGACAGAGAGAGATGACCATCATAATAAAATCATACTTATTACCGAATTTATAAAGTGATACATAGTATAAACATGGTATTTACAACTTCTCTGTGCTGTTACCTTAAGAGACTTCTTATAAGGCCAAGAAATTGGTTACTTTAAGGGAGTTCGAAAGTGAGGATGCATCCTTCACAGAGGAGGACCTTAGCACTCTGTCATGAGCCAAGAACGAGTTTAATATTCTAGTTCTGTGATACAGGATGTAACAGATATTAAGCTGATTAGAACCGATTTTTGTAACTGATGAGAGAATACTAACAGGAAATATAGCCTATGCCATACTGTTACAGGACTTTCACAACAAGTAACGATACTTTATTGACGTGAAACGAGTATATGCCCCGATTTCTTCCGTCTTCAAAAATTACTTGTATAAAAAGGAAATACATACATTTCGCATGAGAAATTCGAGGTGTATGGTCAACAAAATCTCTGTCTCGTATTATTTCAATGGGGGAGGGGGGCTTTGTCTGGATGGAATTGGTTAGAACTACTGTAACTGCAGCTGCTGCTTGACTCACAGCGTGCTGCTCCCAGTTGCAAGAGTGGTCACAAAGAGTCAGCGACCAGAAGGCCTGGATTCGCTCTGCCTGTGACGTGCGGTCAGGTGCAAAGAATGCGCCGACCTGTCTGCTCTTGCCTGTGGCAGGGGAGGGTTAGGGAAGTGGCTAGTGTGCAGTGTGAGCAGCAACAGAAGCTGATGTGCGTTGCGTGAGAAGATTCAAAATAATGAGTATTTGCACTGCACGATTATTCCCCCATGTAAATTGATCAGTTGAGCACTTGGTAACAGTCTCTCTATGCACTCAGTAGGGACAGCATGTGGATGCCAGGGGACGGGCGTGCAGCTGCCAGCGTAGTCGATACGTCTGGGGGTATCCCCCGACTGGCGGCCACGGGATGGTGCGAAGTCCCTGTCGGTGGCAGGGGGGCGCGATCGCGGCTCCCGGCAGTCGGTGCAAGGTGCGCTGTTCACAATCATGAGTGTTTGTTGTGATCAGTTGGATTTTTTCACCTGGTATGTTTAATGGAAAGGTTTCGGTGGAGAGCAGTACTTGTGTTCTCAAACGTCAGTGCATACAAGACCTCAGATACATTTAGCACTACGATCTATTCGTGTTGGAAATGTAATAACGTGATTTGCATATTGTTTGCATGTGATACTTAAAACCTGAAAATATGTTTTTATTATGATGGAGCATCGTACAATGGTGGTGTTTTAAATGGTCTAATTCACTCTTGTAAATTGTTGAACAATTAATTTGAGAGAGTAGAGCAAATGGACTATTTCCCTCTATTTTTGATATCGAAATTGCATTAGTCAATAGGAACACAGTATTATGAGGAGAGGTGAAAACCTCTGTCTGCAAGGTTGGAGATGTTGGTTCAGACACACAAACAGGAAGTGGCATCTTGAGAGAGACAGACAGGAAGCGAATCTGAAATTTCCTGATCGACAGCATGCCGTCACTTGATGCTTTGTTTGGGGTCATGAGATAAAAGGAGACCGATATCTGGTCCACAGTCAGTGGCATTTAGTATTGTGAACTGAATTAGGACATTGGGCGGTTTTCGATCTTTGTCGTGGCACGCACACACGCTCGAGAGCCCGAACAGTGGCTCGTTTATCGCACTTCATCCCATTTTTTGGCGCTTACAGTTATTACGTCATGGGAAGTGAGGTGGGGAGTGCAGATGTGAACTCTACCCAAATGGGGGAGCCCTGTCTCCAGAAAACTTATTAAGTAAAGAATATGCATAAATGTATTATTGACATTAATTTGAATTTCGTGTCATGAGATCCCTTTTCTCCAGCACATATTGAGTGTTTTTCTGCCAATTTTTTTCTGGAAGGGGTGGGGGACGGGTCGAGGGGTGTGGAGTGGGACATCCTCTGGTGGTGGCACTGTGCACTAGCTCAGTTGATCCTTGCACATCAAGGTGAGCACACAGGGAAATTTCCCAACAAGACAACACATCCAATCTGGAGCAGTGTAATTACATAATTAGGACATGTAGTTGCTGGATGTGATCTTTCCCGCCAAATAGAAAGATCCAAGCCCCCGAAAACTGACCTTTATAAATAAACAGTATGTCATCTACTATATAACTGACATTGACTTAAATTTCGTATTATTAGATCCTTCCTCTCCACCACAGACTGAGTGTTTCTCGCCAATTTCCAGATGGGGCAGGGGAGGGAGGGCTGGGGGGTTTCCCAGATGGAGCGGTTAATCAGTTTAATTAATTAGTTAATTTGATATCAAAAGGGTGCTTGTATCGGTGAGTGCTAATGAAACAAAACATTTGCTGCAACAGTTGATATGTGGACTGATTTGCACAATCAGTTGCATTACTTGACGTTTACAGTATATTACATAAAAAAGATTGGTGTCTTGTGAATAATGCATTATTTACAATTAAATTCCCAGATGTTAAGATAGGAATAAATATTATGAAAGAAACAGGAACAAGGATGTGTGATTTCACCAAGTATGTTACATAAATTTCTTTTTTCCTCAGAGTAGAATGCCAATATAATAAAACTTTCGGAAAATTACGAAAGGCCCCTGGTGCTGCTCATTGTATAAATATAGCACTCAGCACAGCTTCAATGAAGATAGCTTCTTGTTAAATCATGCCCCAAACATTCAAGCAACAATAAATACTGCAAAATGCATTGTACACAGATATATCTCCTTGAGTTAGCAGTTACTACGTATGTTTGTCCTTAGATGTAAAATTCAACGAAAGACTAAGACTTTAAGATGACAGAACTACACACGTTTTCTGCATAACCAACTTTTTCTAATATATTATGGTTAGTTCACGAAATGGAATCAGTCCTATTCATCCGTCAATCAAAAATTAACTCATACTGAACCGTTCCTATTGCTCTCCTAACTGAAAATCAGGAGCAGGGCTTAAACTATATAAACCCCAACCATCACACAATCATTCTCACTCTGCTCGAGTTCGTTCATGGGTCCAGAACTTTCCACACCCAGTTGCCTGCATGTGTTAATTCATCATGAAGCGCCCAGTACCAGTCACCATCAATGATAGAGCAGAAAGTAACCTGTAAGTAGATATTTTTTCAATGTGCAGAATTTGTAGTAATGTATTCTCACTGTTCTTTTTGACGCTAATTTTGCAGTAAGTGTGTATTCTGAGTTTTTTTTTCTTCTAACATGTGTTACTCGTTGAATATTTCTGCTTGTAGCATGTGTTCCGATTTCAGTACATCAAATGTGTTTGTAGAACATTTTTCTTTGTATTTCAAACCACATTTTCAAATTTAGTAGCGTATTTCTCGTTAAAACGAATTTATCCGCAAGAGTCGTATATTTTCCATTGCATTCCAAGCCACTTGTTCGAATTTCCTTACATTAAGTTTCTTTGCCATTGCAGCATTCATGCCAGACACACTACCTGCCTTCGATTGGCAGCTCAAAGAAGATGGCAACAGCAGTAGCTTCCACATGAGGATGAACAGTCTACACAGCCGACTACACCAGCACCACAGCAGCCACATAAGTATATATTTTTAACCGTACAGAATTTGTAGTGGTACATTCATGTTAAACCGAATTTAGTAGTAGCAAGTGTATTTGAATTTCGATACATTTCAAACCACATGTTCAAATTTAGTAGTGTTCTTCCATTTGTAGCACGTTTCTGTTTGATACGTATTAACACTGCATTTCAGATCACACGATCGAAATTCTGTAGTATATTTCTCTATAAAATGAAATTAGTATAGGTCAGATTACACTGCATTTCAAGCCATGTGGTCGAATTTCGTAGCATATTTCTCAATAGAGTGAATTCAGTGGTATATTTTCCACTCTATTTCAAATGATGTGGTCGAATTTCTGTAGTTGTATATTTCCTGATAGAGTGAATTTAGTATTAGTAGTATGTTTCAGATAAAGCAAATGGTTGTCTCATCAAAATCTTGTCACCTTGTTACAGTGTACACGATGACTCACATCGATTAGCTAGCAGAGGCTGAATTGCAGCGCCAGGCTAATGAGGCTGCACAGACCTTGGAGCAGTCATGGAAGTATATACAATCACATAGTGTAGTTCTTTTCACAACATTTGTGTTACAAGAAACTTGTAAGAGAGTGTTACAGAACTTCGTATTTCATTTGTTGCAGCTTCTGCAGGAGAGATGGAGTTTCAGCTCCATGAAGAGGTGCTGGCATGGGAGGCAGCTGTCACTGAGGACCACTGGGATTTGGCACTGGCATGTCAGGATGAAGGTGAGAAGGGAATGACTTCAGTAATTATCTTTATTTCACGTGTATGTATGAAATCAGTGTTCTCCGCTTCTCTCTCTCTATCTATCTATCTATCTATCTATCTATCTATCTCCATCTCTCTCCAGTTATACTTTCACAGTATGCCATGGTGCAGCTACCTGGCAGGTGCAAGTGAAACGCATGCCTGCGAGACATTCATCACCTGCCTGGACGCTATTAGCCACCGAGTGAAGCGCAGCCGCCTTCGTCTCTACTGCCACCTCTGCCGATACTGTCACGCCCGCCATCACCATAGGTGCTGCACCATTCTGGCAGCTGTGGATGTCACCTACTCCAGCGCAAGCTATCACCAGCCTCTCATCATCTCTATGGCAGCATGCTTTGCCCAACCACCACCGCAGTAACAGCCTGGCATATCTGGGGTAGACCTCACTGACATCTTGATGCACAGCATCTCCACAGCCTGGCTGTTCACACTGGGATGACATGGACCCATGCTGTCTACCACTGCTCATAGTGTATCATTGGTTGGCAGCAGTTCCCTCTCCCATCCTAATAGTGATCTGCACCATGTTAGTAACGCCATCCCAGAGCTAAACTATGTGGTAATCGAGGGCAGTTTTGATGGGCGAATCTCATTCTCGTGAACTGAGAACCAGGTGGGTTTCTTCCCCAGGAGACAGAGTTTACTTGCCTTATCATCCGAAGTGCCCTTCCACTAAGCGCAGTGCAGTGCTGTGCTGTGAACTCACGCATCCCCCCCCCCCCCCAAACAACGCAGTGCTGCAGAGGAGAGCATCATCATCTATATTTGGGGGAGAAATGTAGTAGTATCATGGAGCACCTCTGCCGCTACGTGGTTTGATGATTTCACCTTGAGTGCCATATGAGACAAGTTTTCTGAGCTGCAGATGAGAGGCTCAGAAAAGCACCCAGCCACATGTTATAACTTCAAGTTGAACAAATGTATTTCAAGGACAACAATTCATGTAAGTCACAGATCAAGTAAACAAAGTAAGACGTGTATACACTTTGACAGTCATATCAGAACTGAGTCCGAGTAGAGCGGCCGTTGGCCGCTTAGGTGGTGCTGCTGCTGCATGGCTGGCAGACAGCGCCGCATGTAGAGGATACGCGTAACTGCGCAGCGGCACTTTGAAAGATAGGCGAGCCACAACACTTTTCCCCCCTTTGAAGTTTTTGCACATGTCTTGATGGAGGTGTCCTGTAGATTGCTAACGTCCATACGTGTTGTTTGACTGGCCGTAAAGTCTCGAGGAGGAGGCTTCCTGTACAGACGGAAGTGTCCCCGATGACAATGGGTCGAAATGACAGGAGACGTGGGGGTCGCATATGCTGGGGCCCCGTGCACCAATCTGCCCGCTGCGGCAAGTCCGGTTGTTATAACAGGAGACATGGGCGATGTGTCCGCATCCTTAGGAGGAGGCGAGTACACTTGTTCCAACAGATGGTGGTCATCTGGTTCCTGCATGGGCACGTCTCCTGTTGGCGTCAGTTCTTGTGCTGGCACCGAGATGATGGTGAGAGGACTGCGATGTGAGTAATGAGAGATTCCAGGATCCAGAGCGTCAGGTAGAGCCGAAGGTGGTGTAGCGGCATCCGGAACAGGTGTTGCCGGTACACGAAGCCTAAGCTGGTCCACAAATGACGCACTGCAACACCCGTGTCCACCTCGATTTCACACAGGCGTCGATCACGGTGTCGCAAGATGCGGCCAGGACTCCATTATGGCCGCCTCCCATATCCCCGTACACATACAAGGTCACCAGCAGTGAACCGGCCAAGCGAAGACACCCGCGGCCATGATGTGGAAGGCCGCAGAAGATGAAGTAGCGTGCGGGGCTGTCAGCCATGTAAGAGCTCAGCTGGGCTGTGGTCGCCCATGGGGGTAAAACGGTAAGAAGCCAGAAATTGGAGAAGCGCATCATCAGCAGCCGAAGAAGTCAGGAGTTTCCTCATCTGAGCCTTAAATGTGCAGACCAGACGTTCAGCCTCACTGACTGTGGATGGAACGGAGGAGCCATGACGTGCATGACGCCGTGACGGGCACAAAAATCTGCAAAATCGGAAGAGGCAAATTGCGGACCATTATCAGTAACAAGAGTAGAGGGAATGCCTTTCAAAGAGAAAATGCGAGCTAGAGCATTTGTGGTTGCCGCGTTGGTAGGCGACGTGCAACAGACAATGAAAGGAAAGTTAGAGTAGGCGTCAATTACGAGGAGCCAATAAGTACCTAAAAAAGGTCCCGCGAAGTCAGCATGACTACGCTCCCAGGGCTTCTCAGGTGAATGCCACGGTGAGAAAGACGACTTCAGGGTGGTGGCCTGTGATGCACAAGGGCCACAGGCAGCGACCATGTGTGCGATTTCAGTCGATGCCGGGCCAGTACACATGACGGCGCGCCAGGGATTTTGTGCGAGACACACCCTAGTGCCCTTGGTGAAGGAGGCGCAAGATTGAAGCAAGCAAAGACGCAGGTACCACAACACGCGACGAAGCATTTTCGATGGAAAGGAGGATAACACCATCCCTAGCCATGAGGCGGTAACGCAAAACGTAGTAGTTCCACAACGGATCAGAAGTCTTAGCGGATGGACGATCTGGCCAACCCTTCTAAATACAGCATAAAACCCGGGAGAGGGAAGGGTCAGAACCCGTAGCAGCCGCCAGCCAGTCCCCGGTGATGGGAAACCCGTCGACAACCCGCTGCTTGGCAACATCCAGGTGGAAACACAAAAGTTCGTCCCTATCGAATGCCAGATCAGGACCCATGGGAAGGCGAGATAGTGCTTCAGCATTTGCATGTTGAGCCGTCGTCTGGAAATGAATCTCATAATTGAAACGAGACAAGTAAAGAGCCCAACATTGGAGGCGGTGTGCAGCCTTGTCAGGAAGTGACGTTGATGGATGAAACGAGGAAACAAGTGGTTTGTGATCCGTAACAAGATGAAATTTGGATCCATGGAGAAAAACACCAAACTTATGAAGAGCATAAATAATGGCCAAAGCTTCTTTTTCAATTTGAGAATACTTTCGATGGGCATCCGTGAGCATTTTGGAGGCGTAAGCAATGGGTTGTTCAGAACCGTCAGAAAAACGGTGCGCAAGGACTGCACCGACCCCGTATTGAGAGGCGTCCGTGGCAAGAACAAGATGTTGGCCAGGTCGATAAGTAGCCAGGCACAGGGCCTGTTTCAGCATAGTCTTCAATTTCTGGAAAGCCGCACCGCATGACGTGGACCAGTGAAAATGCACGTTTTTATGCAACAGGCGATGCAACGGCTGAGCCACTGAAGCAGCAGAGGGTAAAATCCTGTGATAGTATGCTATTTTCCCCAAGAAGGACTGCAGTTCCTTAACAGATGTAGGGTGAGGAAGGGCATCGATCGCAGCGACAGTTTGCTGAAGCGGATGAATACCATCCCGAGAGAGTTGAAACCCCAAGTACGTGATAGATGCCTGAAAAAAATTTTGATTTCTGAAGATTACACTTAAGACCGGCAGTCTGTAAGACATGAAAAAGTGTGCGGAGATTCTGAAGATGTTCTTCAGTGGTGGAGCCAGTGACAATGTCGTCCATGTAATTTATACACCCAGGGACAGTGAGCAATACTTGTTCCAAGAATCGCTGAAAGAGAGCAGGGGCGCTGGCAACCCCGAATGGCAATCGTTGGTATTGATAGAGGCCAAAAGGCGTGTTAAGGACCAGAAACTGCCAGGAAGCAGTGTCTAGAGGAAGTTGATGATAGGCTTCTGACAGGTAAAGTTTATAAAAATACTGGCCTCCAGCAAGTTTAGTGAACAATTCTTCGGGTTGAGGCATAGGCTAAGTGTCGATAAGGCATTGAGCATTTACAGTGGCTTTGAAATCCCCCCAGAGACGAATATCACCATTTGGCTTAGTAACAACAACGACAGGAGAGGACCACTCACTCACTGAAAGTGACAGGAACCAAGACCCCTGAAGCAGTGAGACGATCCAGCTCCTGTTTGACCTGATCACAAAGGGCCACAGAAATGGGCCGAGCCCAAAAAAACTTAGGCTGAGCAGTGGGTTTGAGCGTGATACGAGCTTCAAAGTCGTTTGCACGGCCTAACCCAGGAGAAAAAAGGGACGAAAATGTCATCGACAAGGAATCCAACTGAGCATAAGGAACAGCATCAGAGACGATACTGACAGAGTCATCTATGGAGAACCCAAAAGCGCGAAAGGCATCGAAACCAAAAAGATTCTCCGCATTACTACTGTCAACCATAAATATGGCAACAGTGCGAACAACAGATTTGTAAGATACCTCAGCATCAAATTGTCCCAAGAGAGAAATATTCTGTTTATTGTAAGTCCGTAATTGCCTAGCGACATGTGACAGGACTGGAGAACCCAACTGAAGATACGTCTGAGAATTGATGATAGTGGCAGCAGAACCAGTATCCACCCGCATGCGAACATCTTGACCAAGTATTTGGACAGGTGACAGGACTGGAGAACCCAACTGAAGATACGTCTGAAACTTGATGATAGTGGCAGCAGAACCAGTATCCACCCGCATGCGAACATCTTGACCAAGTATTTGGACACTGAGGAATAACTTCCCTGAAAGGGAAGAAGTACTATTGACAGACAACACAGAATCAGAATCAGCGCCATGTTCATGAACATCATGTATGCGGTCGGATTTGAAAACGAATGACACACGGCCCTTTTTTTTGCATTTGTGACACACGGCCCAATGTTGTGGACAATCCTCTCGTGAATGTTTCGCAAAACACAGCGGACATGAAGGAAGTTGCCGTGGGTTTTCTACATCTACATCTACATGATTACTCTGCAATTCACATTTAAGTGCTTGGCAGAGGGTTCATTGAACCACAATCATACTATCTCTCTACCATTCCACTCCCGAACAGCGCGCGGGAAAAACGAACACCTAAACCTTTCTGTTCGAGCTCTGATTTCTCTTATTTTATTTTGATAATCATTCCTACCTATGTAGGTTGGGCTCAACAAAATATTTTCGCATTCGGAAGAGAAAGTTGGTGACTGAAATTTCGTAAATAGATCTCGCCGCGACGAAAAACGTCTTTGCTTTAATGAATTCCATCCCAACTCGTGTATCATCTGCCACACTCTCCCCCCTATTACGTGATAATACAAAACGAGCTGCACTTTTTTGCACCCTTTCGATGTCCTCCGTCAATCCCACCTGGTAAGGATAGCACACCGCGCAGCAATATTCTAACAGAGGACGAACAAGTGTAGTGTAAGCAGTCTCTTTAGTGGACTTGTTGCATCTTCTAAGTGTCCTGCCAATGAAACGCAACCTTTGGCTCGCCTTCCCCACAATATTATTTAGTTTTGCTTCAGCTTCTTAGAGGTTTGTTTACGGCTGGGGCGAGGCTGCGCTTGGGAGCATACCACGGCCACGTCGGCAGGTGGGGACACGCCACACGCTTCGTCAACAGCGCACAGAGGTTGTATTTCCAAGACATCACCCCATGCCTCTATTTGCGCTCCAGCGGCGCGAGAAATTTCAAAAGACTGAGCGATGGATGGGACTTCATCTAGAGTCGGATTTGCCAACTGAAGGGCACGTTGCCTAACTTCTTTGTTGGGCGCCGACCGAATAATAGCATCCCATACCATGGAATCGGCGTAGGATTCTTTGTGAACGTCAGTAACAAATTGACACTTTCTACTGAGGCTGTGATGTTCAGCAGCCCAAGCGCGATAGGATTGATTCGGTTGTTTTTGACAACGATAAAAGGCAACATGAGAGGCTACCACATGTGTATGCTTTTGAAAATATACTGACAGAACTGAACACATTTCAGCAAAGGACAAAGATGCAGGATCTCTCAAAGAAGCCAACTGCGACAACAACCGATACAATTGAGGTGAACTCCATGAAAGGAACAGAGACTTACATGTTTGTTCGTCTACGACATGAAATGCCAAGAAGTGCTGTCGAAGGCGTTTTACATAATCAGACCAGTCTTCCGCCGTCTCGTTAGGAGGAAAAGGAGGGACAGACAACGACGAGAGACACCCCGCCTTGGATGGCGCGACGAAATCAAGAATCGCATTAGTGAGAAGCGTTTGCTGTTCTATGATGAGACCTTGCAATAGTTACTCTAAAGTAGCCATGGAAACCTGTGGGTCAACAATGAAAAAGAAAAATTCACCACCTCGTCGCCAATTGTAACTTCAAGTTGAACAAATATATTTCAAGGACGACACAATTCATGTAAGTCACAGGTCAAGTAAACAAAGTAAGACGTGTATACACTTTGACAGTCAAATCAGAACTGAGTCCGAGTCTAGCAGCTACTGGCTGGCTGGCCGCTTAAGTGGCGCTGCTGCTGCTGCTGCTGCATGGCTGGCAGACAGCGCCGCATGTAGAGGATGCGGGTAACTGCGCGGCAGCACTTTGAAAGATCGGCGAGTCACAACACCACATAATAAATCTCGACATCCATACACATGTCCATGATCCATCCAATCAATGGAGAGTCCAGCTATATTAAGCTTCCTGATGATGTATCTAGCAAGGAGTCATGTATTAATGTCAAATACGGAGATCATTATTGCTTTGTGGGGTCAATGCTGACTTGCAAGAGAAATTATAAGGTGCATATTCAGCACATATCACGATACAGCGGAAGTATTGATATTTGTGGGTTTTATAACTTTGAGGGTATCGAATTCCCCGTTAAACCCCCAAGACATATCTAAATCTGAGGCACAGAATACCAATATATTGGTTCATGTTTTTACCCTGGATGGGTGTAAGTCAGATGATGGTAAAGTTTCGAATATGGTTGTTGGACCCGTCCATTTCTCGGAATTAACAGCTCAACGTAAGGTGCATGTGTACATATTGTTATTCTTAGAAGAAGAAAATAAGGAAGACAATTACCATTACTGCTGGATCAGAGACATGTCCCCCTCCTCTCCTCCCAACTGGGTAGACACAGACATAAAGAGCATACTTGCTTAAGGTGTCTGAATGTCTTTCCCTGATGTGACTTTTTAATAAAACATCAATCTGACTGTTCTACTAGGAAACCAGTATGTGTTACAATCGAATTTATTGAATTTACTACTACAAAAGCTAGTACGGTACTGCAACTGAGCAAAGGTGACCTACACATCTGTATCAACTATTATAGCACATTTTTCTGTACACACACCTATACAATTCATCAGAAATGAAAGGCAGGTGTAGGTGTGTGGGTGTTTTACAGACTTTGATGCTGCTGCTGCTGCTGCTACACCTCAAACTTTAGAAAGATGATTATATATACTCTGCAAGCCTACACACTGCGTAGAATAGCTTCTATCATGCTAATTGACCCCTTTTGCTATTCCTCCTGAATATGGAGCAATGGGAGAACGATTATGTGCCTCTAGCAAGTACCTTCAAGTATTCAGTTGTGGTGAAGCTCAGCGACTTGTACCATGCAGTACTGATTGCTATAGAAAGACTCAGTGTATGGCCCACTACCAGGAACAATGCCCCTTTATAGTTTATGCTGATTTTGAATGCCTCCTCACTCCTGTGACACATTTTGAAGGTGAATCTACAGCCTCACATACAAACGTCACAAACACGTACCATATGCAGCAGGGTACCAGGTCGTATGTACGTATGTATGATTTATGTCTTGCATCAGAAGTCGTATGTCGAGGGTAATCCCACGATTTGGTTGCTCACTGAGTTGGGAAACTTTCACCCGACGTTGATCTTACAGCATCAACATTCCCATGACAGAGTCAAAGGAGAATAATGTTTATACGTGAAGTCTGTTTAATGTTATATCTGTGGGCAGCTGTTAGATTGGAAAGTGGAGACTTCTCACAGAGACGATAGTCATCTAAAGAGGAAGTTGCATCCTGCTGCCCATTACACATGCAACCTGAAGTATCAATTACAGGGCGCATACCTGTCTTTCTACAATCTAAGCAGTTATGATACTGTATCGCTGAGCATGAATGATTGGGTCGTTTTCCTGCCTGATAGAGTCCAGAAATACATCTTATTCACCAAACAAATGTCACCTATAATTACTCTCTACTCCCTGGACTCTCAACACTTTATGCAGGCACCACTCCATAAACTTGTTGAAACTCTGCCTCAGGAGGATACGCACATCACCTGATGTGCATATCCCAATGGCATGAAGTTTCAGCTTGTGACAAAGAAGGGAAGTTTTCCCATAAGAATATCTGGATCATATGGTGAAACTCAATGAACCAGGCTAACCAACATTGCTGCATTCTACAGTAACCTTAAGGGTGATGCCACATCGGATGCATAGTTTGAGCAGTCCATGAATATTTGGCAGGAATTTAACATTCCAAATTTGAGTGAGTATGCAAGACTTTAAACGGACATGGAAGTGCATTTACTGGTCGATGTTTTCAAGAAACGCTGGAGTGTATGCATGGACACATACTCTCTTCAGGCAAGTTATTGCAGAAATGTGTATCTTATACCCTAAAATATAATTTATTTTAAAAATTGAAAAATTACATCCTCAATTGTAAGCATGAATTCACCGTGTTTAGGAAACAGCATGTATACATGGACAAGGAAAAAAAATTCCCGGATTTCTACCGGATTTCCCAGATAAAAATACACTTTCTCTCGGATGAAAACATACTTTTCCCTGTTAACTGACTGTATATTTTCTCTCGGAACTGTATAAGTCCTTTGAATGATTATGGTTTTATACACGGGAGTAGAATTTCCCAGCGCTTTATAAAACTAAACACAGGGAAAAAAAATGCGTTTTGGAAAGATCTTTGATGTGCAGCAACATGTACGCTGCATATTTTTGTATTACGAAAGTATAAATTCGAATTCCACCAAACACCGCATGTTACTTTCCGAAGCATTGAAATCGAGATTGCAATGGGCTTTTGTAAGCCAGTCATAGCTCATGTCACGTGATCTCGCCAGCCGATGACAGCGGGTATTCAGAGCTTAGGACATGTGATGTAACGCACAAACAGAAAAAGTTAATGGTTTAAATTAATATACATAGTGTTTCTACACGAAACGCAAAGCTTTCACATATAATATTTGTCTGGAAGATTAATACGCTGCAAGAAAAGCTAAGCTTTCACATACAATGTTGGTCTTTTGTGCGCGTATTACAATTTAAGATATACCACACAAATATGATCGTAAAATTTTTACTAACGACTTAAATGTCTGATCTTCTGGGCTCGAAATTCATCTAAATGGCTCGTCATCAAAGAGTTGATTTTCAAATGAGATCCAAAGGCTCTGTGATTTAAGAAATTCATCGTACATTATCGCACATAGCTCCGTTGTAACTGCCAGAATGGTACTTTGATGGTAACGCATTTCAGACCACCATTCGGAATATTTTCCCATGACCTGTTAGAAATAGATTCGTTTCCGCAGTTGCCAGAGAGCGCCAGATGACAGGCGTCACCGCGCTTGCGCAGCTACGATGTCGTAGGGAGCCCGTATGTTCGTACGTGTACAACATTAAAAGATCGTACATTATGTCATAGAAGAAACAAGACATCAGAGGATACTCGTAGAGCATCGCAATTTCGAGACCCACACTAAAATGTGCACATTTAAAGTGCACCTTTGTATGTCCATAGATTAGATTAGATTAATACTAGTTCCATGGATGATGAATACCATATTTCGTAATGATGTGGCACGAGTCAAATTTTTCAATACATGACATAATTAAGTTAATTTAACAACATACTTAAGTTAATATAACAACTTTTTTATTTTTTTGTGTTTTTTTGTGTTTTTTTTTTTTTACATATTCCCAGTTAAGTAGGCCACGACTTGATATTAAGCTTTTCAGGATGTAAATTTTCTTGGAGTACCAGTACTGTGTTATCTCATGTTTGGTTCTTTATTATGGCATAATGCCATACGTGCTAGAAGTTGAAAACGTGCACTTGAAATGCAGCGAACAGTGTGTGGAATTAAAAAGAAAATTTCTTTAGCAAACCAACAAAATAACTTCATTGTTCTGCAAGGCAATTAATGCTTGACTGTCAGAAACGTGGAAATCAGAAATCTGTTTTGTTTACATTTAACGTGAGAGCAGTAAACGAAGAGGAAACAGCAAAATCACTAAATGTAAACACGGGTCACGTGGAGACTACCCACTACCTCACTGTAACTCACACTGCTCTACTCATCAGCCCCGGATCTACGATATTTCCAAACCGGTGCAATACCCCGCCACTCCCTCGAGCATTTGAGACAGGGCGTCAAAAATTTTAAAAAGAAATCGAATTTTCAAAACTATGTTCATTTTGTAGCGCACATCTTTCTGAAGAGTCTGATGCATAAAACATGCGTGTTCGAGGAAATGTAAGACATGTTGTCTGGTCGTAAGTGTGCGAAAGTGCAGTGCCTCGCCGCCTCACACAGCATTCTTCTATCGCACGTCACTGTACTTCGCTCTGTGGAATTGAAACGTGTATATTTTGTAATGGAAGCCATGAAATCATATTCAGGACAGCAGAAATTAAAATATCCTGTAGTGACTCTCCTGCTTACAATTGGCCGGTTTGACATCATGTCCCTCTCCTTAAAAAAAAAAACAGAGCTCTTAAGAAAATTTGCACACTCTATTCCCTATCAGCTCACAACTTGCTGCTTTGTGTGACATAAAACTAAACATAGGATACATAAACCCAGTAAAGACATGAGACAAGCAAGACAATATATATTTCTTCAATCCTTAGCTCCTAGAATTTTTTTCCTTTCTAATCTTGCTACAGCTTTACATGGCGTGCTTTCCTTTCTGCGAAAGAGTCTATTACCTCATCAGAGTTCGTCAAATGTTTTGCTACATGAAAAGTCGAAATGTCCTCTAATACTGAAAAAGCTGTTAATGCAAATAGGACCCAAGACTGGTGTGGTTTCCCGATCTGATTACGTCTATTTTGTCACTCTCTGCTAGATAAAACAAAATAGGCCTTTCTAATACTGCAACAATTGTTATACACACCAAATAAACGAGACTGTTTTGGCACAAACGGTCTTTTTTGTAACAACAGAATATAATTTACGAAGTACCAATATCAAATGCCCATTAGGCCTATTACAAGCAAAAAGCCTTACGTTAGGAAATAGTTTCACATTTCATTCATACTCTCCAGTTTCTCAAGTATGAGATCGAAAAGTAGTAGTACGATATTTTTATACGAACTTGGAATCGCCATATTGTTCCATAATTTATGTCATGTCCCCATTTCTTCTCCTTCCTCGTTCTAACAAACAGTCTTGTTATCACTAATTCTGAAACTATACCTGCCAATGTCAAAGCTTATTCACAGGTTAACTCCACTAACTCTGCCAGAATCACCGGTTTAGTTATCCCGCGATTATTCTCCGGTTAGGCGTTGCTACATGTTCGTACAACGCGTTTTCCGCGCTTCTTCCAGAATAGAACGTAAAGCGGCTGCTAGCGGAGGCCGGCCGAGGTGGCCAAGCGGTTCTAGGAGCTACAGTCTGGAACCGCGCGACCGCTACGGTCGCAGGTTCGAATCCTGCCTCGGGCATGGATGTGTGTGATGTCTTTAGGTTAGTTAGGTTTAAGTAGTTCTAAGTTCTTGGGGACTGATGACCTTAGAAGTTAAGTCCCCTAGTGCTCAGGGCCATTTGAAATCAATTTTGCTAGCCGGGGACTGTACAACTACCCCTTACTAGTATAGCTATCTGGCCAAAAATTTTCTGTCAAAATTTCATTTTCTTAGATACATCGAGAAGGTAATACGTAATCTTTCTTACCTGTTATTCATTTATTTCCACTCCTGTAGTCTGAATCTATGGATTTAGCTAGTAAATATAACAACGCTCATCATTCGCAAACTCAATCAACCACACAATCAGACAGCGGTTGCCATTAATCCGTTCCACCTTACTCCGCTCAGCTCGTACAGCCCCATTTGTCTGTAGGAAAGTTTGTTTCTACATGCAACGAGGATTCCCCTGACAGAGACATCATGTACACTATGCACGCATTCACAAATCAACTTACGATTCAGTCAGAAATCAAGTTAGAATGTATTCAAAAATCGACAGGGATGCGTTTCAAAGTCATATGAATAATCGATAGACTAACATGCGCTGGATGCTAGTCGCTTTGTGAAACAAGGTTTTTTTCCCTCAATAGCATGAATTTGCCCCCACCCTCCTCCTAGAACTGGGCCTGCTGCGCATGCAAGAATCTGTGAGCTTGGGCGCTCCATTAAAATTTTTCCCGGTAGCATCTAGCTGCTTTGTGCGACTTCTTACACAGCCAACACCCACATTTCTGTAGCCAGAAGCGGGAGAAGGTACTACTCAACTGTGCGTGCACATGATCCCGCTCGTAACTGCTAAAACAAATCTAATGTAAACAGTTGTGACGTCACGCTCCTTGGGGGCAATTTGTTGTTCCGAAGCATTGCATAGTCTCCCTAAATCCTTTGACACACTTTGCTGTTGACATACGCTTGTATGAGCACTGTGTTTTGTTGCTGTATATGGCGCATTTCCTTTGCAATTAAGTTTTATTTTCGTTTTTTCTCTCCTTCATGTTTTATAGTTGCAGTATTATTCTGAAATAGCGGTATACAGTAATATACTTTGTTAGAGTATCGGTTCTTGCCAGTCAAAATTATAAAAATTTAACTGAAAACAAAAACAATGAAAACTTCCCGGAGTTCTAAAAAATTCCCGCGTTTTTCCCGGTTTTCTCTCGGATGAAAAAATTCCCGGGTTTCTCCCGGATCTCCCAGTTGTCCCGGGTCGTATACACCCTGGGAAAACAATATACACAATCCATGGAAAGTTACATCTGCCTTTTTCAAAGGATGAGATTAAGGAATTCAGATGTTGCAGGAGCAAACGATACATTGTCTCTACAGTTACACACAAACAATAAATTAAAATGTAGGCAACACGAACCTAAATTACAGAAGAAATATGATTTCGGCAACACCACATACCATGGCACAACTTCCGATAAAACCGAAGGGTCCTTATGTAAAACAAATTTAAAAGTTGCCTTTGGAGTAGAAAATACCTTAGGGTCAAAGGAATCATCATAACTTCTCTCGGGGGAAAAAAAATAAATATCTTCAGTCCACCATTTGTAAGATCACACATGATGACAAACATTGAATAGACAGGTTGAACATTTAAAACTCACTTCAATGAATGTACACTTGTTCAACGTAAAACATCGCAATGTATGCAGTTGTGAACACAACAATAAAATCACAGGTATTGAAAATTAAATTATGACATACAGATTTTGCATGGAGCCAACAAGGGGCAGTAACTCAAGGTGCTTGAAGAGCTGGGAATTTATACTGGGGGAAAAAAAAACGGCAACACGGAGATCATCCAATGTAATGAAAGAGCCACATAAACATCACAGCCGTTCCCTTAAGAGTGAGCAAGTGGAAGCATTCTTGGACCCATTGCATTAAGGTGGTGGTGGTGGTGGTGGTGGTGGTGGTTAGTGTTTAACGTCCCGTCGACAACGAGGTCATTAGAGACGGAGCGCAAGCTCGGGTTAGGGAAGGATTGGGAAGGAAATCGGCCGTGCCCTTTCAAAGGAACCATCTCGGCATTCGCCTGAAACGATTTAGGGAAATCACGGAAAACCTAAATCAGGATGGCCGGAGACAGGATTGAACCGTCGTCCTCCCGAATGCGAGTCCAGTGTGCTAACCACTGCGCCACCTCGCTCGGTTTGCATTAAGGGATGGATTGTGTACAGTGCTCTAAAGGACACCAGAGACTCTGAGCATATGACAATTAAAAAGCATGTGTTGCTGGATGGGTGGCCTGAGAGAGAGAGTGAAGAACTCTGTTGTAAATATTGAGCAGTGTTCTGGAAGCCAATACCAATAGTGGTCGGTGGCAACGATGAAGTCACACCTGGCACCAGTCAGTCAGTCTTAAGAGCCTGCATGAAGGTGGTATCGCTAAGTTACATGCGAAGGTTGAGAAACTTACAGCGACATATTGAATCTGGAGTAGTTTCCTTAGTTTGTGAACAAAGTCCAAGATGAACATGGGCTGCCACATGAAGCCAAGGTGGTGAAGGATTCACATCCATCAGAAATCTGGCAGGTAGCGGGAAGTTAATGTGCCGGAGCAGTAGTCGAAAGCAAACTCTGCGAGATAACAGAGAAAGAGAATGGGCCCCTATACTGACGATCAATAGTCATCAAAAAAGGAGGCACAGGATGGATTGCTAGGCATGGCAGACGAACGGCATGCGTATCTGCTGAGGATAACATCACGCCAATATGGCAGCGGTAGTTTGGCAGCTTCTGCATAGAAACTCTCAACTGGGTTGGTGTAAAAGGTGCTAGTGGCTGAACAGATTCCACGATGGTGGACTGTATTAAGACGGCATAAGATGGATGAATGAGCGGAGGAATAAATGGGACACCCATAGTGTAGTTTCAAACGAACAAGGGATTGGTACAAATGGAGGAGGGTGGTCCAATTGGTTCCCAAGAAGTACCACTTCGGACACGTAGGACACTAAGGTTCTGGTTACAGCATGCAGCCAGCTAAGACAACATTTTGGAGGACCACGAAAGTTTTCTATCAAGCATGAGTCCTGGAATTTCATAGTTTCAGTGAATGGAAGAGCAACAGGCCCAAGATGTAAAGACAGTGGAAGAAACCCACTGCCCTGGCAGAACTTCATACGAACAGTTTTCTCAGTGGAAAAGCGAAAGCCCTTGTCCATATTCCACAAGTAAAGATGATCGAGGCATCACTGAAGATGCCGCTCAGGAAGACAAGCCCATGGAGAATTTCAATGGGCCAAAAATGGAGCTGGGGATGACTGGAGGGAGACAGACCATAATAGGGTTAATGGCTATAGCACAGAGGACGATAGTAAGGACAGATTTGTCCTGGATAAAGGGGTCCGACAAGGCCGAACCCACACGTACCTTAAAGCTCTGTCTTAAAGTTCCTGATGAAGTGAGAGCATGATCTAGCTCCCTCATAGTAAAGGCGGCACTGTAGCATTCACGATTCTTAGAGGAAAAGAGTACCACTTGAGCCGCCTCCACTTGTTTCTGAGCAAGCTGCAAAATGGTGGCCTTAGAGTCAGAGACAGTGACAGAGTCCACAATGACATCATATGCAACAGTCAGGCCAGAAATTGGGAAATAGACCTTGGTCCACAGAGCCAATGGAGGTTGCCCCTCATAATGGAAGAGGGAGTGACACTGTTAAAAGAACGAGTAAATGAAATCCAGCCAACTTTCTTGCTATCGCAAAGTATACGAAGACGCTGCACATGGAACTGTTTATAACAAATACAGTTAATCATCATACGATGACAGTCAAAAATGTGCAGAGCACATCTCTGAACACAAATCATTTTGCAGCACGCCTCATTCCACCAAGGGACTGGGACACAGTACGGTTAAGATGAAGTACGAGGTATGGAACATTCTGCAGCAGCAAGGATAATGTTCGTAAGGTACTCTACCTGATTATTACAATCGGGGAAATGTTGTTTGTAGACGGTCACTAGGGAGGATTAAAGCCTCAAGTCTGTCTTAGAAAGCCCCAAACTGGATTTACGTGTAGATGGGGCAGCAGACAGATAGCACATGGGAAATAGTTGCCTAAATACGTGTCAGTCAGAACGAAAGGAACGTGGCTACTAACAAGGGAACCTCCCCATCGCACCCCCCTCAGATTTAGTTATAAGTTGGCACAGTGGATAGGCCTTGAGAAATTGAACACAGATCAATCGAGAAAACAGGAAGAAGTTGTGTGGAACTATGAAAAAAATAAGCAAACTATACAAACTGAGTAGTCCATGCGCAAGATAGGCAACATAAAGGATAACGTGTGCGTAGGAGCGCCGTGGTCCCGTGGTAAGCGTGATCAGCTGCTAAACTAGAGGTCTTTGGTTCAAGTCTTCCCTCAGTTGAAATATTTAATTTTTTATTTTCAGACAATTATTTTGCGAAGCTGCACAGGTACACAGAGCACTATTGTTTACGTGATCGTGTGTCAATTATCAAAGTTCAGGTACTCACACATAATCAACTTCGCTCTCCAAAATTCCAAGATATGTTCAGATTTGCTTGGACAAATGCAGGATTTGACAGTCTACACACGGAAAAATTTGAAAACGTTAAAAGAATATGTTTTGACAGAGCACAGGGAAAACTGTGTGACTGTGAAACTGTTGCATTCATTTGTTGCAGTTTATCTGACAAACTCTTATGTTTTCATCACTTTTTAGGGAGTGATTATCACCTCCACAAGAAAACCTAAATCGGGCAAGGTAGAAGAATCTTTTTACCCATTCGCCAAGTGTACAAGTTAGGTGGGTCGAAAACATATTCCTGTCATGTGACGCACATGCTGTCACAAGTGTCGTATAGAATATATCAGACGTGTTTTCCTGTGGAGGAATCGGTTGACCTATGACCTTGCGATCAAATGTTTTCGGTTCCCATTGGAGAGGCATGTCCTTTCATCTACTAATCTTTGGTTTTGCGGTGTGGTCGCAAAACACAGACATTAAACTTATTACAGTGAACAGAGACGTCAATGAATGAACAGACAGATCATAACTTTGCGAAAATAAAGAAAGTAAAGTTTTCACCCAAGGGAGGTCCGCCCCAGTAGCTGAGTGGTCAGCGTGACAGACTGTCAATCCTAAGGGCCCGGGTTCGATTCCCGGCTGGGTCGGAAATTTTCTCCACTCAGGGACTGGGTGTTGTGTTGTCCTAATCATCATCATTTCATCCCCATCGACACGCAGGTCGCCGAAGTGGCGTCAAATCGAAAGACCTGCACCAGGCGAACGGTCTACCCGACGGGAGGCCGTAGCCACACGACATTTCCATCTCCATACCCAAGGGAGGACTTGAACCAATGACCGCTCGTTCCGCAACTGCTCACGCTAACCACAGGACCATGGTGCTCCTGAGCTCAGAGTATCCTTGATGTTGCCTATCTTGCGCATGGACTACTCAGTTTATATATTTTGCTTATTTTTTTCATAGTACCACACAACTTCTTCCTGTTTTCTTGATTGATCTGTGTTCAGTTTTTCAAGGCCTATCCACTGTGCCAACTTATAATTAAATCTGAGGGGGGTGCGATGTGGAGGTTCCCTTGTAAGTGTTAAGGCAGATAAAGTTGAGTTGATTGAGAAGGTCAGCCAAGAGAGCACTTCTCCTAAAGGTTCACGGAGAGCCCCAAAGAGGATGGTGCACATTAAAGTCACTGAGCAGCAAAAAAGGGTGAAGCAGCTGACCAATAAGATGCAGGAAGTCTGCCCTGGTTACACCAAATGATAGAGGAATGTAGAAATTGCAAAGAGAAAAGGTGAAGAGAGGAAGGATAATGCACGCTGCAACAGCTTGCAACCGAGTGTTCAGCGAGATGGTTTGGCTACGAACGTCACCCCAGATGAGCAGCATGAGTCCCCCACAAAATGGAATGCCATCTTCGGGTGGAAGGTCAAAGAAGACCAGAAGGAAATGTGAGAGCTCAAAGTGCTCGTGAAACAGGGAATGGGGAGGAGGGAACAAACGAAAGGTAGTCACCTTGGCAGCTGCCGAGTGCCAGCCTTCACAGACTCACTGCTACAGGGCACACACGTTGGAGGATCCTGTTCCACAAGATCTACTGTGGCATTGGCATTCTCCCTGGATCAGATTGTAGATTCCAGGGCAGAAAAATGATAGGCTGTGCACACCGGCAAAATGGCTGGTCAGCTGGCTCAGGGTATCATGCAGTGACGCCGCTGAAGAGAATCTCTGAGATGGGGAAGGAGAAAACTGTGTCTCTATTAGATTTCTTACAGTATTTGTTGTTGGAAGATGAAGACACAGATGTTTGTTGGCTGGAGGGACACAAAAAGTTTTCGTGAGAGTATTCCTTTTGTCCTTTCCATCCTGGTGGTTGTGTAGCAGGTGATTTTGCCACCAAGGGCGAGGATTTGGTGGCTCATTGCAAAGCTGGGGGAGGAGGAGACAGGGATGCTATTGTGATACTGGGCAATTTTACAAGCGCAGTGCTGAATTGGAGGTTGGAAGTCTGCATGGCCATGTCCTTTGTTGAGCGAGGCATAGCAAGAACGGTACTGTAAGTGCTGGATGGCAAAATGCAGGGATTTCGACTAGCCAACAACTTGTGAGTGACAGGATAAGGTACTTTTTTCTTCATCTGTATCTTATGGATAGTCCGCTCATTGAGATACACAGAACATTCTCAGGACAAGTAACAGATTTGGTCATGTTTTGACAGGACACGAGAGCATGGTTGTAACACTGTCACTGGTAGCAACACATCAGGTTTGGAGTGAACGGTCAGACCGTGATGACTTCATAGCTTGCTTTGTTTTTCGACAGAAGCAGCCCTTTATTTTACATTGTACAATTAATTACTGACGCATACATGTATGCCTATAGTAGCGACATCCAGCGAACCTGCAACACCAACATTTTGTGGCTACTGTAGGGCAGTTTGTTTTGAACAGTAGTGCTGCTGACAAGATGAGTCTTGGATATGCTGTTTTATATATATGACGATGCTGCTGCTGATTTTGTGTTTAACATTTGCGATGCCACTATGGCTCCAGTATATTAGGATATGTTTTTATAAAACAACTATGCCTCTTCATATTTCAGGTGCACAAATGCACATGTATGTCAGTAATACTTTTCATTATGGTCTGTTTTATTGTTTTAAGCTGTAGACAATCTGCTAGTGTATTTGTGTTTTTCCCATATTTTGCTGCAGATCTGAAGATGGTCATGACAGACTGAAACCAGTGACAAAAGATTTGTGACCATAGATGTGAAGTAAGGGAAATTTATTCTATATTTGGGTCACTGGTCAATTCATGACCATGTCACAGCTTGTTTAATCAATGAAATATGAATATGTGTGTCTCAAACCTAAATGAAACTTGTTGGTCTTTCGGCAAACAGTGTTCAAGTAACCAGTAACTACAATGATTTTTTATCCGAATTCATGAGTGAATTCAATGAACGTTTTCCTTTCATAACAGTATATGACAAGCACAGTAAGACAAACTCATGAATAACTAAAGGAATACGCTCTTTAACATCAGAAAGAGGAAACGGCACATGGAAACACAGCACAACCATGATGCAGTTTCTCCCATACGTAAGCAAATACAAAAGAATATTTGACAGTAATGAAACAGGCGAAACAAATGATGAACAGTAAATTAATATCAGATGCCATAAATAAATAAAAGCTGTATGGCCAAAACTGAAATAGGTACTGAGAAGACTATTGCCTTTAAATTAGAATTTGATGGGGAAACTGTCACAAACTTCAGACAGAAATGTGAAGAATCCAACAGATACTGTATAACTTGAAATAAAATGGATAATAATGTGGCACAGATCAGCTGAATTTAAAGTTATTCCTGTATCCTGTCATGGCGTAGCTAGCATTATCAGATCCCTACAAATTCTGAAATCTTTCAGCTGGGAGGAAATTTTAAAAAAAATTAATAAAGGCATGATGTCGTAATATTGCATACCAACTCTGTAATACAATAAATCTATCATTTGTGAAGGTCTGCTTCCCCAACAGGCTGAAACTGATGGACACACTACCTATTTATGAAAGGAACATACATGA
Source organism: Schistocerca americana (assembly GCF_021461395.2). Taxonomy (NCBI): domain Eukaryota; kingdom Metazoa; phylum Arthropoda; class Insecta; order Orthoptera; family Acrididae; genus Schistocerca; species Schistocerca americana. The sequence continues at coordinate 412,734,094 of NC_060130.1, read as the reverse complement.
GAGAGGAAATTTCCACCCAGTAACAATATTATCATTTTTTCTCCTAAAATAAATGAGCGAACTCGTATATTCAGTTAGAAAAATATAACAACACTCATAACATAATCCTGAATAATTGATATGAATTAAGGTAGGGGCTATGAATTAATTTATCACTAAAATATGTAATTGCCTTGATAAGTGTGTTTATCTGGTATCTTTTGTGACCTCACTAAAGCATTTGACATCATAAACCATAAGGTGCTGCTTCACAAAATGGCTACTTATGGTTTCCATGCAAAATCTTTAAACTGATCCTCAATCTGTCAGAAAAACAGAAAACAGGGTGTATTTATACCACAGCTGCAAACCTTGACAAGAGGATGTCAGTAATCACACAGCAAAAAGGGAGGCACGTTTGGGGTAAGCCAGTTCGAATCCTGGTGGTGGAACAACTTTTTCACTGCCAGTATTTGGCCAGCAAGGGGAGGAGTGGTGGTGGCGGCATAAAGGTCCTGATTACCAGACTTTGTGCTAGTGTCCTGGTTTAAATATCAAACCTCTCTGCAGGGTCTCATACAGTTACAGCATGTGACACTGTTAATGGTGATCTGTCTGTTGGATAGGGAAGTTAAGCTTGGCGGCCCCCATGGCGCTATTCTTGAGGTGCCAGCTATGTGCCAGCACCAGGTTTCACCCTCTCCCTCCTATCCTCACCATCATAATCCTCATCATCGTCGTCATCATAAAACACACACACACACACACACACACACACACACACACACACACACACACACACACACACACACACACACTCAATACATACATGTAATATTAGAAAAAACTGTAATGGAGTATGTTGCAAATAAACAAGCAGCAGCATATGATTAGAAAAATGTAAACAGTACCTTTCCTATTTTTTCCTAAACATCAAATTGTAAAACGTACGTTATAACACTGACAAGGGGAGGCCGCCAATTGTGAAATTCAGATTCGATTCATACTGCACATAATAAAAGCTCATGGCCAGAGGTGTAATGTGGCAAAGCACCAAGATGCACTTCTCAGCCGTTGTCGAGAAAATCGACAGCTAAAAGAAACCGTTGCAGTGAAATACTCTCTGCGATTAATAATTCTCTACAGCGTCGTGGCGCAGCGGTAAGCGCTCTGGTTCGTAATCCAAAGGTCGCCGGATCGAATCTCGCCCTATGCGACCTTTTTTTTTTTTTTTTTTTTTTTTTTTTTTTTTTTTTTTTTTTTTTTTTTTTTTTTTTTTTTATAATTCCCGGCAATCAGTAGCAACAATTATGCATATAATAAGTTGTTGAAAGTCGTTTGTCGTGGAAAAACTGGCGACTTCGATCATCATTATGTTTTCCGCAAACAAAGTTGTATTTCACAAATGTTATTAATTGTCTTCATAATGTTAACCACGTATAGTTAACGGAAGACGTAGAAACAATATTCCGCAACGAATATGTATAGTGTAAGTCAAACGTTTGAATTAGAATAGAGACCCCACGAACACAAATTTGCTGTGGCAGGCACGAAATATAAACTCCATTACTCGCTCGTTACACTTGAATGACAGATGTTGAATGGGCCGAAACGAGCCGCCGCATAACAGCGTAGTTGCCTGCTAACTTCGAAAGGAGGTAGATGCGGTCCCTAGCGCAACTTATAACATTGTCGAAAATCAATGCGGACAGGAGAGCTTTGGTACACCCTGTTAAAAAAAAAAAAAAACGGAAAAATTGAGGCGGTACAATTGGAGAGCGATCCGCCTTCACCAACATGCATAAGCAATTCATTAATATATGTATATATTTGAATCACAAAAAAATAATAATAATAAAAAAAAAATTGCATGTCGCGAGATTCGATCCGCCGACCTTCGGATTACGAACCCGAGCGCTTACCGCATTCCCACATGACCAGCAACAAACTGTCCATTCGCATGAATGGACACAGGCAGACAGTGTTTGTTGGTAATGAGGATCACCCTGTGGCTAAACATGCCTTGGTGCACAGCCAGCACATCTTGGCACAGTGTTACACCGTCCGGGTTA